>NC_089253.1:53618939-54266475 GCF_963930625.1 Muntiacus reevesi | reverse complement strand
AGCCTGGCACCTTTGCATGTGGGAGCAGTGGGTATCCACACTCCATCAGGGGTGCAGCGTATGGATTCTTCCCCCACCAGCACATAGCCAAGGTCACAACTGTATTTTATGGATGTTCCAGGGTCAAAGCGAACCCTGTGTCTGTCTTCCTTTTGCCCATGGAGGATTTTAGGAGGGGCTTGACAATCTGAAAGAAAGGCAGAAATTTTTCTTATGTGAACACCAGAGAAAAGCGAGCCAAACATACTGATATCAGTGCTACCGCTGCATTCTGGCGGTGGGTGCACACAGACATAACCCGGCAGCCCAGTTTTGCTAACTTCAGATCAGTGGTTATCATTTCATGTTTCTTCTGCATTCAGACCTCTGTAGATTGTTTTCCATTCCAACTGAGTGCTCCATTTGCTGTCTCTTCCTGTCTTAAGGAATCCTCTTGTATGCTTTTAATGGGAGATTCTGATCTATCTGTAGGGTGGGATTTTCCTAAAGTCTCTTTTAAGAAATCACTGTTAAGACAAGCAAACATCTTTCCCAGTTTTTTTTTTTTTTTTCCTTTAAAGAAATGGACAACTTAGTAAGCCCCTAATGTTTTTCTGCCAAGGATACTTCCACAAAATGAATGGCAGACAGTGTTTTTAAAGGCTTCTGCATAACTTATATTCACTATATCTGGTGTGGATGACCTTCCCTGGTGGCTCAGCTGGTAAAGAATCCACCTGCAATGCAGCAGAGCCTGGTTTGATCCCTGGGTTGGGAAGATCTCCTGGAGAAGGGATGGGCTACCCACTCCAGTATTCTTGGGCTTCCCTGATGGTTCAGATGGTAAAGAATCTGCCTGCAAGGTGGGAAGATCCCAAACCAGGGATGGGAAAACAATGGAAACAGTGATGGACTTTATTTTCTTGGGCTCCAAAATTGCTGCAGGTGGTGACTGCAGCCATGAAATTAAAAGAAACTTGCTCCTTGAAAGAAAACCTATGACCAACCTAGACAGCATATTAAACAGCAGAGATGTTACTTTGTCGACAAAGGTCTGTATAGACAATGCTATGGTTTTTCCAGTAGTCACATATGGATGTGAGAGTCAGACCATAAAGAAAGCTGAGCACCAAAGAATTGATGATTTTGGACTGTGGTGTTGGATAAGATTCTTGAGAATCCCTTGAACTGCAAGGAGATCCAGTCTTGAATGTTCATTGGAAGGACTGATGCTGAAGTTCCAATACTTTGGCCACCTGATGTGAAGGGCTAAATCATTGGAAAAGACGTTGATGCTGGGAAAGATTGAAGGCAGGAGGAGAAGGGGATGACAGAGGATGAGATGGTTAGATGTCATCACCAACTCAATGGACATGAGTTTGAGCAAGCTCTGGGAGTTGGTGATGGACAGGGAGGCCTGGCATGATGCAGTCCATGGGGGTCACAAAGAGTCAGACATGACTGAGTAACTGAACTAAACTGATACTTGGTATAACTGAGGGGACTGGAAGCTGGAAAAGATCCTGCTGAAGTCCATAACACCTTCTCTAATGTTTCTAAAGAAGGAATCAATGGCGTTTATTCTGAACATTGGAATACCCACCCTTTTCACAGACTGGTATTGATGGTTCCCATGTGCCTTGGGCATTACATCGGACTGCCTTGCTACCCTTCATGGTAAAGCCAAATACGCAAGCAAATACCACAGTGTCATTGTAGGAATATCGATCTTTCTGCCCAGATGATATTTGGCCTCTTGGGATCTGAGGAGGTGGACACCAAACCTCAGACACAGAAAGTTCACAGCGTGGGGCAGGCCCACTCCAGGCCCCAGTTTTCTGACTGCCAGTGGTACAACGGAGAGTCCTCTCCCCAATGAGGATGAAGCTCACTCCCTTCTCTGGGCCCGGGTCACAGGTGTAACTGACTGTGTGTCCATATCGAAAGATCACTGAGGAGGTGCCTGTATGTCTTCCATTGAGTACAGGAGGAGGTGATGGGCAAAAAATTTCTAGAAAATTAGAGAGAGAGTTGACAAGGTTACAGCTGTACTATCAACAAAGAATGTCTCCGGTGTTTCTAGATGCCACTCCCACATCCTGGGTTCAGGGACAATAGTGTTTGAATCTGTAATGAATCTGCCAAAGCAGCTGTAGCAAAATAATTCAGAAAGTATGATCTAAAATTTTGTTCCTGAATATATCTACTTTGCTGATCCTTTTATTTCTTTTACCAAGTATATAATCTCCATTATGTGCATGGCCTGGATGGCAATTGTACATAACTTTCAGAGAAAGAAATGCTCAGGAACTCTATTTTACCTGAGTAAGCAAAGGATAAAGAGATAATACAAGGATGCTTCAGTGAAGAATATATTCCTTAAAATCTAAAGATCTCTTCACAGCCTGTGCAAGTCAATGAAACTATGAGCCATGCTGTGCAGAGCCACCCAAGATGGATGGTCATGGTGGAGAGTTCTGAAAAAATGTGATCCACTGGAGAAGGAAATGGCAAACTACTTCAGTACTCCTGCCTTGAGAACCCCGTGAACAGTATGAAATGACAAAGATCTCTAGAGATCTTTGTCCTATAAGATCCTATATAGTAACACCTGGACAAAAAACTTTCAGTTAAGCTGAGAATGCAGTGTCTTGCTGAACCTCTGGCCAAGGAGCAAGTTACAAACTACAGTTGCCCAACTCACCTTCACACGTTGGCATCCTGGTCCAAAAAGTACGCTGTCCAACAATGACACAATGACTAGAAAGTGGTCCTTGTAACCGATACCTGGAGACAAAGGAGGTCATTCAGAATGATTAGGCAGAATGAAAGCCTCTATTAAAAATCCAAGATAAATTGACTTAATTTGTGGGCACTAACTTCTTTTTATCAACATTATCTCTTACAACCTCAAGCTGTCCATCAGCCCTCATAGTTTCACAGTTCACACCATGTACACATAAGTCAAATGTATGAAATCCCATTGGGCCTCTGGACACTCACCCTTCATTACAGGAAAAGTTCACAGTTGCACCAATCCCGAAACTAGTGGGCCTCTTTATCTGCCCATTGAGAAATGGTCGTGGAGGTTCACACAGTGCCTCTAAGAAAACAAGCCAAAGATGAGCAAAATATGGCAAGTAACATAATAGCCCAAATTCTTAACACAGATGATTGCCAATTTAGAGTACCTTTACATGTGGGAGGAGCATCATTCCAGTCTCCCGAAGACAAACAGTGAATGGTGTTTTTTCCAAAAATTAAATAACCAGGTTCACAACTGTAGGTCACAATCAATCCTGGGGCAAAGGAGGCAACACTCTCCCCTGTGTGATGCCCATTGGCAATTGTGGGAGGTGATGGACACTCCACAGGGATATCTTTACACACACATTAGAAAAAAGGTCATCAGATAACAGTTCCTTCACAGTCTGTATTTTGATTCAGTACATACATCCAAATAAATGATACATGATCTATGGCAAACAGTCATTATTAATTTTCAACTCAGTCTTTTAAAGATTAAACAGTTGTGGTTTAATTATATCCATTTTATACCACAAATAGTACATTATCTTTTAGTTACACTTTATGAATTATATTTGCCATGTGAAAACCTTCAATTACCAAAAAATAAAGTCCATTTTTCACTCATACTCCCACTCTACCCTATGCTCCAAAAGTAGCATGCTGTTATTTATAAGATTATCCTGCTAGATATCAGTAATATAGTTTTTTATCCTATGTGTGATACATATACATACGTTTTTTATACACACATTTTTGCTGTGTGTGATGCTCAATACATATTATTCAATGCCTTGCTTTATTTGTTTAATAATCTATATTTTTCCATGTCAATACATAGAGGCCTATCTAAGTCTTTATAAAGACTTAATTGTTTTCCAGGCTTCCCTGATGGCTCAGATGGTACATAATCTGCCTGCAATGCAGGAGACTTGGGTTCCATCCCTAGGTCAGGATGATTCCATGGAGAAGGGAATGGCAACACACTCCAGAATTCTTGCCTGGAGAATTCCATGGACAGAAGAGCCTGGCAGACTCCAATCTGTGGGTCTCAAAGAGTCAGACATGATTGAGTGACTATCAAACACACAAACAATTGTTTTCCATGGTCACCTCATTTGTAACTATCTTCAGAATTCCTCCAAGATTTTATATTTTACAGATAGAATCATATTTTGATTACTTTATTTTGATAGTACAATTTTTATCAAATATTGCCAGTTCCCATAATTACATAACTGAAATTCAGATTTAGAGTCCAAGCAACATAAGTCACACAAAATAAAAGTAAAGGAAGAGCTTACAGTAGTTCCTATTCTCAAAGTTGTTGTTGTTCAGTCGCTAAGTCATGTCCAACTCTTTGCAACCCAATGAACTGCAGCATACCAGACTTCCCTGTCCCTCACTGTCTCCTGGAGTTTGCTCAAACTCATGTCCATTTTCAAAGTTACTTGATTTGAAATGTTATGGCTTAGGAGATGAGTTTGGAAGATCGTGTGGGTCACTCAGAAAGTATTTATAGAGGTCAAAGGGAATGGCAGATCATTTCTGCCATACTACATTAACAGCTCTTATAGATAAATTTTAAATCCATTTGGTGTGTTTTGGTTCTAAGATCCCACATTTCCTTTCATTTGACAATACCCTAGATAGACAGTTTAAACTATCCACTTCCCACAGTCCAAACTAACTCTGGCCTTCATTGTTGTGAGACATTCCTTTCAATTTTTAGGTGTGTTCAGTTAGATTTTCCCATTATATTTTAAAATTCTTTGCTCTATTGATGAATGAACATTTATATCCCTCTACAACTAAGAGAAAACAGGAAACTATAATTTTCACCCTTTCCCTTGCTTCCTCCCTCCACCCTTACCATTTACACATTCACACTGTTCTTCCCTCAGAATGATACCAAACTTAACATGCACAGAAATGCAAGGTTCCAAGCTCCTGATTCAATTTTATTTTTATTCTACTCACCACTCTCACAGATTGGTAATGGTGTCGGACCCCATGTTCTATTTGCTTGGCACCAAACAGTTTTATTTCCTTTCATGGTGAAATTGGCATAACAGGAAAATGTCACAGAATGACCATGCCTATAGGGTGGTCTAGATGTTTTAATTCGGTATCCCCCTGGTACTATGGGTTCAGAGCAAACAGAATCTCTATTGTAATATTCACAGATAGGAGGAGCTTTATCCCAAATTCCATTCACATTGTCTTTACTTATACAAAAAAGATGTTTTTCTCCAATGAGGCGGAAGGCACCGAGACATGAGTAGGTCACCACAGCATTAAGAGCTACAGGACCAGAATGATAACTACTGCGTCCATTTTTGATAGTAGGAGGGGGGTCACAAAAAATCCCTGAAAAGTAGGAAAGAAAATATGTGGTCACAATGATCATGAAAATAAGATTCAAATTTAGATAAAAGATACAAATATATCTCATGTCACTGTTTCAGAAATAGGTTAGAAATTTGTATAATTTATTTCTTATTCATACTCATTCTGACAGCTCAGTAAGACCGGTCCCTAAGCTGCTAAATTCTTACCTTTCTCTTGATCTTCAGCAAAAAAAGCAATTAGGACCAAACAATAACAATGAAACAGAATTTATTGAATAGTTCTGTGTCTAATCAACTTTAATAATGAAACAAAGGGTAAATAGTACATGAAAATAATGTTAATGACATGCTAATCACAAGTGTACAATTTGGGCTCAACAGGCCTGGTTTCAAATCCCCACGATCATTCAATAGCTGTGTGACCTTAGGCAAGTCTCACCCTCTTTAAGCCTCAGTTTCCTAATCCAGTAAGATAAAAGTAGCTGAAAAGGGCAAGTACAATACCTGGAGCATGCTAATTATGCAACACCTATTTCAAACACAACTGGGGTTATAAGTATAGAGACCACATTCTGTCCTGTTACAAAAGATCCTGCATCCTCACAGCAAGTCAATTGTCTTCTTTTAATGCTTGTCTCCTTTGAAGAAGCCACAGGAAATGGTTTCAAATAATATTTTTTATTTGCTTGTCCTAATGGGCATGAAGAATATTAATTGTTTATAGCTGTGTTAGTATATGTACACTTTTCCTGAGTGAGTCTCAGAATTAAGGAAAAACTGCCAACCTCTGAAACTTGTGGTTGATTTCCACTTAGCTCCAAGACTTGCTCATCAGATGAGGACGTGGCATAACCATGTCAGTGCATCAGTGCTATTCATTTTCAGTAGGAGTAACTTTTGAGAGCCTTTATCCTTATACACACAGAATACTCAACACCATTTGTAGTCAACTGAATAAGTTTAGTTTTGGCCTGCATTCTAGAACATACAGAAGAGTGGCATATATATGTTCAAAGCATATATGTTGATAAGATTTTATAACTGATAAATGCATTAGAACACACAAAAAATCAAGAGGCACGATCCACACTTGATTATTTTTGCTTTCTACTCACGTTCACAGACAGGAAACTTATTACTCCAGAATACTCTCATTCCTTCTGAGACGCACTGACTAGAAGACTGGCCATTTAACCGATACCTTAAACAATAAGGGGCAGCAAATTATCACCAGAACAAACCAATTCTCCATTACATGGAACTAAACACTTCTTTCAAGAGTGTGGTATTAATGGGCTCTATTTTCATAGAATTTTCCTTAAGGAAAAATCCAAGATTGCGAATCAGCTAAGCTACGTGAAGACTTCAGACCAGCTGAAAACACAGAGTAAACAGTCCTGATGGTCTGGTTTTTTTTTGTTTTTTTTTTTTTTTTGAGTTCTTGCTTTAATCTTCAGCATCCAAATGTTAAGATTTTCTTGACCATTAGAAGGAAACAACCTTAGTTCCTAATGAAGAAAATACCAAAGACTTTGTTTTCTAAGCTCACTTCAAAGAGTCCTTCTTACTGAACCCTCAACATCTATTCAGTCTCCATAAAAGAAACCTTAATTTCTGAGCCTAATCTTTGCTTTTGCAAATGATGAAAGGACAATTCCCAACTTTGGCTGACCATGCACACATTTGGAGAAAATAAATGGGATTCTCTTAATAACAGAATTCTTAATGATAAAAGGTAAAGAAAAGGAGAGAGAAAATCAGAGACAAAAAAAATGTAACTGTCTTTAAAGATCACACTTTGCAATGACTAGCTATGGATCACTTTGCACTCACCCTTTATCACAAACAAATGAAACCTCTGCCCCAAGCTGGAAATTAGGAGGAGCTACCACACGGCCATTGAGAAGTTGGTTTGGAATGTCATCACATGATTTCACTAGGGAAAAGAAACAAGGCTGGCACATGAAGAGTCAGGAAACAGATGAGTTTCCTTGAGATGAAATAGACCTTTATGCACCTTCACATTCGGGTGCTAGATGGCTCCACGTTCCCAAGGATGTACACCGTATAGGGTTAGTTCCAATGAGAGTGTAGCCAGGCTCACAGCTGTAGAACACTTCCTGCCCAACGGCAAAGAATTCCTCATCCAATTGGTTATAGTTACCATGGAGGGTATGTGGAGGTGGCAGACACCCTGAGAAGAGAACAGGACCAGAGGCCTGTTATTTCTAAAATAAGAACTTTCTTCTCTACAACCTAAGTCAATTTAGGGTTGGCAGGAATTGGATGAAGGTGATCATGTTAGCCCTCCTAAGTGTAAGGCAGACACTCTTTGGGGTGACACAGAGTGGGGCTACTATATGCTACATATTTTAGACATGATGAACTTTGCATCTATCTCCTCTGAATCTTGACCTATGCCAGGAAATATGGCCCCTCTTCATCATGTTCCTGTTTTACTTAAATGGATAGATATCCTATCACTAATACTGTAGCTAAAGGAACCAAACTATTATAATGCCTTTTTTTTTTTTTTTAAACCACTGAAATCTCCTCTTTCTTCCTGGTCCCCACACCACTGATGAAGTGTCTAAGTCTTGGGGAAGGAACTCCCAGTGGTGCCAGGTTTTTACTAAGTTGGGCATTTCTCAATAAAAGTAGGGGAAAGAGGAGATATGGGGGAAGTGACTCAATCTTAATTCTAACCTTATTCCATAAAGGCTACATTTTTCAATAGAAGAATGTATAAAACCTAGAGTAATTTGAATCAAATTCTGATCAGTCAAGTTTCCCCACTGGCCTGGCTAATGGGATTAAGAGTTTATTTTATCCTCATTTAAATAAAATCTAACCATACACAATTTTAATCACATAAAAATCTTTGATCATAGGCTCTGGTACTATCTGCTTTTTTTTTTTTTTTAGTGTCTTCTGATTTCCCCTAAATTAATGTATATCTAGCTATGTCCCAGAATATAGTAAACTTCTCATCTCTTCAACATTTAGGTACTACTTTCAAAGTTTACTTTTAAATTCTTTTTTTTCCCCCATTTGCCACATCACCCTATTTAACCCCCCCAAATTATATGTAATTATTTTATATTGTTAGGTTAATCATGTTTCCACTATAATTATAATTACCTTTTAATTTTGTCTAGCTATTGATTGTGAAAACTGATAAACACCTTTTACTATTGTGATTATGCAACTTTATTCACTTAATACCACTGTATCATGATTGATGAACAGAAAATAACAGAATTCTATATCACTAAAGCTGCTATTTAATAGGAAAACTTGAATTTACTTTTTAAAATCCATATACATAGCAGAATTATTTTGGATTTTTTTTTAAATAAAAATGTCCACGTATTGCTACTTTTCTCTCCAGAGCTCCAGGTGTGTTTCTAATGAACAGATATGTTTAAAAACAACTGGACTATATGATGATCTCTTACTTTTATCTAGTTTGTTGCACCTTTTCTATTTCATATTCAGTACTCCCATTTCACTTAGTTTATGTTTTCCAATTTCTCCATCTCTTTTTTGTTATTATTGCTGCTTT
This sequence comes from Muntiacus reevesi, assembly GCF_963930625.1. Taxonomy (NCBI): domain Eukaryota; kingdom Metazoa; phylum Chordata; class Mammalia; order Artiodactyla; family Cervidae; genus Muntiacus; species Muntiacus reevesi. Next base: position 54,257,553 of record NC_089253.1, on the reverse strand, counting down.
TCTTTCTGAAGCCTTTATCAAGCATAGTAGAAAAGATTTTGTAGATCTATATGTATGTAGTATTATAATAACTATATTTTAGAAAATTTATGAATCTTTGCCTAGCTACTTTTAAATTCTTTAACCAGGATATCCAACAACATACACTGTCTTTACCATCCTTGTCTCATAGGTATCCTACATCTATCTCTCCCAAAATATCATTTTATTTCTACATCCCTAAAGTTGCAGCCCAACTCACCCTTGAAGCACTTTGGCAGTGGAGGATTCCATCTGTTGTTTGGTTGGCACCGTACTGTGTTGCTGCCTTTCATGGTAAAGCCAGGATTACACTTAAACATTACAGAATCATTTAAGGAAAATGAATGCCTAAATCCAGATTCCATAATTCCATTTTCAACTTCTGGAATTGGGCATTTGACTACAGGAATACACTGAGGGGCAGGGCTGTTCCAGATGCCAACTTGATTATCTTTGCTGGTGCAATATATTGACTTTTCACCCACGAGGTCAAACAGCTTTTTCCCGTTCTGTCCAACACGGCACTGATAAGTAACCACCATTCCATAGTAAAAATAGTCTCTACTGCTGCTGTAAAAGTCTCCATTTAAGATGGCTGGGGGCGGCTCACAAGGAATAGCTTTGGCGGTGTGGTAGGTAGGAAAAGAGAGAAGACATTTAAATGTTATATCTTCTGTAACAGACACATGTAAAGATGCTCAACATCACTTATTATCAGAGAAAAGCAAATCAAAACCACAATGAGATACCATCTCATACCAGTCAGAATGACTGCTATCCAAAAGTCTACAAGCAATAAATGCTGGAGAGAGTGTGGAGAAAAGGGAACTCCCTTACACTGTTGGTGGGAATGCAAACTAGTACAGCCGCTATGGAGAACAGTGTGGAGATTCCTTAAAAATCTGGAAATAGAACTGCCATATGACCAAGAAATCCTACTGCTGGGCATACACACCGAGGAAAGTAGAATTGAAAGAGACACTTGCACCCCAATGTTCATCGCAGAACTATTTATAATAGCCAGGACATGGAAGCAACCTAGATGCCCATCAGCAGACGAATGGATAAGAAAGCTGTGGTACATATACACAATGGAATATTACTCAGCAGTTAAGAAGGATACATTTGAATCAGTTCTAATGAGGTGGATGAAACTGGAGCCTATTATACAGAGTGAAGTAAATCAGAAAGAAAAACACCAATAGAATGTACTAACACATATATATGGAATTTAGAAAGATGGTAACGATGACCCTATATGCGAGACAGCAAAAGAGACACAGATGTATACAACAGTCTTTTGGACTCTATGGGAGAAGGCAAGGGTGGGATGATTTGAGAGAACAGCATTGAAACATGTATATTATCATATGTGAAACAGATCACCAGTCCAGGTTCGATGCATGAGACAGGGTGCTCAGGGCTGGTGCACTGGGATGACCCTGAGGGATGGGATGGGGAGAGAGTGGGAGGGGGGTTCAGGATGGGGAACACATGTACACCCATGGCTGATTCATGTCAATGTATGGCAAAAACCACCACAATATTGTAAAGTAATTAGTCTCCAATTAAAAGAAAAAGAAAAAAATCTTCTGGGAATTTTGTCATAACTCTTGCAAACCAAACTTCCACTTCACCTACAATTAACCCATATTGCTGAAATTCTGTAAGCTCATCTCAAAGATGGTTCTAAATGAAAAGTAGCAAGGTAGGAAGAGACATGGAACTGGCCTAATAAAACCCCCTAAATATGACCTCGTCACCAGTCCTCACCCCCAGAGTACAGATAAACTCTTACAAAAGGTACTTGAGTGCCATATACTCTGCATGGATTTAAGCTAGCAGTGTGGAGTCTTGTGGCATATTTTAGACTTCAGCACTTATTCACTGTGAACTAACTTACCACCAAGATACAGAAGCAAAAGAAGGGGTAGTGGGGGTCAGGGGCATGGAAGAAGATAAATCACAGATTTATGTCCAGATCTGCTCAGAACAAGTGTAACTTTCTTGGATACTTATTTTGATGTGTAGACGCCCACTTTCCCTCTAGAGGGGGACAAGAGGGAAAATTCTACTCACATTCACAAAGGGGTAGGTCCGTATCCCAGGTTACCATATTGTCTAAGAAAACACATGTAGCAGATGAGCCACCAATGAGTCGATATCTAAAGATAAAGAGATGAGTGATCATCTCCCAGCTGGACATTTTAGAAAAGCTTAGATCTTTTCCCACTGAAAGAATGGCAAAGAATAGAATATCATGGTGAAAGTAATGGTGAAAGACTATGGACACATACATAAGATTCAACAATCTAAACACAAGTGAAATTTGACCTCCTGGTCACTAACACTGAAGATTTAAAATTGGAAGAGGAGTAGCACAACTTTTTTCTCTTCTAGGGATCCTCTCTAGTGGGTCAACCTAAACAGTTCTCTCTGGAGCACATCAGAGAGGTGATTCTTTTATTTATCTATTTTTAAGGGTGGGTGGCAATTACTCATATCTTTTTTTTTCTGGAAGACAAATGATTTCCATTGAAACTACTGTTCTAGTATCTATGTACTCTGGAGATGTCTCCTGCCAACTCACCCATTGTCACATGAAAATGTAATTGTTGCCCCAAACACGATACCCTGAGGTGTGTGGACAGAGCCATGGAGGAGTTCTCTAGGAACCGAACATGGTTTACCTACAAGCGAGAACAAAACAGAAAAAAATTTGGGATTGGGATTTTGGGGATTTTTTTCTGCTTTTATTAAATTCCAATCTGACTGGACTTGCTGAGTAGCCTACTCATGCTTATGCAAAGAAATTTTGGACATTTAGAAAACTTCTATCTTTCAACTCCATAACACTATTTGTTTAAAACATGTAGTCTATATTTCTAAGCATGAATGAAAATATTATTTGTTGAAATAATAATGAAAATATTATATCAACCATAATTTATAGTCTCTACTTCCCCCTTTTATACTCTGTCAGTTGATGGCAACATCTACCAAGTCTTGTAGCTTAAAAAAAAAAAAGTTATCATTTCCTTTCTGTAACTCATTATTTACCACCTGTCCTTAATTCAATTGATCATCAAGTTTTCATGACTAGATTACAGAAATCTCTCTCCAAACCAATTATTTTGCTACTGCTAAAATCTCTCATTAGATCACTGAGTAATAAAATTTACCTCTCTAATGCTGGTTGCCACTGGTCCAGTACATGTTTTACGCCACTGCACACATTATCATTCAGAATCACAAATGCAGTCATGCCACTCCCCACATTCAAAAATTTACAGTCACTTACCAATATTCATTGGAAAAGAATGTATGGCCCACCACAGTTAACGTCCAGTCCTCACCATCTACTATTTCTCACCATGAACCTTATGTTCCAACCATAATTTTTTTTTCTATTTTCTATTTTCCAAAGACATCATGTTCTTCCATATCTTTATATGTTGACATATGCTGTTTTTTCTGTCTGTAATGCCCAGATTTCCCTGATCTCCTAGATAGCACTTATTATTTACTTCTCTGTGATGTCATATAATTTTATCTCTATAGATATAAGAAATTATACCATAGTACAGTGTTAGCTTAAAAGCCAGTCTCTACAAATAATATAGGCATTCCGCAAAGACAGAGACTAGCAGATTAATTTATATATCTCTCCCAAACTCCACCATCTAGCTTAATGCATTATACCTAGTGATTATTCAAATATATTTCTTGAATTGAATTGGGTAAGATTGAGTTGAAACTAATATTAGTTTATACTAATATATATATATATATATAAGTATATACTAACATATTAACTTGTAAGATCACTGTAACATAGTACACAGACCATAGAACAAAGTCGTGGAGATTATAGGATAAACAGAGTTGGCCAGCTGTGATGATTTAACTCCAATACCCAATATCTAATACCCTTAGGAGTAAAAGAAAACATGGAGAACCTAGGAACCCATTCGTTTGAGATTACTGACTAATTTTCTTATCTTTTATCTTGAAAATTACAGGTTAGCCCAAAGAGACATGCTATAGACTCAAAGATTCTTCTATTACAGATTACTCACGTTTACAGAATTGCTGAGCATTTGACCACTTGGAGATCTCTAGGCAGGTGACAATGAATGACTTCTTGAAATACCCAGGAAGGCATTCATATTCCCAAGTTTCGCCAACAGCAAACTCAGACTGATCACTCTGAATTTTAGGTTTAGCAAAAGGATAGCTTGGCAGGGATTTACACTGACCTAGAGACAAAGATCACAGGAATATCAAAACTAAGAGAGGCTAAAATCTCTAATGTGCTTCTGTATGGTCATCAGTTACAATGACAAATTTGATCTTTAGAAATTAAATCTAATATGTAGATATTGAGGGGGGCAAAGAAAATGTGGAGAAGGCAATGGCACCCCACTCCAGTAATCTTGCCTGGAAAATCCCATGGACAGAGGAGCCTGGTAGGCTGCAGTCCATGGGGTTGCAAAGAGCCGGCCATGACTGAGTGACTTCACTTTCACTTTTCACTTTTATGCATTGGAGAAGGAAACGGCAACCCACTCCAGTGTTCTTGCCTGGAGAATTCCAGGGATGGGGTCGCACAGAGTCGGACACGACTGAAGTGACTTAGCAGTAGCAAAGAAAATGTATCTTACAGTATGAATGCATACGCAGAGAAACAAGCTCAGGAGTTCAAAGACTTTTTATGACAGACTTCAGAAGAAGAGCTGAAGAAAATGATATTTTAATAAAATTCCATAAAGACCCTGGAGTTCCACCTTTATAAAATCTCATAAATAAAAACTAAAACAGTATAAAAACTTTTCTGCAATATCACAGGAAACAAGTATATCAAGTATATCAGATCTTGTAAGCTCATCTCATGCAAAAACCTCCAAAATTATTTTTATGAATTAACATTCCTATTTTAATCTTTAAACCTTTAGGTCCTAGCAAGGAGAAAATGGGATTTTTTTTTATTCTTCATTATTTTTTCCATTAACCTAATGGAGTAATATGCCCCCAAAAGCATTTAGTAAATACTTTCTGATGGTTACCAGATAAAAGGAGATAGTTGTTTCAATATGTCCCTGTGACTTAAAGTAATTGTGATAATGATGATGAAGAAGAAACAAATCTTATTCTAGGAGATGAGAAAAAAAAAAACAAAACTGTAATGCCCTGATGCTTAAGAATGTACCTTGAAAATAATTTTTCTAGATATGAAAGACAGTTCAAGTTTCAACTCCAGAATGATGATATATTTGAATATCAAATCTCCTTTTTCAAACAAATCTGAAATAGTTACAGGTGCAAGTCAAAGAACAAACGTGGACTGACTGACGCAGAGGGAAGCACTCCCAAGGTTCTAGCTGGATCCAGCCTTTTTATAGCCAACACTTCCATTGGTGGAGTCATATAGACAGGAGTCTCTGGTGGAGGCATGGGCCAAGCAACAGCAAGGGAACACGCCCTGCCCATGCACAGATAATTGGATTAAAGATTTACTGAGCATGGCCCCACCCATCTGAACAAGATCCAGTTTCCCACACAGTCAGTCTCTCCCATCAGGAAGCTTCCATAAGCCTCTTATCCTTATCCTTCAGAGGGCAGAGAGAATGAAAACCACAGTCACAGAAAACTAGCCAAGCTGTCCACATGGACCACAGCCTTGTCCAACTCAAGGAAACTATGAGCCATGCTGTGTAGGGCATGGGGAGAGTTCTGGCAAAACGTTGTCCACTGGAAAAGGGAATGGCAAACCACGTCAGGATTCTTGCCTTGAGAACTCCATAAAGAGTATGAAAAGGCAAAAAGATAAGACACTGAAAGCTGAAATCCCTAAGTCAGTAGGTGCCCAATATGCTACTGGAGAGGAGTGGAGAAATAAATCCAAAAGAAATGAAGAAACTGTGTCAAAGCGAAAGGACCACCTAGTTGGGGACATGACTGGTGACAGAAGTAAAGTCTGATGTTGTGAAGAATGATATTGCACAGGAACCTGGAATCTTAGGTCCATGAATTAAGGAAAATTGAAAGTGATCAAACAGGAGATGGCAAGAGTGAACATTGACATTTTAGAAATCAGTGAACTAAAGTGGCCTGGAATGGGAGAATTTTATTCAGATGACCGTTATATTTACTACTGCTGGCAAGAATCCCTTAGAAGACATGGAGTCACCCTCACAGTGAAAAAAAAAACACTCTGAAATGCAGTACTTGGGTGCAATCTCAAAAATGACAGAATGGTCTCTGTTCATTTCCAAGGTAAACCATTCAATACCACAGTAATTCAAGTAATCCCCAACCACTATTGCTGAAGAAGCTGAAGTTAAATGGTTCTATGGTGACCTACAAGACCTTCCAAACTAACACCAAAAAAAAAAAGATGCCCTTTTCATCATAGGGAACTGGAATGCAAAAGTAGGAAGTCAAGAGATACTTGGAGTAACAGGCAAATTTGGCCTTGGAGTACAAAATGAAAGGGCAAAGGCTAACAGAGTTTTGCCAAGAGAATGCATTGGTCATAGCAAACACCTTCTTCCAACAATACAAGAAATGATACTACACATGGACATCATCAGATGGTCAATACTGAAATCAGATTGATGATACTCTTTGCAGCTGAAGATGGGGAAGTTCTATACCCTCAGCAAAAACAAGACAGGGAGCTGATTGTGACTCAGATCATGAATTCCTTATTGCAAAATTCAGACTTAAATTGAAGAAAGTAGGGAAAACCACTAGACCATTCAGGTATCACCTAAATCAAATCCCTTATGATTATACAGTGGAAGTGACAAATATACTCAAAGGATTAGATGTGATAGAATCCCTGAAGAACTATGGACAGTGGTTCGTGACATTGTACAGGAGGCAGTGATCGAGACCATCCCAAGAAAAAGAAATGCAAGAAGGCAAAATGGTTGCCTGAGGAGGCAACCATTAAAATAGCTGCCTTAAAAATAGCTGAGAAAAGGAAAAAAAGTGAAAAGCAAGGGAGAAAAGGAAAGATGTACTCATCTGTATGCAGAGTTTCAAAGAATACCAAGGAGAGATAAGAAAGCTTTCCAAAGTGATTGATGCAAAGAAATAGAGGGAAACAGCAGAATGGGAAGAGTAGATATTGCTTCAAGAAAATGAGAGATACCAAGGGAAATTTTCATGCAAAGATGGGCAAAATAAAGGACAGAAATTTAATAGACCTAACAGAAGCAGAAGATATGAAGAAGAGGTGGCAAGAATACACAGAAGAACTACACAAAGAAGATCTTAATGACCCAGATAACCACAATGGTGTGATCACTCACCTAGAACCAGACATCCTGGATTCAGAAGTCAAGCAGGCCTCAGGAAGCATCATGATAAACAAAGTTAGTGGAAGTGATGGAATTCCAGATGAGCTGTCTCAAGTCCTAAAAGATGATGCTGTGAAAGTGCTGCACTCAATGTGCCAGCAGATTTGGAAAACTCAGCAGTGGCCACAGGACTGGGAAAGGTCAGTTTTCATTCCAGTTCCAAAAAAAGGCAATGCCAAAGTAGGTTCACACTACCACACAGCTGCACTCATCTCACACCCTAGCAAAGTAATGCTCAAAATTCTCCAAGCTGGGCTTCAACAGTACCTGAACCAAGAACTTCCAGATATTCAAGCTGGATTTAGAAGGAAGGGAACAAGAGATCAAATTGCCAACATTCGTTGGATCATAGAAAAAGCAAGAGAGTTCCAGAAAAACATCTACTTTTGCTTTATTGACTGTCAAAACATTTGACTGTGTGGATCACAATAAACTGTGGAAAATTCTTAAAGAAATGGGAATCCCAGACCACTTTACCTGTCTCTTGAGAAATCTGTATGCAGGTCAAGAAGCAGCAGTTAGAACAGGACATGGAAAAACTGACTGGTTCCAAAATGGGAAAGGAGTATGCCAATGCTGTATAAAGTTACCCTGCCTATTAAACTTATATGCAGAGTTCATCATGCAAAATGCTGGGCTGGATGAAGCACAAGCTGGAATCAAGATTGCTGGGAGAAATATCAATAACCTCAGGTATGCAGATGACACCACCTTTATGGCAGAAAGTGAAGAGGAAGTGAAGAGCCTCTTGATGAAAGTGAAAGAGGAGAGTGAAAAAGTTGGCTTAAAGCTCAACATTCAAAAAAATGAAGATCATGGTATCTGGTCCCATTACTTCATGACAAATAGATGGGGAAACAATGGAAACAGTGAGAGACTTTATTTCCTTGGGCTCCAAAATCACTGCTGATGATGACTGCAGCCATGAAATTAAAAGACACTTGCTCCTTGGAAGAAAAACTCTGACTAACCTAGATAGCATATTAAAAAGCAGAGACATTACTTTGCCAACAAAGTTCTGTATAGTCACAGCTATGGTTTTTCCAGTAGTTATGTGTGGATGTGAGAGTTGGACTATAAAGAAAGCTGAGTGCTGAAGAATTGATGCTTTTGAACTGTGATATTGGAGAAGACACTTGAGAGTCCCTTGGACTGCAAGGAGATCCAACCAGTTCATCCTAAAGGAAATCAGTCCTGAATATTCATTGGAAGGACTGATGCTGAAGCTGAAGCTCCCCAATACTTTGGCCACCTGATAGGAAGAACCAACTCTTTGGAAAAGACCCTGGGGCTAAGGAAGATTGAAGACAGGAGGAGAAGCGGATAACAGAGGATGAGATGGTTGCATGGCATCACCAACTCAGTGGACATAAGTTTGAGCAAGCCCTGGGAGTTGGTGATGGACAGGGCAGCTTGACATGCTGCAGTCCATGGGGTCACAAAGAGTCAGACATGACTGAGTGACTGGACTGGTTGACAGAATCTAAGAATAGCCTTTACTGCTGGGACCCATGTCACACTGTAGGTCTCTTGTTTCTTTTCTCAACTCCTCTGTTTTCCTCCATTAACTCTTACAAATGTCTTCAAGCACATACTTTTGTAAAACAGCAAGATTCTGTGGGGAAAGTCAGGGTTTGACCTCAATGAAGACCAACTTCACAACCCTGTCATTATTTGTATCAATTCACCCTAATCAAATGATTTAACCTATATGTATCCAGTGTGAATAAAAACAACCCTAAATAATTCCACAAGCTGAAAACCTATCTGAATTTACAAGATTTATTTAGTAGTGATGACATGGACTAAGATGCAACAAAGATCTTGGAGAAGCAAAATGTAGATGTTACTTTATAACATGACATTTGGGGGTGGAATTAAGTAAGAATCATACTTTCTGGATGAGAATATTAAGAAATTCTTATCTTCAAAGAGACTTGGGAACTTTCTCTCTTTTGGGGGACACCAACTCTTATTAGTAGGGCTTCCCTTGTGGCTCAGATCGTAAAGAATCTGCCTGAAATGCAGGAGACTTAGGGTCGATCCCTGGGTTGGGAAGATCCCCTGGAGAAAGGAATGGCAGCCCACTCCAGTATTCTTGCCTGAAAAATTCCATGGACAGAGGGGCCTGGTGTGCCACAGTCTATGAGGTTGCAAACAGTCAGACTTGACTGAGCAAATAAGACTTTCACTTTTCAGCTCTTATTTGTAATGAAATTATCAAAATCCCAGGTCAGAGGAGAGAAATTCCAAAATCATGTTTTCCACACAAGAAAAGGGAACGTTATATATAAACCATTAAGTAACATTATTTTTCTTAAGTTGGATCCTCTTCACATCTTTTTAAAATCAGGACTAAACATCAATATAAATAATGACAGGATCTAAAACAGAAGATAGTGACAAAATATTGACATATACATCACATAAACCATGTTAAAACTAAGTATGCAAAGCGTTTCTAAAGGACAAAAATATATTTAATTTTTTGTGTTTAAGGAGATTTACCTGAACTGGTTTAGAAGTCCATTTGAAATGAATAGAGAACAAATATATAGGATAGTAAAAATAAACCTGAAATTTAAGACAGATAGCAGGTAGGAGGAGAAAATATTATAGATAATGAGAATTATTATGATCAAATATCAAAACACTGGGTTTCCTTACTATTTGATAATTTTTGAATGACCAGTGTGCACATTAACCAAGCTACTGTCTTAAGTACAGAATATGCATCAATGAACACTAGACACAAGGTTTTCACCTTCATACAATTTATATAAAAATAGAGGGAGATAGACTATAAATAAACAGATGATATGTAAAGGAAATAAACAGAGTTATGTATGAAAACGTAATGGACTGGGAAAAGGAGGAGACCGGATGGCATACAACTTCAGTTATGATGATTAAGGAAGACCTATGAAGAGTAAACATTTGAGTTATGACTGAAAGATAAGAAGGTGTCAGCAAGATAAAGTGCTGGTTAAAAGCATGTTAGGCAGAAGCCTAAGATCAGGGGTGGATTTTCTATGCCTTAGAGATAGACTAGGGCTTCCCTGGTGACTCAGATGGTAAAGAATCTGCCTGCAGTGTGGGAGACCTGGGTTCGATCCGAGGGTTGATAAGATCCCAGGGAATGGCTACTCACTCCAGTGTTCTTGCCTAGAGAATTCTGATGGACAGAGGAGCCTGGTGGGCTACAGTCCATGGGGTCACAAAGACAAAAGGCACGTGTGACTGGAATTTGGTGATCAGAGTGGAACGGGACGAAGCTAGAAAGCCCAGCAGAAAGAATTGCACAGGGCTTCTTAGTCTACAGTAGGATGTCACTAAGTTTTTCTGGGTGGATGTCATTGGAGAGTTCAAACAAGAGAACCATGTGATCTGGTTTAAGTTTTAAAAAGAATAGTCTGGTAACTGGATGGAGAATGGACTGGATTTTTACTTTCAGAAGTAGGGAGTGCAGTCTGGAGGCTATTAAAGTAAATTAGACCAAATAAAATAAAGCTTGAATACAAGGAGACAGTGAGAAACAGATAAACTAGGAATATATTATAGAAATAAAATTGGTAGGACTCTATTGTACTAGATGTGGGGCTAAGGGAATGGGAGTATTCAGTAATGGCTCCAGGCTTTTTTAAACAAAATTTATTTATTTATTCATTTATTTGACTACATTGGGACTTATTTGATGCATGTGGGATCTAGTTCCCTGACCAGGGATCAAGCCAAAGCCCTCTGCATTGGGAACACAGAGTTTTAACTACTGGACCACCAGGAGAAACCTCATAAATGACTTTTAAGCTTTTGATTTGAGCTACTTGGTTGATGGTAATACAATGTATTGAAATTGGAATGGACCTGTGTGTGTGTGTGTGTGTGTGTGTGTGTGTGTGTGCACATGTGTGTGTTGTGGGGAATGTACAGAATTGGTTCTACTTCAGAGTTGGTGTATTTAACATACTCAGTGGACATTAAGATGCAAATGCAATTGTATGCACAAATTTGCCTCTCAGGAGAGAACTCAGGGTTACAGGTAATACATATGAGTCATCAACATATAAATAGTATTTAAAGTCATGAGACTGGATAGTTCTCTTAGGAAGAAAGTATGGAGGAAAACAGAAGAGCCTGAGGACTGAACCCTAAGACCCTTTAAAAATATTAGAGATAGGGCAAAAGAAACTAAAGGTAACCAGAGAAAATAAGTAAAAATAGGAAAAAATAGGATAAAGTGTCTTGCTTTGGAACATGATAATGAAAACTGTTTCAAGAGGCAGAAATCAGTCAGCTTTTGCTGAAAGACTGAGAAAGGTAAAGATAGAAAAATTACCATTGGATTTGTTAGTAGAAGCTCAGTACTGACCCTGATGAGAAGAGCTTCAGGATAATAGTGCGGAAAGAAGCCTGTCTGGAGAGGATTAATGAGAATAATAAATGTGAGAAAGAAGTCAATGAGAATTTTTGCTGAGAAAGATGAGAAAAAGGACAAAAAAGTGGAATGCCATTGGGTCATGAGAAGCCTCTTCCTGCAACCAAAGAAAGGATGCCCTGGGGCATGTTTAACTGCTAGTGGGGATCACCCATGGGAGAGATACAAATGGATGATACAAGACAGGGGATATCTGCAGAGGAAAGAGAGGATGGATTGTGATCATGAATACACAAAGAGTAGCTGACTTTTCAGGAGGAAAGATACTTCTTCCATTGTTATAAAAGAAAATAGAACTTTCTTGCTGAACTCCTAGATATGTTTGAATGCTGGGGATTCATCAGGCAATAGGACAGATAAAGGCCTTGCTCTCATGGTCTGGTAACGGAACAAACAAGTAAATAAATTAGAAGGTTTTATATGATGATAGGTGCTCTGTGGAAAAAAGAACATGGTCATGTGATAGAGGGACCTGGGGCAAGAACTACTTCAGGTAAGGGTCAGAGAGTCAGAGAAGAAAAACAGTGGGTCTGAGACCTGAATGTTGAGGACACAGGTAAGGGGTGACCTGTAGACAAGTATTTAACAGGGGAACACCTAGTCCAATAGCTAAACAAGTGTGACTCCAATTAAGGAACAGAAAGAAGGTCAGCGTGGTTGGAACAGACGTGGTGAGTGAGGAATACAGAGAGTTTCAGAGAGAGGCAGAGGTTTGGCATTGAGTTTAGGGAGCACAGATTTTGTCTCAATGTGATGGGAAACCCTTGGCAGGTTTTAAGCAGAGGAGAGAAAAGGATCTGATTTCAGACAGAGGTAAATGATTAGGATATGGGGGAATTTCTCTTAATGATTTTGTTTCCTTAGTGTTGGATGAGGTGAGGCTGTCAGTCAAGGTAAGAGTGAAATTTAAGAGTGTAGGAAATTTGAATTGGTTTATGCAAATAGACAAAAGGAGAAAAACAAAACCACTCTGAGAAGGAAATGTGGTCTTTAAGACACTTGCTTCAGAATTTTCCAGAATGCTTGTTAAATTTTGAATTCCTAGACCAACTCCCAAACATTTCTCTGGAAGGTAATATAGAACCCAGAAGACTGTATTATAAAAAGGTACCATAATTCCTCAGAAAATTAACAATAGAACTAGCATATGATTCAACAATTACATTTCTAGGGATATATACAAAGAAAATGAAAACACTAACTTGAAAAGATATTTATGCCCCCATGTTCATAGTGGCATTATTTACACATGTAAACATAGCCAATACATGGAAATAACCTAGTTGTCCATCAACAGATGAATGAACGAAGAAGTTGTGGATGAATATATACAATGGAATATTATTCAGCCATTAAAAAGCAAGGAAATCCTACCATTTGCAGCAACATGGATGATATTTGAAGGTATTATACTGAGTGAATAAGTCAGAGACATACAAATAATGTATGATTTCACTTATATGTGGAATCTAAAAACAAAAATACCAAACTCATAGAAAAAGAAATCTGATTTATGGTTACTGAAGACAGAGCATGGGAGGAGAATTGGAGAAAGGTGATCAAAAGTTTTAAAATTCCAGTTATATGAAAAATAAGTATAGCAATGTAATGTACAACATGATAACTGTAATTAACATGATTTTATGATGTGTGGGAAAATTGTTAACAGAATATGTCCTAAGTTCTCATCACAAGGAGAAATTTTTTTCTTTTCTTTCCATCTTGTGTTAACTAAATGGATGTTAACTAAACTTACTATGGTAATCATTCTACAGTATGTGGAAATCAAGCCATCATGCTATACACCTTAAACTTAGTGGTGTATATCAATTATTTTTCAATAAAACTGGAAAAATACATGTATGCACACTTTTTGTAAAAGGAATGTCAAGAGTTTCTCAAGCAAGCTCAGAGGCAGGAACTGGCCCAGAGCCAAGGGATGGACAGGGGAGGGTACATAGTAGGAGCAAAAGTCAGGAGGATGGCATGGGCAGAGCGTGAGCAAGAGATCACGGGGTGACAGATAGGCAAGATGACCAGGAAGCGGTGGGGAATCAGAAGGGGTATGCTTAAGTTAGACCCAAAGGAAGAAAAAGACTGAAGGCATCAGATTTAACTTGAACTCCACAGTCAGTAGGAAGCCCTTTCAGATTTTTAAGCAAGGGAGTGAAATCATGGAAAAGAAATTTTAATTTTAGTTTTCATGATTGGAAAGGCTAGACAGGCATCAGAATAACCTGTAAGAGAGGAGGTTGTTACAAAGGTAATCATGATGAGGATGGTTGGAATATTGGTATGAGATTGAGAAGACAAACAGCAGAAGCACGCTAGTTATGACAGCTGACAGGTCAGTAGCCCTGCTCTTTCGTGTGTCTGGAGTTCAGTGACTGAGAGGATACCCCTGCTCTGGTACTGCAAGGGCATGCTCTGGCATCCTTGGGGGAACAATGAATTGACAGGCTTGCTAAGAAGTTGATTTTCAGTTGATAACATCCTCTCTGAAATTTAGAAAAATGAATGGAACGCTGGCAAGAAGTCTGGTCAGGAGCAATGCCGCACAGATGTGTTAGAGAAAGTTGTGAAAGTACATTTGTTCAAAGAGAGTTAATAGGTAGGCAAGAGAAGGGATGAAGATAATGGTTTGGGGAAATGTTCAATTAAGGGTCAGGAAAAAGTTGAGCATCAGGAAGCTGACAGAGTAAACTGTAATAGAACCAAAGTATGCAATATCCCCTAGCAAGTTGCAGTGGTCAAGCTTAAATGCTGACTCTATCAAAACAGATCCAGGTAGTCATCTTATTACTGGCATTTAGTAATAACATCGACATCCAGCTTTCACTTGCCTAATTTCATCTGATATTCAGGGCAGTCCAGTAAGGGTAGGGCTGCTTATCACTAGCTTCCTTCTAAAGATCAAGAAACTGAGGCTTGGGATCTAAATGACTTGCTAAAGGTCACGTAGGTATTGAGATCTGTGTGCAGGAAATTTCTTATCCACTCTCCTCTGAAAATTATTAGACGGTTATACCTAGCGTATAACCAAGAGACTCCGATCTTAAATCAAATTATAATGTAATTTAATTTACAATTTAAATTACAATTTAAAATTAAGCCAGTCTGGAGGAAGAAAATTATAATAAACGTTGAATGACACTTTCTGGTGCCCTTGCCAATAAATAACACAAAGAATTGCAGTTTTTATTCACATATCAGCTTTTGTAAGTAGCTCCAGATGTTTATCATTTAGGATCTCTCTACCAACATCACATCAAATTTTTTAAAATATATGAGAATCACGCCTGGGAATCAGACATTATTCTTTTTCTGGGAGGGCAGCGGGAGGCTGGGCTGTTTTTACTAGGCAGGAGGGCGTTCAGTGTGTGCAGAAACTCCCGTGCCTAGCGGAGCATGCAACTGCGCTCAGCACGAGCAGGTTTCGGTAAGCGTCTGGGCATTAGCGCCCGCAGCCCTGCGGGACCCAGAGCGCTGAGCACGTGCGGAGACCTGGCTGCACGGAGCGGGCACGTCACGCCACAGGACCCAGTGGACAGACCACATAGTGCCATTCCGTCATGCAGCCTGCGATGCTGGTGGCCCCAGCACGGGAGCAGCGAGCGAAGACCTTCAGGACCAAGAGAGGTGCCCCAAAGCGAGCGAGAAGCAGGCAAGGTCGTCCCACCTTCTCACTTTTGACTGCTTCCTTTGCATCGTGGCACAGAGGCCATCCCGGCCCCAGACGCGTCCCTACCTCCGTGATCCCATTCCCAGCTCACCGAGGACCCCCGGCGCGAGGAGAGTCAAGAAAACCCAGATGGGGCCCGCGGCGCCCATGCCGCGGCTGCAGCCCCAGCGGCGGGATGCGTTCTGAGACCCGCGAGCCTCCGGCAGCTCCGGGGAGACACGGCTAGAGAAGCTGGCAGCTGCAAGCCGAGGAAGGTGGGCCCTTAAGTAGCATCTGGCACCACGTGCAGGCCGGGCGCGCACCTGCCGGCCGCTGGGGGCGGGGCGGCGCCTCGAGGGGGCCGGGACCGGCGGGCGGAGAAACTCTGATTCACTGTTTGGCTCAGATTCCAGTCTTCCGTGCAGTCGCTTTCCAACTTTTCGGACCGCGCAGCCCAGGGCATCTACTTTTGCCGCTGGGGATCTGAAGCAAAATAGCACTACCCTGACCAACCTATGGCGCTCTCCTGCCCTGTCCAATTCTATCATCTCCTCTCCTCCCCGGCCCAACCCTTCCTCCCTCCGCTCCCGTATTTTCCCCTCCTCTCCCGCTTCCCCTTTCCCCTTCCCCCAATTTCTCTCTCTTGAAAATTCTGGGTTGGATTCGCTAAATTCTTTTCAAAAGTTATTCATGCTTCCAACTCTCCGTTTGAAAACCGTTTACTTACAAAGGAAACTAAGGAATAGCAACCACCTCTGATGTCCTTTTCTTTTTATTTTGCAATAACTGATACAGAAAAGTTGCAAAAATAGTGCAAAGGATCCCCACACATCCATCACCCAGATTCTCCAAATGTTAACATTTTACTATATTTTCTTCTTCATTCTCCGGCTCTCCCTCTTTCTAGATAAATAACTATGATGTAGTTATATAGAGATTTAGATATATACACATATAGGTTTATAAGTATATATGATTACAATTATATAATTTTTTACTTTGAAACTCTTTGAGATAAGTTACAGGCATGATGCCTGTCTTCTAAATACTTCAATATGTATTTCCTGAAAATGAGAATATAGTCTTACATAATTTCAGTACAATGAGCAAAAACAGGAAATTAATGTATTACCTAAGGGACAGACAGTACAGATTTCTCCAATCATCTAATATTCATTATTATGGCAAAAAAAAGTGGGGGAAAGCAAGTGCCAACTCATGCACAAATGAACACACACCTGCCTTTTTTCTGGCACTGAGTCATTCTAGGATCATGCATTGCATTTGATTTTCTTTTTCTCATTTATTCTGATAAAGTTCGTCAGTCTTTTTGTTTTCCTGACCTTGAAATTTTTGAAAGTACACAGCAATTATTTTTGTTTGGTGACTTTTAAATTAGTTACCTACTGCAAGTAGTAAATTACCCTTAACTTATTCATTTAAAGCAAGAACAAACACACAGTGTCTCACACAATTGCTGTGTGTCAGGAATTTGAGAGCACATAAGCAAAGTGGTCCTGGCTTGAGAGCTTTGATGAGGTTGCAGTCCAGACAGTGGCCAGAACTGCAGTCATCTGAAAGCTGGACTGAGGCTGGAGGATCTAAGTCTAAGATGACTCACTCACATGGCTGTAGTTTGGAGGCCAGATATCCTTACTAGGATGACCGCATCCTAGAACTATTTGAGTGTCCTTGCGATATGCCAACTGTCTTCTTACAGAACAAGAGAAAAAAGCAGAAGTCGCAATGTCATTTAAAATTTAGTCTCAGAGCTCATAATATATTACTTCCATAGTATCCTGTTGAATACTTGTGATGGTTAATTTTATGGGTCAGCTTGACTGGGCTATGAGATGTCCAGATATACGGTCAAAAATTATTCTGAGAGTTTCTGTATGGGTGTTTTCAGATGATATTAACTTTTTTGGTAACATATATTTCTTTTAATTATTTCCAGTTTTGTTGATATATAATATTGTATTAGTTTAAGGTGTACATCATAATGATTTGATATATGTACATACTGAAAAATGATTAGAATGGTAAGTTTAGTTAATATCCATCATCTCAGAGAGTTGCAAAGTTTTCTTGTAATAATTTATAAGATCTATTCTCTCAGCAACTTTCAAATATCCAATACAGTATTGTTGGCTATAGTCATCCTGCTGTGCCTTATATACCCAGAATTATTTATCTTATAACTGGAAGGTTGTGTCTTCTGACCACGTTCACTCATTTTCCCCACTTCCCACCTGCCCCCTTCTCTGGCAACCACCAATCTGTTCTGCAATTATGAGTTCACTGTTTTTAGATTTCACATGTAAATGAGATCATACCGTATTTGTCGTCCCCTGTTCGACTTGTTTCACTTAGTATATTGCTTTCGAAGTTCATTCATATTATAAAAAATGGAAAGATTCATCCTTTTTATGGTTGAATATATATATCTGTACATATACAGATATATATATGGCACATTTTTATTTTCCCCTTCTGATGTATACACAGAAGTGGAACTGCTGGATAATATAGCAGTTCTGTATTTTATTTTTTTGAGGAACTACTCTTTTTCCATAGTAGCTGCATCAATTTATATGAGTCATTTTTATACACATCCTACCAACTCTTGTTATCCCTTATCATGCTAGCCATTCTAACAGGTGTGAAGTGATACCTCATTTTGGTTTTGGTTTGCATTTCCTTGATGATTGATCATGTTGAGTATCTTTTTATGTGTGATACGCAGAAGCTTTTTAGTTTGATGTAGTAATAGTTTATTTTTTGTGTATGTTGTCTTTACTTTGAGTGTCAAATCAAAGAAAAAATTGTCAAGATCAATGTTAAGGAGCTTACCCCCTCGTATTCTTCCAGGTATTTAATGTTTCAGGTCTTACATTCAACTCTTCAATGCATTTTGAGTTGATTTTTGTGTATGGTGTGAGATGGTTCAGTTTCTTTCATTTGCATATGGCTGTAGAATTTTACTAACACCATTTACTGAAGAGACCATCCTCTATTCATTGTTTATTCTTGGCTCCTTTGTTGTAAAATAATTAATCTTATATGTGTGGGTTTATTTTTGAGTGCTCTATTCTTTTCCATTAATCTGTGTGTCTGTTTTTATGCAAATACCATACTCTTGATTTTTATAGTTTTGTAATATAGTTTACATGAGATAATATAAAATATATGTGTTGGTCTCTGCTCCTTGTTCCTGACACAAAGCTCCTAAAATCCTTGATATTTTCTAGGTGTTTACTAGGAGGATCTCTTGTTCTAATATTTGTCTTTGATTCTACCCCAACACAGCTCATAAAACCCTAGTAAATTTTCATGATAGGAGCACTAGGAACATCTTTTGTTCTTTTGAGGTGACCCTTGCAGGGCTTCTGAATGGAGACTTATCACTAGAAAGATCAAGCCATCATTAGAAGCTTGCAAGTTTTGCCCCCTCCCTTTCCCATCCTGCAGAGAGGGGAGAGGCCAGACAAGGCGTTAATAACTGACCACCCCTACATGAGGAAATCTCCATAAAATCCCAATGGTGCAGCCACAGAGAGCTCCCTAGCTGATGACAACATTCACATCAGGAGGGTGACATACCCCCAGGCCATGTGGATAGAAGTTCTTACATTTAGGTCCCTCCTAGAGCTTGTCCAAGGTATCTCTTCATCTGGTTGTTCATCTGTAACCTTTGTTATGGTGGTGAAGTGAGTGTGTACTCAGTCATATCTGACTCTTTGTGATCCCACGGGCTGTAGCCCATGAGACTCCTCTGCCCATGGAATTTTCCAGGTTAGAGCTAGTGGAGTGGGTTGCCATTTCCTTCTCCAGGGGATCTTCCCAATCCAGGGATTGAGCATGCTTTTCTTAGCATCTCCTTCAATGGCAGGCAGATTCTTTACCACTGAGCCACCTGGGAAGTTCATCCTTTATTATATCCTTTAATAAACTGATAAATGTGAGGCAGTATGGCCCTGAGTTTTGTGAGCTGCTCTAGCAAATGGATCAGACTCAAAGAGGAAGTTTTTGTAACCTCCAATCTATAGCCAATTGGTCATGGCCACAGGACATAAACTGGGTTTCTGAATGGCAACTGATTTGGGATGAGAGTAGTCTTGTAAGGCTGAGCCCTTAATCTGTGGGTTGTGATGCAATGTCTGGGTATAGAGTGTCATAATTGTAGTGTAGGACACTCAGGTGATGTTGCAGAGAATTGTGTGGTGTGGGTAAGGTCCTCCATGCATTTGGTCCCCAGACATCTAAGAAGGAATGTTCTACTAAAGGTAAAGGAGACACACAGGGAAGAAATACACGGTGGGGAACCATTGGGGTTTTCCCCACATAGAAATACAAGCTGAGTTTTTTTTCTTTATGGTTTGAAATTAGGAAGTGTGATGCCTCCAGTTTTGTTTTTCTTTCCCAAGACCACGTTGGCTATTAGATTATCTTGTGGCTTCACACAAATTTTAGGAATTTTTTTTTTCTATTTATGTTGAAACTACCATTGAAATTTTAATTGGGATTGCATTGAATCTGTGAATCATTTGGGGTAATACAGGTATTGTAACAATATGAAGTCTTTCAATTCATGAGCATAGGCTATCTTTCCATTTATGTATGTCTTTTGTCATTGCCTTCTCCAGTGGACCATGTTTTGTCAGAACTCTCCACCATGACCTGTCCATCTTGGGTGGCCCTACATGGGATGGCTCATAGTTTCATTGAGTTAGACAAGGCTGTGGTCCATGTGATCAGTTCAATTACCTTTCTGTGATTGTGGTTTTCATTCTGTCTGCCCTCTGAGGGATAAGGATAGAGGCTTATGGAAGAGTCCTGATGGGGGAGACTGACTGGGGGAAACTGGGTCTTGTTCTGATGGGTGGAGCCATGCTCAGTAAATCTCTAATCCAATTTTCTGTTGATGAGCAGGGCCGTGTTCACTCCCTGTTGTTTGACCTGAGATTCAACCATGGTGGAGGTAATGAAGAAAATGGCTAGCTCCTTCAAAAGGTCCCGTGCATGCACTGCTCTACTCAGTGTCCCTGACCCCATGGCAGGCCACCGCTGACCCATGCCTCTGCTGGAGACTCCTGGACACTCACAGACAAGTCTGGGTCAGTCTCTTGTGGGGTCAGATTAGGGTTTTTTCTAGTAGTCATGTATGGATGTGAGAGTTGGGCTATAAAGAAAGCCGAGTGCTGAAGAACTGATGCTTTTGAACTGTGGTGTTGGAGAAGACTCTTGAGAGTCCCTTGAACTACAAGGAGTTCCAACCTGTCCATCCTAAAGGAAATCAGTCCTGAATATTCATCAGAAGGATTGGTACTGAGGCTAAAAGTCCAATACTTTGCCCACCTGATGAAAAGGACTGACTCTGGAAAAGACCCTGATGCTGGGAAAGATTGAGGGCAGGAGGAGAAGGGGACAGCACAGGATGAGATGGTTGGATGGCATCACTGACTGGATGAATATGAGTTTAAGCAAGCTCCGGGACTCGGTGATTGACAGGGAGGCCTGGCTTGCTGCAGTCCATGGGGTCACAAAGAGTCAGACAGGACTGAGTGACTAAACTGAACTGATGCCTTTGGTAGGTATTTTTCATATTATTTTATTCTGTTTTATTTTTATTGAAATATAGTTGATTTACAATATTATATCAGTTTCAGATATATGGCATACCTATTCAATATTTTTATAGATTATATTCCATTTAAGCTTATTACAAAATAATGGCTACATTTTCCTGTGCTACATAACATATCCTTGTAGGCTATTTATTTTTGTACATGATAGTTTGTGTCTCTTAATCCTATACCCCTATTTTGACCATTACCTTACCCTCTTCCCACTGGTAACCATTAGTTTTTTTCTGTATGAGTTTGTTTCTATTTCTGTTGCATACATTTGTTTCATGTTTTAGATCCCACATATAAATGATAACATTGAACAATTGTGTTTCTCTGTCTCACTTCCTTCACCCTCTAGATCTATCCACATTGCTGCAAATGGAAGAATTTCATTCTTTTTATGATTGAATAATATTTCGTGTATACATGTGTGTGTGTGTATGCCATATCTTCTTTACCCGTTCATCTGTTTATTCTTAGAAAATCAGTTGATTGGAAATCCATAGGCTTTCTACAAAAAATGCATCATAAAGATAAAGACAGGTTAAAAGTAAATGATTGAAAAGTTATAGCATGCAAACGGTAACCACAAGAAAACTGGCATGTCTAAGCTAATATCAGACAAAGATTTCAAGCCAAGGAATTTTACAAAAGCATAAGAGGGACAGCATATAACATTAAAAGAAACAATCACCAGGAAAACAAACATCCTAAATGTACATACATTTAATGAAAAGTCACAAAATTTAAAGAGGCAAAAACAAAGAACACAACACCAAACAACTGCTAAAATACCCGACTGCAATGAATCTTTTTGTTTGTTTGTTTTTCCAGTACGCACGTATCACTTGCCAAGGTAAACCACATGGTGTTCCACAAAAGTAGGTCTCAAAAAGTCAAATATTTGATCCTTTATGAAGTATATTCTCTGGTCATAGTGAAATTAAATTGGAAATCAGTAAACATTAGATACTTTGAAAATCCCAAAATGTTTAAATACTTATAAAAGATACTTCTAAATAACCCATCTTCTTAAGAAAAAAATCCCGAGGAATTAAAATTTTTCGAAACTGAATGATATTAAAGACACAGTACAACCAATGCAGTATACTAACACATATATATGGAATTTAGAAAGATGGTAACAGTAACCCTATATGCAAAACAGACAAAGAGACACAGATGTACAGAACAGACTTTTGGACTCTGTGGGAGAAGGCAAGGGTGGGATGGTTCGAGAGAACAGCATCAAAACATGTATACTATCTAGGGTGAAACAGATCACCAGCCCAGGTTGGATGCATGAGACAAGTGCTCGGGGCTGGTGCACTGGGAAGACCCGGAGGGATCAGGTAGAGAGGGAGGTGGGAAGGGGGATCGGCATGGGGAATACATGTAAATCCATGGCTGATTCATGTCAATGTATGACAAAAACCACTACACTATTGTAAAGTAATTAGCCTCCAACTAATAAAAAGAAATGGAAAAAAAAAAAGAAATAAAAAAAAAAACACCACAGTACACAAAAACTGCTGGGATGGAACTAGAGCAGCACAGAGATAGAAATGTACAGCATTAAAAGTTTGAAATGTAATCCAGGACTGATGCTGAAGCTGAAACTCCAATACTTTGGCCACCTAATGCAAAGAGCTGACTCATTTGAAGAGACTCTGATTCTGGGAAAGACTGAGGGTGGGAGGAGAAGAGGAAGACAGAGGATGAGATGGTTGGATGGCATCACCGACTCAATGGACGTGAATTTGGGTAAACTCCAGCAGTTGGTGATGGACAGGGAGGCCTGGTGTGCTGCAGTTCATTGGGTCGCAAAGAGTTGGACATGACTGAGCGACTGAACAGAACTGAACTGAACCTGCTGATGGATACTTCCATATCATAACTCTTGTAAATACTGCTGCTATTAACATTGGAGTGCATGTGTCTTTTTGTTTACTTCAGATATGTACTCAACAGGGGAATTGCAGGATCATATGATAATTCTATTTTTACTGTTTTGGGGTATCTATATATTATTTTCCACACTGGATGCTCTAATTTATAATCTCAACTATGTACTTTGGTTCCCTTTTGTCCACATCATTGTCAGCTTTTGTTATTTGCAGAATTTTTGATGATAGCCACAAGCATGAAGTGATTTCTCCCTGTGGTTTTGATGTGCACTTCTCTGATGATTGCTGGCGGTGAGCCTCTTATCATGGGCTTGTTGGCCATTTGTATATCTTCTTCGGAAAAAATGTCTTTTCGGGTTATCTGCCCATTTTGGGGTTTCTTCTTTTTGATATTGTGTTGTGCAAGCTGTTTATATATTTTGGATATTAAACTCTTACCAGTCATATCAGTTGCAAATATTTTATCCCATTTATTTGACTGTCCTCTCATTTTGTTGATGGTTTCTTTTACTGTTGAGAAGTTTTTTAACTTTAATTTGGTCCCACCTGCTTATTTTTGCTTTTATTTATTTTGCCTTAAGAGTCAGATGGAAGAAAAATATTGCTACTATTCATGTCAAAGAGTGTTCGACATATGATTTCTTCTAGTATTATGGTTACATTTGGGTTTTTAATCCATTTTTAGTTTATTTTGCATATGGATACAGGAAATGTTCTGCTCTCATTGTTTTATAGATGGCTGTCTGATTTTCCCAGCACACTTATTGAAAGGAATGTCTTTCTGCCATTGTATATTCTTGTTTCTTTGTTGTAGATTAATTGACTATATGTTTGTAGGTTTGAACATTCTTTGGCTTTTCCTTTCTTTGGGATTGAAATGAAAACTGACCTTTTCCAATCCTGTGGCCACTGCTGAGTTTTCCAAATTTTCTGGCATATTGAGTGCAGCACTTTCACAGAACCATCTTTTGGGATTTGAAAAAGCTCAGCTGGCATTCCATCGCCTCCACTAGCTTTGCTCATAGTGATGTTTCCTAAGGCTCACTTGACTTCACACTCTAGGATGTCTGGCTCTAGGTGAGTGATCACATGATCATGGTTAGCTGGGTCATTAAGATCTTTTTTGTGTAGTTCTTCTGTGTATTCTTGCCACCTCTTCTTAATATCTTCTGCTTCTGTTAGGTTTATACTGTATCTGTCCTTTACTGTGGCCATCTTTGCATGAAATACATAGTATCTCTAATTTTCTTGAAGAGATCTCTAGGTTCTTCCTATTCTATTGTTTTCCTCTATTTCTTTGCATTAATCACTTAGGGAAGCTCTCTTATCTCTCCTTGCTATTCTTTGGGACTCTGCATTCAGATGAGTATATCTTTCCTTTTCTCCCTTGCTTTTAACTTTTTTTCTTTTCTCAGAAATTTGTAAGGCCTCCTCAGATAACCATTTTGGCTTTTTGCATTTTTTTTTCTTGCAAATGGTTTTGATCATAGTCTCCTGTACACTGCTACAAACCTCCATCCATAGTTCTTCAGGTACTCTGTCTATCAGATCTAGTCCCTTGAATCTATTTGTCACTTCCACTGTGTAATCATAAGGGATTTGATTTAGGTCATACCTGAATGGTCTAGTGGTTTTTCCCACTTTCTTCAATTTAAGTCTGAATTTTACAATAAGGGATTCATGATCTGAGTCACCAGTCAGCCCCTGGTCTTGTTTTGGCTGACTGTTTAGAGTTTGTCCATCTTAGCTGCAGAGAATATTATCAATCTGATTTCAGTGTTGACCATCTGGTGATGTCCATGCATAGAGTCTCGTGTTGTTGGAAGAGGATGTTTGCTATACTCAGTTGTTCTCTTGGCAAAACTCTGTTAGCCTTTGCCCTGCTTCATTCTGTACTCTAAGGCCAAATTTGCCTTTTACTCTGGTTATCTCTTGACTTGCTACTTTTGCATTCCAGTTCCCTATGATGAAAGTCACATCCGTTTCTTTCATGTTAGTTCTAGAAGGTCATGTCGGTCTTAATAGAACTGTTCAACTTCAGCTTCTTCAGCATTAGTGTTTGGGGCATAGACTTGGATTACTGTGATACTGAATGTTTTGCCTTGTGTTCCAGACTCTGTATTCTGTTCCACTGACCTATGTGTCCATTTTAGTGTCAAACAGTGCAATTTTGACCACTGTAGCTCTTTAGTATAGTTTGAATTCAGGGAATTGATACCTCCAGTTTTGTTCTTTTTTCTCAACTTGGCAATTCAGGGTGATTCCATATACTTTTTAAAGATTTTTTTTTCAGTTCTGTGAAAAATATCATGGGTATTTTGATAAGGATTGCATTCAATGTGTAGATTACTTTGATAGTATGAACATTTTAACAATATTAAATCCTTTAATCTAAGAATATGGAACATCCTTCTACCTCTTTGTATCATTTTCAGATTTCTTCATTAATGTTTTATATTTCTTAGAGTATGAATCTTCCTCCTGCTTGGTTGAGTTTATTCCTAGGTATTTTATTCTTTTTGACACAATTGTAAATGAAGTTATTTCCTTACTTTTTCTGGTAGCTTATTATTAGTATATAGATAAGTAACAAGTTTCTATATATAATACTATCTTCTACATCTTAACCAAATTAATTTATTAGTGCTAATAGTTTTGGTCAAGATGCTAAAGCATTCTGTATAAAGTATTATGCCATCTGCCAAGCAAATAGCGTCAGCTTTACTTTTTCCTCTTCCAATTTGGATGCCTTTTAATTTTTTCTTGTCTGATTACTATAGCTAGGACTTCATATACTATGTTAAAAAGTAACAAAAGTCGGCATACTTTTCTTGTCTCTGGTTTTAGAAGAAAAGCTTTCAATTTCATCACAGAGTATGATGCTAGTCGTGGGTTTGCCATAAATTGCCTTTATTACTGTTAGAATATTTGCCAACATATATAAGATATACACCTCTATATCAGCTTTGATAAGACTTTTTATCATGAAGAGATGTTAAATTTTGTCAAATGCTTTTTCTGCACCTATTGAGATGATCATGTGATTTTTATTCTTTCTTCTGTTAATGTGATGTATCATACTGACTGATTTGCAAATATTGAAGCATCCTTGCATCTCTGAAATAAATTCCACTTGATCATTGCGTATGATCATTTATATATTGTTAAATTTGGTTTGCTAATATTTTTGCTAAGATTTTTGCATCCATATTCATCAAACATATTGCCTGTAATTTTCTTTTTGTGATATCTTTGTCTGGTTTTGGCATCAGGATCATAATGTCCTCATAGAATGAACTTAAGAGTCCTCTGAAATTTTTTGGAATAGGAGTGTAGATATTTATATCTTTGAGAGCATTTCCCTGTGACTCTGATTCTGGACTTTTATTTGCTGGAAATTTTTTTTAATTGAAAATTCAATTTTACCATTAGTGATTGGCATGTTCCCATTGTCTGTTTCTTTCTGATTCAATTTTTTTTTCATCTTTTTTTCTTTGAATTGTTCACAAACATTTCCTACATAATCCAACATACAACAGAGAAATGGTACATCTTTTTCTTTCAATTTGCATACAATGGAAAAACAAGAATATATATATATTTTACAAAGTTTAACTAATAGACACTACCAAGCTGACAGCTTAAGTCTATACGTGAGAAATCATCTAATAAAAAATAATCAGAATTTATTTAGCATCAGTCACTTCCATAGCCAAGTATTATTCTGATTAATAAAACTTGTCATTAACCTTCTGGTATAAACTTATACCACTATTCCATTGGTTGTGTTGCTCCTCACCTTGGTTCTTCAGAATTACGAACAGAAAATCGTTGCAAAGTAGGGGCAAGCATTTGCAAAAGCAAACAAAAATCCCCAGCTTATTATAAGCATGAGTGTGTGGTGGAATTTCCTCCCAAGCAATGAACTTCAAATCATTAAGAATCACCAGAACTGAGTATTGTCAAGATATTTTGCCTAAGTCCAAGAAGAGATTCCATTTATATCCAACAGAGGACTGAAAATTAAACTTAGTGTTCCGTTTGGGGGTAGGTTGGAGGGAATTCAGCCATTTGAAAAATGACCATCTTAAAAAAAATGACCACAAAAAATAGGTTCACTAAATTTATTTTAAAAATCATAAAACGTTTCTTACAAAAGAGCATTACATTCTGCACACTGCTCTGAATAGATGCCAGGGACATATGGACTACTGTTACTTTTCCTCCCTGTCCCACCACCCCAAATGTTACAGTGACCACAAAGCAAAGTGTTCACAATAATTACATGGGGGGACTTCTTTAAGCCACCAACAATGAACAAAAATTAAAATTCACTCACTCTGTTGCTGTTTCAAAATTTCAATGTTAGTTTTTGCACACCCTCCCCCACCCCCCACCCTGTTTGTAAGGAACTAAAGCATTATATCTGGTGAACAGCAAAGATTTCACTACACCTCAAATGCAGAACACCTATGAAGCAGAGGAATGTTGGCTTTTTAAACAGAAGCAGGTAAAAAAAAAAAAAAAAAAGATGCAGGACTCCTTCAGTTCTTCACTAGTCTTAGAAAAACTTTCCAGAATACTGCTTCACACTGTTCTGCAGCAAATACTGTGCATTCTGTATCTGGTCCTGTGTTCCTGTAATGGTAATGATCTGATCTTCGGATCCTTCTAAAGGCTCATCAATTTTGATCGAAGCTCCTGACTCATGACGGATTTGTTAAATCCGCTGACCACCTTTGCCAATAATAGATCCAGCCAAATCTTTAGGAATAGTTACTTGTGTAGTAATAATAGGTCCACCAAGATCACCATATGAGCCACGACCCCCTGCATAGGAATAATCATATCCAGAGCCATCCTGTGGTTCATAAGCCATCTGCCACTCTGATGGGCTCCATGTATCTATTGCAGAGTCCCAGGTTTCATCAGCACTGAAACCAACCATGCCATCATAGCGGTCTCCAGGTCTTCCTCTTCTGTCATAGGCTATTAGATCTCCTCCTCTAGGTGGTGGTGGTGGTGGAAGAGGAAGATTCCGAGCTCTACTACCACCCCAGCCACCTTGCCCGGGAGGGGGGTGGAGGAGGTCCTCGACGAGGGCTCATGTCATCATAATCTCTTCTAGAGGGAGGCATGGGACGCCCACCCCGACCAGGTGGCATTCTGTCAAAACCACCTCTTCCCTTCATTGGAAATCCCACAGGACGTCCACAGCGGTCATCAAACATCATTGTAAAACCACCATAGTCATAGGTCTCATCATAAAAATTGGGATCGTAAGGCTGAGCGCGTCCTTTGATGAGAGACTCTGATATAAGATCAAGGATGATCTTTATGCACTCTACAACCCTATCAGGCTTTCCTCCGATAAGAACGACTCTGTCAGTAGATTGAGGACAACATTCCTGGAAAAGCTTGATTGTTGTCTGAGTGTTCTCTCGAAGTTCTTTGATTTTAGCACCTTTGACTCCAATAATTCCTTCTGCCAGACTCCGATGAATCAACAGTCTCAACTCGCAGTCAAAGTCACTTCCTTTATAGTGTTGGTAATTTAAGCATTCCACAGCATCAGATTCGAGCAGGAGCTGGCTGGTTGCAGTGGGTGATGCAGGCCCTCTTCCAAGGTAGGGATGATTTTCTTCAGAATTTCTCCAATCATTTCAATATCAGCACTGATACTCAATATGCGCTCGAGGCCACTGCTGTCTGGGACTGAAACACTGGCATTGTAGTCTGTACGGAGAACCTTAATATTCTTGCCTCCTTTTCCAATCACTGCTCCAGCATTCTTGCTCTGAAGCAGAATGCGTAATTCAACCATCTCATCAGTGTTTCTAGATCTTTTAAAAGCTTGTTCCTCTTCCATATCTTCAGCAGGGCGTTTACCAAATTCGCCATTGGTTTCGGTGTTGGGAAAGGTTTCCTCTGGCTGTTCAGTTTCCATTTTCTTGTATTCAAGGGACACACCAATCCGGCAAGGGTACCATCCCTATGCCGCCGTGCCTCCTCAGCCCTCTGATTCAATTTTGAAAGCCTGTATATTTCCAGAAATTTTTCAGCTTCTTCTAGGTTGTCCAGTTTGTTGGCAATACTATAATAACTGTTTGTAGTATTCTCTTATGATATCCATAAGATCAGGAGCTGACAAATTCAGATTTAAATTGAAGAAAGTAGGGGAAACCACTAGACCATTCAGGCATGACCTAAAGCAAATCCCTTACAATTATACAGTGGAAGTGACAGAGGTTCAAGGGATCTGATAGACAGTGCCTGAAGAACTATGGATGGAGTTTCATGATATTATACAGGAGGCAGTGATTAAGACCATCTGCAAGAAAAAGAAATGAAAAAAGTCAAAATGGTTGTCTGAGGAGGTCTTACAAATAGCTAAGAAAAGAAGAGAAGCGAAAGGTCAAAAAAGAAAAGGAAAGATATACCCATGTGAATGCAGAGTTCCAAAGAAAAGCAAAAACAGATAAGAAAACCTTCCTCAATGATCAATGCAGAGAAATAGAGGACAACAATACAAGGAGGATAAACTAAGATCTCTTCAAGGAAATTAGAGATGCCAAGGGAACATTTCATGCAAAGATGGGCTCAATAAAGGACAGAAATGGTATGGACCTAACAGAAGAGGTGGCGAGAAGACACAGAAGAACTATACAAAAAAAGATCTAAATGAACCAGATAACCATGATGGTGGGATTACTCACCTAGAGCCATACATCCTGGAATGCAAAGTCAAGTGGGCCTTAGGAAGCATCACGATGAACAAAGCTAGTGGAGGTGATGGAATTCCAGTTGAGCTATTTCTAATCCTAAAATATGGTGCCATGAAAGTGCTGTACTCAATATGTCAGCAAATTTGGGAAACTCAGCAGTGGTCACAGGACTGGAAAGGTCAGTTTTCATTCCAATCCCAAAGAAAGGCAACGTCAAAGAATGTTCAACCCACGGCACAATTGCACTCATCTCACACACTAGCAAAGTAATGCTCAAAATTCTCCAAGCCAGGCTTCAACAGTACGTGAACCATGAACTTTCAAATGCTCAAACCAAATTTAGAAATGGCAGAGGAACCAGAGATAAAATTGCCAACATCCGCTGGATCATAGAAAAACCATAAGAATACCAGAAAAGCATCTACTTCTTCTTCACTGATTACACCAAAGCCTTTCACTGTGTGGATCACAATAAACTGTGGAAAATTCTTAAAGAGATGGGAATCCCAGACCACCTTACCTGTCTCCTGAGAAATCTGTATGTAGGCCAAGAAGCAACAGTTAGAACAAGACATGGAACAGACTGTTTCCAATTTGAGAAAGGAGTACATCAAGGCTGTATATTGTCACCCTGCTTATTCAACTTATATGCAGAATACATCATGCTGGATGAAGCACAAGCTGGAATCAAGATTACAGGGAGAAATATCAATAACCTTAGATACACAGATGATACCACCCTTATGGCAGAAAAGAAGAGGAAGTGAAGAGCCTCTTGGTGAAACTGAAAGATAACAGTGAAAAGGCTGGCTTAAAATTCAACATTCAAAAAATTAAGATTATGGCATCTGGTCCCATCACTTCATGGCAAATAGATGGGTAAACAATAGAAACAGTGAGAGACTTTATTTTCTTGGGTTCCAAAATCACTGAAGATGGTGACTACAGCCATGAAATTAAAAGATGTTTGTTCCTTGGAAGAAAAGCTGTAACTAGCATATTACTATAAAATGTGAACAGTTCATTTATAAAAGCTATAAACAGCATATTTAAAGGCAGATATACCTTTCCCAAGAGAGGTTCATCTTGTCAAAGCTATGGTTTTTCCAGTAGTCCTGTGTGGATGTGAGAGTTAGACTATAAATGAGGTGGCTGAAACTGGAGCCTATTATACAGATTGAAGTAAGTCAGAAAGAAAAAATCCCATACAACATATTAAGGCATATATATGGAATTTAGAAAGATGGTAATGGCGACCCTATATGCAAAACAGCAAAAAAGACAGATGCAAAGAACAGTCGTCTGGACTCTGTGGGAGAAGGCGAGGGTGGGATGATTTGAAAGAATGGCATTTAAACATGAATATTACCATATGGAAACTGATGACCAGTCCAAGTTCAATGCATGAAACAGGGCACTCGAAGTCAATGCACTGGGACAACACAGAGGGATGGGATAAAGAGGGGTTTCAGGATGGGGGAACACATGTACACCCATGGCTGATTCATGTCAGTGTATGGCAAAAACCACCACAATTGTTGTAAAGTAATTAGCCTCCAATTAAAATCAAAAAGTATTAAAAAAAAAAAAAAGAAAGCTGAGCGCTGAAGAATTGATGCTTTTGAACTGTGGTGTTGGAGAAGACTCTTGAGAACCCCTTGGACTGCAAGGAGATCCAACCAGTCCATCCTATAGGAAACCAGTCCTGAATATTCATTGGAAGAACTGATGCTGAAGCTCCAATAACTTGGCCACCTGATGCAAAGAACTGACTCATTGGAAAAGACCCTGATACTGGGAAAGATTGAAGGCAGGAGGAGAAGGGAACAGCAGAGGATGAGATGGTTGGATGGCATCACCGACTAGATGGAAGTAATTTTGAGCAAGTGCTGGGAGTTGGTAATGGGCAGGGAAGCCTGGCATACTGCAGTCCATGGGGTTGCAAAGAGTCAGACAGGACTGAGTGACTGAACTGAACTGATAACCTTATCCTTTAAGCTTTTAACAGTTTAAGAGTGATCATGTACTAAAGCTCTATATTTTTACACCCTTCCACCCACAATTTTATGCTTTTTATATCACAATTCACACATTTTCTACCTTGTATATCCATTAAAAAATTATTGTAGTTATAGTTACTTTCACTACTTTTATCTTCTAACCTTTGTGCTAGATTTACAAGTGATTTATCGACCACCATTACAACATTGGATTCCCTCGTAACTCAGCTGGTAAAGAATCTGCCTGCAATGCAGGAGACCCAGGTTTAGTTCCTGGATCAGGAAGATACCCTGGAGAAGGGATAGGCTACCCACTGTAGTATTCTTGGGCTTCCTTGGTGGCTCAGATAGTGAAGAATCTGCCTGTAGTGTGGGAGACCTAGGTTTAATCCCTGGGTTAGAAAGATCTCCTGAGTAGGGCATGGCAGCCCACTCCTGTATTCTTACCTGGAGAATCCCTGTGGACAGAGAACTCCCATGGACAGAGGAGACAGGCAGGCTATAGTCCATGAGGTCACAAAGAGACATATGTGACTGAATGACTAAGCACATCACATCACATCACAACATTATTCTTAATTTAACTAAGATCACAGCATCTGGTCCCATCACTTCACGGCAAATAGATGGGAAACAATGGAAACAGTGACAGTCTTCATTGTTTTGGGATCCAAAATCACTGAAGATGGTGAATGCAGCCATGAAATTAAAAGATGCTTGCTCCTTGGAAGGAAAGTTATGACCAACCTAGACAGCTTATCGGGTGGGGGGGGGAGGTGGGAGTGGGGGTCGGGATGGGGAATACATGTAACTCCATGGCTGATTCATGTCAATGTGTGACAAAACCCACTGCAATGTTGCGAAGTAATTAGCCTCCAACTAATAAAAATAATTTTTAAAAAAAAGAAAAAAAAATTGAGACATAAACTTTGTCAACAAAAGTCCATCTAGTCAAAGCTGTGGTTTTTCCAGTACTCATATATGAATATAAGAGTTGGGCTATAAAGAAAGCTGAGAGCCAAAGAACTGATGCTTTTGAACTGTAGTGTTGGAAAAGCTCTTGAGAGTCCCTTAGACAGCAAAGAGATCAAGCCAGTCCAGCCTAAAGGAAATCAGTCCTGAATATTTTTTGGAAGGATTGATGCTGAAGCTGAAGCTCCAATACTTTGAGAACCTGATGCAAAGAACTGACTCATTGGAAAAGACCTTGATACTGGGAAGGATTGAAGGCAGGAGGAGAAGGGGATGACAAAGGATGAGATGATAGGATGACATCACCAACTGGATGGACATGAGTTTGAGTAAGCTCTAGGAGTTGGTGATGGACAAGGAAACCTGGCTTGCTGCAGTCCATGGGATTGCAGTGTCTGACACGACTGAGTGAATTGATTCTGATTCTAACTGAATTAACTATATATTTATTAATATCTTTTCCAGTGAGACTGATACTTTTATATGTTTTTCTGTTCCTAATTTGCTCCTTTATCTCTTTTAACTGTTTAAGTGTTAAGTCCCGTTAATAATTCTTATTGTGCTGGTCTTATGATTACAAATTCCTTTCACTTTTTCTTCTCTGGAAAACTTTTCATTTTTCCTTAAATTTTCAAGGACAACTTTGCCGGACACAATATTCTTGATCAGCAGCTGAATATATCATGCTACTCCCTTCTGACCTGCAAAGTTTCTGCTAAAAATCTGCTGCCGGTCTTATGAGGGTTCTCTTATACATAATACATTGCTTTTCTCTTTCTGATTTTAAGAGTCTTTAACTTTTGATGATTCAGTTATGATGTATTTTGGTTTAGGTCTCTTGGAATTAATCTAATTGGAGCTCTCTAGGATCCCAGGACTTGGAGGTCTGTTTTCTTCCCCAGGTTAGGGAAGTTTTTAGCTATCATTTGTTTGAATAAGCTTTCTGTCCTTTTCTTAAACTTTTTCCTTTCTGGGACCCCTATGATGTGAGTATTGATTCACTTGATGGTATTCCATAAGTTCCTTTTTTTTTTTTTTTTTTTTTCATTCGTTTCCATTCTTTTTTCTCATTACCCATTGCTTTAGTTCACTGATCCTTTCTTCTTAATTTAGTCTGATGTTGAACCACTCTGTTGAATTTTTCAGTTCAGTTTTTTTTTTTTTTTTCTGATATCCTTACTTACAGTATATCCTGAACTAAAAATAATAAGGAAAAAGAGTAAATAATATCTTTGACAACATAACAAACCTTATAGTGTCACACATTACAACCTTTGAATAAATTATGAAAATGTTAGAAGGAAAAGACCATCTTTATTTGCTAAAATGAGTATAGCTCTAAAACTATACATTTTTAAGGTTAACACTGTTTCTATTAAGCAAAGATGAAAAATCTGGATGTTATGACTAAATAAAACATAGTCTAACTCTATAATGAAATGACATGTGTAAATATGAAGTTGCTAAAAATTGCTCCTAGAATCTGTGTCCTATTTAAATAGTCTAACTTTGGTATATTAGTGTATATGGTGCTCAGCCATTTGGGAATGCATACGGAGACTGAAAAAAATAAGGCCATCAGGGTAAAATATCTTGCTCACATCAATTTCTAGTTATTTGATGTAGACTGCTGGCTTAAAGGGTGTTTTTAGGTTAGCTCCTTTTTGCTATTTCTTTTTTTTTTTTTTTTAATTTTTTTTAATTTTATTTTATTAGTTGGAGGCCAATTACTTCACAACATTTCAGTGGGTTTTGTCATACATTGACACGAATCAGCCATTGAGTTACACGTATTCCCCATCCCGATCCCCCCTCCCACCTCCCTCTCCACCCGACTCCTCTGGGTCCTCCCAGTGCACCAGGCCCGAGCACTCGTCTCATGCATCCCACCTGGGCTAGTGATCTGATTCACCATAGATAATATACATGCTGTTCTTTTGAAACATCCCACCCTCACCTTCTCCCACGGAGTTCAAAAGTTTGTTCTGTACTTCTGTGTTTCTTTTTCTGTTTTGCATATAGGGTTATCGTTACCATCTTTCTAAATTCCATATATATGTGTTAGTATGCTGTAATGTTCTTTATCTTTCTGGCTTACTTCACTCTGTATAATGGGCTCCAGTTTCGTCCATCTCATTAGAACTGATTCAAATGAATTCTTTTTAACGGCTGAGTAATATTCCATGGTGTATATGTACCACAGCTTCCTTATCCATTCATCTGTGGATGGGCATCTAGGCTGCTTCCATGTCCTGGCTATTATAAACAGTGCTGTGATGAACATTGGGGTGCACGTGTCTCTTTCAGATCTGGTTTCCTCGGTGTGTATGCCCAGAAGTGGTATTGCTGGGTCATATGGCAGTTCTATTTCCAGTTTTTTAAGAAATCTCCACACTGTTTTCCATAGTGGCTGTACTAGTTTGCATTCCCACCAACAGTGTAAGAGGGTTCCCTTTTCTCCACACCCTCTCCAGCATTTATTGCTTGTAGACTTTTGGATAGCAGCCATCCTGACTGGCGTGTAATGGTACCTCATTGTGGTTTTGATTTGCATTTCTCTAATAATGAGTGATGTTGAGCATCTTTTCATGTGTTTGTTAGCCATCTGTATGTCTTCTTTGGAGAAATGTCTGTTTAGTTCTTTGGCCCATTTTTTGATTGGGTCATTTATTTTTCTGGAATTGAGCTTCAGGAGTTGCTTGTATATTTTTGAGATTAATCCTTTGTCTGTTTCTTCATTTGCTATTATTTTCTCCCAATCTGAGGGCTGTCTTTTCACCTTACTTATAGTTTCCTTTGTAGTGCAAAAGCTTTTAAGTTTCATTAGGTCCCATTTGTTTAGTTTTGCTTTTATTTCCAATATTCTGGGAGGTGGGTCATAGAGGATCCTGCTGAGATTTATGTCAGAGATCAGTTCAGTTTTGTATTCTTCAGCTCTGTGATTTTTATTTTGTCCTTTCATATGTTATTTTTGTTGAGATTCTCAGTTTGTATATTCATTGTTCCTCTGGTCTCAGTAAGCATCTTTAGGAGTGTTATGTTGAATTCTTTTTCAGATAAATCATTTGTTTCCATTCCATTCAGGTCTTTTTCTGGAGTTGTATTTTATTCTTTTGTTTATAACAGATTGTTGTTGCTTAATTTTCCCTTTCTCTGTTGATGCATGTGCATTAGAAAAAACAGGTACCTCTTCCAGTCTTGACAGAGTGGTCTTATGAAGGAGATAAATCTCATTGTTTACCCCAGTCCTAGCTCTTGTTTATTTCTGAATACTTTTTGCCAAGCCACTTCTTTGTTCTCAGAGGCTCCCAGTAGATGTGAGTTTGTCAAGAGCTGTCAGGGTCGCAAACAAAAGGATCTCAATCAGCACCCAGAAGCATGCTGATTGGAAGCTGGACCCTGAGGAAGCAGCTGTTACAGTATGTATGTAAACCTCTTTCAAGGGAAGCCTGGAATCTGGATATTTCTCTCACCTCCTTTTGTACTGAGCCCTGGGGAGATAGATGGTTAAAAATTGTTTCTTTGTTTGCTGTAATATGGTGGCAATGTGAACACAAGCCCTACTTTCAACCAGAACCAGATGATAAAGGGCTCCTGCTTGGCAACCACAAAAGCCAGAGTGCCAGACACGTGTTCAAACTCATTCCAGGTAGACACTAGTGACCTGGAACAGCGTCTTCATGCTCATGGAGATGATACTTGCTAACCTCCCTGATCTCCAGAAGGCTCATAGTCTGTCCCTAGATATCTACTAAACTGGAAGCCTGGCACTTGGGCAGCACCTTTTAAAGTAGACAAATAGGCTTTTTTTAGGGCGAGATTAAGAGGTGGGCATTTCTGTCTGCTCCCTATGCACTGAGCCTGGTTGGGTGGGGTAGGAGAAGCTACGGTCCTGTGGAACTTTGAGCTCAAATGGTGCTGGCCACAAGAACCAGGCTATCCAAGGGGTTCATATCCCTGAACGGTGGCTGCAAAAGCCAGGATGCCAGATGTATACACAAGCTCGTTCCTTGGTGATCCTGCGGCTGGGCCTGAGAGAGAACATGAAGATAATGCCTGCAAATGTCTCTGGTCTCTGGAGAGGATTGCAGTCTACCTCTAGGTATGTGTTGAAATAGAAACTTGACTTTCAGGTTACATCTTTTAAGATATGGAAATAGGCCTCTTTCAGAGAAAGATAGGGAGATGGGTGTTTGGACATGTCCATGGGAAAAGGGCAGTTCAAGAGCCTCCTATGTAACCATCTTGGACTGGAATCCCTGAGATTAACATGTAATATCAGTAGACTGATAAAGTATATTGCCCTGCCTAATGTGGGTGAGGCTTATCTGATCAATTAGAGGCCTGAATAGAAGAAAAGGCTGACTATTACTTGAGTAAGGGAGAATTCCTCCTGTCTGACTGCTCTCAGACTGGGTCATTGGCTTTTTTTCTTGCCTTTCAGACTGGAACTGAAAAGTCAGCTCTTCCTGGGGCTCAAGTCTGCTTGTCTTTGGACTGGAGCTACACCATTGCCTCTCCTGGGTCTCTAACTTACCAACTCATCTTGTAGATCTTGGGACTTGTCAGCCTTCATAACTGTGTATAATTCTTTATTATAAATCTGTGTTTCTGCCTCTGTCCCTCTTTCTGTCTGTCTTTGTGTCTGTGTCTCTCTATGTATCTGAGTCTGTCTGTCTCTATATCTCTTCTTCTGTGGAGAACCTTGACTAATACAGACATATAGTTCAGCCCCTTTCAATGTGAGAGGGCCTATACATGGATGGGAATAACAGAAGGCAGAGAGCATTCAGGACCATACTAGAGGCTGCCTCAATTTGGTTTTGCTTGATATTTCTTCATCACATTAGATTCAGATTATGTAGTTTTTTCAGGAACATCACAGAAGGGATCCTTTTCAGTGCATTATATCAGGATGCACATATTATCTATTTGCCCTGTTCCTAATGGTGTTAATTTTGATCACTTAAAGTGGTATCTGCCCAGCTATTTTAATAGTGTAAAATTAACATTTTATTTTTGTAATTAATAAATATTTTGTGAGGAGATTCTTTAAAACTATGTAAATATCTTATTTTACATCAAATTTCCACCTACTAATTTTATTATTTAGTATTTTTATGATTCTTAGCTGAATCAATTATTACCTTGATGGCTGAGAAACTATATTTTTTTCTCGTTCAGTTATAACTTCTGTATTTATTAAGCTCACATAATACCAAAGAAAAGCTTTCCTTTCTCTCCTATTTGTTCCTTCATCTATTCATCTATATCAACATGGACTTGATATCTATACCAATATTGACTTCATTTATTTAATGGGTCATAATATATTGCTATCATTATTTATCGTGATTGCCCTTGATTTGACCAGTGGAAGCCCTTAAAATAGCCCCTGTGTCATTTTGAATGGTTTCTCCCATTTTTTTGAGCATTTCTTTTCTGGCAGAGTAAGATGTCCCAGATTCACCTTATATTTGTCCAGACCCAACACTAAAACTTGCCGTTTATCCAAAGCATTCTGGGTCCTTTAGGAGAGAATGGTGTGTTCATTTCCACTGTAGTAGCATTGCATCCAAATGTTCAGAAATCAAAGCTGGGAAATATATGTATGTATATCTATACCCATACCTATTTAAATCTATTTCCATCTATATTTATTTCTAAGTCATAAATTCATATCAATTCTTCAAATTTTGTTCTAATACCTTAGGTGTTATTTTAACATTCCCTCTTTCCCTTGTAACTCTCTTTCCAGGAGTGTGATGCCAAGTTCCCATTATCCATAATCTATTAATATATTTACTCAGTCCTAGAATACACAGAAAGATGTTTTAGAATTTCTTTTTTTTTTTCCATTTATTTTTATTAGTTGGAGGCTAATTACTTTACAATATTGTAGTGGTTTTTGTCATACATTGACATGAATCAGCCATGGATTTACATGTATTCCCCATCCCGATCCCCCCTCCCACCTCCCTCTCCACCTGATCCCTCTGGATCTTTCCAGTGCACCAGGCCAGAGCACTTGTCTCATGCATCCAACCTGGGCTGGTGATCTGTTTCACCCTAGATAATATACATGTTTCGATGCTGTTTTAGAATTTCTAGTCCTATACTCTAGTGGAAATCAAACCTACTAGTTTAAAGTATTTTTGTTTTGCTTTTAACCTGAAAACATAAAAATAACATTGCTCTGTTCAAATGTTCCTTAGATTAATTACCCCCACCCTGCAGTGTGGGCATATTATACTATTAAATCTGTTTGTTTTTCTTTGTATTCCATTTTAGTTTTTTCCATATTTTTTTATTTTCTAATTTTTTTATCAGTAAGCATTAACATAGTTCCAAATATCAAAACTATATAAAAAGATGTGATCAGAAACATGCTCCTTTTGCCTACCACTTCTATTTTGTCCCTTTCCTTTATACTTCATTTCTACCCGCTTCTTATAGGTACCCAATTTCAGTAGTTTCTGGCTTACTTATCTTACGTTTTTCCCAAATGAACAGACCATGTATGTCGTCTTATTTCTCTTTATTACATAAAAAGAAAGTACAATATATACATTTCCCCCCATATAACAGATAATGCTGGAATTCACTACAAAGAAGTCCAGAGACATTCCTCATTCTTTTTACAGTTTATAGCACCTCATTATGTAAATTACCATTTCAAATCTCAAAAGATGACACTGTTAAAGTGCTGCACTCAATATGCTAGCAAATTTGGAAAACTCAGCAATGGTGACAGGACTGGAAAATCTGTTTTCATTCCAATCCCAAAAGAAAGGCGATGCCAAAGAGTGTTCTAACTACTTTATATTTCACATGCTAGCAAGGTAATGCTCAAAATCCTTCAAGCTAGGCTTCAACAGTACTTGAACCAAGCATTTCAGATATACAAGCTGGATTTAGAAAAGGCAGAAGAACCAGAGATCAAATGGCCAGCATCCCTTGGATCATAGAAAAAGTAAGGGAATAAAAAAATATATACTATAGTGTTCATTGACTACAGAAAAACCTTTGACTGTATATATCCCAACAAACTGAAAAATTCTTAAAGAAATGGGAATACAAGACCATCTTGCCTACCTCTTGAGAAACTTGTATGCAGGTCAAGAAGTAACAGTTAGAACCAGACTTGGGACAATAGAATGGTTCAAAAGGGAAGAGTATGACACGCCTGTATATTGTCATCCTGCTTATTTATCTTGTATTCAGAGTGCATCATATGAGATGTCAGGCTGACTGAATCACAAGCTGGAGTCAAGGTGGATAGGAGAAAGAGCAACAGCCTCAGATATGCAAATGACACCACTCTAATGGAAGAGAGGGGGAACTAAAAAGCCTCTTGATGAGGGTGAAAGAGGAGAGTGAAAAAGCTGGCTTAAAACTCAATATTAAAACTCTAAGATCATGGAGTCCCATCCCTTCATGGCAAATAGATGGGGGGAAAGTGGAAACTGTGGCAGATTTTATTTTCTTGGGCTCCAGAATCTCTGCAGACAGTGACTGCAGCCACAAAATTAAAGGACCCTCCTTGGAAGAAAAGCTATAACAAACCTAGAAAAGCTATGACAAACATGGACAGCATGTTGAAAAGCAGAAACATCATTTTGCTGACAAAGTCTGTATAGGCAAAGATGCTGTTTTTCCAGTAGTCTTATATGGATGTGAGAGTTGGACAATAAAGAAGGCTGAGCCCCGAAGAATTGATGCTTTCAAACTGTGGTACTGGAGAAGACTCTTGAGAATACTTTGGACAGCAAGAAGATCAAACCAGTAAATTTTAAAGGAAATCAACCATGAATATTCATTGGAAGGACTGATGTTGAAGCTGAAGCTTCAATACTTTGGCCACCTGATACAAAGAGCCAACTCACTGGGAAAACCCCCATGCTGGGAAAGATTGAGGGCAGGGGGAGATGGGTGCAACAGAGGATAAGATGGTTGAATGGCATCACTGACTAAATGAACATGAGTTTGAGCAAACTCTGGGAGATTGTGAAGGACAGGGAAGACTGGTGTGATGCAGTCCATGGGGTTGCAAGGAGTCAGACACAATTTAGTGACTGAACAGCAACAGCAATGTAAATAACCGTAGTTTATTTACTATTTTCCTATATGAGGGGCATTTATGTTATATTTAGTGTTTTGCAATTCTGTACAATGCTGTAAAAAATAACTTTGTACATGTTTATATTTCTACTTTTGGAAGTTTATCTTCAGTGCAATTTCCTATACGTGGGATTCTTAGTTTAAAAAGTAAACATATATGTAGTTTTGTTAGATATTGCCAAATTCTCTAAGAGTTGTATCAATTTGCATTTCTACCTCAGATGCATGAGAGCACTCAATTTCCCCACAGTCTCATTAAGCAAATTTGTGTTGTCATCATAGTTTTTAATTTTATCCAATCTAGTAGGTGAGAAATTATATTTCAGTGTACTCTAAATTTGCATTTCTCTTATTGTGAGTGAGCAAGAACATATTTTTATAGGCTTAATAGCCATCTTAATTTTTGGTTCTTTTGTGAATTCTCTGTTCATATTTTCCTTCCCTTTTCTATCATTTTTTGCAGATATTTATCCTAGTTAGTCAGTTATCTTTTGACTTTATTTTTTTGAGGTTGAATGGAAGGAAACTGAGGACCCAGCTATTCAATAAGATGCTTTGGATTCACTCTTCAACCCTCATAGGATATGATGGATTTCCACCACTGAAAAATCCAGTAGCCATTCTCTTCAGACTACAAATCTCCATCCTGTCCATGGAAACAGCACAGGGAACTTTATGAAAATCTCACTTAAATCTAGGCAGGTGAAGCATTTATTCTTGGTCATCCTTTTGAGAGTTGTTTTTTTTTTTTTTTAATTTTTTTTTCTCATGTCCCAATTCAAGGCTGTGTAATCTTAGGCAATCACCTCATCTTCTTTCTCCATCTCATTTGGGGTGAGGCAGGGAAAATTTTGCACTTATTTCAGTTAGTTGTTCTTCTCAGCATCATTGGTCCCTGAAAGACCTTGTTCTTGTTTTATTTAATTGATTGGCGCTTGCATGCTCAGTCATGTTTGACTCTTTGTGACCCTATGGACTGTAACCTGCCAGGTTCCTCTGTCCATGGGATTATCCGGGCAGGAATCATGGAGTGGGTTGCCGTTTCCTTCTCCAGGGGATCTTCTGAACCCAGGGATTGAACTGGGCTCTCTTGCAATTCCTGTCTGGGCATGTGGATTCTGTTACCACTAAATCATGTGGGAAGCCCTATTTAATTGATTATTCCCTGTATTTATCAGAATAAGCTAGGACTGTGCTGAAGTAGCAAACACCCCAAATCCCAGAACCTTAAAATAACAAATGTTTATATTTCACTAAAATTAACTATGCAATGCATGTTAGTGGATTAGGGGACTGGGGGAGGGTTCAGCTTCTTTTATTCACTGAGAGATCCAGGCTGCTGGAAGTGTCTTCTCAATGTGTGCTTTCATGATTATTTGCAGTAGGCAACTAGAGCAGTGGTTGATCTCCCACCAGAAATTAAATGTTCTGGTCTAGAATTGATGCACATGAATTCTACCTACAACTGTTCAGCTAGAACTAACCCCAAGACTTGCCCAACTAAAGGGTAGGGAGGCAAAGAAATGCTATCCTCCCATGTGTTTAGAAGGGAGGGAGAACTACCTACAGGTGACCTTTAGAAGACTGTGATGTTTGTTTTTGTTTCCCTCTTCACTCTCTTCCTTTCCATAAAGCCATTCTAATGTGTTTGATGTGAATCCTTTTATTTGCATATATTCTTGCAAAATATATAGTTTTACAGCTGTCTGCTTTTCATTTACAAAGATCCTATCACCCTATAGAATTTATTTTATCTCTTATTTCAATCAACACTATGTTTTCATTGTTGTTGTTCAGTCACTATTGTGTCCGACTGTTTGTGACCCCATGGACTGCAGCACGCCAGGCTTCCCTGTTCTTCACACCTCCCAGAGCTTGCTCAAACTCATGTCCATTGAGTGAGTGATGCAACCCAACCATCTCATCCTCTGTCACCCCCCCTTCTCCTCCTGCCGTCAATCTTTCCTGACATTAGGGTCTTTTCTAATGAGTCAGCTCTTCACATCAGGTGGTGAAAGTATTTATTGAAGCTTCAGCATCATCTTTCCAGTGAATATTCAGGGTTGACCTCCTTTAGGATTGACTGGTTTGATCTCCTTGCTGTCTAAGGCACTTTTGATGTTAGTAATATTTTGCTAAATGTGCCTTTAATCTGTACTTCTGACTGTTGCATATAGCACATTTTACTTATCTACTCCGCATCATGGGCACCTAGATTGCCTATAACTCTCTGCTGTTACAATGCTAAATATAAGTATCCATATATATATATATATATATATATATATATATATATATACCCTATAGAATTATAAAAGAGTTTTTTTGGAAATTTTACCTAGGAACAGAGTTACTGAGTTACACAGTACATATATTCTTTGACTATATACACTACTATTGGCTCCCCTATCTGCAGTCCTACCAACAGTTAAATTGGGATTCTTCTGCCTCCATATCCTTGCCAGTCTTAGACATTATCCAGCTTTCTAATTTTTGCCTTTCTGGTGTGTGTGCAAGTGATGTGTCTGTATGGTGTTTTTGCCTTGTAAGCATTTTTATTTTTACCTTTTGTGTGGTCATACAGTCTTTTATTGTATCTGGATTATGAGCCATAGTAAGAAAACCTTGTGTTCACCCAAGTTATAAAGCAAAGCATCCATGGGTTCTTACACTTGTGTCACTTTCTTGATTTTACAGGTAAATCCATGATATATTTGATGTTTACTCTAGTGGTCATTCCTGGATTTCCAAAATATATTCTTTTACAATTAAACACCTCTTACCAATACCAAAACCCAAGTTCTCAATAGACAAGCATGTTGAGTGTCTACTGTTCTACAGTGATTCTATTTAAGCCTTTGGCTAAAAAAATAAATCACTTTTTCTGCTCCAAACTCTCAAATAATTTCTTATCTCATTCAAAGTAAAAGCTGCTTGGCCCTGTATGATCTGGTTTCCTTTAACCTCTCTGAGTTTATCTTCTGCTGCCTTCCTTTTCTTCCCTCCTCTGGTCACAAAGACTTCTGCTGTTCCAGAATAGACCCTCCATGCTCTGAAGGGTCCTTTGACTGCAGAGGGTCTTGTGCACTCTGCCCAGAATGCTCTTCTCCTAAATATCCCTATGGTCAGCTCTCCATTGCTTTCTGCGTGCACGTGTGGGTGTAAGTTGCTTCAGCCATGTCCAACTCTGTGTGACCCTATATGCCAGGCTCCTCTGTCTATGGGATTTTTCAGGCAAGAATACTGGAGTGGGTTACCATGCCCCACTCCAGGGGATCTTCCCAACCCAGGGATCGAACCTGCATCTCTTCTGTCCCCTACATTGGCAGGCAGGTTCTTTACCACTAGTGCCACCTGAAAAGCACTCCCCTCCCCCATTTCTTTTAGTCTTACTCAAAGACACCTTCTCAATCTGGTCTTCCCAGGATAGGCTTTGTCACATTTGTATCTATCTTTCCATTCATATTCCCTTTGATGCACTTTCTTTTCTCCTTAGTTCTTAACTCTATTGAATGTTTTATATATTTTTACAATAATCTTATTTATCAGTGTCTATAAGACTCCTGAAGGTAGGATTTTTTTGTCTCTTTGTTTTTTCCGCGATCAAATTCCATAGTTCCAAGAATATTGTCTGAAATATGGTGAACATTCAATAAAAAATTTAAGTAAATACATGAATCCAATGGAAGAATGAGAATGCTGCACAGGGTTATCCCACTCTACTACACCTATGGCATTAGGTAAGTATTGGAAGGAATTTCTAATTATTATTAATAAAATCCAGTATTCAGTTAAGTTCAGTTCAGTCACTCAATCGTGTCTGACTCTTTGTGGCCCCATGGAATGC
The DNA here is from genome assembly GCF_963930625.1 of Muntiacus reevesi. Taxonomy (NCBI): domain Eukaryota; kingdom Metazoa; phylum Chordata; class Mammalia; order Artiodactyla; family Cervidae; genus Muntiacus; species Muntiacus reevesi. The sequence goes on along the minus strand of NC_089253.1, from coordinate 54,212,867 downwards.
AGCACCCATGTCCATCACTGGACATGGCCCACATGTGGGCCTTGCTGACATGTGGAGCTTGCTCAAACTCATGTCCATTAAATTGGTAATGCCATCCAACCATCTCATCCTCTGTCGTCCCCTTCTCCTCCTTCCTCTAATCTTTCCCAGCATTAGGGTCTTTTCTAAGGAGTCAGTTCTTCACATCAGGTGACCAAAGTATTGGAGTTTCAGCATCAGCATCAGTCTTTCCAATGAATATTCAGGACTGATTTCCTTTAGGATGGACTGGTTGGATCTCCTTGTAGTCCAAGTGACTCTCAAGAGTCTTCTCCAACACCACAGTCCAAAAACTTCAATTCTTCGGTGCTCACCTTTCTTTATAGTCCAACTCTCACATCCCCACATGACTCCCGGAAAAAACATAGCTTTGACTAGACGGACCTTTGTTGGCAAAGTAATGTGTCTGCTTTTGCTGTCTAGGTTAGGCATAACTTTTCTTCCAAGGAGCAAGCATCTTTTAATTTCATGGCTGTAGTCAATATCTTCAGTGATTTTGGAGCCCCCCAAAATAAAATCTGTCACTGTATCCACTGTTTTCCCATCTATTTGCCATGAAGTGATGGGACCAGCTGCCATGATCTTAGTTTCCTGAATGTTGAGTTTTAAGCCAACTTTTTCATTCTCCTCTTTCACATTCATCAAGAGGCTCTTTAGTTCTTCACTGACAAGACGGGGAGCTGACTGTGGCTCAGATCATGAACTCCTTATTGCCTAATTCAGACATAAATTGAAGAAAGTAGGGAAAACCACTAGACCATTCAGGTATGACCTAAATCAAATTCCTTATGATTATATGGTGGAAGTGAGAAATAAATTCAAGGGATTAGATCTGATAGAGTGCCTGAAGAACTATGGATGGAGGTTGATAACATTGTACAGGAGACAGGGATCAAGACCATCCGCAAGAAAAAGGAATGCAAAAAAGCAAAATGCCTGTCTGAGGAGGCCTTACAAATAGCTGAGAAAATAAGAGAAGCAAAAAGCAAAGGAGAAAAGGCAAGATATGCCCATTTGAATGCAGAGTTCCAAAGAATAGCAAGGAGAGATAAGAAAGCCTTCCTCAGTGATCAGTGCAAAGAAATAGAGGAAAACAATAGAATTGGAAAGACTAGAGATCTCTTCAGGAGAAGGCAATGGCAACCCACTCCAGTACTCTTGCCTGGAAAATCCCATGGACAGATGAGCCTGGTAGGCTGCAGTCCATGGGGTCTCTAGGAGTCGGACACAACTGAGCAGCTTCACTTTCACTTTTCACTTTCAAGCATTGGAGAAGGAAATGGCAACCCACTCCAGTGTTCTTGCCTGGAGAACCCCAGGGACGGGGGAGCCTGGTGGGCTGACGTCTATGGGGTCGCACAGAGTCGGACACGACTGAAGCGATTTAGAAGCAGCAGCAGCAGCAGCAGCAAAGATCTCTTCAAGAAAATTAGAGATACCAAGGGAACATTTCATGCAAAGATGGGTTCAATAAAGGACAAAAATGGTATGGATCTAACAGAAGCAGAAAATATTAAGAAGAGTTGGCAAGAATACACAGAGGAACTATACAAAAAAGATCTTCACGACCCAGATAAACATGATGGTATGGTCACTCACCTAGAACCAGCAAACTTGGAAAACTCAGCAGTGGCCACATACTGGCAAAGGTCAGTTTTCATTCCAATCCCAAAGAAAGGGAATGCCAAAGAATGCTCAAACTACCACATAATTGTACTCCTCCCACAGGCTAGTAAAATAATGCTCAAAATTCTCCAAGCCAGGCTTCAATAGTATGCGAACCGTGAACTTCCAGATGTTCAAGGTGGTTTTAGAAAAGGCAGAGGAACCAGAGATCAAATTGCCAACATCCGCTGGATCATCGAAAAAGCAAAAGAGTTCCAGAAAAACATCTATTTCTGCTTTATTGACGACGCCAAAGCCTTTGACTGTGTGGATCACTACAAATTGTGGAAATTTCTGAAGGAGATGGGAATACCAGACCACCTGACCTGCCTCTTGAGAACTCTGTATGCAGGTCAGGAAGCAACAGTTAGAACTAGACATGGAACAACAGGCTGGTTCCAAATCAGGAAAGGAGTAGGTCAAAGCTGTATATTGTCACCCTGCTTATTAACTTATATGCAGACTACATCATGAGAAACTCTGGGCTGGATGAAGCACAAGCTAGAATTAATATTGCCAGGAGAAATATCAGTAACCTTAGATATGCAGATGGCACCACCCTTATGGCAGAAAGTGAAGAAGAACTAAAGGGCCTCTTGATGAAAGTGGAAGAGGAGAGTGAAAAATCCAGTATACACAGATATTTTGCCAATGGAGCCAATTAAAAATATCTAATTATAAGCATTCACAAAAGGCAGGTTCCCTCAGAGCAAATGTCAAGTTTTACTGCAATCAAAAGACAAAGTTTTACATGTAGAAATTTGCAGGAGATAGGTAATTTGATCCAAAATTCCTAAATAAGCTATGTAACCTAAAAGGGGGCTATTGTGATCCTCAAACTTCTGACTGATAGAAACACGTTCCTTCAGAGAAAGCATACTCAATGGAAGCTATCAGATTTTTCAGAGATTAAGATCAACTGAATATAAATACACATCAGAATGTTTAATACAATTTAGCAGTCATTAAAAAAAAAAAAAAACTCTTAAATAAATCAGAATTGAGACAACTCCCTTAGCCTGATAAAAGTATTTGCAAAAAAATGTACAGTTAATACCATCCTTTAGGGTGAACTATTAGAAGCATCCCATTTTAAGTCCAAAAAAGACAAGACACTTATTAAATACAGCAAAATATGTGAAGAGCATTTATGAAGAAAATTATAGAATGTTATTCAGAGAAGTTGAATAAGACTTAAGTGGATAAGTAAGCCCATCCATGGGTAGGGAGACTTGAAAAAGAAATTATATCAGATCTCTACAAATTGATCTATAGATTCAATGCAATTATAGTCAAAATTTAACAATTATAGTCAAAAGTTTTTAAGAAACTCGGTGATGTAATTCTAAAATATATAAGAAAAGCAAAACAGAAATGGTCAATGTGGCACTTGTTGAAACATTTTCTGTTAGGTATCAAGACATAAATTCTTAATATTTAGGACAATGTGGTATTTATAAATGCATAAACAAGTAGGTTAATGAGAAAAAAGAGAAAGACAACATAACAGAAGATATTTACATAACAAGTGGCACTGCAGATCGCTGGTAAAATATGGAACTTTTCAGTAAATACTGTTAAGATAGTCAGTTACAAATAATGAAATAATGAAATTGAATCCCAGTCTCAGAGACTAAATCTATTCCAAATGTTTAAATGGTGAAATGTGAAAGACAAGATGTTAAAAAATTCAGAAGAAAATATATGACTGTATATTTATGAGCTTGGCGTAGAGAAGTATTTCTTATAATAAGCATACAAAAAAAAACTCTAAAGGAAAAAATTGATGAATTCAACTATATTAAAATAAGGATTTTGTTCATTAAAAGAGAGTTTGAGTAGAATCATATAAACTACATAAGACATTTACAGCACATATAACTAAAATTAAGATTATGCAGAGCATGCAAGAATCCCTACATATTAACCATAAAAAAGTTCTAATAAAAATGGACAAAAGAACAAATTTCTACTTTCAGTTATATTATAGCCTAGGTAAATTAGACAAATAATTCTACTGAAAGCTCTAAGTGCTAGATGTATATATGTGTATGTATACGAGTGTGGGTATAGATATGGATCTATTTACCTATCTAGATATCCATGTAAGTATACGTAACGAGAATATGTAAGTGAAATTATCAGGGCAAAATAAAAGAGAAAGAGGCAAATCAATTAGATCTTTTAGGAGGTGTGGGAGAATTTGAGCCTTGATCCTGAAAGTCTCTTGAGCCACTAAAAACAGAAATCAAGGCTCACAAGATGACTAAAAAAAAAAAAAAAAAAAAAAATCAGACAATAAAAAGTGTTTTTAAGCATGTGAAAAATCAGTATCCTCTTACTGCTGGTGGGAATATAAAATTGTGTCAGTTATTTGGAAAATAGTTTGGAAATTTCTCAAATGAGTAAACCCAGCAATTTTACCTCTTGGTAAAAATCCTAGAGAATGAAAATATGTGTTCATACTAAAACTTGTAAATGAATGTTTATAGCAGCATTATTCTTAATAGCCAAAAGGTGGAAATAATCCAAATGTCAGTCAATTGTTGAATGGATACACAACCCATGTGATGGAATATTATTCTGCCTTAAGAGGAATAAAGTACTGATATATGTTACAAGTTGGATAAATTTTGGAAACATGCTATGTCAGAAAAGGTAGTCACAAACATTTGCATACTGTATAATCCCTTGATATGAAAATCCACAACAGGGAAATCTATAGAGACACAAAGTAGAATAGTGGTATCGCTTCTTTGGCTAAGAGCAAGTATGGTATCTATTCTTATCAGAAAGTAGACTAATGGCTGCTTGTTGATAGAGGGGAGGATAGTGAGGGGATGGGAGGTTGATAGCTAAACGGTACAAGGTTTCTTCTTGAGGTGATGGAAATGTTTTAAAGTCAACCATGGTGATGGTCGCATACATTTATGAATATATTAAATCGTTAAATTGTATATTTAAGTGGTTTAACTATATGGTACATGACATTGCTAAATATAGCTATTTTTAAAAACCCTGAGGATATAAGAAACTTGAAAGGAAATAATAGAAAATAGATGTAACAAGCAAATACCAGTAAAAGATAAAATTTAAGGCATAAAATGTTACTATAGATAAAGAAAGTCACTAAATAATGGTAAATGAACTATTCACTCAAATGATGTAAGATTTTGTATTCATTTGTATATTGTAACATAGCCTCAAAGCATTTAAGACAAGTTGGACAAAACTACAAGAAGAAATAGACAAATTTACAATTCAAATTCATAGACAAATTTTAATTTGTGAAAAGTGGAAGCATTATCCGCTCAGTCGCTTCCAACTCTTTGCAACCCCATGGACTATAGCCCCCCACCCCACTCCACCCCCAGGCTCTTCTGCCCATGGAACTCTTCAGACAAAATTACTGGAGTGGGTATTCCCTTCTCCATGGAGATCTTCCTGACCCAGGGATCAAACTTGGATCTCCTTCTTGCAGGCAGATTTTTTACTGTCTGAGCCACCAGGGAAGCTCTAAATTTTAATTTATTTGTCAATAATGGTTAGAATGAACAGACAGAAAATTTGCAAATATACTGAAAATGTGTGAAATGTAATTAGCATGTGTTTTATATGTATGTATGTATGTATATAAAACATGTGCTGTGCTGTGCTTAGCCATTCAGTCATGTCCAACTCTTTGCGGCCCCATGGCTTGTAGCCTGCCAGGCTCCTCTGTCCATGGGATTCTCCAGACAAGCATACTGGAGTGGGTTGCCATGCCCTCCTCCATTGGATCTTTCCAACCCAGGCATCAAACCCAAGTCTCCAGCATTGCAGGCAGATTCTTTACTGACGAAGCCATCAGGAAAGTCCAACAAATGCAAAATACACTTTTATTTTTTTCCCCCAAGCACACAGGGTTAATTTGCAAACATTAATCATAGATAATAAAGTATGTCTCAAAAAACCTCAAAACTTGAAATTGTGCAGTGCGTATTCTCTGACTTCAGTGCTGTTAAACTAGAAATCAGTAACTAAAAGATAAATAATTTTTAAAATCTATGTGTTTGAAAACTGAGATAGACATGTCTAAGTAACACATGCACCAAAGGGAAAAAAATCATAGTAAAAATGAACATATATTAGTATATATGTCAGACTGAACCCTAAGGAAAACGATCACATTAAAATCTGTGCAATTCAACTAATGCAGGTTTCAGAATGAAATTCAAAGTCTCACATGGATATGTTGAAAAGAAAAAGTCTGAAGAGCATGTTTTTCATGAATTTAGAAAAAGAAATCCAAAAAAGTAGAAAGAAGGCAATACTAAAAATAAGACTAAAAATCGATCAAGTAGAAAATAAAAACCAAGTTGGGTTCTTTTTTTTTTTTTTTTTTCACTGTGCAAAGTGACTTTATTTTTTTTTTTTAATATTATTTTATTAGTTGGAGGCCAATCACTTCAAAACATTTCAGTGGGTTTTGTCATACATTGACATGAATCAGCCATATAGTTACACGTATTCCCCAGAATCCAGATCTGAAAGAGACACGTGCACCCCAATGTTCATCAAAGCACTGTTTATAATAGCCAGGACATGGAAGAAACCCAGATGCCCATCAGCAGATGAATGGATAAGGAAGCTGTGGTACATATACACCATGGAATATTACTCAGCCGTTAAAAAGAATTCATTTGAATCAGTTCTAATGAGATGGATGAAACTGGAGCCCATTATACAGAGTGAAGTAAGCCAGAAAGATAAAGAACATTACAGTATACTAACACATATATACGGAATTTAGATAGATGGTAGCGATAACCCTACATGCAAGTTGGGTTCTTTAAAAAGCCTAATTGGACAGATGACTAATAAGAGTGATCAAGATTAGAGAAAAGGATAAAAATAAAATAGTGAATATAAAAAATGTACAAGGGGTCGTTACTGCAAATAAATCAAGAATGCATGCTAAGTTTGTTGAATGAACCAGCCCAGAAGTTCCTTGAAAAATGCATCCCAATCTGTGATTTACCCAAAGATAAGGCAGATTCTTGACTATCTGAGCCACCAGGGAAGCCCAATAATCTATGACTATGATCAGTTTAGGAGCTTCCAAACTTCTGGTGAATTATAAAGGAGATGATATCAAGTCATCATAAAGCATCTCCAGTCTCCTTTTCCTACAACAAAATTATATTTACGCTTAGGTTACCATAGACTTCTGGCTCCAGCATGAAACAATTGCCATTGTAAGAGTGGGGCTGCCACTTCTTCATATTGTGATTTTCAGCAGTGACAGGATCTGGGATGAGAACCTCCTGGAGTATTGCCAAGAACACATACATTTAGTGGTTGTACAGGCAAGGTAGAAAGCAAGAGAAGTAAATTATTTCCTATGAAATTTAATTTTTCCTAGCTTAAATAGTGTTTTTAAAAATCTGTCATTACATTAATATAGAGTTTTAAAACAGCTGCAATACTTTTACTATCTAATTAATTAGATTAACATCACTTGGAATGTGGTTCTCTTGAATACAACAAAAAGTAATGTGTGTGAAAAAGCATTAATCCCTAGGGATTTCTTGGGGAAAAAAGATATGATCAATCCATATAAAAGCAAAAGAGGAACTGCTCCTTTGGGGAGTTTCCACACTTGCTTAGGGGTGTGGAATGTTGTACCCTCAATGGTAAAAGAAGTTCATTCAGGAGTCACATAAGAAAAAGTGTTCCTTCCCTTTTGAAAAGCAGAATTAATGTAGTTTCAGATTAAGTAGAATCAGTGTCTACATTCTGGCTAGGACAATTCCTTCCCCCTCCCAAACTGCTTGATTATTTCAGAGTGGCCAGTTTAAAACAAGCACCTCATATGCTAAGTTGCTGGAGAATACTTCTATCACATGTTGATCAATGAGTAAACTGTCCATAAAAAAATGGTCAAACATCAATTTACAATTCAGAATCTTGAGGCTAGGTGGTGATGCTAAGGGTGACAATGGTGGATGGTGGTCAGGAGGCTAAGTGGTAGGGACATCTACAGGGGTTTTGCAAGCTGCCTAAGTCTTAAACATTCATTTCATCACCATTTCTGTTTTCATTCCTTTGCAGTCAAGCAGAAGAGATTTTACTACTATTTGGATCTAACTTCCTACAAAACTCATGGGTTTGCATACCATACTTTGTTCTTTCAGATCTATTTCAGATCCTATGTTTATGGATTACTGAAGCAAAGACTTGACCAATTACAATTCTCAGAAGTGCAGAACCTCTGAAGCCCCTGGGAAAGGAGACTGATTGCTGTCATTTGAGGCATCCTGTCTTGCCTCCTGAGGTGGCCTGATTAAGAAGAGAGGTGAGGGGACAGTGAGTAGTGGAGAGAGTGTCCTTTCACACTCCTTCTAGACTTCTCCACACTTCTTAATGGTTCCTTTGTTTCTCTTACTTGGGCTTTGTCCAAATTTTCATTTAAACAAAGATCTTGGGTTTCAAGAAGACACAGGGCTGTTGTGGTTCATCATCTCTCATTTCTGTCTGACATGTGAAGAAATCTTTAGTTGATATTCCTTGCTGAGAGATCACTTTAAAAATAATTTTAAGAAACTAGTTTACTGATAACACTAATTTAAATTCCAAAAACTTACAACATAATTTTATTTTTTTTAAAAAATCACTTTCCCTAATTCACTCATTAATCCAGTACATTTTTCAGCTTTTCACTGAAGATTTGAAGATTGAGAAAACATAAAGCCAAATTTTGCACTTTATCAGTGGTTAGTTGAAATATATACACAAGCTTACAAAGAACAAAAGTATAACTTTAAAAAGGCATTTTTGTAAGTCCAGCATATTCGGTATTCTAACAGGAAGAAAAATTTTATAAGTCAGAGTTCAGCTTGTGTATTTAGAGGAATTAGAAAGAATTATTCTCAGCACTGGAAATAAGGAAAAGATTAATAAAGTGAAGCAGTTTTGAATTTCCATCAAAATTTATAATCTGTAAAATTAGTAATTAATGTAAGTAGTGTTATCAACCCAGTGAAAAATTTAATTTGCTCATGACAAGAATAATGATATACATTAGAAGTTAATACACTTGTTAAAGCAATTTTAAGACCTCTGTAAAAGTTCCAAATCAGTATGCTCATGTGAGGTCATAGGATTTGGAAATTAAAATAAAAAGCAATGCTTATAAAGTCAGAAGCAATAAACAGCAGAAATAAACATAGCAAAACTTTAATTTTATAAACAATTTGAAAGATGTCCTTTTAAATATAATTTTGTTTTATATTTAATATATAGTTGATTTAAAATATTGTGTTTCAGGCATACAGCAAAGTGATTCAGTTAAACATATAAATATATCCATTCTTTTTCAGATTCTTTGCCCATATAGGTTGCTACAGATTATTAAGGAAATTTCCTTGTGTTATACTGCACATCCTTGTTGATTTATTTATTTTATATATATGTTCATCCAAAACTCATATTTACCCCTTCCCCCCACATTTTCCATTTGGTAACTATAAGTTTGTTTTTGAAGTCTGTGAGTCTGCTTCTGTCTTGTAAATAAGTTCATTTGCATAATTTTTTAGGTTCCACATATGTATTATCATATGATATTTGTCTGTCTAACTTCACTTAGTATGATAAGCTCTAGGTCCATTCATGTTGTTGCAAATGGCAAAGCCTGAGTAATCAAAACAGCATGGTTCAGTTGAATTCAGTTGCTCAGTCATGTCCGACTCTGTGACCCCATGGACTGCAGCACACCAGGCTTCTCTATCCATCACCAACTCCCAGAGCTTGCTCAAACTCATGTCCAGCAAGTCAGTGATGCCATCCAATCCCATCTTCTGTTGTCCTCTTCTCTTCCTGCCTTCAATCTTTCCCATCATCAAAGTCTTTACCAATGAGTTAGTTCTTTGCATCAGGTAGCCAAAGTGTTGGAGTTTCAGCTTTAGCATCAGTCCTTCCAATGAATGTTCAGGTCTGATTTCCTTTAGGATGAACTGGTTGGATCTCCCTGCAGTCCAAGGGACTCTCAAGAGTCTGCTCCAATACCATAGTTCAAAAGCATCAACTTTTTGGCACTCAACTTACTTTCTAGTCTTTCTTTCTTTCCAACTCTCACATCCATACATGACTACTGGAAAAACCATAGCTTTGACTAGACAGACCTTTGTTGGCAAAGGAATGTCTCTGCTTTTTCATATGCAGTCTAGGTTGGTCATAGCTTTTCTTTCAAAGAGCAAGTGTCTTTTAATTTCATGGCTGCAATCACCACATGCAGTGACTTTGGAGCCCAAGAAAATAGTTTTTCACTATCTCCATTGTTTCCCTATCTATTTGCCATGTAGTGATAGTATGGTACTGGCACAAAAACAGAAATATAGACCAGTGGAACAAGATAGAAAGCCCAGATATAAACCCACACACCTGTAGTCAATTAATCTACAACAAAGGAGGCAAGAATATACAATAAAGAAAAGACATTGTCTTCAATAAATAGTGCTGGGAAAACTAGACAACTACATGTAAAAGAATGAAACTAGAACATTCTCTAACACCATACAAAAAATAAATAAATTCAAAATGAATTAAAGACCTAAATGTAAGACTGGATACTATAAAACTCTTAGAGGAAAACATAGGCAGAATACTCTTTGGCATTAATTACAGAAATATCTTTTTGGATGTACCTCCTAGAGTAATGAAACTACAAGCAAAAAATAAATAAAACACAATTAATCTTTAATTTTCAAATCCTATGAACTCAAGTGACCATACTGATTTGGAGCTTTTACAGAAGTTTCTAAATTGCTTTAACAAGTATATCAACTTCTATTGTATATCATTATTCTTGTCATGAGCAAATTAAAAAGAAAGATAACCCATAAAGTGGAAGAAAATATTTGCAAAAGAAGCAACTGACAAGAGGTCAAACTCCAAAATACAAACAACTCATACAGCTCAAATCAAACAAACAAGCAATCCAATCCAAAAAATGGGCAGAAGATATAAACAGACATTTTCCCAAAAAAGACATACAGATAGCCAAAAAGTGCATGAAAAGATGTTCAACATTCACTATTATAGAAATGCAAATCAAAACTACAGTGAGGTATCACCACACACCAGTCAGAAAGACCAGCTTCAAATAGTCTACAAACAATAAATGCTGGGAGAGTGTGGAGAAAAGGGATCCCTTCTATACTCATGGTGGGAATGCAAATTGGTACAACCCTTATGAAGAACAGTATGAAATTTCCTTAAAAAAAAAAAAGCTAAAACTAGAACTATGGTAAGATCCAGCAATCCCACTCCTGAGCATATATCCAGAGGGAAAGAAAAACCATAATTTGAAAATAAACATGCATCCCAATGTTTATTGCAGCACTATTTGTAAAAACCACGACATGGAAGCAGCCTAAATGTCCATCTACAGAGAAATGGGTAAAGATGTGGTACATATATACAATGGAATATTATTTAGCCTTTTAAAGAATGAAATAATGTCATTTGCAGCAATCTGGATGGACCTAGAGATTGTGGAAAGTCTCTTTTAAAAATTCCTAGATCATTAGGTAATACAAAAGAATTCAAGATTATGTTTATATATGTGTGTGTGTGTGTGTGTGTGTGTGTGTGTGTGTGTGTGTGTGTATACACACAATAGAATTAGATAGCTAACATCTGCAAATGCACCAAGTAGATGAAAAGGTCAAAGTTTATAAATGGTCTATCTATAACTGTAATCACAAGACAATAGAGTCAATACACTAAACACACACTTTTGATTCTAGTTATTGTGGAACAAAGAGCCATAAAATCAGATGTGACAGCAGACAGGAAACTTAATCTGTCACCCTCCAAACTCTAAATCCCACATAAAATAAATAAATTCTTGCAGTTAACATATAGGTTTAACTGGTAATTGGTAGCCATTTCAAGTTCCATTGCAATATAGAGCAAATAAAAGAAAATAAAATATTGCTTCAGAAGTTTTACAAGACAACACATAAAACAAAGTTAAATAATGCATGAAAATAATTAATGAACCAACCATGAATATAAACATATTTCCTCCTCCTCTTAGCAACCATTTATCATTCAACAACTTGCCTGGTTTCAGCCACTATAAGTCATAGGCTATAGTTCCCTGGTCTATTGTAAATCATACATCTAAAATTTTATGTCTCTGAAACACTTTGAGAATAAGTAATAAAATGTGAGCTTGTGCAAAGTGATTAGACATGCATTTTTTCCTCTTGGAACATTTTGCTACTTCCTTGGTTGGTGATTTTGAAAGTTTAATAGTAGTCATGAAAATGTGTTGACATACTCTTCAACACTTTGCAATAGCTTCCAAAACTGGAGTAGGAAATAGCAATCCACCCCAGTATTCTTGCCTGAAAAATTCTGAGGACAGAGGGACCCAGTGGGCTGCAGTCTATGGGGTCGCAAAGAGTCAGCCATGATTGAGCACAATAACCTCCAGAACAGGACTCCTTATAAGGAAATAGAGCCCGATGCTGGGGAATGTGGCTTCAGCCTCTACATTAGCTTTGGGTAGAGCAAACTGCTTAATCACATACTGGAACTGTTTTAAGTCTCAGTAAGTGGTGGTGGTGGTTACTTGTTGGCTTGTTTCTCCCTTCTTACTGCATTTATTCAGAATTGTTCCTGCATTTCATCATTCTTTCCTTGGACTTTTAACATTAACCTTCTTAATTTCTTCAACTTTTAAAAATTCATTTGATTGTGAGTAAATTTTGTCATGATTCTCCCACTTCACTGAAGTCTGTTTAGACAAATTAAGACACTTCTTCCACTGAGTCAAAAGTTGGTTCCTTAGTTTCAACATGTAATAATACCTCACATGGTTTCTTCCGTCCATATTTTTTTTTTCATGGCTAGCTTACTTTCAGTTCTTTTCCTCTGTGTCTGTATTTAGTGAGTCTGTATTTATTACTTTATGAGCCACTTCTGCCAGTATTAACATATTATAGAACGGAAAGTCTTCAAGAATTTTGAGTAGTTATCAAGGAGCTTAATGTTATACTGTTGTTATAAAATGAATGGATACAATGGTGTCTGTAGCATTTACTTTTCCAGGAGGTGTGGGTAGTGGTGGAGAATAAATACCTGCCAATATCTAGGCTGTCAGTTTTTTTGAAAACATAGCGATGACTGCTCCTCTATAGTAAGACTTCCTAAAGAGACTTCGATTTTGAGAAAAAACTGCCTATAATCTGCCTCGACCTTCATAGTAAGTGTAATTCAGTTTATCTTGTACTTATTTTGCTTTTCTGAGACTTGAAGGGGCTATAAGTCCTTATAAGTTTAAACATTTACAATTTTTAATCTCCAAGAGAACTGGCCAACCCCACCATCATATACTGACCCCTTTTGCCACTATTTAAGAGGCATGTTCCTGCAGGTTCTGACATGGAGATGGAATTTATTTTTGGAAAGAAATCACAGGCAAGGGCAATGACATCTTCACAAGTTTGCAACAATATAGTCATCTATTTTGTCATTCATCCATTTATCAAAAAGTGCTTATTGAACAAATGGTGTGGGATAGGCATTAGTGGTACTGTAAAAGACTCTTGAGAGTTTCTAGAACTGCAAGGAAACAAACCAATCAATCCTAATGGAAACCAATGCTGAATATTCATTGGAAGGACTGATGTTGAAGATGAAGCTGCAATACTTTGGCCACCTGATGCGAACACCCAGCTCATTAGAAAAGACTGATATTTTGGGAAAGATTGAAGGCAAAAGGAGAAGGGAACGGCAGAGGATACGATGCTTAGATAGCATCACCAACTCAATGGACATGAATTTGACATGGGGTCACAGTCGGACATGAATTAGCAACTGAGCAGCAGCAAGGCATTATTCCAATTGCTGGCAAAATAGGCAAAATCTTATTCTGCTGTTCTCAAAGGGTAGCTTCAAATACTTGTGAATAACAAAATGATCCAAAAAGATTTCAGCTCCCTGAAGATTTCCATATCACTGAAACTTCCTCTCCTTTAAGGAAGCACTACATCTTGTGCACCGTGATAGTGCATATCACATACCTGATGCATGGCAAGACTGAATTTTCTGGTAGACAACATGTGGGGTTCACAGAAAACAAGGAAAGATCAATTTTATCTGCCATAGAGATAGAGGAATTCTTCCTTTAAATAATTTCCATTGTATCAATATTATCCCAATCCTTTTCTTTCATTAAGCATCCATTAGATATTTTTCTGCTTTCTGCTTTTATATGACAACATGCTACTTATATATTTCTCCCATAATTCTATGTTATTTGCAATAAGTCATGATAAAATGGGTATTTGTTCTACACTTCATGAAATATTTTCTCCTAAAGAATATCATTAAGTTTTTCCATGCTGGATAAAAATATTTGACTCTTGCTTCCTAGTCAAGGAAAACTGAATAGCCAGTATACATCAAAATATACTCAATTTCATTAGTGATAAGGGGATTATAGATTTAAACCAATATTATTGTACACTTACTAGACTGGCTAAATTTTAATTTTGTATTGGCAACAATGAAAAGCATTGATAAGAATGTAACACAAGGTGAACTTTCACACCTTTCTGGTAGGTAACTAAATTAGAACTACTTTTGAGAATAATTTAGTCATATCAGGGAAAATTTTGTATACATATGTGTGTGTGTGTGTGTGGAGAGAGAGAGAGACTTAATTTCCACTTCTAGATATATACCCAAAATAAACTCTAGCATGAAAACTACATCTTTATAAACTCATACCATTTATACATTGGTGAAAAGGGTTGAATTAAAGTTGCATGTATTAACATAAATTCTCCAGAACATACTCTTGATCAATGATAGAAAACTGCAGGCTACATGAACTTTTACATTTATGTAAAAGTTACAAGTATACAAAGCAGTACTGATTTGCATCCATTAAAAAATGCATCCATTTTTGGTACGGTCCTGGTTCCTACTCAAGGAATATGCATAGCAATATTTTTGAGTTCTTCTGCAGTACTGGGGCCCCACCCAGGTAGAGGATGATAACTTCAGGCTGAGCACAAGATTCCTGGAGCACTCTCCTCACCAACAACCTGGAGCACTCTCCTCATCACGCACCCTGCAGCCCTCACCCCAAATTTTGCCTTCCTTCTCTGGGCCCAGTGATGACTATCCTGCTTAGCCTCCTGTTTAACCTCTGTCTGTTTCATCTCTGACAGGGTCCAACAGTTTCAGGCTAAATTGCTATAACTACAAGGGTGGAAATTGGTTTCAGATATGGAATAACTTGACTTAGATGAGATAGAAACTTCTCTGCTAAGCAGGACTACATCCATGCCTAGCAGGAAGTAGTTACAGAAGGAAGAGACCTCCACTCCAATTCCCAGTATCTTGAGTATGAAGTCTCTCAGAGTGGAGTTGTTAGAGGAAGCACACTGACGGGAACCACCCACCCTCTTCAGGCACCATAGGAACCATCTGCATGAATTATTTTACAACAGAAGTTCTGGTAAGAAACACAGAGCTTATAAGCCAGCACTAACCAGAAGAGTGTGGGAAAGGTCAAAAGGAGACGTCACATGTCCATCCACCTCCCAGAATCCTACTTGTTGGCATTCATCTTGGTTGAATAATGTGTGTGCCACCAGGAAGTACTCTGAGCCAGATGATTGGCCAAAGACAACCTGGAAACTAAGCCTGTTACCATAAAACCAGGACAGAGAGCCACGTGGCAGAGCAGATCTCTTGGGTTCCCTGCCCTACTGCCCTGCAATTTATTTATTGTCTAAATAAATAAATAAACAATGCATCCATTTTTAGTAAAAGGATATGCATAGAAATGATGAATACCTCTTTAAGGATCACTGTTATCTCTAAGCAGACAAGGAGGAATTGGATTGGACAAGGGTGTATAGGGGACTTAAATTCATATCTGTAATTTTATAAAACATCAGGACTAAATTTACAAAATGGTTAGATCTGAAAAAATTAAGATTTGAGTTCAGTTATTCATTATTCTATTTTTCCTGGATGTTTGAAATATTTTAAAGTGAAAAAAGATAGTATATGTCAATAGAATAAGGGTGGTTTGCAATAGAAGTTAGGAAAACTGAGGTCAGCTAGATATATGTATCCTGTCTTATGCAGTGAGCAAACTGAATTTGGAGTGATCTGAACATCTACTCTAAGGAAAGTTATGACCAACCTAGATAGCATATTAAAAAGCAGAGACATTATTTTGCCAACAAAGGTCCATCTAGTCAAGGCTATGGGTTTTTCCAGTGGTCATGTATGGATGTGAGAGTTGGACTGTGAAGAAAGTTGAGCGCCGAAAACTCGATGCTTTTGAACTGTGGTGTTGGATAAGACTCTTGAGAGTCCCTTGGGCTGCAAGGAGATCCAGCCAGTCCATCCTAAAGGAGATCAGTCCTGGATGTTCATTGGAAGGACTGATGCTGAAGCTGAAACTCCAATACTTTGGCCACCTCATGCGAAGAGTTGACTCATTGGAAAAGACCCTGATGCTGGGAGGGATTGTGGGCAGGAGGAGAAAGGGATGACAGAGGATGAGATGGTTGGATGGCATCACAGACTCGATGGGCGTGAGTTTGAATAAACTCTGGGAGTTAGTGATGGACAGGGAGGCCTGGCGTGCTGCAATTCATGGGGTCACAAAGATTCGGACATGACTGAGCAACTGCACTGAACTGAACTGAACTAAACATCTACTAGTTAGAGAAACTGTTTCATCAGGTTATACAAGGCCCTAGATCAGTATCTGCACATCAGAATCATGTGAGTTGTTTACAAAAGCAAATTGGGGTTAACTCTTAGAGATTCTGATTTAATTGATCTAAAAAGGACATTAGTAATTTTTAAAAAGTTCTCTGAGTGATTTTAATATACAGTCAGTGTTGAGAGCCATAGGCTGGGGTAAAATATCCCTCAATACATCAATACTTGTATCTTTGATTATAACTTAAGTAACTTTCTGAGATCTAGTGTTGGATACAGAGAAGGGAGGAGAGATTCCCTATAGGATTCATGACTATTCTGATCACTGGAAAATTTATATAATTGATAGAGAAAGCTTCTTGGAAGTTCTGTTAGTATAAGACTATCTACTATCCAAAGAATAATCCATAGTTCTCATGTTGATGAAAGTCATTTTCTGAAACAGCAAAGTTAAAGGTTAGGCCTTGGAATGTAGAGACACAAATACTAATCTTGAGAAGCCTTGCCTGGATGGCCAGCCAGCGAGATTTTCTCAACATCTTACCCTTTCTTTCTACCTGTTCATGTAGATCCATATAAAATGTTTGACTTATCATTATCTTCATGTAAAGTGCAAATATTTTAACATGCCATGCAAGACTTATGAGCAGGGCCCTTTCGTCTTTTTGCTCTTGACTTCCCTTCCACACTACTGAATCACATGCCTTACCACCTAAAATTGCCAAATCTCTGAGCTTTCATCCTCGAACAAGCTATTCCCTTGCCCGGTATATTCTTCCAACTCCTTTTACATGATTATTACCATTGCTGCCCTTTTGGACTACTACCTATCTCTCAGACTTCAAGCTTGGAACTCACAACCCCTGGAGAATTCTTCTTTTATATAATTTAACTGTGCTCAGTGTTATTAGAACTAGAAGGAAGTGCACAATGCACAGGAAGTAAATGAACTTTTGAAAGTTTGCTGTCACATTTCTATTTGTCACAATGAACAGCTTTCTTTTATCATGGGTCGCCTTTATCTCAGAGGGAGAGTCACCCCTTCCCCACCCAAACAATATTGCTACCATTTGTGTGCCTGTGTATTCTGTTGCTCAGTCAGACTCGACTCTTTGTAACCCAGTGGATTGTAGCCCACAGGTTCTTCTGTCCATGGACTTCTCCAGGCAAGAATACTGAAGTAAATTACCATTTCCTCCTCCAGGAGATCTTCCTGACAGCCCTCTTGCTGACAGGATCAAACTCATATCTCCTGTGTCTCTTGTATTAGCAAACAGATTCTTCCCTGCTAAGCCACCTGGGAAGCCCTGCAAAATGATTTCTATCAAAACATTGAGTCTCCTATATATTTTTTTCTCTGCCTGAGTGTTTTTTTCCTCATCCACACATTTGGCATACATTAATCAAGAATTTACTCTGCTCTAGGCCTTGAGCTGATTCTTGGGAAAACAGTTTTGATAAGGTTCATTAACTTCTACTCATCCTTAGGGTCTCATTTCAGGCCTTACTTCTCCCAAGGAACATTCCTGACTCCTCAACATTCGGGTTTATGGCCCTCCAGCATCTCCCACAGCACTCTGGACTGCCCATATCCTAGGGATTTGCATACTCTAAAATCACCCGTTTATTTTCCTATATACCTCTATTCACCTTCACGCTTTAAATTCTGTGAAGAAAAATTTACTTGGGCTTTCCTGGTGGCTCAGCTGGTAAAGAATCTATCTGCAGTGTGAAAGACCTGCGTTTTATCCCTGGGTTGGGAAGACTCCCTGGAGAAGGGAACCCACGCCAGTATTCTTGCCTGGAGAATTCCACAGACTGTGTAGTCCAAGAGGTCACAAAGAGTCGGACACAACTAAGCATCCCCCCACTGGCATATCCCCACTACCTAAGCAGTGCCTGGTACCATATTAGGCTTAATACATATTTATGGATGTTTTTTGATCAGTTCAGTCACTCAGTCATGTCTGACTCTTTCTGACCCCGTGGACTGCAGCACACCAGGCTTCCCTATCACTAACTCCTGGAGCTTACTCAAACTCATGCCCATCGAGTCGGTGATGCCATTCAATCATCTCATCCTCTATCATCCCCTTCTCCCGCCTTCAATCTTTCCCAGCATCAGGGTCTTTTCCAGTGAGTCAGTTCTTCACATCAGGTGGCCAAAGTATTGGATTTTAACCTTCAGCATCAGTCCTTCCAAAGAATATTCAGGACTGCTTTCCTTTAGGATGAACTGGTTGGAACTCCTTGCAGTCCAAGAGACCCTCAAGAGTCTTCTCCAGCAGCACAGTTCAAAAACATCAATTCTTCAGCACTCAGCTTTCTTTATAGTTCAACTCTCACATCTATACATGACTACTGGAAAAACCATAGCTTTGACTAGATGTACCTTTGTTGACACAGAAATGTCTCTGCTTTTTAATAAGCAGTCTAAGTTGGTCATAACTTTTCTTCCAAAGAGCAAGCATCTTTTAATTTCATGGCTGCAGTCACCATCTGCAGTGATTTTGGAGTCCAAAAAAAAAAAAATAAAAATAAAGCCTGTCATTGTTTCCATTGTTTCCCCATCCATCGTGAAGTGATGAGACCAGATGCTATGATCTTAGTTTTCTGAATGTTGAGTTCTAAGCCAACTTTTTCACTTTCTTCTTTCAATTTCATCAGGAGGCTCTTTAGTTCTTCTTTACTATCTGCCATAAGGGAGATGTCATCTGCTTATCTGAGGTTATTGATGTTTCTCCTGGCAATCTTGATTCCAACTTGTGCTTCTTCCAGCCCAGCATTTCGCATGATGTACTCTGAATATAAGTTAAATAAGTAGGGTGACAGTACATAGCCTTGACATACTCCTTTCCTAATTTTGAACCAGTCTGTTGTTCCTTATCCGGTTCTAACTGTTGCTTCCTGACCTGCATAAAGATTCCTCAAGAGGCAGGTCAGGTGGTCTGGTATTCCCATCTCTTTAAGAATTTTCCACAGTTTGTTGTGATTCATACAGTCAGAGGCTTTGGTGTAGTTAATAAAGCAGAAATAGATGTTTTTCTGGAACTCTCTTGCTTTTTTTATGATACAACGGATGTTGGCAATAAATATTTGTTGATAGTGCTATCGAAATGGATTTGTACTATCAACATCAGGAATGTGGAACCAGGATTTGGGGGAAAGATAGAATGTGAAATGTAGATTAAAACTTTGCAGCCCAGAAAAGGTGTGAAGTGATAAGTAGCTATGAGGTCTGTGAGTTAATTCACACAGAAAACAGAAGCACAGAGACTGATCTTGGGAGATATCTTATCCGATGTGAAAAGGCCTGTAGCCGATGATGCTATAGCTAGAGGTCCCCTTGCTGTTTTACCTCTACATGACTAAAGCTGTTAACTGCAAGCAGTGGGATCCCCAGTCCTTGAACTTCTTTCTTATGATAAAGGAATATTAGGCCCAAAGCAGGCAAGTCAGAACTGTTTCAAAGCTATGCTCCCCTAAGCAATTCTCAACTAATGATAATGCAGAGTTGGTAGAAAAACATCCCAATTTCCCTGCTTCTCTGTTGACCCCAAAGTAGTACCATAAGCCACTCTTCTTACAACAGCTGTATATACTCTATGGTCTTTTATAAATTTTATCCAAATGCAAGAATATTTTTTCCATAGTATAGTATAATTATGATATTCTGTATTTTAATGCCACTTTATTGTTTAAAATTATTTTCATATTAATTATTTATTTTAGTCCTCACAATAACCCTGTGATATATGTTTCACTTATTCTAGGCCCTACATTAAAAAAATGCATTTCTAAAATTTTCGTATATATCACTTTAATATTCAAATAATATTCCACCAAACGTACTCCAAAATTGACCTAACCACTTACCCAATTTAATGATAACTCCAGATTCCCATCCAAAACATTGAATGATAGCTGGTAAAGTTTTAGGTTTACAGCATTTATACAAAGTCTTATTTTATAACACCTGGTTGTTTTCCAATTTAATTGGTGAATCAAAATCCTAACTTCCTTCTGGAATGTTCCTTCCTTATATTCCCTCTTAAACACTAATTTATTTGAAGACCCTTCTAACATTAACCTAATTTTTAATTTTAAAATTTCTGTAGTACCTTAAATTATTTTAGCGTGAATAATATGACAATATTGTGGTGGTACAGGGAAATTCAATAATTTCTCTCTCAGTGTTCTCTCTCCCACTCCAGTCCCAAGGAATCCACAGGGTGCTGTATGCATCTAATTCTCTTTCTTTGAAGAATATTACTCTTTGTAGTCTAAGTTTCGGGTTCTGTTTCTATTTCTCATGCTCTATTTATGATATAAATCCAGAGATCTTGTAACTCCAGAGATCCCAGATTAAATTTCCATCTCAATAACCTAAATTTAGTCTAGTTCTTTTCTTTAAATCCCCACAGTTATTGATTGCCCCCTCCCTGTCATCCTATTTACCTACCTTCTACATGCAGAGCAAATCACTCTCCAGTTCTGGTTGTCAACACAGAGTATATAAAGTGTTAATTGTATCTCCCACCATGGCTTCCCATCTCCATTCATATGGGGCTCCTTTTTCTCAAAGTGGTATCTTAATGGTTATCTTAGGTTCTTCTGCAACAGACCTAAGACTGGAGATTCAGATTCTAGTCTCATGTCTATTACTTTCTAAGTGAAAGACTTAGGCCAAGCCACATTTTTTCTCTGGATCTCTGTTTTCTCATTTGTAATGGAGGTTTACTTTATATCACTTAAGAATTGTTTCAACTCTTGTGTGCTATGATTTTTAAGTTTCAGTACTTTCAGGACTGACCTACTGAAAATAGGTCTACAGACTCACCCTTAGAAACTCTGCTTTTATCCCACGCTTTTCAGTTCAGCTGTCCTTACTCTGGGGGAATGAATTACTGTCCAAGGTCCTGCGTTGCCACATGTTTGAGTACATACAGCGGAACCAGAATACAGAAGTTAGATAAGAGATATTGTAGAAATAATTGCTGAGTGTTACTGGCTTATGTTCATGCTGACTAAAGAAATTTGTGCTTTGTGAAACTTTTAATCATAACAGTTTTCTTTCTAATATTTTTTTAAATGAGCAGCAATGGTAGACAATACAGTTGGCTATTTATACAAAAGATCCTTTGGTCCTTTTGGAAAACCCCAATATCAAACTAAGAAAGACCGGTGCTTTCTGCAGGATTGCAAAGGAGTATATTTCACCCCAGGACTTCCACGAAATCTAAGAAACACCTATGTTCTTAAATAGTATAGTGGAATGACTAGACAACAATAAAAAATATCAAGTGTTTGGTTTTGTTAATTCTTCCAAATTATCTTTCAGTTCATATTTATATATTATATATAAAATAATAATTTTAAGGATATTTATATATATTTAAGGATATATATAGTTATATATATTTAAGAATATTTATAGATTTAATATATATTTATATATTGAAGCATATTTATATATATATTAATAAATACAAATTAAATCTTAACTTCACTGAATACTTCATTATATCATTTGGTCAAAAGTATGATCTTTTTTTGTGGGGGGGGCAGGGAGGTGGTTAGGAAATGGCAACCCACTCCAGTATTCTTGCCTGGTAAATTCCATGTTCAGAAGGTCCTGTTGGGCCACAGTCCCTAGGGTCACAAAGAGTCAAACAACTGTGCATGCACACACACACACATGATCTTTTCTAAGCATTTGGAATTACAGCATTTAAGAGCTGGAATAGACTTTTGGAAATAACATGATTTGGTGACTTCCAAATATAACTGGTCATCACAGTCGCCCAGGAGCATGTTAAAGATCTGGGTTCCTGTGCCACACCCAACTAAGTCCAGTTATCTTAGAAGCCCCAGGTGGAAAATCTAGAACTTTTGCTTAATGATCTCCCAGATGATTGTTTGGATGTGGTCAGTTTGCCACCTATATTTGAGCAATTTTGAAGGCCATTGAACGTTTTATTCTGATACTTTATGTAAGACTTTCTGTGTTAGAATTATCCTTAAAGAGGTTTACTAATTCCCTTGGCCAAAATTTGTTAAACCATTTATACTTGCTTGGGCATATCGACAAAATTTGCCTACCTGCTCTTTTCACCCATTGGCCTATCTGAGTCTTACCAGTTGGAACTACGCAGAATGAATCTAATTCTTTTTTTTTGGTGGGAGGGGAATGATCTGAGAGAACAGCATTGAAAAATGTATATTATCATATGTGAAACAGATCACCAGTCCAGGTTCGATGTATGAGACAGGGTGCTCAGGGCTGGTGCACTGGGATGACCCTGAGGGATGGGATGGGGAGGGAGGTGTGAGGGGGGTTCAGGATGGGACGCACATGTACACCCGTAGCTGATTCATGTCGATGTATGGAAAAAACCACCACAATGTTGTAAAGTAAATAGCCTCCAATTAAAATAAATAAATTAAAAACAAACAATAATAATTCTACTTCACATATTTGATACCAGCTGTGTCTTTCTCTTCTATAGGCCAAATATTTTGCTTCTTTAATTAATTATGATATGGATTCAAGTTTTTGTACCATTGTCTTCATCCACAGTTGAATACAACCCAATTTGCTTATGCTCTTTCTAAAATACAATAGGCAAAGCTGACTGCAACATTTTTTTAGTATAAACAGTGAAGAAAATAATGAAATTATCATTTCTCTTTTCCTGATCACTATATTTGAATTAATGTGTTTCAAGATAGCAGTAGTGGTTTAGACTATTTAATCACATTATTGGCTAATATTGAGTTAATTAAATCCTGAAGTTGTTCTAACGTGGGCTGCTCTTCAGCCACGTTAATTCCCACACTGACCTTATACATTTGAATATGCTTTAAAATTAATTAAGCACATAGTATTTATAGTTATATTTATAGTATTCTCCATGTTTCACTTGAACTAAACTTTTCCTAAGTCAATATTATTTTGGATCCTCACCCTTTCAACTAGCTCTGTTTATTCATTCTTGTGCATCCATGCTAAGTCACTCCAGTCATGTCTGACTCTTTTTGACCCTGTGGACTTAGCCTGCCAGACTCTTCATGGGATTCTCCAGGCAAGAATACTGGAGTGGGTTGCCATGCCCTCCTCCAGGGGGTCTTCCTGACCCAGGAATCGAACCTGAAACTCCATTGGCTCCTGCATTGCAGGTGGGTTCTTTACCACTGAGCCACCAGGGAAACCCGTATTCATTCTTGCTTCATATCAATCACACATTTTATACACAAGCCATAAATTGTTCTTCCAAGTCACCTATTGAGCCAAAGTCAGGTTTCCATTTAGGGTGAGCTATCAACTGCAAGAAATAACTATTTTGTAAGGATTAAGGTAAAAATAAAATGAGTTCAACTTAAGTACAAACTAGTAGGCCATGCATATGTTCACAGTAGTGTTTCATAGTCAATGAACTCTATTTCCTTACATGTGAACTTTAAAAGGGTTTAATTTCCTCTGCCTGGAATTGGTGAGTCTTATTACCATTTTATTCTAGATGTTCTCTGGTTAAGCTGACTTACAGAACTAATTTCACTTCCTCCCTTCCCCCATGAGTTTTATCTTAAATTCTTTTAAGACTTCCCATAGGAAATAGGAACCAAGGTACACTGCACTTGTTTCTCAATTCTTCTTTTTCTGGTCCTTCTTAGGTTAAACAGTGTTTGTGACAACAGCAACTTTGAAAGTTGGTTTTAAGTCTCTGATTGCTTTTGGTTAAAAAATAAGCTAGCATGAGGAATAATCATATAATTTGAAATAAGACAAATGTACAATCTTTAAACCAAAATAAAAAAGCTTCTACTTTGTGGCACTTAAATATATAACTCATGCACAGTTAGTTTTAGAACTCCAATAAAAATCTGAATGTACCATCCCTAATCCCAAATTGTATCTATCCTGTCTAATAAATCACTTTCAACATTTTCTCTTCTTTGGATTCCTTTTGCTATTTTTGTAGTTTCTACCACTCTCATCTCTAATGCAGTCTTCTACAATAGCTTCCCAAGTCCTCTCTCTTATTTCAATCTCCAAAGATCAGATATGGTGGAGGATATTTTTAAAAAGAAAATGTTGAAGTAGGTATCAAAAGATTATACCATTTTACATGAAGTCTATCACATAGTTACTATACAGCAATGTTACAATAAAATTATTCTCTGGGTGTTACACATATAATAGAGAAATTGTGAACTATCTCCTCTCCTTTCCTAATTAAGGGCAATAAGAAGGCAAAATAACAGAATGTCTTAATATTTTAATTATTCAAAGTACATAAATTAGTTCCATGTAATGTAAATTTTGACTGCATTTGTTTATAGCCTGTGGCCAGCTGGTTTCTTTGACATGTCTAGCTAGCTCCAGAAGTTTGTATTGAGGAACTGGTAAGTCAGAGGCAGGATATTTCCCCCATCCCTCAGGGCAATGGTTGCCATTCCTAGCAAGTTGTCAGAATTACTTGGGTAGCTTTTGTTTAATTTACAGATTTCCCACGCCCCACCTGAGAACTACTGAGTCTGGTTAACCTTGGGCAGTCCGGGAATTTATGAATTAAAAAAACTCCACAGGTGATTCTGATGATCAACCAAGGTTGTGAAACCGCAGACTTAGGAAACTCTAGCTAATGGGTAAGAGAAATTTAAATGTCATTGAGAGGAAGTGTGCCCTCTAAATATAAAACTTTACAGTTGCCAGCAGGTGAACACATGTAAATGAAGTCTGTGAGAATGAACTCAGAGGCTGAATATGCAAAGCTATCCCTAGTGGATTTATTATTTTTTTATAATATAAATGCCAAATGTCAGGGTTAAAAGTGATAATTGTCATTATATTGACTTTGAAGAGTGAAGTTAAAATTTATCATGGTTTAAAGTAGATTCTCCCCAACAAATTACTTCCTTGGTAACACCCTATGGTCTGTTACATCATAATATTACACCACAACACTGCACACAAAATTACTAATTCAAACATCCTGTTCTCTGTCTGCAATCTCCTCTACGTTCAGCTTACTTACTTAGCCACTCATTCTTGACCTTTGTTTGACAGCACAGAGCTTTCTGCTGTGCTTCTCTTTCCTCCTAAACCACCTGCCCACTCTTTCTTCAGTTCCTTAATCAATCTGGAGAGTATAAAGCTCAAATTCAATAGCAGTCCTGCCAATAACAAATGCTCCTTTGCCTCTTTGCTTTCTTGTGTTTAGAAAGCCCCAAACCTGAATCAGTCCTATATTCCTCTTTCTCTGCACATTCTTTTTCAACTGCATGTTGCAATGGCAGATAAATCCAGGGTTGTTGTTCAGTCACTATGTTGTGTCCAACTCTTTGTGATCACATGGACTGTAGCACACCAGGCTTCCCTGTCCTTCACTATCTCCCTGAGTTTGTTCAAACTCATGCCCGTTGAGTCAGTGATGCCATCCAACAATCTCATCCTTTGTTGTCCCCTTATTCTCTTGTCCTCAATCTTTCCCAGCATCAGTGACTTTTCCAGTGAGTCAGCTCCTTGCATTAGGTGGCCAATATTGGAGCTTCAGCTTTAGCATCAGTCCTTCCAATGAATATTCATGGTTGATTTCCTTTAGGATGACTAGTGTGATCTCTTTGCTGTCCAAGGGCCTCTCAAGAGTCTTCTCCAGCACCACAGTTCAAAAGCATCAGTTCTTCAAAGCTCAGCCTTCCTTATGGTCCAACTCTCACATCCATACATGACTACCTGAAAAACCAATGCTTGGACAATATGACCTTTTGTCAGCAAAGTCATGTCTCAAACTGTCTAGGTTTGTCACTGCTTTTCTTCCAAGGAGCAAGGGTCTTTTAATTTTGTGGCTACAGTCACTGGTCACAGTGATTATGGAGCCCAAGAATATGAAACCTGACACTGTTTCCACTTTTTCCCCCATCTATTTGCCATGAAGTGATGAGATCAGATGTCATGACCTTTATTGTTTGAATTTTAAATTTTTTGAATTTTGAATTTTTTTGAGTTTTAAGCCAGACTTTTCACTCTCCTTTCACCTTCCTCAAGATGCTTTTTAATTCCTCTTCACTTTCTGCCATTAAAGTGGTATTATATGCCTACCTGAGGTTGTTGATATTTCCCTCAGCAATCTTGATTCCAGCCTGTGAGTCATCCAGTCCAACATTTTCCAATTTTGAACCAGTCTGTTGTTCCATGTCCGTTCTAACTGCTGCTTCTTGTCCTGAATGTAGGTTTCTCAGGAGGCAGATAAGGTGGTCTGGAATTCCCATCTCTTTAAGAATATTCCACAGTTTGTTGTGAGCCACACAGTCAAAGACTTTAGCATAGGCATTAAAGCAGAAGTAGATGTGGTTTTTTGGGTTGGTTTGTTTGTTTTGATTCAGTGTAACCAATTTCAAATGGGTCTTCCACCTTGCCTAGCAACCTTACATTTTTTTCTTCTTGTTAACTCACTTTTTCAATGATTACTTTGTATCTTCTTTATACCCCCACCCTTCCAAACACACTGCCTCTTTCTTGCTTTCTCAGATCATTTTTAGCAGATGAGATTGTTTCCCTCTTCACTTGTAAACCATAAGAGATATATTCTCCCAATTTCCTACTAACCAATTCTATGAATCTCCATCTGCACTCATCTTTTCCTTCTTTCCAGTCTGTACTTCTAATTAAAATCAATCTTTTCACATGGGTCTTGGATTCTACTCCTTCCTTATTTTTCATAAACATTACATTACCAAGTAATTCCTATTTTCTGCATGTTAAAGTGATTCCTAACATTGTGTCATACCCACTGACATTTAAACATGCATAAAAATGTTTTAAAGTATATTTTTGCCTCTATAGTCAGACCCCATTCTAGCTAACACCTCCGTTTCCATCTTTCTCCTCACTTTCAGAGCCAAATGCTATAACCTCTTAAAAGAGTTACAGATTCCTATTTGCTGCAATACTGTTTACTGATATTCAATCTAATTTGGCCTCTGAGGTTAACAATCCCTTCCATATTGCCAAGCCAATGGACACTTTCCAGTTCTTGGCACATGTTAGCATTGTTAATTTCACTTTACTTCTTGAAATAGTGCCATGGTTTCCATGAATAGTATTATCTACTGGTTTTCTACCTAGCTCTCTGGTCATTCTAACTTTCTGTAATTAAACTTTTTTTCCTGCAGATTCATGTTCCTCTGCTTGTTAATTAGAAGCTTAAATTTCTCAAGACTAAAGCCTGGTCTCTCTATACATTCTATTACATTTTTATAGGCAAAGAAATAATTTACCAAGTATATGTACATAACTTTAACAATTCTAAATCTAGCTCACACCTCTCTTCTAAGACAGTATATATTTTGTTTCATACCTCCATGTGCATCCTTCAGTTGCAATATGTCAAGCACCAGATTTCCTCCAAAACTCACTACTCTCTCCAATGTTTCTAATCACATTGAATAGTTACACAATGCACTCAGATGCATAACTTAAAAATCTCATATTCACCCATGATACTGGACTCTTGTCACACTCCAAAAGTTAATCATCTTTGAGGCCCATCTATTCTTTATTCTTTTTCATCCATTCATATTTTCCATATTGTTTGTCACCATATTCTAAGCTACCACCATCTCTAACATTAAATAATGTACTAGTTGCTTAATTAATTTCCCTTCAATTCTTGTTCCTCACCATTCTAATCCATGTTTGACAATATACCTAGTGATTTCTTCAGAAGGCTATTTTCATGTTCTTCTTAGATAGAATAAGTTTCTCATTGTTATTTAAGTGATAACAATTTTAAAAAATATTGCCATCTTTACCAATCCCTCAAGTTTTAAAAAGTTTAAAGACTTTCCATTGTTTTTAACCTAAATACAAAAATCCTTAACATCCTTGAAATCCTTAATGTACAAGAAGCTGAATTGTCTGGCCCTTGCCAATTTTCTGAGCTTTGCCTTCTACCACTATCCTCCTAGCTTTCTCTCTGTTCCTAAGTTATGCCATAGGACTGTAATACTCTTTGGAATGGAAAGATGAACCAAGGACTAATTAAGACAGAAAAATTGAGAGCTGATGTAACAATAAGTAGAACAGAAATGATGAATTGATGGCACTTCCAGGTGAAAACAAACTACTTCTGGTGGTAAAACTAACAGGGAAAAGGAAAATTATTTTTCTGAATCAACAGCTACATAGCAGATAGGATGGACTGTGTTGGTTGGCACCATCAGCTGGAGTCATCATCTCATTATGTTAATGATAAGCCTGTATATTAATAATTTTATGACCATTTTTCTCCTCATAGGCCAAAGAGGTGAGTTGAATGATGATGTAGAAATCATAATCCCAGTTCTTTCAAGTCTCTGATGGTTCACTAAGCTCTGCAATTTCTTAAGGAAACAAATTACTTTTGGTTCAATTTTTTGGTAGCAGCATCAGTTCTAGGGGTTTCTACTAGCCATTATCTCTGATTTTCCTATCAGAATAACTCTCACTATGCCAATCAAAGACACAGTATTTAGGTTATGCCAGTTGTTGAGTATGTATATTTCAACCATGCATTAAAAAATTGGAAAATGTCTTTTAAATGTGTCCAGGGATCACATGAGCTCACTTTGATATGGACCTTAGTTCAAAGCTCCACTTATCATTCACCTGTATCAGTCAAAGGGACAACTTTAATCCATTAGTCAAAACCTAGGACATCTGTGAGTTAATACATTCTTATTACTGCTTTGACATTGGTTTTAATTACAATAACCATCTAGTCTCTGTTGATTAAGTGATACTACTTGACCCTTACCACCACTACAGAATTCAATTATTCCCACTGAATTCAAAGAGGCATTTCAGAAATCTACCATTTAAAAATGTCAGAATTTCCTGCCATTTTTCCTACCATTGAAAAATGTCAGAATCTCTGGCCCTTACGTATTTACAAATGTAATTACCATTCTGGTACTCTTTATTCCTTTGTGTAGGTCAATATTTCCATTCAGTATTTTCCTTCTGCATGAAAATTTTCCTTTTGCATTTCTCTTAGTATGGGTCTAATGATGATGGACTTATGCATTTTTTATATATCTAAAAAAGTCTTTATTTTTCAAAGATATTTTCACTGGATATAGCATTCCAAATTAATGTTTTTTCTTTCAGTTTTTAAAGACATTGCTACATCTTACCCTTGCTTGCATTGTTAATACAGTGAATCTGCTATTGTCTTTACTATGACTTCTCTGTACATAGAGTGTTTGTCACTGACTACTTTTAAGACTTTCTCTTTAAAATTGGTTTTGAGCAATTTGATTATGATGTACCTTGGTGTAGCTTTTCTCCTCATATTTCTTGTACTTGGGATTCACTGAACTTTTCTGCATAAAGTTTTTCATCAATTTAGTAAAATTTTTGACCATTAATTCTTCCAATAAATTTTTCCTGGTCTCTTATTTTCTCGTCTTTGAGAATTCAAGTTGCATGCCTATGAAGTTATCCCACAGCTCAGACATACTCCTTTTTTTTTTTCTTTTTCTTTTATTTCATTTGGATAGTTTGATGCTGTCTTCATATTTACTAATCACTTCTGCTATGTGTGATCTACTGTTAATCTTATCCACTATATATTTCATTTTAGATATTAGTTTTCACCTCTAGAATTTCAACTTGAATCTTTTAAAAAATACCTTTCTATTTTGCATATAGGGTTATCATTACCATCTTTTTAAATTCTATATATATGTGTTAGTATACTGTAATGTTCTTTATCTTTCTGGCTTACTTCACTCTGTATAATGGACTCCAGTTTCATCCATCTCATTAGAACTGATTCAAATGAATTCTTTTTAACGGCTGAGTAATATTCCATGGTGTATATGTACCACAGCTTCCCCACCCCCCCAACCAGAGGAATCGGGTGGAGAGGGAGGTGGGAGGGGGGATCAGGATGGGAAATACGTGTAACTCTATGGCTGATTCATATCAATGTATGACAAAACTCACTGAAAAAATAAAAAATAAATTAAAAAAAATACCTTTCATGCTTTGGTTTATCTTTTAGTACATATGAAATATGGCTATAATAACTGTTTTACTGACTTTGCCTGCTCAAATATCTGCATTAATTCTATGTATGTTCAATTGATTGATTTGTTTCCTCAATATGGACTGTTTTTCTTGCTTTTTACATAGCTGGTAATTTTTTATTGGATGTTAGAAATTATGGATTTTACCTTGTTGAGTGATGGGTATTTTTGTACTTCTACATATTCTTGAGCTTTGTTCTTAGGTGCAATTTACCTACCTAAAAACCATCTGATCTTATTGCATCTTATTTTTAAGGTTTTTTTTTTTAGATGAGACCAGGAAAAAAGGAAGGTGAAATCGCTCAGCCATGTCCGACTCTTTATGACCCCGTGGACTGTAGGTCACCAGGCTCCTTCATCCATGGGATTTCCCAGGCAAAAATACTGGAGTGGGTTGCCATTTCCTTCTCCAGTGTATCTTCCTGACCCAAGGATCAAACCCAGTTCTCCCACATTGCAGGCAGATGCTTTAACCTCTGAGCCACCAGGGAAGTCCAAAGCAGAGCTCAATTCAGGGCTAAAAACACCTGGTATTCTACATAATGCCCCATGAATTTTGAGGATTTTCCAGTCAAGTCTCTGAGAACAGACATTGTTCCTGTCCTTTTGTGAGCAGCAGGCCTTGGTACAACTAATTTAGGGGGTGGCTCTTTCCTTGGCCACAGAAATTTCTCTCACATTAATTGTTTGTTATTCAACTGAGCACTCAAGCAGATCCTCTACAGATCTCCAGAGATCTCACTTTGTGAATCTCTCTTTTCTTCATCTCTGTCCTGTGAACTCCACTGTCCTTGGTCCCCTGGTTTACCAGGACTCAATATTATCTTCTCAACTCATGGAGTTTATTTCATTCCACCCCTCAGGGATCACTGTTCTTTGTTCTGTCATAACCAATATCTTCCAAAAGACTATTTTATATATTTTTTAAACACTGTTACAGATAGAAAAGTAAATCTCATTCCTATTCCTTTGTCTTTACCAGATGCAGAAATTTCCCTGTATTTATACACCCTCCCCTACAATATACCAAGGATATTTTGGCATTTCAATTTTATCCAGCACGGACCACTTTTGGGTCCAGGTTTAAGTCAACCAACATGTTAGAGTCACTCCCAGTTCCCTAAGCAAATACATCAAAATCAACATTTCTTCTTATTGCATCAATGTGAAATCTGGTAAAATATTACCTTATATTGCATTTTTTCCGCCCTGATCCAACAATATTAGGACTCACTCCCATTTTCTAATTTATATTCACTATGGATATAAATTAGAAAAAGCTTGAAATTGTTTTCATGCATATGGTGCCTCCTCCCAGGCCACAAATGTACCCAAGCCCTAACAACTGATAGAATTTGGAAATGATTATAGATTTAGAAGAAATGAGAGCTGGTGGAGGTAGGTCTTGATGAGCATCAATATGCATTTCTCTGGGAAGATCCTTAAAACTTCTTCAAGACAAATATTTCTTATTACTCTGTAACTCAGGTACACTTAGAATTTGACAGTAGGTTTGTTTTTCAGAAATTTTGACTCTGGCTATAAAAGATAAATTTCTTTCATGACATTCAAAATTTTTTTTTTCATGTTCCTGTGCTAACCTTGAATTGAGAGTGTAGAGAGAGCCTTGAGGGTATCTTTTTTTTTTTTTTCCCTCCATGTTCTCCAGTGCATTTAGAAACAATCATTGGACCATATAGTCTTTAGTGTCTCTTCATATCCATTAAAATGAGCTCTATGGGCTAATAAAAAAAAGAAATAAATTTATTTCCTCTACAGACAGTTGCATGAGGCACATATGCTTGCTTACACATATGCTTGTCTGTAAACAAGCTTGGAATTATTCATGTTTGTCCAGTGTATGCTAAGCAGCTGGGGTCTACTTAGCAAGTTACCCAGATATTTTCTTGTGGACACCTACTATTGTGCTCCAGCAGAAAAGACTTTAAGAATATGCATTTGAAAATCATCACAGTGACTCTTTCTTGGGGGTTAAAAGACTTTGGAACTATAAAGTTAGTGCTTTGAGTTGTAGTATTTTAAACTCATTTAGGTAAAATTAATTTAGCTTTTGGTCCTGACTGTGTAATTAAAATTTATTTAGTCATGTTAAAAGTTTGTTTTGAGTTTTCTAGAATCAGAACTATAAGTTCCAGCTAGAACTCTTGACTCAAAAACATTTTGAAACCCTTATTACTGAATGAAAACCATCATAAGAAAAGTGTATTAGTTAACACTGCAATAAATGTTGTGTAACTACCTATCCTAAAATTCATTGCCATTTCAACGAGTACTTTTTTCTCATGATCTTCAGGTAGACTGCAGGTTGGTTGATCTAGGATGAGTTCAGCTGGTGACTCTGTTTTAGAAGGAATCAACTGAGCTTGGTTCTAGGCTATGGGCTGGATTCAGCCATTCTCCCATGTTTTTATTCTAGGGTCAAGTCTGAATGCCAGTGGCTACACAGAGTATGCTCTTTTCATGACATATTATTGAAGTGTGAGAGGACAATCCCAACTGCAGAAGCACATTTAAGATTTCTACTTCTGTCAAATATTCTGAAGTTTCACTGGCCAAAGCAAATAGTTGGGTGAAGCATAGGGCTGTAAACTCATCTACAATGGAAGGATATTGAATATTTGCTAAATTATTCTGGATCAAATGATTCTACTCCTAAAAATCCAGCCTAGAGAAATATCTTAAATATACAGCATTAAGAGATAGTTAAGTAAAGAATATAGTCAGGAAATATTACAGACTTTCACCAAAAATAATTATGACAGTACTTATGAAATATTGAGAAGTGAAACAAGCAACATGAAGCAGAAAGAAAAGAACTGTCAGTTATAAAAACAAATTTCTTCAGCATTTTAGAAGAATGGCAAAATTCTTCTTAGGGAAAAATTGCTCTTTTGTTTAGGAAAGGTTTATGAAGGAGATTCTCTGGTTCTTCAAGAGAAGACCATGGGCCAGTCCATATATGGGGAGGCTTAGACAATTAGGAGCCTAATTCCACAGCTTATTAATGTAACAAGGGTTTTAAGTTTATGCATTCACTGGCAGTCTAAAAGACAGAAAGATTAATTAGTTAACACTACAATAAATGTTCTGTAACTACCTATCCGGGAAGAGCAAAAAGAAAGTCAACACTATAACTGCAGGCCAGGGACTAAGGAAAAGTTGCTCTTGTAATAAAAAATGGACATATAATTTCATAAGAATACTTGATATTAATTTTTAACTTTACAATTTATATATTTATATACATAGAGTTTTTCATTAGAAGAGAATAATAAATACTCAAAACCAGTTCATATTTGGATAAAAAGATAATGATGCTTTACCCATCAGTTGCATAACTACCTAGTTGGTTGGTTGACTAGTTAGCTGGATATATACACTGGGCCTGCAGGTTAGTGAACTTGAGCAACATTGACACCCATTATTTGGTTTTAAGTCATTTCCTATTTTTTTTTTTTTTTTTTTTGCAATAATATCCCTCTGCTATTACTGATGGTGGTGGTTTAGTCACTAAGT
This sequence comes from Muntiacus reevesi, assembly GCF_963930625.1. Lineage (NCBI taxonomy): Eukaryota > Metazoa > Chordata > Mammalia > Artiodactyla > Cervidae > Muntiacus > Muntiacus reevesi. Next base: position 54,178,808 of record NC_089253.1, on the reverse strand, counting down.
TGTGTTTGACTTTTGCAATCCCATGGATTGTAGCCCACCAGGCTCCTCTATTCATGGAATTTCCCAGGCAAAAATACTGGAGTGAGTTGCCATTTCCTTCTCCAGAGGAACTTCCAAACTGAGGAACTGAACCCAAGTCCCCTGCACTGAAGGAAGATACTTTACCTCTGAGCCACCAGAGGAGCCTCTGCTATTGCTAAACATTTATAGCTATACTTTTTTCCTTTTCTTTTTTTACATCTAACAATCTAGCAGCAGTGTGTTTTTTGTGCTCAGGGGAATGTGACCGTGGACGCTAAGTGACAAGAGGAAATGGCAGCAGTTGCAGGGGAAGAGTTAGTTGAGTTTCATTGATCCTCGGGAGTGCTGCCCAATAAAACATTCTGCAGTGATAGAGTGCTCTAGGTCTGTCTGTGCTAATAGGATAGCCACTAGCCACATGTGCTTGCTGAGTATTTGCAACGTGGCTAATGACTGGGGAACTAAAATTTCAGTTTATGTTAATTTAACTAATTTAAATGTGGACAGTGATTATCATATTGGGCAACACATAGTGTTTAGATAAAACCAGAAATAGCAGGTAAAAAATAAATGACCAAAAACAGGTTCTCTGTCATTCAGAAATCCCAGAACTAGTAGAGCAGGCACTAGATTTTTGGAAATTATATGAAATATTAGTTTAACATATTTGTCTAGTTATTTGAGAAATGGTGTTTAACATGTTGAAAGATAACATATATTGTATGAACTTAAAGTTGTAAAGTACATTTCTGTGTTTAGAGGAAAATTGGAAGATTAGTTTTCAAAATGTTAACTTTAGGTGCTATGATTATAAATAATTTCTATTTTTTTCTTTCTATTTACTGTATTTCTCAAATTTTCTCCAAAATATGCATAAATTTTTAATTTGCAATGTTTATTTGTCTGGATAATACTTTAAAATATTACTGATCCCCCCACCAAATGTCCCTATTTCCTTCCCCTATTGAATTGATCAGGTAACTATGACCTCAGACTTCCTTGTTTCTGGGAAAGTATGTGGTTGGCTGGAAAGCAGAAGTTACATGCAAGGCTTCTGGTCTTTTTGAAGGTGAACAGGTTTGCAAAATTTTTAAGAGAAACTGGAGATTTGGAAGAAACAACAGGAAGGGATGAAAATTGCCCCCAGAGAGCAAAATGATTTCTAGAGATTGAAAGAGTGGTTTGAGCATTTTAGTGTATCAAGCACCAGGATGGGCTTTCTGATAATGCAGGGGTCTTGTATGACCTCAGAGGAAATGTCTGTATGCTACATGTGGAGAACTGAACTTAGAGACTCTGGGATTTCCTGCTTTCCAAGAATGTCCCATGTCTCAAAGGTGGTGGAAGCAACAGAAAGATTTCAATTCTGAAGCATTCAGTCAGTAGCAAATAACATTTCAGTGACTTATAGGCCCAGACCCCAACACCTTGTTTCTTGGACCTTAATATAGCCCTGTGCCAGGGTGGAGCACAAGAAGAAATGAAGAGGAATTTTCAACCTCCTGGCTGAAAATATTTAAAAATTGAAATGACTTTAGTAATTTTTTTTTTTTTTAAGAACATGAAGAAAACGGAACCCTTATGCATTGCTGACAAGGAAGAAAAATGGAACAGCCCCTGTGGAAAACAATTTGGCAGTTCCTCAAAAATGTAAACATAGAATTATCATATGATTTAGAAATTCTACTTCTAGGGACACACCCAAAAATTTCAAAACAGAGGCTCCAACATACATTTGTATACCAATGCTTGTTGCAGCCTTATTCACAATAGCCAAAATGTGGAAATAATCCAAATATCCATTAACAGAAAATGGAATTTTTTAAAAACAGTATGGGACTGTTAGGGAATTTAGCATAGACATGTACACACTGCTATATTTAAAATGGATGACCGATGAGGACCTACTGTATGGAACATGGAACTGTGCTCAATGTTATGTGGCAGCCTGGATGGGAGGTAAGTTGGGGGAGAGTGGATATACATGTACGTATGGCTGAGTCCCTTCGCTGTTTACCTGGAACTATCACAACATTGATAATCAGCTATACCATAATACAAAGTACAAATTTTTTTAAAAATCAGTATATACATGAAATAGAATATTATTCAGCCAATAAAATAGAATGGAATTCTGGCATGCTGCAATGGATGAACCTTGAAGACATTATGTAAGTGAAATAAGTAGACATGAAAGGACAAATAGTGTATGATTCCTCTTACATAATGTACCTAAAATAGGCAACTTCATAGAGACAGAAAGTAGAATAGGGATTACCAAGGTCTAAAGGGAAGGGAGAATAGGGAGTTATTGATTAATGGGTACAGAGTTTCAGTCTGGAATGATGAATGATTTCAAAAAATGGATGGTGGTGATAGCTGTGGAACCCAGCAGAAACCTACAGCCCCTTCCCCAAGTAAAAATACCCCTCTATGTCCTCTGTCTCTTGCTGTAGAAAAGATGAAGTCTCCCAGGTCTCCCAGAGTCACAAAAGAGCAAGCATCATAGTTAATGATTAAGACAATAGGGTCACAGACTTCATGTATATTCTTGAGCAGTTTTACAGATACTATAACTACCACCAGATGAGAAAAACTAACTGCATGATGACCAGACTCTAGCTATGACATAAATTTTTCCATCTATGCCATTTATGGCTAGCACAATTCCAGGAACTAGCCTCAAGAGAATGATGTTAAGCTTATTGCTCATAACAATCTATACATTTGTAGGCATCAAAATAGCTGTAGCTTGCTCTGCTCCTGTATGTAACTGGGCAATTAAAAGTGTCAGCAAAGAGCTGATACAGACCCATGTTGGCATCCTGCATTTCTGTTTCACTTATGACTTAAACATAAAACTGAGACTGACATGTACACAATGCTGTCCATAAAGTAAATGGTTAATAAGGACCTGTAGCATAGCACAGGGAACTCTACCAAATAATCTGCTGTTGCTGTTGTTGTTGTTAGGTCACTCAGTCATGTCCAGCTCTTTGTGACCCCATGGACTGCAGCACACCAGGCATCCCTGTCCTTCACCACTTCTCGAAGCTTGATCAAACTCATGTCTATTGAGTCAGTGATGCCATCCAACCATTTCACCCTCTGTCGTCCTCTTCTCCTGCCTTCAGTCTTTCCCATTTCCCAGCTCTATTCCCATAATGAACACAACCCATAAGGAATGGTCTCTATGCATCAGGTGACCAAAGTATCAGAGCTTCAGCTTCAGCATCAGTCCTTCCAGTGAATATTCAGGATTGATTTCCTTTAGGATTGCCTGGTTTGATCTCTGTGCAGCCCAAGGGATTCTCAAGAGTCTTCTCCAACACCACAGTTCAAAGCATCAGTTCTTCAGTGCTCAGCCTTCTTTATGGTCCAATTCTCATATCCATACAAGATTACTGGAAAAACCACAGCTTTGACTACACAAACATTTGTCAGCAAAGTAGTATCTCTGCTTTTTAATATGCTGTCTAGGTTGGTCATAGCTTTTCTTCCAATGAACAAGTGTCTTTAAATTTCATGGCTGCAGTCACCATCTTCAGTGATTTTGGAGCCCAAGAAAATAAAGTCTGTCACTGTTTCCACTGTTTCCTCATCTATTTGCCATGAAGTGATGGGACCAGATGCCACAATCTTAGTTTTTTGAATGTTGAGTTTTAAGCCAGTTTTTTCACTCTCCTCTTTCACCTTCATGAAGAGGCTATTTAGTTCTTCACTTGCTGCCATTAGGGTGGTGTCATCTGCGGTTATTGATATTTCTCCCTGTCATCTTAATTCCAGCTTGTGCTTCATGCATGACCTATATTGAAAAAGAATCTTTTAAAAAGTGAATATATATATATATATATACAATATATAACTGATTCACTTTATATTATACATATGTGTGTGTGTGTGTGTGTGTATATAAAACTGATTCACTTTTCTGTATAAAAGACACTAAACTTTCTAAATCAACTATATTCCAACATAAATTGTTAATTGTTTTTTAAAAAATTGAAATCACAAGGTAACCTTTAACTTATCACCTGACTTGTGGTCTACTAAATGTACACAATATCTTTCCTAACGTTGATTATTTCCCTAAATAAAAAGTAGTAGGAATGAAGAATTAAGTAACTGTCTCCACGTTCAGAAGCTCCCTTAGCAATTCTTCAGACAGAAACTCAGATGAGACAACATCTGAAGAAAGAGCATGAGGAGTCAGCCAGCCTGTATGCAATGGAAAATGATGCAGACCTTGACTTCCTGCATTGATGATTCACTCAGATTCTTCCCTTTTTTCCGTTTAGAAACTGTCGTGACTGAGAAGAATCTCTGGAGTTGGTCTTGGGACATGAGCCCACTTTCTCCCTACATTGCCAGCTTTTCTGAATAAAGTAACTTCCCTTTCTACCAGATTTTGCCCCTTGATTATTTGCTTTTGAGAGGCAAGCAGCTGAACCTGAATCTGGTAACAGTCATGTAATATGGTGAATATATGTGTAAAATGCCACTGAATTGTACATTTAAATGTGGTTACAGTGGTAAATTTTGTGTCAATTAAAAAAAATCCTAAAGAGAAGAATTAAATTTGTTTTTTCCCCCTGTTCCTAAGGTATACTAACTTGATTCAAAATACCCTTTACTCGAGTTAATTTGGCCTCACGGATAAGACAATAATATCCTTTCAGTTTTCTAAATGATGGCCCATGTGTTGAGGTTTTTTCAGTGAGAACACAAATTATCCCCAGCCTTTTGAGCTTCAAGAATATTCTGTCTTTGTCTTTCTGGCATTTTTTCTCTCACCTCAAGTATCTGTTATACATATGTAGCTAGCACTCAGCCCAGTACTTGAGAGTACCCCTCTGTAGATTTCTATAGAGCTCCTTCTCTGCCTGACACTCAACCCTGCAAAATATTAGTTGTCTTGCCAGTAATTCCTCTGGTCTCTGCCTGTCAACCCAGTGAGACTGCTGTTTTCAGTCTGGTAGCTTGGTAACCATCTCCAGGTAGCAAGCTGTTCCTGCAGTGAAGCTCAACTTGTCTGTTTCCCTTCTTTCAAGGATCGCAGTCCTCTGCAGCTTCTTCTACAATGTCTGATGCAAGGTGGCCCTCAGGTGAATTTAGGAACTCTTTCTATGTGCAGCTCTCTCCACTCTTCCCAGGAAACTCCTGATAATTCAGTCTCCCTGGACATTAGTTTCCTCCCTTAAATTCTTTGAACTGACTGTGGTTTGCTTGGACATTTCCCTTCTCTGTTATGATCCAAAATATGCCATCACCTAGAAGCTAGAGCAATTGTAGGAACTAGTTAATTTGTTTTCCTTTTCTCAGGCTGATATTTAATATAAAAACAATTATTCTCTATATTTTATCAATTTACTTGTGTATAAATCAGGGAAAATCTGGTTCTGGGTATTCTCTCTGGCCATATATGAAAGTAAGAATTACTATATTTTTAATTTTTAGAATTTCTGTTTTGCTTTTTTTAAACATGACCAATCCCCTCTTACTATGTGTTATTATTACAATATAATTTCTATTCCTTCTTGTTGAGCATAGTGAATATTCTTAAGTTAAGGCATGCTCACATTTTTCTATTTACTGCATTTATTTCAGTGGGGTTTCTCTAGTTCATTATTCTCTCTCTCTCTCTTTCTCTCTCTGTCTTGCCCTCTTTCTTTCTCCTACCACGTTCGTCACTAGCTCTTAGTCTCCTCTAGGGGGTTACACGTTTTTACTAGGAACTCTTCTTCAGTTGAGTTGTTTCCACAAGAATGAAGTATACTACTTTGTGGGTTCCCTGTGGTTCAGGAGCACATTTGACTTTGCCAAGGCCCCACAAGTTTCAGTGTTTATAGAATTTATCGGTTGGGGTTTTCCACATAGACAAGACGATGCAAATTCACACGCCACACTGAGGTTTAGCAGCAGGCATCTGTTTCTTTTTCCCTCCCTTTGGCTTCCTTACTGCCTCACTCCATACTGGGGAAGGCTTTTACTTTCCATTTTATAGACTGGTTCTCAGATGTGTGAAAGGGCCTGGTTGTGAGTGTCAGTGTTCTCTGGGACTTTGCACTCAAGTCCAAAACCCTGGTGTGTTTTAAAACCACAGTCCCCATAGGGATTTACTTCATTCTGTCTCCTCCATGGGTCAGTGGGTTTAACTCTTGCTTACTACATTGATTTTGAAGATTCTGTTCTTCATTCTACCTAGGTATCTCTTGTTCTTAATTCCAAGTTTAGTTAAGTATTTTCAAAATAAATGTGGGTTAAAAAAATCAAAATTAATTTGGGTTTATTGTATCCAGTTTTTCTAATTATTTTCTTTGTGATGAAAAGTTTCAAAAGTCAGTCCTGTCGACTATGTTGCCTTGATATATGTGTAGTATTAAGAAGTGCATCATTCCTCCACTCAGTTTCCAGAATCATAGCTTTTAACATTTGATGAATGTATGATTCACTCCATTTTTTCTTCCAGCAAGAATGTTAGACTTTAGTGTGTGAATTTATTTCTTTATCTGATTATAATGTACTTAAATGGCATGGAGCATGTTGTTTTAACTTGTACACTCTGAGTCTCTTAATGCACAACCAGCCAAATGCAGCACGGAATAATGTCTATTGAAAAGAGCACAATGGAGCTTTCAAACAGTTTATGAAAAACTTGTATGTATTAAGTTTAATTTCTTTAAAACGAAATTTAAGACAGAATTTCATCTTTTTTATTTGACTCAAGATTCCTGCTAATTATTTAAGTATGTAAATAATCCCTAAACTCGTAGCTATTTTTAAAAATGTTCTTTATTAAGCTGATAAGAAAATACAAAAAAAAAACTCAATAAGAAGTAACATCTCCTCATAGAAGCAATGTTCCAATTCACTAACCTGTGAATGCTAAGTCGCTTCGGTCATGTCTGACTCTTTGCACCCTATGAACTATAGCCTTCCATGTGAATCTCCAGGCAAGAGACTATAGAGAACTATAGCCTTCCATGCGAGTCTCCAGACAAGAACACTGAAGTGGGTTGCCCTGCCCTCCTCCAGGGGATCTTCCCAACCCACGGATCAAATCCTTGTCTTTTACATCTCCTGCATTTACAGGCAGGTTCTTTTCCACTATCACCACCTGGGAAGCCCCACTAACCAAAGAAGTGACAAAATAAAACCAATCCTCTGAAATCTTGTAGATATCACTAAGTGATCAAGATATATAAAGATGCATAGAGAATGATAAAATAAATATCCAGCAAACAGCCTAAGAAACAAAACCTTACAAGTATGGGTGCCGGATCTTGAAAGGGTGGGTGGCGGCACTCTTGAGAACCTGTGTTTGGACCACCCAGGGACAGCCTCTGCATCTGTAACCAGAGCAAAACAGGATGCAGGGGCCAGGGACCCTTTTGTAAGAAGGAGGCGAGAGCAGTGGGAGCCTTGAAATCTCACTCCTGTTGCTTGTAGCTCCACAAGGGGTGGAGTGTCCCAGAGGGCTTGTGCACTGCAGGGCTGAAAGGGCCTCCAGTTGACCTCCTAGATGGACACTTAGTAGTTGGAGGCACCCCGTTTACCCCTTGTTTTAAGAAAATCCCTAAGACACTAAGCTGGAAACTTATGCAACTGACTTGCTCCAGACTTCCCTGAAGGAATTTTTGTTGCTTTCTGAGGAAAAATGAGTCATTTGGAAACCTTCGGACTCTGGATAGCTTTTTAGACAATTTAACTAAGGATGACACAGAGAGAGAAACTTGAGCAGAGCAGGGGCTAATTTATTTGCATTTCTGATCCCTACATCAGGATCTGAAGGAACTCTCTCCTGAAGCATCCAGGATCTCTGGAGGGGAAAGTCTTAAGGGGCAAGGTCAGGTTTTAGGTGTGAGGCAGCCCCAGTACTAAGCATGAGGTTTAAAGGGCCTGTTGCCACATTGAGAGCAGAGGGCAGACAATGTTGCATCCCATGAGGGATTTCTCCTTCAGGGAGGGAATCTAGAAGAACCCTTAAAGAAAAAAACGGGCTGATAATGAAAAGTGAAAGTCACTCAGTCATGTCCAACTCTTTGTGACCCCAAGGAAATCTCCAGGCCAGAATACTGAAGTGGATAGCCTTTCCCTTCTCCAGGGGGTCTTCCCAACCCAGGGATCAAACCCAGGTCTCCCGCACTGCAGCTGGATTCTTTACCACCTGAACCACAAAGGAAGGTAAAAACAGAATGATCTCTGCTCATTTCCAAGGCAAACCATTCAATATCATGGTAATCCAAGCCTATGCCCCAACCAGTAACGCTGAAGAAGCCGAAGTTGAACGGTTCTACGAAGACCTACAAGACCTTTTAGGACTAACACCCCAAAAAGATATCCTTTTCATTACAGGGGACTAGAATGCAAAAGTGGGAAGTCAGGAAACACCTGGAGTAACAGGCAAATTTGGCCTTGGAGTACGGAATGAAGCAGGGCAAAAGCTAATAGAGTTCTGCCAAGAGAACGCACTGGTCATAGCAAACACCCTCTTCCAACAACACAAGAGAAGGCTCTACACAAGGACATCACCAGACGGTCAGCACCAAAATCAGATTGATTATATTCTTTGCCGCCAAAGATGGCAAAGTTCTATACAGTCAGCAAAAACAAGACCAGGAGCTGACTGTGGCTCAGCTCATGAAATTCTTATGTCAAATTCAGACTTAAATTGAAGAAAGTAGGAAAAACTACTAGACCATTCAGGTATGACCTAAATCAAATCCCTTATGACTACACAGTGGAAATGAGAAATAGATTTAAGGGACTAGATCTGATAGACAGAGAGCCTGATGAACTACGGATGGAAGTTCATGACATTGTACAGGAGACAAGGATCAAGACCATCCCCATGGAAAAGAATTGCAAAAAAGCAAAATTGCTGTCTGAGGAGGCCTTACAAAGAGCTGGGAAAAGAAGAGAAGCAAAAAGCAAAGGAGAAAAGGAAAGATATTCCAATTTGAATGCATAGTTCCAAAGAATAGCAAGGTGAGATAAGAAAGCCTTTCTAAGCAATCAATGCAAAGAAATAGAGGAAATCAACAGAATGGGAAAGACTAGAGATCTCTTCAAGAAAATTAGAGATTCCAAGGGAATATTTCATGCAAAGGTGAGCTCCATAAAGAACAGAAATCGTATGGATCTAACAGAAGCAGAAGATATTAAGGAGAGGTGGCAAGAACACACAGAAGAACTGTACAAAAAAGATCTTCACGACCCAGATGATCACAGTGGTGTGATCACTCACCTAGAGCCAGACATCCTGTAATGTGAAGTCAAGTGGGTCTTACAAAGCATCACTATGAACAAAGCTAGTGGAGGTGATGGAATTCCAGTTGAGCTATTTCAAATCCTGAAAGATGACACAGTGAAAGTGCTGCACACAATATGCCAGCAAATTTGGAAAATTCAGCAGTGGCCACAGGACTGGAAAAGTCAGTTTTCATTCCAACCCCAAAGAAAAGCAATCCCAAAGAATGCTCAAACTACCACACAATTGCACTCATCTCACACGCTAGTAAAGTAATGCTCAAAATTCTCCAAGCCAGGCTTCAGCAATACATGAACTGTGAACTTCCAAATATTCAAGCTGGGTTTAGAAAAGGGAGAGGAACCAGAGATCAAATTGCCAACATCCACTGAATCATCAAAAAAGTAAGAGAGTTCCAGAAAAACATCTATTTCTGCTTTATTGAGTATGCCAAAGTCTTTGATTGTGTGGATCACAATAAACTGTGGAGAATTCTTAAAAAAATGGAAATATCAGACCACTTGACCTGCCTCTTGAGAAACCTACATGCAGGTCAGGAAGCAACGGTTAGAACTGGACATGGAACAACAGACTGGTTCCAAATAGGAAAAGGAGTACATCAAAGCTGTGTATTGTCATCCTGCTTATTTAACTTATATGCAGCATGTGTCATGAGAAACGCTGGGCTGGAAGAAGCACAAGTTGGAATCAAGATTGCCGGGAGAAATATCAATAACCTCAGATATGCAGATGACACCACCCTTATGGCAGAGAGTGAAGAGGAACTAAAAAGCCTCTTGATGAAAGTGAAAGAGGAGAGTGAAAAAGTTGGCTTAAAACTCAAAATTCTGAAAACTAAGATCATGGCATCTGGTCCCATCACTTCATGGGAAATAGATGGGGAAACAGTGGAAACAGTGTCAGACTTTATTTTTTTTTTGGACTCCAAAATCACTGCAAATGGTGACCCAGCCATGAAATTAAAAGACACTCCTTGGAAGGAAACTTATGACCAACCTAGATAGCATATTAAAAAGCAGAGACATTACTTTGCCAACAAAGGTCCATCTAGTCAAGGGTATGGTTTTTCCAGTGGTCACGTATGGATGTGAGAGTTGGACTGTGAAGAAAGCTGAGTGCTGAAAAATTGATGCTTTTGAACTATGATGTTGGAGAAGACTCCTGAGAGTCCCTTGGACTGCAAGGAGATCCAGACAGTCCATTCTAAAGGAGATCAGTCCTGGATGTTCATTGGAAAGACTGATACTGAGGCTGAAACTCCAATACTTTGGCCACGTCATGTGAAGAGTTGACTCATTGGAAAAGACCCTGATGCTGGGAGGGATTGTGGGCAGGAGGAGAAGGGGATGACAGAGGATGAGATGACTGGATGTCATCACTGACTCGATGGACATGAGTTTGTGTAAATTCTGGTAGTTTGTGATGGACAGGGAGGCCTGGTGTGCTGCAATTCATGGGGTCGCAAAGATTTGGACACGACTGAGCAACTGAACTGAACTGAAAAAAACAAAAAGTAAATGAAATCAGATATGAATTAAATGCAGTTTTGAAATTTAAATTAGAATTTACTAAGAAAGAAGTAAAGCAGCAATGATAATGGTGATTCTCCAAAGTCAGATGAGGACATCCTTGAACTTATCCTTTTGGCACTTATTTAAATAAAGAATAAGAAGAAAGACTAACTTTGTTGACAAAGAAACTGTTAAATGTAGAGAAAGGATCCTGTCCTGGAAGAACTCACATCCAACCTTGCTTCAGTTATTTTTGCAGCAAATTCTCTGCAAGTATTGTTCAGAGACTTGACTCACTCCAGTACCAGGGACTTTTGAAGCAAAGGTCAGGAATTCATTTCCAAATCTCAGTTAATCTGTAGAATCAGCTTACTAATGCCAGAAGAAAGTTTTGAGAGTCCTCAGTTTAACTTATTCAATTTGCAAGAGAGAGCACTAAGGTCCTGAATGGAAAGTGAGCACAAGTCAAGGACAACTGGGGCTAGAATCTGATTTCCTAACACCCAGCTAATGTTCTGCCCAGATACAACTCAAAAGCTCTTCTGGGCTGGAGAACATGCTCCAAGTTGGCCTATGTGGGAAAGAAAATTAAGAAAATATTAACCTCTGATTGAGAAGCCAATTGTCCAAACATAATTGGACCTTTCCAAGGGCAGAAAAAGATGTGAGCTAACCTGTACTTATTTATTACCCATGACAAGAAGGAACAAAGTCTAGATTTCCAAACTCAATTTTTTTCCTAAAATAAAAATCTGTGATTAACTTTGAGTATGTCCATTTGGACTTAGAGCCATGAGTATTTTCAGTCTTCTGTTATCAGTAATGCTGATGAGGAAGACTGTGTTTAAGGTGAGCTCTTTGAATTTTGCGTCTCATTATGTCTAAAAGGAGGACCTAGTGGTGGCTCAGACTGTAAAGAATCTGCCTGCAGTGCAGGATACTCAGGTTCAATACCTGGGTCAGGAAGACCCCCTTAAGAAGGGAATGGCTACACATTCCAGTATTCTTTCCTGGAGAACTCCATAGACAAATGAGCTGGCAGGCTACATACAGTCCATGACTGAGCAACAAACGGTTTTATTTTTTCATCTCTAAAAGGAGCACGGAGCGGGAAGGAGGAAGGCAGGAGGCAGAAGTTGAGAGAAACTGAGGTTGCAACTCATTTACCATTCTTCATAGAGTATACAATCAGAATATACTTTTCTACAGCTATATGCAATGGATTCCTAAGGTGCCACTAAATACGGGGACCTCCAGGTAGATTTGGAAACTAGTTGTTCTGATGCTACAGAAAGTTGACAGGAACAGAAGATGTGACAACTTTTATCTCTGTTCTCCATTCCTATTGTCTCATGATCTTATATAAGTCGCAGTTCCCTTGATGGGAATAAAGTGAAATGAGAAAAGGAAGTGTAGGAGGAAGGAAACAAAAACTTTTTCAAGAGAAGAAAACCTGATCTTACTCTTCTCTGCAGCCAGCCTCCAGCCCCTGCATGCACACTTCTTTGCACAGTGACTTCTACATGCGATAAACAAATACACTCAGTTTGCTTCCTTTTTTTTTTCTTTTCTCTTTTTTTTTTCAGTTATAAACAAATGTCTATTTATCTATACAGCACCTTCTCCTAGTTACTCCTCTAATTTATATCAGAAATCTTCACCTACCAGTAATCCACCCAACAGTGCTTTAAGAAGATAGCTGTAGGAAAAGGGTGGGGAGGCAGAAGAATATGTTGTTGTTGTTGTTGTTAGTCATGCCCGACTCTTTGCAATCCCAATAGGCTGTAGCCCTCCAGGTTGCTCTGTTCATGAGACTTTCCCAGACAAGAATACTGGAGTGGTTTTCCATTTCCTCGTCTCCGGAACTTCCCGACCCAGGGATCTTCCAGACCCAGGGATTGAACCTGTGTTTCTTGCATCTCCTGCACTGGCAGCTGGATTCTTTACCACTGAGCCATCAGAGAAGCCCCTCAAAAAATATACAATTTGTGTAAATTGTATGTATTTAAAGCCTTTCAAATTTTTGAAGATTTTTTTTAAAATTTAAATTATCAGCTCAATTCAACTTGATTTATATATATACACACACTACTTTCATGAGATATTTCTATCTTATCTGCCCATAATCTTCCTACATTTAGGGACTTTATTATTCTCTTTAGTATGTAATTTTACAATAACTTGCTTTCCTATTAGGCATAAACATTTGTATGAATATTAGCTCACTTAATCTTTATAATTGCATAAATTTCTATTTTTGCCATGTATCTGTTTATTGAGATTGGTTAAGTTATAAGATCTCTCTGCACCGTATTTTCTTTGTTATATGACAGAGTCATAAACACCTTTACTATTCTGGCAAAGTTGTAGGGGGGGTTAGGGGAGACCATATGTATAATAACAGGAAGTACTACAGGTTTGTCTAATATTTATTGACATTGCTATGGATAAAGAAATGAAGACTCAGAAAGTTTTTAAATGAAGGAGAGCCTCATTTAATTAAATTATAAATACTTTAATTATAAAACTATTAAATTTTCTATTTGAACTTTTTATTTTTAAGAAAAGTGCTAATAACAAACCTGAGCAAGGACATGGCAGAGTTGATAAAATCACCATGTAGCTAAGTGACTTCATCACATAACTAAGAAGTACCAGCATCTTTGCTATATATTTTTAGATTATAATTTTATATTTTTTATGAAAAAACCTTGTTAGAATTTCAAAAACTTGCTACTATTTGCATAGAAGAATGTAAAATTTAAATAAAGTTAACACTCAGCAGGAAATAGTATTTCCTCCCAGTATAACAGCAAAAGAAACTGTGTAGACTCTAATGGTATGTATCCAATAACAACCACAATAATTCCTATTTACTCAGCACTGCAGCTGTTTCACAGTGTAGAAATAGAAAATAAGGAAAATAAAACATTTCTTTTTTGTACAAATATCAATAGTTGAAATATATTCCTACCACTAGATGGAGACATAATCATAACTGACAAAATCTGACTTATTTAAAAGGAGAAAGCACATCACCCTCTAACAATTGCATAGGGAAAAGTACATATGCATCAGCTATGTAATGTGATAATTTGGAAAAATCTCATTTAACTAATTATAAAGATATAAAACAATGATGTGAAAATTACAACAACTCAAATTCAGTATAATTCCTGTACTTGTGATGATGAAATAAACAATTTTACTTGTTCTCTTTCTGAGTCATCAGAAAAGATAAATTATAAATTTATCAGAAATTATGACTAGATGATTCCTAGTTTTCCTAAAACCTAAAGACAACACAGTGCTTTTTGTTTCAATAATTTTTCTACAATGAATAGTTCTTTTGTTTTGATTTGAATTGGGAATTTTTCCCACTAAAGTAAATGATTGTTTTCTTGGGAGCAGTGCAGCATACTGTGCTATAATAAATTAGCTAAACTTAGTGAAAGCCCTTTTTCTCTGAGTGGGATTTTCAGTAGGGGAAAGCCTGAACTGGCTGCTTAACTATAAGCCAACCTGGTTAAAATGTATTTCCCACCATCTCTCCTACAAAGACTCTCAGAATCACATTATACTAAATTCCTCCTTTAGGTATGGTTTGTAACATACTTCCTGAAAGTATAGAATTCTGGTGGTTATTTTAATGTTAGCCCTGGGTGTAATATTCAAATTCAGTTACCTGTTTTATCAAATATATAGATGTTTATGAGTCTTATTTTCAAGGAAGAGCTTTGAAATTTTGTTTATTCCCATTGTTCAAAAGATAAAGCAAAATCCAGGGTTTTGTTGAATCCCTTACTCAAAAAGAGAACTAGAACTTTGCTATATGACACAGGGAAACCAACCCGGTGCTCTGTGACAGCCTCAAGGGGGGGATGGGGTGGGAGGTGGGAGGGAGGTTCAGGACGCAGGGGGCATATGTGTGCCTATGACTGACTCGTGTCGATGTATGGCAGAAACCAAGACACGATTGTAAAGCAATTATTCTTCAATTAAAAATATATTTTTTAAAGGAGTCCATATCTCTTTTAAATGAACAACTGTTTGAAGATTGAATGATTAAGCTGAGGTGGGGTGTATGGTGGCAGAGGTTAAGATTAACTTCCATCTGGGACTCAGAGGGAAGGTTGTCTGCTATTTCTCCTGTTGCTGATTGTTACTGAGTTTGGAGCCACAGGATCCAGATTTTGTTGTTGTTTTTAACGACCCAGTGAAATCTATAAGCCTTTGAACTTGATGATGGGTGATTAAATTCCACATTTCTGGTGTAATAGTTCACCTGACTAGAACCCGAGTCTGATTAAGGGCAGGCAACAGTTTTCTTTCTTTGGGCAAAGTGAGGGCCCAGAAGGAAGGTTTTGTTTTTGCCCTGTGAGCGGGCAGCAGTGGAGCTCTGGAGCTCAGTAGACTAATCTCTGACCTCCCCAGATAATTCGCTTTAGCAGCAGGACACTGCCACCCTCTGGTGGGTAAATATCCAGGGTTATGGTTCGGTTCCCTGAAGCTCATTCTTGGCAGTGATTAGGAACCTTTGGGTAGAACAGTCGTCTACAAAGCCAATCTCTACCTGCCAAGATTCAGAGTTAGTTATCTCTTTTCCTTCTTTTCTTCGGGCAAAAAGGGATGTCTATAATCTCCTTTGCACAAGCACTTGATGAAATTCTACCACTGAAGTTTATTGTTTTTTCTTCTCTGAATTGAAAGATGGGGAATAGGATATCCGAGTGAAATTCACAATTTCTAAATAGGAGCTTTAGCCATTCAGAAACAGGTTAGTTTCAGAATCTGCATTATTTCCTGAGAAGTGAAATTAGCATATTGAAGATTACCCTATATCAGAATATAACCCAGTTTCCATGCTGGGAAAGTTGATTAAGATCGGTTTATGCACCTAATTCTTTAATAAAAAGGCAAAAATGTCTCTCAAATATGATGGAATTTCCATAGCATTAGTATTAAAAAGGTGACTAAATGCATATACAAGTCTGGGAGAAGATGCTAAAGTTCTCCCCAAAATTTTAAAAATCAAGACATTTTAATATTTTAAATGTGCTATCTCTAAAACAAAAACAATAAGAACAGCAGCAAAACCCCCTTTAGAAGAAATGAAAATGTAAGTACATACATAGCAGCCACTGTGTTTGCAAAAACAACCATTATTTATGTAAGATCAAGAAATTAATCCTCAGGGGAGCAAGTCTTAATATTTTCTCTGTGTGAAAATGTTGCCTTCCAAATAAAAATACTGGCTTATTAAATGTTGTTATAGCATCATTGGCTAAAGCCAATAGTAAACTTTAATGAGAGGAGAAATAAATACATACACATAGCTCTGTAAAAAAACAAAAGCTAAATTGTTAATGAAAATGAAATGCTTTCTATCCTTAAAGAAAGATGAGGGAGAGGGACACACACAGAGAGAAACTCATGCTCTCTGGCATCTCATAGTATGAGGACACTAATCCCATCATGAGGGACTTGCCTTCATGACCTCATCTCAACCTCATTAGCTCCCAAAGGTCCTATCTGCAAAGACCATTTGGGATTGGGCCTTCAACATACAAATTTGGAGGGGACAGAATCAGTCCATAGCAGCCATCTTACAAGTGATAATTCAACACCCCCACAATGAAAGGACCATTGAGATGCTACCTCATCCTGCAATTCCTCCTGAATCAGTAAAGGTCCAGTTACGTTGGGTATAGTTTTTATGTAACTGGTTTTCCTTTTTCAAGTATGCTGCATTGATGAAACTGGCTCTGTGTTTTGTTTTTTTTTTTGGATTAGATCTACTGAAGATTATTTATATCTTTCCAGTTTAGACATCTGGGCTACCAACTGCCTTGTGAACGTATGTGGGACCCTGTGACAACTCTCAACCTATTTGTTCCAACTATGGTGCACCTATGACACCTCTGGAATATGGCACCTAAGGATGGTGAGATGAAAGCAGATTTCCTTTATTCTCCGCCCCCTCTGTGTAGCATCTAGTCACCTACTTCCCCCACTGGTTCATGTGTAAGGCATTCTTTAGGAGTGGTCACTTCTATCCCTCCCTGAGAACTTTCTAGACTGTTGCTCCACAAAATGAATGGGATCTTCTCAATTCTGTCTTTTGCATTCAACCCGCATAGAGATATCGTGCTGTCCGGAACAGTCCTAGGCCACGCTAGAGAAGAGACAGGCAATTTTTATAGGAATGGGCTGCTTTTTTACTTCACCCCTTCTAGCTGGTGGAAGACAGAGATGCAGCCAATATTGAAAAAGATCGCACTCTAAGAACACAGTGATTGTGGCCTAAAGAGTCCAAGGCTAGGACATATAATAAAGTCCAAATGCTAAATACAGCACAACTGAAAAATGAACTATCATTTACATCTTTTCCTGTCTGGATAACACTTGCCAATGAAGCCTGGCATACACCTTTGAGAGTCATTGGAGTCCAATGTTCATGGCTAGCACAATGGATGACCAACGTAATGAATAATGATGTAATTAATGATGAACAAATGACACTGGGAACCACGGGGATAAGAAGATCTATATCAATATAAACAGGTTCTAAAGCGCCATCACATTGTGAGTAGTAGCAATGCTGCCATCTTTTCCTGCCACTGGGAGATCAAAATTAACCAAGGATAACACATTGGGCACACTGGCAATTAAAATTTTTGGAGGATCTAGGCCCAAACAGATGGAGAGAAATCTTCTTCAAGTCACTGAAAAATTGTGAAAGTAAATGTAACATGGTTAAAAGTCTATGTCTAATTCAGCATCAATGTGTGTGTTAAATAATGAAACATACCTGAGACTTAAAAAATAAATAAAAAATAAAATAAATAAATAAAATAAAAAATAAATAAATAAATACTTTTTACTTAAGGGTTGGTTGGCCCTTGACTGATCCGTGTCAGAATCCCTTCCCTGGAATTTGGTTGGGTCTAAGAGATTCCACTTTCAATATGGATGTATGTCCTGAAGAGAAATATCAAACCTGGGAGCAGTTAACTATAATGTCTCCTGCCATATAGGGGCAAAGTAGCAGGAGGATCTGTACAAAGAAAGACAAGAAAGAAAAAAAAATAGCTGGCACTCAAGAGTGCTAACGAGATAGCTCTGACTGCTTCTCCAGCGCCAGGTCCCACTATCTGTTTGAAGCCTGCTATATGCTTGTCAGTGGGGTCCCTGAGACCCCTAATCCTTATGGCGCATCTTCATACACATGTGCACAGTTTTTCTTAAGTTGCATTCAGTTGATTTCGGTAACCAAAACAAAAGTGAGTCTTGACAAATCCACAACCATAGCAATGAAAATCACCTATTAAGCATCTTTTATTAAATGAAACCCAATAATTGCAAAGCACTGTGTTATAATATTATGTAGATTTCTGATGTAATGTCTTGGATTTTTAAACATTAAAAACTATATGGTTGAATATACTATTTTTCTTTTATTACTTCTTTAAGATTTTAAGCAAACTAATAAAAACTAAAATTTAGAAAACAGCCTATTGCAATTAAAGTGACATTTTCTTCAAATTTTGATTGTGTTTTACTAAATGAATTTGCTTACGATGGTATTTTCTTCTATGCCACTTAGCCAAGAGTATCCAATGTGAAAAACAGAATTGCAAAAATCTGGCAAAAAAAGACTTCTACAAAAACCAGAGAAATAGGAAACTTATAAGGGAGATGATGTAGATAATTGTAAATTAAATTAGATTTCAAACTCAATTATAGTAACTTGATAAATAATAGTAAACTGCAATTCAGCATCTTGTACCCAGAGACTGATGTAGATAGATTTCAGGCTTTAATAGTGAAGTGAAAGTCACTCAGTCATGTCCAACTCTTTGCGACCCCATGGACTATACAGTTGATGGAATTCTCTAGGCCAGAGTACTGGAGTGGGTAGCCTACCCCTTCTCTGGGGGATCTTCCCAACCCAGGGACCGAACCCAGGTCTCCCACATTGCAGGTGGATTCTTTACCAGTTGGGCCACAAGGGAAGCCCAAAAATACTGGAGTGGGTAGCCTACTCCTTCTGCAGGGTATCTTCCCAACCCAGGAATCTAACCGGGGTCTCCTGCATTGCAGGCAGATTCTTTAACAACTGAGCTATCAGGGAAGCCCAGACTTTATAGAAGACACTTAAACATCTAGCTACTCATTCCGTAAATACACTTTTGTTTAAAACAGTGGTTCTCACGGTTAGCTATAGATAAGAGTCACCTGTGATCTTTTACAAATTCAGATTCCATTCCTTACCACAGGAAAACCTAATTCAGGTTATCTGGATCTGTATCAAGGCACCTGTATTACTGAAGTGGTGAGTTTGATAAATAGCCAACTGATGAAATTACTGAACACCTTACAGAATGCTTTGTCACTGTCCAGTAATTTTGTAAATATACAAGCATTATGTATGAAAAGAAATTAGCAATTGATTCTATTTGGTTCTTAATTAAATATAAAAAAGAATAGTATATGATCTCAGACTTTTTCTACTAGGACATCTAGGAAATTGGTAAATGTGGAGGATTACTTGCCACTATGTGATAAAAGGCAGAGTTTGAGATAAAACCTCCACTGGAGTTGCAAACGGGCTTTGGATATTTTTACTATGCTGTGTTCCTTTAAACAAGATTTGTGAAGGTTAAATTAATCTCACTGATATTTTTTAATGAGAAATATCTCATCTTTTGAAGTAGAATATTTCTAAAAGGTAGGACGAAATACAAATTTAATAGTTCTATGATCACTTCATTTGAATCCTCATCAATTGTTTGATTCTGGCCTTAAGGTTAACACAATACTAGCAGAGGAAGAGAAGAAATCTGAGGAGACAAATTGTAAAAAACACATGATAAGCCTCAAAAATAAAGCTAAAAATATTTCTCAGAAAACCAGCAGTAGAATTCAGAATCTAATATAAAAAGAGAGTAACAAGCTAAAATCTATTTATAACTCACAAAACTAGCTCATAAAAGTTACTCTTACCACCACAAGAATTTAAATACACTCTCCAATAATCTCAACCATAAAACTATCATTTTCAGTCAACAATAAAGCAAGATAAATATCACACCACGTTGTTCATTTTGTCATTATTGACTTTTTTTTTAAAGTACATATGTATTAAGCACCCATAATGCGCGGCCATTGAAAGGGGTGGAAATACAATTCTGAGTAGGATAAATATAGTTTCTGCTTTCATGGGATTTACAGCTGATAAGACATAAAATTATGCAAGGCATGCAATTATGATAACAAAGAGAGATAAGCAATATGAAGAGCTGTATGGAACAATGTGTGTGAAATGTGAACGTGTGCTTTTGATGCAACCGAAATTAAGAGACAGAGAAGTGAAAAGTGTCGGTAGAACGGAGGGGCACCATAATGTTTTCTTTGGGTGAGAAGCAAATTATACTCAGAGACTGAGACTGTCTTTGCCAATAGTTTAACACAGATTCACTGCGGGAATTTCACAAACCAACAACATACAATAATAAGCCACTCAAGAAATAACATACTCCAAACCAACGAATGATAAGTTAATCACACTGTTGTTCCAAGCAAGGGGAGATAGAAGGAATAATGTCCAAATTTAGTTCCAGAGTTTTGGTTTCTAACCAGAACCAACTGGAGTCCAGCTGCCGGAGCAAGAATAAAAGTCCCTTGTTGCTAGAACACCGTTGCTAGGGGACTGACACGCCAGTTTGGCCGGCCAGCTAAGCCGCTCCGGGGGGTTAACTACAAGGACTTGTCCTGGCTTGAGCCCCTTATGTCCCTTCTCTCTCGGAGACGGTTCTATGGTTTACCACCACTGCCCAGCAAGAGTAGCCTGGTTACAGCAGAAGCATATGTCTGAGAATCTTCTGAAAGCTAGACCAGCAAAGGGTAGCTCTGCTCTGACCCGAACTCTAGAATATTCCTCACAAACTCTCCGTAGGTACAGTCTAAATGTCCCCTCTTCATAGCTGCTTCTCCACACATTCTTATCCATAAGCCCCCAGAGGGGCCCCTCAACATCTGAACTGCAAGTGCCTATCAACCAGGACAGATGAGAGGATGACATCTTAACTTCATTCTTATATCAAAACAACTGTACTTATAAAAACAACTTTTTTTTTTTTTTGGCATTTGTCACAAACAAGTGAATTAAAGCAACGCTGCTTAAATTATAAATAAGTAGATTTGAAATAATACCCAGCCAATACACAACAGTCGTCAAGACTGAAAGCTACAGAATAAAACTAGCATCTTGTGTGAAGGTTATTAAAAGGAAAAGAACTAAAAGAAAATGTAATTCAAAAGTTTCATCTTTAAAAGCTGAAATACTCATATATTTCATCAAGATGGGACTAAAATGTTCTGTTAAAATTCATGCTCAAAGAAAAGCTGTGATCCTCAAAAAGAAAAATTAAAAACACATATTATACCCTAACTTGAAATATTGGAAGTTAAATTTCTGAAAAAAATTTTATTTCAGTATGTGGAAAAAAATAATTGAAGTTAAAACAAACTATAATTTTAATTTTTATGATCAAATAGAAAAAATAGAAGCATTTTCAGGTAAAATATTTAATACATTTTCAAAAAAATAATATTGATCTTATGATTGCTACCCAATGCTAAGGACCACCTATCACACCACATATTCTACTAAAATAAAAATATAACTCTTAGGAAAAATTACAAAGTAAACACTATTGTTTCAATCAATTGACTATTGGTACAGCACTATTAGTTTACTAAACTACAGTTTCCACACCATAATATATGGTACCTTCAGTTCAGTTCAGTTACTCAGTCGTGTCCGACTCTTTGAGACCCCATGAATCGCAGCACGCCAGGCCTCCCTGTCCATCACCAACTCCCAGAGTTTACTCAAACCCATGTCCATCGAGTCGGTGATGTCATCCAGCCATCTCATCTTCTGTCGTCCACTTCTCCTCCTGCCCCCAATCCCTCCCAGCGTCAGGGTCTTTTCCAATGAGTCAACTCTTCGCATGAGGTGGCCAAAGTACTGGAGTTTCAGTTTCAGCATCAGTCCTTCCAATGAACACCCAGGACTGATCTCCTTTAGGATGGACTGGTTGGATCTCCTTGCAGTCCAAGGGACTCTCAAGAGTCTTATCCAACACCACAGTTCAAAAGCATCAATTTTTCGGCCTTAGTCATATATTAAGATCCCTCATAGAACTGTGTCTATTCCTAAATATTATTTGATATAAGTATAATTTGTATTTTATCTAATTACTTACAATATAAAACTCTTTATAATTTAATAATTTTGGTAGAGCTAGAATTAGTATAACATTTAAGTAAACAAAATTTTTTATTTATTTCTTGATAAAAATGGTTTCCATTAGAAACATTTATTTGAAAACTTCATTAAAATCTGGACAGATAATACCATAATAATGCTAAGGAAAATGTCCATAACTTTAGCCAACATTTTAGAAAATTTCCAGATGTTTTAATTTGGCACTAGAAGATAATATCTTTAGTTGTCTTGGAATGATCTAATATAAGATTTAAATCAAACAAATCACTTAAACTCATTTTTCAATAAGCTTGCATTCACTTCTACACATAAAATAGACATTAGATTAAAAAAATAACAAATTGATGGGAATATATAATAATAAAAATTCAATGATTCAGACATTGGTGGGCAGGCTGTAATTAAGGCTAGAGGTGCAAAGACAGTTCAGAAGTCATAGAAGTTTTATCTATTAACTTTAATACAAATTTGCAATGAGAATAGTTAAACATGTGGAAATGAATTCTTAAGAGTCTTAGCTAAAATACATAAAAGCAATGTTAAGAATTTCTTCTTATGAGAAAAATAGTTATTAAAATGAAAGATTAATTCTATAGAAATACACACATAAAACATATAAAATTATGAAAAGTGAAGGCAATTATTGAAATAAATATTGCCGTATATTCTTAAACAGAATGAGCTAATCTTGTTTGCTTCTTAATAGACATACATATCTATTTTCTCAGGGGCAAATGGATGATGTAGTGGACAAAAATATGCAATTTTAAATTTTCTGTAGGAAGATATAATACATATTAAGATTTGGTCAAGAAAATGTCTAAAATATTAATATTCTTTAATTTTAAAGCTTTGTCAGTGAAACAAGTCCCAGAAAGATAAGGAAATGAAGAGAAATCAGTTCTGATAAACTGGTGATTTGAGAACAAGGACACAATACCATTTTAAGTCCCCTGTTCAACATGGAAGTTACAATGAAATAGTATAATCCTGTTGGTTTTTGTTTAACAAATGGTTCCTTTAAAGCTTTCGAACTGTGGTGTTGGAGAAGACTCTTGAGAGTCCCTTGGACTGCAAGGAGATTAAACCAGTAAATCCTAAAGGAAATCAACCCTGAATATTCATTGGAAGGACTGATGCTGAAGCTGAAACTTCAATTCTTTGGCCACCTGATGCAAAGAGCCGACTCATTGGGAAAGATGCTGATGCTGAGAAAGATTGAAGGCAGGAGGAGAAGAAGGTGACAGAGGATGAGATGGTTGGATGGCATCACCGATTCAATGGACATGAGTTTGCTCAAGCTCTGGGAGCTGATGGTGGACAGGGAAGCCTGACATGCTGCAGTCCATGGGGTCACAGAGTGGACACGATTTAGGAACTGAAAAACGACAACAGGTAGAATCAGAGTACAGAACTGAAGCTCTGGTGAACTATCTTTAGTAGAAGGCTGTTCCTCATGACAGGAAACTGCCACCATTAGGAGGATGAGAATGTAAGGCAGATGAAGATGTGGTTTAGCAGAAGTGGAGGCCCAGGGCCACTGAGTGAAAGGAAAGTTGTGTGTTTGTATTTTTACTTCTAAATATGTACTTCACTCTTAAATCTATGTCAAGCAGGAAAATGGAAAGATGACCTTTTATCGGCCTACCTAAACTTGTTCAGAACATACAGATTCTTTTTTTTTTCCTGTGGAAGAAAATTGTAGTCATAGTTTGAGGGTCATTTTATCCCTACCCTTGGTGAAAGCCAACATGAATTGACATGAACTGTGTCCAAAGTTAATAAGAGATATCTTCACATATTGAGGTCTGGAGAAATCATTCCAAAACCATGCAACTCAGATTGGGACTTGAACCCATGTTCTTTTAACTGAGATTACACACCTGGTCTCAGGACTTAATGAAGCTCAGGCTCTTGATGGCTCATCACAGGAAGAATTCAGTGAGAGACAAAGTGACAGGTAAGAAGTAGATTTATTTAGAGAGAAACACACTTCGCAAGCAGACTGTGGGCCATCTCAGAAGGTGAGAGCAGCCCCAGGGTATGGGGTTATCAGTTCTTAAAGGGTTGGGTAATTTCATAGGCTAATGAGTGGAAGGATTTTTCCAGTTATTTGGGGAAAGGGGTGGGGATTTTCAGGAATTGGGCCACCACCCATTTTTTGACTTTATGGTCCCCTTGGACCTGCACCTATAGGTGAATCATTTAGCTTTACTACATTTACTACATTTACTACATTAGTTGATGTAGTACATTGAGCGTATACTGAGGCTCAAGTTCTAGTGGAAGTCAACTCTTCTACCATCTTGGACCTATTTGGCTCTAATCAGTTTATATTGTGTCCTGAGGTTTGTCATTCTTTTAAAGGTTGTGCCCTGCTCCCTTCCCTCCTATTTTAATTCTAGATTCTACATGAGTTAACTTCACTTTTATGCTAACTAAAACAGCCAGTTTGTGGCCCATCAAACATATATTATACATCTACTTTATTAGGGAAAAGGCACACTGACCAGAAATAAAGAATGTTCATATTAAAAAACAATGATTAAATTACTTTTTTTTTTCTGGGGCACAAAGGCAAGTACTCCTTCAATAATAAAACTCCCTCCCCAGGTGCAAGGCTGTGCTGACTACTTACGTGTACCTGCTAATCTGTTGTGGGCTTTTGTTTTTTGTTTTTGAAATCTTAAAGGAATATATCCCTGACTTGTTTAATGTTCTTTGTTCTGACAAGATACAAAACTGTTCTGAAACCCAGACTTCTCCAGAGCAGCTCCTCAGAGTTACATGAGAGGCTGTCTTTCAGGCTACAATCCTCAGTTTGGCTCAAATAAAACTCTTTTCTACTTCTATTGTAGGCTCCTATTATAGATTATTTATTGATTATTTTCATCAATAAAGCTAATGCTCACAGGTGTTCCTTTGCATGGTCCCTTCCAAGATGGTAGTATTAGTAACTATATTTGAATTCATCATTTTGTATTCATTTTCTTAAAAAGCATAACCCCTTCCAACAGTTGTATATTTTCTAGTCTCAACAAAATTTAAATTCACCCTGAGGAATGGGAGATTCCCAGAACCCCAAAATAGATTTCTGCCTTTGATGATGAAGCACTATGGCTGTCTACACTTCTCAAAGAATGAAATGATTCCAATTTGTAAGCTTTGACTCAAGATTTCATTTTATCTAGACTGTTTTATTTGCTTTTAGATAACTTTGAAATTTAGAGGCAAATAATTTCAAACAACAGAATCTTTATTTTAATTAATATTAAAAGTCATTAAGTAGTTATCTAAATATGAAATAACCATAAAAATTGAAAAAATAAGAAAGTGGGCAATTTTTTCAGTTCTTTCTATGTGATATTCATATTCTTAAAAAATTCATGTACTCGGGGAAAAGTGAAGGTTCTACAGTCACCTGGTAACTGTAATCTTTGTATATGAAATAGGTTAATGAATTTAATAGTCAGAGAATTTTACCTCAAAGTGGTTTTCTCGTTAGAAATAACACCTTTCGAATTTACTTTAAAAACAGTATTAATAATAAAAAGATATTATTCAATTGACTTTTAAACCTTTTGGTTAATGGTATAGCATTAAAGGTAGGTAACACATTTTGACAAGAAAAATACCCAAGAGTTTATAGATAAAATATCTAAATGATTACTTGAAAAACTATTTCCTAGAAGAAGAAGGGCGTGACAGAGGAATGAGATGGTTGATGACATAATCGACTCAATGGACATGAGTTTGAGCAAATTCTGGGCGATAGTGAAGGACAGGGAAGCCTGGCATGCTGCTGTCCTTGGCGTCTCAAAGAGTCAGACACGACTGAGTGACTTAACAACAACAACAAAGCAACTTTTAAAAATTGTGTTTAAATGTGTTATACATGCTGTGCGCTTCAACAGAAAGGTAAAAGAAATAATAAAAGCGAATGTCACTGTTGTTCAGCTGATAAGTCCTGTCTGACTCTTTGTGACCCCATGGGCTGTAGCACACCAGTCTCCTCTGTCCTCCACTATCTCCCAGAGTTTACTAAAATTCAAGCCATTGAGTCAGTGATGCTATCTAACCATTCCATCCTCTGCTGCTCCCTTCTCCTTTTGCCTTCAATCTCTCCCAGAGTCAGGGTTTTTTCCAGTGAGTCAGCTCTTCCCATCAGGTGGTCAAAGTTTTGGAGCTTCAGCTTCAGCATCAGCCTTTCAAGGAATAATCAGGTTTGACTTCCTTTAAGATTTTCTGGTTTGATCTCCTTGCTGTCTGAGGAACTCTCAAGACTCTTCTCCAGCACCACAGTTCAAAAGCATCAATTCTTTAGTGCTCAGTCTTCTTATGGTAAAACTCTCAACCCATACATGAGTACTGGAAAAACCATAGCCTTGACCAAACAGATCTTTATCAGCAAGTTTATGTCTCTTCTTTTTAATACACTGTCTAGGTTTATCATAGGTTTTCTTCCAAGAAACAAGTGTCTTTTAGTTTCATGACTACAATCACCATCTGCAGTGATTTTAGAACCCAGGAAATTAAAATCTGTCACAACTTACACTTTTACTCCCTTCTATTTGCCATGAAGTGATGGGACCAGATGTCATGATCTTAGCTTTTTGAAGGTCAAGTTTCAAGCCAGCTTTTTCACTCTCCTCTTCCACTGTCATCTAGAGGCTTTTTAGTACCTCTTCACTTTCTGCCATGAGAGTGGTATCATCTGCATATCTGAGGTTGTTGATATTCTCCTGGTAATCTTCATGATTCATTCAACCCATCATTTTGCACTGTGTACGCTGCATAGAAGTTAAATAAACAGGGTGACAATATACGGCCTTGTCATACTCCTTTTCCAATTTGGAACCAGTCAGTTGTTGCATGTCTGGTTCTAACTGTTGCTTTTTGACCTACATATAGGTTTCTCAGGAGACCTCATCAAAGGCTTTAGGGTAAACAGTGAGACAGAAGTAGATGTTTTGCTGGAAGTCCCTGGCTTCTTCCATGAGCCAACGAACGATGGCAATTTGATCTCTCGTTCCTCTGCCTCTTTGAAACCCAGCTTGTAAAACTGGAAGTTCTTGGTTCATGTACTGCTAAAACTTAGTGTGAAGAATTTTGAGCACAAACTTGCTAACATGTGAAGTGAGCACAATTGTAAAATAGTTTAAACATTCTTTGGCACCCTTCTTTGGAAATGGAATGAAAACACTTTTTTCAGTCCTGTGGCCACTGCTGAGTTTTCCAAATATGTTAATATACTGAGGGCAGCATTTTAATAATGCATTTTAGCTTTCCATAAAAAGAGTGCTTAGAAATTAAGAGGGAGAAATCCCTTCCTGCTGTTAGATCAAGGGATGTTATCTTAAATTGCAAATCAAAAGTATAAAATGTGAAAAATTGTAGGAAACAGCCAATAGAAAAAAAACATTTTAATAGGAATTCACTATGTGTGAAATTTTTTTAATAAAAAACTATGATAAAAACACCAAAATAAGTGTTTTGAGAAATTAATGAAGGATAAACAGTCATTAATAACTAAGCAAATAAAGGCAGATATGAAGTACAGACTGTCAGATATAAAACTTATCTTAGTGGAATCATTTCAAATTGCAATCTCAATTAATTGTATTGCCTCTAGTGTGTCCATTCTTCATTTTCTGACCTTTTTAAAAAATGACACTGTGAAAGAAGGATTGAGAAAAAAAATATACTTCCGATCTAGATTTAGGATCAAGTTCTTAAAATCACTGCTGGGATTATAGAACGATGTGTGGAAAACTGATTTCTTAACACTGTGTGTTCCTGATTTGCCAAAAGTTTCACTTTTGTTTGAAACTTCAGATTGCAGTGTTGGGGGCTCCCGTTTATAATCTCAGGCTGCAAACTGGTATTGTCATCAGTTTGGATGCAAAAATGCAGCTCTGGCTTTACTTTAACATTTTTACAATGCTGTTTGTTTTATCTGATGAGTCATGGGATTTCACTAAACTGTGGGTTCAGTTGGCCAGACCTCTAGGGGCTCAAAAATTCCAAAACCCACTGCCTATCTTATCTAAAGTGCTGCCTAATTAAACATGCTTGTGGGTAGGAACGGAATCTGGGCAGTGTACAGGCAGGTCAAAAGCAAGATCAGATACCTGCTCTCCCATCTTGTGAAGCCTGAACAAGACTTCCTCCACTGTAATTTCCCTAACAGCCTCAGGACTGTTTAGGCTGAGGAGCATGGAAATAAGGCAAAATAACACAAGCACCCTTCTTAACTGTATATGCCAAATAAAAATTCTAGATCATCAAAATAAATAAAGTGATCAAAGAATAAAGTAATGGGTTAAGCAATGAAGGAAACAATTTTTCAACAATAGGGGGTTTAGTAAACAGAAGTCCTACCATGCATGAGAAGTATGTTTTTGTACATCTGTTCCTATATCCATTAACTCATTGGCAGCAATAGTTGTAACAATACAATATTCTATCAAGTATGTGCTCAGCTACTAAGTCTTGTATGACTCTTTGCAACCCCATGGATTGTACCCTGAAAACCTATCAGGATACAATTACATTTATCTATGAAAGTTTCAAAGAAATTAGTAATACCAAGGGAATATTTCATGCAAAGATGGGCACAATAAAGGACAGAAATGGTAAGGACCTAAAAGATAGAGAAGATATTAAGAAGAGCTGGCAAGAATACACAGAAGACCTGTACAAAAAAATCTTCATGACTCAGATAATCTCAGTGGTGTGATCACTCACCTAGAGACAGACATCCTGGAATGTGAAGTCAAGTAGGCCTTAGGAAGCATCACTACAAACAAAGCTAGTGGATATGATGGAATTCCAGTTGAGCTATTTCAAATCCTGAAAGATGATGCTGTGAAAGTGCTGCACTCAATATGCCAGCAAATTTGGAAAACTCAGCAGTGGCCACGGGACTGGAAAAGGTCAGTTTTCATTCCAACCCCAAAGAAAGGCAATCCCAAAGAGTACTCAAACTACTGCACAATTGCACCCATCTCACATGCTAGTAAAGTAATGCGCAAAATTCTCCAAGCCAGGCTTCAACAGTATGTGAACCGAGAACTTCCAGATGTTTAAGCTAGATTTAGAAAAGGCAGAGGAACCAGAGATCAAATTGCCAAAATCCACTGGATCATTGAAAAAGCAAGAGAGTTTCAGAATAACATCCACTTTTGCTTTAATGACTATGTCAAAGCCTTTGACTGTGTGGATCACAACAAACTGTGGAAAATTCTTCAAGAGATGGGAATACCAGACCACCTGACCTGCCTCCTGATAAATCTATGTGCATATCAAGAAACAACAGTTAGAACTGTACATGGAACAAAAGGCTGGTTCAAGATTGGGAAAGGAGTAGGTCAAGGCTGTGTATTGTCACTCTGCTTATTTAACTTCTATGCAGAGTACATCATGTGAAATGTGGGGCAGGATGAAACACAAGCTAGAATCAACATTGCCAGGAGAAATATTAATAACCTCAGATATGCAGATGACACCACCCTTATGGCAGAAAGCGAAGAAGAACTAAAGAGCCTATTGATGAAAGTGAAAGAGAAGAGCAAAACTGCTGGCTTAAAACTCAACATTCAGAAAACTAAGATTATGGCATCCAGTCCCATCACTTCATGGCAAATAGTTGGGGAAACAGTGAAAACAATGAAAGACTTTGTTTTCTTGGGTTCCAAAATCACTGCAGATGGTGACTGCAGTCATGAAATTAAAAGACACTTGCTCCTTGGGGGAAAAGCTATGACAAACCTAGACAGCATATAAGAAAGCTGAATATTCATTGGAAGGACTGGTGCTGAAGCTGAAGCTCCAAAATTTTGGCCACCTGATGCGAAGAACTAACTCATTGGAAAAGACCCTGATGCTGGGAAAGATTGAAGGCAGGAGGAGAAGGGTATGACAAAGGGTGAGATGGTTGGGTGGCATCACTGACTCAATGGACATGAGTTTGAGCAAGCTCTAGGAGTTCATGATGGTCAAGGAAACCTGGCGTACTGCAGTCCATGGGATCGCAAAGAGTTGGACATGACTGAGTGACTGAACAGAACTGATGAAAGTTTATAACTGGTTTTTTGCCAAATTTTACATAAGGGTTCTCAGGGGAAGCCAAAATTTGGAACAGAAAGAGTAGGGAATGACATTTGAGTCACGATACCTGAGTTCTCATGGGGGGAAAGTAATATGTGGTCCCTTTCCAATATAAATGATAAAATGTGTTAGGCTTCTGGAAAAAGGGATTCCCAATTAGTATGCAGTAGTTTCTACAATCATTGGTTGACATCCACAAAAATTGAGGGACAATTTCAAAAAAACACATTAAAGGATTAAGAGGAGATATTCATTGAGTTCTCCAATAAGTAGAGTTCCCAAATGCAAGAAGTTGATCCATATAGGAGTCCCTTGGTAGCTTTGTCACAGTCTATCAGTAAGTATGATTATTAAACTAACACACAAAATTGGCACATAATACCTGTGTTCAAGGCTTGAACTATATGTTTACCAGTACTGTGAAATCTAGCAGACAGAAAGGCAAAGTTTTGTCTGTAGAAAGGCAAAGTTCGGAAAATACAGGCCTTGTTTGCAGGGCAGGTGAAGTTATCCTTAGTTTGGGTCTGGCTCATGTTTCTCCAACTGAAAATTCCTTAATTGCTTTCTTCATATTTTTCTTTTAATTGGCATATCCATGGATGTTGAGGCATGAATGACAATCCACATTACAATCAGGCTTTCAAGAATAATCTATTCATGAAAATAACACTGGCTTAATGATAAGTATTTCCATTTTTTCCTGTCAGGGGATTATCACTAACATGGTATTATGTTTCCCCTGCATAATCATATCAGCAGGCATGGGAGGGCTGTTAGGCTGCTTCACCCAGACTTTAGCTCCACTTGCAAGCATTTCACTTTTGGACCCAAACTGGTCATCACTTCTCACTGTTAGTAAGATGGGAGATATTCTTTTTCATGCTTTGCCAATTACACATGGAAGAATCAGCTATTTGGTGATTCCATCCTGTTTCCTGGAGCTTCCTTTGTTACTCAGCAGTAAAGAATCCGTTTGCCAATGCAGGAGATGTGGGTTCAATCCCTGGGTCAGGAAGGTCCTCTGGAGAAGGAAATGGCAACCCACTCTAATATTCTTACCTGGGGAATCCCATGGACAGAGGAGCCTCGCAGGTTACAGAACATGGAGTTGCAAAGAGTTGGACACAACTTAGTGACTGAACAACAACAAATCCTGTCTATTGATAAATAGATCATCCTTTTTTTCCTTTTGTAAAATTTCTTGTATTTCTCCTTAGCAGTCTGGGTCTATAATTCCCCCACAGACACAGACCCCATTCAAAGTTAAACTGGAATGTTCTTTAATTAATCCAAGGTGTCCAGGAGACATCTTAATTACAGTACTTGAAATAATACATATCAATCTTTTAGTAAGTCTATAGAGTACAAATCCAGTCCAAAAGCCTCAGGAGTAGCTCAGAAATGAGCTAGTACTCTTAGACTGATTTCCCAATACTCAATTGTTTCAAGTTGGAAGTCTATTTTATGAATTTGTAAATTTGGAATAGTCATTCTCAAAGGGGTTTCTGATTCTCCTATAGGTCTATTATTTAAAATGTGAAGGCAGTAATAGTCTTTTTGTAAGAGCCCTCTCCAAGTTTAATTAACTTCTGTTTATGCAAGCTACTCATTCTTTCAATCAAGTCAGCAGCTTGATAATAAGAAGAAATATGGGAAAAATCCATTGTATATTATGTTTCTGGGCAAACTCTTGTATGAACTTACCTTTAAAATGTGATCCACTGCTACGTTGCCTTTGAAGTAGAACACTATATATAAATTAACTATATTAGTCTGATTAACTTTCCCAAAAGGAGTGGCCACTAAAAATCCAGAATAGGTGTTCACAGCAGTATATACATAATGGCATCTTTTATCTCAAATCAATGAACCGATATAATTAATTTGCTATATGTGCCCAGGCAGCTTGCCATTTGTCAATTGTCCTTTGACTAATTCGGCAAGCTTCTGTTTAATAAGTTTAAAAATTGGATATTGTAAAATAACAGGTTGAATGAGATCCATAGTTAAAGAAATACCTTGATTCTGAGCCCACCCACATGTTGCTTTTTCTCCCAGATGGCCACATTTTGGTGTGCCCAAAAAGTCAAGGCTTTTAAGTCACTGGAGTCTGGATCGACTTCTACTGCTTGGATAATGTTTGTTTACCTGTAATAGAGTTATACCATCATTTTGTAGAATTTGGAACACTGTGAGTATCTACAAGAAGACCGAAACATTAATAGTTTGAACAATTTCCCAAAGGTCAGACCATAACTTATTTCTACATAGCTCCTTGGAGTTAATTTGCCAGTTATTCTTTAACCATAGGGGAAACCAGGTCCAATTCATTGACTTCCAATCAAGAATCTGTGAATAGATGTCATTCAGATAAATTCTCTTGCTTTAATACCTCATAAATAGATGTGCATGTGTGCTCAGCTGCTTCAGTTGCATACCACTCTGTGTGACCCTATGGACGGTCACCTGCCAGGTTCCTCAATCCATGGGATTCTCAGCTTGGAAAGTCAGCTACTTTTAACTTCCGCAGTTCAGGTCAGTCACTCAGTTGTGTCCGACTCTTTGTGACACTGTGGACTGCAGCATGCCAGGCTTCCCTGTCCATCACCAACTCACGGAGTTTACTCAAACTCATGTCCATCGAGTCAGTGATGTCATCCAACCATCTCATCCTCTGTCGTCCCCTTCTCCTGTCTTCAGTCTTTCCCAGCAACAGGGTCTTTTCCAATGAGTTAGTTCTTCACATCAAGTGGTCAAAGTATTGGAGTTTCCACTTCAGCATCCATCCTTCCAAAGAATATTCGGGACTGATTTCCTTTAGGATGGACTGGTTGGATCTCCTTGCAGTCCAGGGGACTCTCAAGAGTCTTCTCCAACACCACAGTTCAAAAGCATCAACTCTTCAGGGTGCAGTTTTCTCTCTAGTCCAACTCTCACACCCATACATAACTGCTGGAAAAACATAGCTTTGACTAGACGGACCTTTGTTGGCAAAGTAATGTCTCTACTTTTTAATATGCTGTCTAGGTTTGTCATAGCTTTTCCTCCAAGGAACCCATTTATTTTAATTTCATGGCTGCAGTCACCATCTGCAGTGATTTTGGAGCCCAAGACGAAAGTCTCTCACTGTTTCCATCGTTTCCCCATCTATTTGCCATGAAGTGATGGGACCAGGGCCATGATCTTAGTTTTCTGAATGTTGAATTTTAAGCCAACTTTTTCACTCTCTTCAAGCCTCTTTCATTTTCATCAAGAATCTTCATGGTTATCAGTGTTATTCAGATCTTTTTTGTACAGTTCTGTGTATTCTTGCCACCTCTTCTTAATCTCTACTGCTTATCTTAGGTCCATACCATTTCTGTCGTTTATTGTGCCCATCTTTGCATGAAATTTTCCCTTGGTATCTTGAATTTTCTTGAAGACACCTCTAGTCTTTCCCATCCTGTTATTTTCCTCTATTTCTTTGCACTGACCACTGAGGAAGGCTTTATCATCTCCCCTTGCTATTCTTTGGTATTCTGCATTCAGATGGTTATATCTTTCCTTTTCTCCTTAGCTTTTAGTGTCTCTTCTTTTTTCAGCTGTTTGTAAGGCCTCCTCAGACAGGCATTTTGCCTTTATTCATTTACCTTCCCCAGTAGTTGTTAGCAATTTAGTAGTCACTGAATTATATGCCACCGCTTTGCAATAGTAAGTGGATCCTATATATTTAGCTGATCCATCAGCTAAAAGTGCATACAATTTTTCTTGTGTAGTTCAAGTGTCAAAGGGCTTGCCCCATTTTACAAGGGACACAGTTATCATTGGTTTAGTTATAACCTCTTGCTTGAGTCCTTCAGTTGAAATTTCAGAAATCTTTTCATATAAGGCAGTGAACTCATATGGCCAAGGTTTGGCTCAGTCCTGAATATACCATTTCACTTTTATTATGCTGGACACCTAGGCTTGCCCGTTTTTGTAGATGCTGGGAAAATTTGTACCCATTGCATGATTGGCACTTGAGGCTTTAATATTACAGTATGATCAATAGCAAATTGTTCCATATCAATCAAAGCCCAATAATAAGCCAATAACTGTTTTTCAAAGGTAGTGTAATTTCTCCTGGCCTCTGGAAATTTTCCGATTCCAGAAGCCCAAAGATATTCTTTTGCCTTGCTGCTTTTGCCATAAACTCCAATTAATATATATAATTGTATGTTCCTTGGTTGTAGCTCATGGAGTAACTAATTTCTATCCAAAGAGAGAGGAACTATCTGGGAAGTGAGTCCTAGTCAACATAGATCTCAATTAACAAAACTATTCAGTGAAGCATAAAAAATGTTTTTGTGAAGGCGTTAACCCTGCTGCCCAGAAAGGTTATATCCCTTCAAATTTAAAAATGAGGTTTGTCAGAGATCTGGTAAAGGCCAAGCAGCCATCTTGGACTTCCCATAGCCCTAGCTATGTGATTTACAGCTATTATTTACCCATTTTAAATTCCTTGATTTAGGAGTAGATTGTTGCCATATCTTATGGACATCAGGATAGCAAAAGTCTAACGCTGAGTGGCTATTTTTTTGTAGAAGTAGAATGAGCTTTATCTATGTGTGCCACAATCTTCATAGAAGATTGTGAAATAATATTTACTTTACCAAAGTAACAAAAGATTCTAAAAA
This sequence comes from Muntiacus reevesi, assembly GCF_963930625.1. Lineage (NCBI taxonomy): Eukaryota > Metazoa > Chordata > Mammalia > Artiodactyla > Cervidae > Muntiacus > Muntiacus reevesi. The sequence continues at coordinate 54,143,945 of NC_089253.1, read as the reverse complement.
CAAATGTAAATTACTTAAAGATGAAGAAATTTGCATAGTCTGTTATCAAAAACCACATTCCAAGAAAACTTTATTCTCATAACAGAGAGAGAAAGCCAAATTCCAGTCTGATACCAGCTTACTGTTGATAACAAAATTTTGTTTATCTATTTAAATGTTAATGTAATCTTAAAAAGTATTTTCTATAAATCTTGAAGAGGTAGTTTTTTTTTTGTTAAGGCATTAGAATGAAACCATAGCTCTCTATAATGACATAAAGGTTTAAGAAGGCACGTTTAAATTCTGATGACAATGCAATTGACAAAGTAACTTGGTTACTGCTGTGACATGTAACACTTTAAGATAGTAACTGGAATTATGACTGATAACATTTTACCAGGACATATCAAATCTTCATGAATTCTATATAATTTCCAGAATATCCATAATAGTAACATTTACCATACAATGCAACCTGAGAAGATTTATTAATTATTAACAATACTTCTCATGTATGTTTAACCTACCAAATGAACTTAATTAGCTTCATGTCTTTCTTTGGGATGCCTCAGGAGCCCTCTGAAGCACCCCAAAGATAGCTAGAGGTCAAAAGAATTTCATTAGAATTTGATTTTAGGAAGTTGGTCAAAAATATTAAAGGGTTTAGAAAACTCAGTCAGATAAGATCACAGGTCACTATGAAACAATAGTTATTCATTCAGCTAAAGTAATAATAATAGATTTCAAAAGCAAATATAGATCACTTAAGACGTTGCTAGCTGTTGGTTTAATCACTAAGTCATGCCTGACTCTTTTGTGACCCCACAGACTGTAGCCTGCAAGGTTCCTCTGTCCATGGGATTTCCAAGCAAGAATACTGGAGTGGGTTGCCATGTCCTTCTCCAGGGGATCTTCCCAACCTAGGGATTGAACCCTTGTCTACTGCATTGGCAGGTGTTTTCTTCACCACTGAGTCACCAGGAAGGCCCCTTTTAAGAGGTAAAGAAATTTAAAATGTGTTATCAAAGGCTGTACAACATCCCAAGAAAAACTTGTATGATGCATAAAACTCTTTTCTCGGAGTCCACTTTCCACAAAACTTTCTTATCACTTTTTTATATTCATTATTTTACTTTCCCATTCAGAAACAGACACCTATAAGTAAGACCTACTTCCTTTTCTCTTAAATAAATGCAATTTTATTTCTCATACTTTCTTTACTAAAAGCACACATCCTACTTCCCTTAAGCAACAATGAACTGTCCTTTACATTAGCATTCTGTAGACTGGTGAACATAAATACCAGTGATAATTTTTAAAATGTTTGCTTTCTTATAGAGAACATCTCAGGATGGTACCAAATATTCACTGATAGTTTTAATGTAAGAGGAGGCCAGTGTTCAGCAATTAGTTTCAGTATCTTATATGGGAGTGGCTTAGCTATTCAATAAACTTTCATCACTTAATTTAGCACAGCCCTAGCAATTTAAGTTACCAACGTTTGCAGAAACTATTTTAGGTAGACATTCCTAAAGCATAATTATTCTTAATAGTTATCTAAAATCTCTTAGATGCTTGGATGTTTAGAAGAACTGATGCTTTTGAACTGTGGTGTTGGAGAAGACTCTTGAGAGTCCCTTGGACTGCAAAGAGATCAAGCCAGTCAATCTTAAAGGAAATCAGTCCTGAATATTCATTGTAAGGACTGATGCTGAAGCTGAAACTCCAATACTTTGGTCACCTGATACGAAGAACTGACTCACTGGAAAAGTCTGATGCCAGCAAAGATTGAAGGCAGGAGGAGAAAGGGGCGACAGAGAAAGAGATGGTTGGATGGCATCACCAACTCAGTGGACATGAGTTTGAGAAAGCTCTGGGAGATGGTGATAGACAGGGAGGCCTGGTGTGCTGCAGTCCATGGGGTCACAAAGAGTCAGACATGACTGAGCAACTGAACTGAACTGAAAAGCTCTTACTTACATTTTCTTTCCTTAAAAGATAATATTGAGTTACTTTCTAAAGAGGACTCAGTACCTGGCCCAAATGTGGAATATGCTACTGCCAGAAACCAAACAGTCCTAGAAATTTTTGAGCCTCCCTTCTTGCCTGTTGAGTTGTAAATTTCATTATCTTTTGTTTTGCCTTAGGTAAAATCTCTCTGTGTCCTTTTAGCCCATGTTATTCCCCAAAACTTTACAGTTTGGGCAGGTCCCTGGATTTTGGAGGGATTGATCTCCCATCCCAAGCGTTGGGGTTCCAATCTACCTCTGCTTTAGCTATTGCCAGATGAATTTTTTTTTCAGTTTTGTTTTGTTTTGTTTTGTTTGTTTTGCTAACCTTGCCACACTGCTTTCCATATTTAACTTGTGCAATCTTTACAGAGAGGCCTTTTTGGCTATTGACTGATGGAGATTCAGTCAGCTAAAATGCAATTTTGACTTTGTAACATGAACAATCATCCTTTCAAATCACATACCTCTTTCTCTAATTTTAATTTATCTTCAAGCAATTTTAATTTGGTTTCAAATATCTTACACTAGGCAGAGAAAAGGATCTAGTCTCTTGTCCCAGTGAGGTAGTCTTGTTCTTTCTCAATTGGCATGAGCCACAACCATTCCATAACTTGTAAAGGTTTGACCCACTTTAATTTGGGGGTCCCAGTTCTCACACAATCCAGTGATATGTCCCTTTCAGTAGCTAACCAGCAGTAAGGCAAACCTTCTCATCCAGGAATAAAAACTTGGTTAGTCTTAACTTCTTCCTTTTTACAGAGTGGCATTTTATTCACTAATCCTGCTCATAGCACCAATTTATGTTTTGTTGAAGTTTTTACTTTCATTTTAGGTTTGAAGGATTTATTAACCAAGAAAAAAAAATCATCACAAACAAAATAAATAAATAAAATATTTAATAGACGATTCTTTAACTTAATTTCAATATGCAAACATTAAAAGAAAAGAAAAATAGAAACAATTAAAAAAAAGAGTAACAACACAAACATCATCAAATTGGACTGACTAATATCCAGGCTTAAACAACACACTGGGAAGTCCCTTGTTAAGAGTAATCTGGAGTCTGAGTTTGGAAAAGGTCCCAGGCAGTGTGTCTACTTCATGAGTGAGACTTCAAATTGCAGTTTCAGGGATTCCCACTTATAATTCCAAGCTGCAAACAGATATCATCATCAGTTTGCATGCAAAAATGCAGCTCTGGTTTTACTTTAACATATTTACAATGGTGTAAAATTTGGTTTATCTTGTGAGTCATAGTATTTCACTAAACCCTGGGTGCAGTTGGCCAGACCTCCAGGGGCTCAAGAATTCCAAGACCCACTCCCTTTCTCATCTAAAGTGTTGCCTGACTATCTTCACTAGTGGACAGGCATGGAATCTGCAGTGTCCAGGTAGGTCAGAAGCAAGATTAGAGGCCTGTTCTCCTGCTTAGGAAACTTGAACAAGGGTTCCTCCATTTTAATTTCCCTAACTGTTCCAACTCATGAAAACGATATATCATTTGTTTAGATATATAATTTCTTTCAGCAACGTTTTATAGTTTTCTTCATAGAGTTCTTTCACATTCTTGCAAAATGTATCTCTCAATACTTCATGTTTTGTATGCTACTGGAAATGGGATTGTTTTTAAATTTTCTTTTTCTGATAATTCATTACTGGTATATGAATTATAAAATTATAATTGTTTGTATATTAACATTGTATCCTGTGACTTTACTAAATTCATTTATTCTAGTAGAGTCTTTTCTATATACATAATCATACCATTTGCTCATGAAGACACCTTTGCTGCTACCTTTTCAATTCATTGACTTTCACTTTTTTTTCTTGCCTTATGGCACTGGTTAAAACTTCATATAAAATACTGAATAGAAGTAGTGTATATCCTTGATTTCTTCCTTTCCTTAGGTAGAAAGCATTGAGCCTTTTACCATTTAGTACAATGAAAGTGGGTTTGTTAAAGATGCTCTTAATTAGGTTAACAAATTTCCCTTTTCTTAGTTTTCTGAAGGATTTTATCATGAATTGATATTTGACTTTATCAAACTTCTTCTGCATCCATTGAACTGATCATTTTTTTTGTTTATAAATATGGTGAATTATATTGATTGATTTTTGGATATTAAATCAACCTTTAAAATTGATTTGATTATGATACACCATATTCTTTACATATTGTTAGGTTTGTTCTGTTATCAAACTTCTTCTGCATCCATTGAAGTGATCATTTTTTTTGTTTATAAATATGGTAAATTATATTAATTGATTTTTGGATATTAAATCAACCTTTAAAAATTGATTTGATTATGATACACCATATTCTTTACATATTGTTAGGTTTGTTTTGTTAAAATTTTGTTGAGGCTATTTGTGTTTATTTTCATGAGGGATCTTGGTTCATAATTTTCTTTTCTGATGTCTTTGGCCTCATAAAGTGAGTTTAGGAATAGTCTCTCTTCCTTTATTTTCTAAAATAATTTGTGTAACATTGGTCTAATTTCTTCCTTAAATGTTACAATTTACCAGTGAAACCATCTGGGCCTAAATTTTCTTTTTGGAAAGATTTCTAACTGAAAACTTTTTTTTAAACATAGGGCTATTCAAGTTGTGTATTCTCATTGAGTCAGACTTTATATAATTTGTGTTTTCAAATAATTTATTCATTTTACCTAATTTTTTGTTGAACTTATTAGTATAATGTTGAATTTATTGGCACGAAATTAGTATTATCTTATTTTTCTTTTAATGACCAGGCTCTATAGGGTGATACATTCTGATACTGTGATACTGGTAATTCTTGTCTTCTCCTTTTATTCTTTATTCTTTATCAGTCAAAATGGAATTTTGTCAGTTGTATTGTTTAAGACCTAACTTTTGATTTCATTGTTTTTTTCCTATTGCTTTTTGCTATTCCATCTCAAAGATTTTTGTACTTTATTATCTGCGGGAGGCGGAGGGCAATATTTGATTTTCATGACCTAGACACTCTGGAAGAGTACGGGCTAGCTATTTTGTAGAAAGTTCCTCGAACTGCTTTTTTCTGATGCTTTCTCATAAATTGATCTAGATTTCACATTTTTAAACCATGCAGATGATACCGAACTCTTCTCAAGGTGATCTGTCAGGAGCAACTCATGTTACTTGTCCCATGATCAGTGATGTGACTTTGATCTGTTGACTAATGTGGTGTCTGTCAGGTTTCTCTTTCAATCAGGTTTTTACCCACAACAACTGTACTGGAAGAATTTTGGACAAGGCCACCAATAGCCTGTGTATTGTCAACCCAAAAGTTGACTATTAATCTTTATTTTGCTTTTTTGGGTTCCCTGACATATGTTCTCCTATTGATGACTCCCAAACATATCAAGTTTGGTCACCTCCCCTGAGCTCCAGATTTGTATTTTTGACTACTCATGCATGTCCACTTTGATGTCCAAAAGGCATCTCAAACTTAACATGTATAAAAACAAACTCCTGATCTTTCTGTTACAAAAGTCTTCCCTTGCTCTGTAAATGGCAACCTCCTCCTTTCTGTTGCTTAGGTCAAAAATCTTGGTGTCATCCTTGACTCCCCTTTTTTTTTTCAACTGCACACCTAATCCTTTAACAAATTCTGCTAACATTTCAAAATATCCAACTTCAAAAGGTTCACTTCCCATCCCTTACCTCCCCACCCCAGAAACCATCAGGATGCTTGGCTTCGAAACTTTTAGATTATGAGCAACATCTGTCTTCTTTTCTGTTTACAAGGATCTTCTCTCTTCCTGGTTCTGATTCTACCTTCCTTTGCACAACTTAGTCTATGACGTGAGCAAAAACACATCAGAGAAAAAACAAAACAAGAGAACTGTCTTTAAGCTTCTTTAAATTTTCTGCTTCCATGTTGTTCCCTGTGGCAAGGAAGACTGAAATTTGGCTAGCTGTTTGAAATTGGGAGAGGAAAAACTACAGGTAAAAAAATTAACATTTTAGTTAATTACCCAACCAGAGTAAAAAGAATAATTATTTTTTAAATAATATATGGGAGACCTGAGGTGGAAGTAGTGGCAAGGGGAAGCAAGGAAAACACTACCACCTCTGAACACTGAAACATCTGCAGTCTGAAAATAAATCAGCCACCACTGGAGTTGGCTGCAAAGGAAGCACCAACCTTAGGGAGGAGGCAGTTTTTAACTCGGGCAAGGGGGTGAAGGAAACACTCATAGTGGGGGTGTGGAAGATAAGGCATTTCCACTTTGGGCATTGACTAAAAAATCAGTGCCAAGGTGTGATAAGACAAAAACAATTAATGTTCAAATGTTCCAAGAAATTTGATAACAATTGTAGGTTAAATACTATAAAACACAACTTTCTGTGGTGAGCAAGTATAATTTCCTACAGCAAATAAGCACCAGTCTCAAGGTAAAAGCAATAATACAATCTTGGCAATTAAAGTATAATATTATAGAAGAGCTTACCTTGGGAAAATATAAAACTATTCAGCTTCATGATTACAGGATAAAAATTATAAGTCATACAGGAAAATCCCATTATACTTAAAACACTTATTTCTATAATTATTTTCTTCATATAACTGGTTGTTAGATGTTTTTCAGCTTATACCCTTACCTAAGTAATAAGATGTAAAGACTCAGTATAATTTATTGCCAAAGTTTAATGTTTCATAATACCTAAAACTCTTGCTACTATAAACTTGTGACCATTGATTCTGACTTTTAATTTAATCACATCAAAATAAACTATCCAGAATTTATTATTCTACACTACACATGACACACCATAGTCCTCTCTCCAAGCCTTTCCTACTTTGAGCTTGCTACAGTATTTGCAGCCCCCAGTCCTGCCAGGTGAATCTCATCTATTTGTCCTTTCTCAGTTTGCACAGTCTTGAATGATCCCAGCCCACCACCTAGCAAAAATGGCTTAGGAACTCCTTATATTCCATACAAGTGTAACATTTATAACTCTACATTCTTTCTCTCAATAAGTGTATGACTTTGGTCTTCTTCTAAGTAGATAAGTGGGTAGATACTGTGCAATCATTTGGTAGCTGCAGCACCTAACACATGATAACCTGCATGTAGTAGGCTCTTATGGATTTTTCTGAGTAACTAAATCAGTATTATCCTTGCTGCTACCCCAGGAAGCAGAGACTGTCACAGCAGGTAGAGTAGGTCCTCCTATTTAACAAATGAATGAATTAGTAGATAGACATTGGCCTATTTGCAGAACTTTTAAGGAAGTTAAAAGAATTTCCTAATATTAGAAACTATTAGGAAATTACCATTAATCTTGTTAGTTGTGATGATGTGGCTAGTTAGGAAAAAAGTCCTTATTGTTGGAAATACATATTTAAGTATTTATAGTGAAATGTTATGATGCTTATGGAATTTATTTTAAAAGACTTTAACAACAAATGGGGAAACAAGGGAAACAGTGACAAACTGTATTTTGGGGGGCTCTAAAATCACTACAGATGGTGATTGCAGCCATGAAATTAAGACACTTACTCCTTGGAAGGAAAGTTATGACCAACCTAGACAGCATATTAAAAAGCAGACACATTACTTTGTCAACAAAGGTCCATCTATCAAGGCTATGGTCTTTCCAGTAGTTATGTATGGATGTGAGAGTTGGACAATAAAGAAAGCTGAGCACCAGAGAATTCATGCTTTTGAACTGTGCTGTTGGAGAAGACTCCTGAGAGTCCCTTGGACTGCAAGGAGATCCAACCAGTCCATCCTAAAGATCAGTCCTGGGTGTTCATTGGAAGGACTGATGATGAAGCTGAAACTCCAATACTTTGGCCACCTCATGCGTAGAGTTGACTCACTGGAAAAGACCCTGGTGCTGGGAAAGATTGAGGGCAGGAGGAGGGGATGACAGAGGATGAGATGGTTAGATGGCATCACCAACTCAATGGACATGAATTTGGGCAAACTCCGGGAGTTGGTGATGGACAGGGAGGCCTGGCAAAGAGGGGACACGACTCATGGGGTCGCAAAGAGTTGGACACGACTGAGCGACTGAATTGAACTGAACTGAACAACAAAGTCAATGAAGCAATGTGACAAAATAATTATTGCGAAATTTATTTATGTATATATTCTAGTCTATTCCAACACTTAACATGTAACTGGCAAGATGACAAGAACATATTAAGAATCTGGAAACTGATGTGATTGCCTTTAGGTAAACCAATAACAAGTAACACATTAAAAGTGATTCCCACTAAGCCAAAGGACAGCATTCTAAACTTCTATGAAAGGCAGGAAGGGACTCCCTTATTTATAAATAATTTACACAAGAAAATAAATGCCAGATACCATGTGAGACAAAAATGTGGTTATTTCTATTTAGGGAAGATAAATTTTTCTTTACATATCTCCTTGAACTTTTTCTGATACACATGTAAAACATAAATAAATATAAATTAAACTTAATGTTACAAAAGAATAAGATTTACAATTTGAATATGAACATCTCACTTCAGAAATATAGAATCTTTTCTTATATTAATATTATAATATCTCTACAGAGTTTTAAAGGCATTAAGTAAATCTAAGACAACTTTTACTCTTTCATGGGGGCTCTTTTTCAAATAGAAAAAACTGCTCTAAGAACAAAATCATAGCTGATCTATCTTACAAATAAGGGGTTAATTCACTATCTGTGCTTGTATGAAAAAGGAAGAATTATTCCTTCATTCTTTATTCCTCCTTTGTCACCAACTAACCCAAGAAACTCAACACTCTTGGATCATCAGCATGTTTTTCATTTAAAAAAATTTGCCAACTAATTCTGGCTCATTTTAATAGAATAAGAAAAGCGAAAATGCCCTTTAGTCAAGGAAGATCATTGTATAATGTGTTTTATCTCTTTGACAATTTTCCTTATAAGAGACTGGTTCATTTGTTTTCAATATCCAATTGTTTTAATTTTTTGTGTTTTTATAAATAAAAATAACATTACATATTTGGTGAAAAAATTCACTTTTTTTCCTTTTTTCTCACAGTCTAAACATGAACAAATCTCTCCACTTTCCCACACTTTTATGAAAGTAATCACTCTTAATCTTACAAATTGTTCTATTTTCAAGGGTCTTAGGAGTGTTGAGACTGTGATTTCAGGACAGATTCATCTTTCCTTGCTTCGTGGACATTCCCACGCATCTTAAAAACAAGATAACATGCAAAACACTTTCTTCTCAACTTCTTTGGCTCAGTTAGCCAACGGTTACTAGCATCATAAGCAAAATTGTCAATGTTATATACATATGTCCTGAAAGTAAGAGAAAAAAAAAATTAAAACCAAAATAACTTTACTTACTGGTGATATATATTCATTTTTAATTACTATGTGATAAATCATGAAATAGAATAGTTGGTTAATTTGGGGTACAAAAAAAATGCAAAGTTAGTAAGTTATACAGCATGGACCATCCCACCCAGTATAGTTCCCTGGTGGCTCAGTGGTAAAGAATCTGCCTACAGTGCCCAAGACCTGGGTTCAATCCCTGGGTTGGAAAGATCCCCTGGAGAAGGGCATGGCACTTCAGTATTCTTGCCTGGAGAATTTCATGGATAGAGGAACCCCATGGGCTACAGTCCATAGGATTGCACAGAGTTGGACACGACTGAAGCGACTAGGCAGCAGCAGCAGCAGATATGAAAATGTGTTAGTCACTCAGCCATATCCATCTCTTTGTGACTCCATGGACTATAGCCTGCCAGACTCCTCTGTCCTTGTGATTTTCCAGGCAAGAATACTGGAGGGGGTAGCCATTCCCTTCTCCAGGGGTTCTTCCCAACTCAGGGATCAAACCCAGGTCTCCTGTATTGTACGTGGATTCTTTAAGCAACACCAACTAAAATATGACATTCGAGTTTTTAGTTTCTTGTGATAAATTGCCAAGTTAGATTCAACTAAGATACTTCAGATTAAAAATCGATGAAAACTCCCTGGAATGGAAGAAAGCTTAATCAAAAGAAGAAGACACCTAGAAAGTTTCACACATACATATATATTAAGTTAGTTTTGTTTGATAATTTTGACTCACAACCAAACAGAGATAAGATCTATAAACATGACTTATAAAAGACTCTTTAAAATAGATTTGATATTTCTTAAACATTACAAATGGGAGAAGCAAATACAGTATGAGTCAACCATCTCATGATGCAAATAGTCACAATGAAGGCATTCCTATTTGTAAGCCCTAATGTATCAATCTTTTGCTTTTTCCAGATTATTTACAGGATTGTGAACATCCAAACATTTCAAAAAACTGAGTACAAAACACAGAATGATACAATAGGTATACTGCTGAAGAGTGGAGGGCTGAAAACAAGTCATGTTAACAAAGATTCAATGTGTTAGTCAATCATTCAACAAAGAAAAACAATTCTAACAATAATAGAGGTTTAAACCTCTATTGTCCTTTAATAGTCACAGATAGATACCAAGCCAATTGTGTTAATGGACATTTTCCAAGACAGAGAAATGTGATTTTACTGAACCATATACCTTTTGTAAATTACCAAAGGTCTTACTTCTGCAGCATCACCAGTTATCAGGACACCTATGTGTTTTGTCCTCACGTGTGTAGTAAGAGCTGAATAGTGGAGAAGGAAAACAGTGATTGAATTATGAAAGCTTAAAGCTCAATCAAAAAACAACATGAGCATTTGTTTACAATCGCATTCTTTTTATACACTAAAATTTATCATATATACCAACACTTCTAAAAGATGTAAATAAATCCTTGGATAGGCAAACACAAAATATCAACAGGTGAAGGTATGAGACACCTTCACACTCATTTACTCTTTCCCCTGTCTCATTAAAAATCAAATTTTAATTAAATCAGCATAAAATTGAGAAAATAACAAGGAATGTATAAAGTTACCTCTTACACTAAACAGCTTATACTTCCAAAATAAGGCAAGTGGAGTGTTTTTAAGTGGACATAAAAAAAAGGCAAATTCTTTCTCAGGGGTTTGCATGAATTTTCTCTGATTCAGACATAGAAGAACTAGGTTTACTGCAAAATCCCAATAAAACATAAATATTCCCTCCTTCTACATTTCAGCACTTTTCATTCTATTAAAAATATCATGGTTAATTATTTTACCAAAACATCTAAAGAAATTGATGATAGCCAAGAGAAAGCCCTCAGCAAACTCATTCCATTCCAGCCCCCTCAACCTAACAAGCCCTGGAATATTGGCTTGAGAATTATACTGATAATGCTCCAATTCAAAAGCAGAACTGGACTATACGTAAGGAAGTACAGAAAAAAAATTTTTTATTCTTTTTTCCAAAATAGTCTTGAGGAGGCATCTGTACCAACTTAACTCACTTTATATGACTTAGAATCCTGTTATTTATATTGAGCTCTAAACCACATTCTTTAAAAGTTTCAGAAAAATCTGAAGAAGTCATATTTTACTACATTTGCTCTTAAAGCATCTAGAATATTTTATTGGCAGTAAACAAATATCTATAAATCCTGCCAAAAAAAAAAAAAAAAAAAATAGGACCTAGTGACCAAAGGCTTTTAACAAAAGACTGAACTGCTTAGTGATTTAAAGAATGTTTTCATACTTTACCTTATAAAAGACTTTCAGTTAAAGAGAAGGGAAAGAGCCATGAAGGCTAAAAAGGAGATACATCATCCAAAGAATTGAAAAGGCAATGAGTAACAGCATTAAAATATAATTGTTCTTAAGCAATGAAAAAATAGACAGGCATTAGGGCATTTCAGAAAGAATTCAGTTTATGTGAACTCCACAATTAATCTTCTGAATGATAAAATCTACAAAACAGAAGGTCAATTTAAATATTACTCTGTCTACAGAATATATCAGAGCCAACCATGACTTTATATTTAACACACGTATATTCAATGCAGACCAGACGTTTCAAGTACTGATTTTCTTTTTCTTTCTTTGTTGTTTTATCACCTGAGTGCTTACTGTGTGCCAAGTGATATCCTAACCCCTTTACAGGTGGTGATTCATTTGATCCCACAAAACAGATACTACAATTCCATGAAGTGGGTACTATTATTTCCCCCATTTTACAAATGAGAAAATTGAGGCATAGAGAGGTTAAGCTCCTCACAGTCAAGTGGCATGTAAACCGTAGACCCTGAATTGGAATCAAGCAACCAGGTTTTAGAACTTGCCCTCTTAAGCACTGGGCTGACTTTGGCTAGATTGGCGTCTATTAGTAAATCCGATTTATTCATAGGCCTAGTCACATGCAATTTAACAATACATTAGAGTTTCTTTTTCTAGACATTTTCACTTGTGTACAACACAGAGATATTCATAAATTGTACTGAGTAGAGAAAAAAGGTGAGTTGATAAATAGATTGCGATGAGACTTTGGCTTTCAAATCACTTAATGTTCTTGTATATACTGAGATTTCTAAATTTTTTTTTTAAAGACACAGGCTATTCATTCAAGATAGTAAATAAAGACAAAAGGAATAAAGATATAGCATGACAAAAAATACAATTAAGCTTAGAAAGTTATCTACTGCTATAGTGTCAAGTTTTACTGGAAAGAAGCTAAGAACAAATTTTTAAAAAGCATCAGAATTTTTGCTCACCCTGATTTTCCACTGTCTCGGGAAACTTTCACTAGAATTATGATACAAATTATTACAGTAACAGGAACACATCCTTGAGGGGGAAAAAATAGTAAGTCAATCAATATAGAAATGAGCAATTACATACACAGTGTAATTCACAATGACAAACATACTGATCCTCAGGTAAGTTAAAGAAAAAGCAGGAGACATGAATTATATTTTGCTTGCTTGCTTATGTCACAAGTTTGACAGTAAGATCTACATGTTATTTATCTTATTTTCTTTCAAGGGAAAATTAAATATTTAAAATGAAGTATCACAATGTTCAAATAAAATCTTACAGATTTGAGAGGACTCTAAAATGTTTCAACTCCACCATGCTTAATTTTAAATTATTTGATCACTGATTATTTAAATATATTGACTGTACTATGTGCAACTTCAGCACTAGAAGATGTCTTGGAGTTCACATTTATTTTGTAGATAATTAAATTGAGTCTCAGAAAGGTGAAGCTTCCATATGTGGCTAATGGCAAGGCCATTTACTCAGTTCATAGTAAAGGTAACAGAATGGCAAGGCCATTTACTCAGTTCATAGTAAAGGTAACAGAGATGAAGGCCTTTCTCCATCATAGGAAAGGCATCAGTACCTGGGCATGGAGAGTAAAACTACAGAAATGCTTTCTAGTGTTTGGTCTACTGCAGATAAAATTTCATTTAGGGAAACTGGTATTTACTTTCAATATTAAATGCACTATTTTGAGTTGAACAACAACAAATAATTGATGAAATAATTTGATCAACAGTAAAAAAAAATTTTTATACCTTGATTTTTACACATAAACTTTCTTCTTAAAACCAATCAGTGCTCTTTCTCCTCACCACCCTGCGTATCCCTTTTCTTCCCCACGACACCCTCCCAAATCCTTGAACTCTATTTTTTGATCTGTACTACAAAGAAAAGCATAAATGATACTAGAAAAGCAACTGACGCTAATGTGACTAACAAGTGTGTCCAGTTTCAAATCAGCAAAATATGATAGATGTCGCATAACTGAGCTGTCATGTGGATACATAATTTTAAAAACAGCTGTTTCTACCACAGAATTTACAGTATTTTACCCAATTTATTTGATTCCTTAGCACCACAGCATTAGTTTGAAAGACTGCACTAATAGATCATGGCTCCTCTAAAACGTGGGCTTTCTTTTTGTTTTACCACTTCCCATTAATCCCACCATTTTCAAATGTTGCAGAAAAACCCCATTTTCAATTTGAATGATAAATGAAAATCGAAAAATTTTAAAGTGATCCCAAATGTCTGGGTGACAAAAGTGGGAATATTCTTAGAACACTGGTCAGTACATATATGTGATTCTAAAAGAAAGTGTGAAGGTTTATGTTTTAACAGAAAACCAATGCAAACTACAGAAATATAAGAAGTATAATTCTGAATAAATAATTTCTCAATTAATAATTAATGAGAATACTATTTTGCAAATTAAAACAAAGAAAACTTTATAAAGGCAATAGTTTATGATCTAAAATTCACCCAAATGAATGAGTACTAATTTAAGACTAAAACAATTTAGGCCAGCTTGGTTAGATAGCATCACTAACTAAATAGAGGTGAACTTGAGCAAACCAAACTTCAGGAGATAGTGGAGGACAGGGAAGCCTGGTGTGCTACAGTCCATGGAGCAGCAAAGAGTTGGAGCAACTAAACAACAACAACCTGGGATAAATGAAACCATAATATTATAAATGAAATTAAGATTATGATTCCAGTGTCATTAAAGAGCTTTTGGGTAGGAAAAATCACATAATTTTAGAAATGTTTTTCTCTAAGCAAAAGGAGTATTTTAGTAATGTTCCCCATTATGTAGAAATATATTTACCTGGTACTTAAAACAGTGCAAAGCAGTTTCCCACATATTAGCACATTATCTCCAAAAACTGGCATGATATTTATAAATAGTAAAAATGCATGATTTTAACTGTTCATAATATTCTCAATAAAAATACCTGAGATTACTCAAACTAAATTTGTATTAGATGGGTATTATATAAATATATAATTATCTCCATTCCTGAACAACCCATATCAGAATGAGGCTTGCCTCCTTTCCAGAAGAAATGTGGATTCACCCAGTCATTTCAAAAGGCCTCAATTATACACATGCCATGAAGTGGAAATGCACTCTTTATACTGTGAAAAACTAAGAAAGCTGTGAGCAGGTTGTGTTCTTCCTTATAATCCTATTTGACATAAAAGCATAATTAAATAAGCATGTGATGTTTAAAAAAAAAAGTACTTTAGATATTTCACTGAGCATTCTTTTAATTTTTTTTTTTCTTTACTATTGCTAATTGCTACAAGCGGCTTATGAGTGTCACAACACAGGATTTCAGCAATGAAGGGAATAAAGGTCAGGTTAGGTCAGTAGCTCAGTCGTGTCCGACTCTTTGCGACTCCATGAACCACAGCATGCCAGGCCTCCCTGTCCATCAGCAACTCCCAGAGTCCGCCCAAACCCATGTCCATCGAGTCAGTGATGCCATCCAACCATCTCATCCTCTGTCGTCCCCTTCTCCTCCTGCCCACAATCCCTCCCAGCATCAGGGTCTTTTCTAATGAGTCAACTCTTCACATGACACGGCCAAAGTATTGGAGTTTCAGCTTCAGTCCTTCCAATGAACACCCAGGACTGATCTCCTTTAGGATGGACTGGCTCGATCTCCTTGCAGTCCAAGGGAAAACTCTCAAGAGTCTTCTCCAACACCAGAATTGAAAAGCATCAATTCTTCTGTGCTCAGCTTTCTTCACTAGCCAACTCTCACATCCATACATGACCAGTGGAAAAACCATAGAATTGACTAGACAGACCTTTGTTGGTAAAGTAACGTCTCTGCTTTTTAATATGCTGTCTAGGTTGGTCATAACTTTCCTTCCAAGGAGTAAGCGTCTTTTAATTTCATGGCTGCAATCACCATCTGCAGTGATTTTGGAGCCCCCCAAAATAAAGTCTGACACTGTTTCTACTCTTTCTCCACCTATTTCCCATGAAGGGATGGGACCAGATGCCATGATCTTAGTTTTCTGAATGTTGAGCTTTAAGCCAACTTTTTCACTCTCCTCCTTCACTTTCATCAAGAGGGTTTTTAGTTCCTCTTCACTTTCTGCCATAAGGGTGGTGTCATCTGCATATCTGAGGTTACTGATAATTCTCCCAGCAATCTTGATTCCAGCTTGTGCTTCCTCCAGCCCAGCATTTCTCATGATGTAGTCTGCATATAAGTTAAATAAGCAGGGTGACAATATACAGCCTTGACGTACTCCTTTTCCTATTTGGAACCAGTCTGTTGTTCCATGTCCAGTTCTGACTGTTGCTTCCTGACCTGCATACAGGTTTCTCAAGAGACAAGTCAATGCCAAAGAATGCTCAAACTACCACACAATTGCACTCATCTCACACGCTACTAAAGTAATGCTCAAAATTCTCCAAGCCAGTCTTCAGCAATACATGAACCGTGAACTTCCAGATGTTCAAGCTGGTTTTAGAAAAGGCATCAGAACCAGAGATCAAATTGCCAACATCCGCTGGATCATGGAAAAAGCAAGAGAGTTCCAGGAAAACATCTATTTATGCTTTATTAAAGGGAATAAAAGCAACACTTATAAATAATCAGGACTATCTTAATTGTTAAATTTGAGCTGTACAGCTCTAGGAGAATTTTTCCACCCTTTCAAGCACTGAGTGCTGAAGAAACTAATCACCTCCCTCTACTCACGTGCCGAATGGCCGTGTGACCTTGAGCAAGTTAAGAATCTTGCGCAGCCGCAGTTCTCTGTTACAAGGTTCTCACAGCTACGCTACAGGACCGGTGTGAGAAGTAAGTGAAATAACACACAGGCGTGTCTCCCTGCAGTCCTCACCATGACCCAACATGCACATGTCACTCTAATAAAGGACTATCTAATTCTTTGGTGTGGCCAGAGGGAGCAATAAAATTGTCAGACATCCGTCTCAGAAAGATGATAGTGACAAAATAAAAAAGAATTCTTAAAGCTGAGATTTACCCAATTTTTGGCACTATGCCAAGTAGTTTTCACAACCATTATTCCATTAAGCTTCCAAGACTTTAAACAGGAATCATGATCACCATCTCATAAATGAGAAAATTGAGACTCAGAGAGATTAAGTAAATCACTTGGGTTGAGTAATTACTAAATGGAAAGAAAAAAAAATCCAAAACAGGATTCAAACCAAGGTCTGACTGATTCCAAAGCACAAGTCGTCCTTCTATAAAATACTGTCAACAAAAACAGACAGAAAATTCCACAATTATGTACAGCATGTATTCTCAGTGGGGTTGGTATCATCCCTAAAGGGGAAAAAGTGGTTTTTTTTTTTTACTTTTTTACATATAAAGTACAGATGTGCATACAATACATAAATAGATTTATATTATATCTGTAGTATTAATATTTTATAGGGATGATTAGGGGGAAAAAAGCCTTACAAGATCCTTGAGGGGGAGAGGGTAATAATGAAAAAAAAAGAAAAAAAATTGTTTTTGGAAAATACACTAGTACACAGCAGAGAATAGCTTTACAAATCACCTCGCAGGGATATCCCTGGAGGTCCAGTGGTTAAGAATCTGCCTTCCAAAGCAGGGAATGAGGGTTTGATCCCGGGACAGGGAACTAAAGATCCCACATGCTTTGGGGCAACTAGGCCTCAGTCAGATGCCCATGGGCAGCAAACTGTAAAGCCCTCACACCACAGCGAAGATCTCACAGGTGGCAACTGAGGCCTGACACAGTCAAAAACAAATAAACAAATAAAATGTTTGAAGAAAACCACAAGGCAGGCCTCACTTACACAGCAGATAAAGCTCTGAGATGAGCAGTCAGTCTCTATTTCTTGGCAAAATTAAACAGGAAAATATTCAAAGTTTTTGCATTCAAATGCAAAGTTCTAATATCATTTGTGTCACTCATGTCCTTTGCAGTAGAATCAATAAAAGCAATTTCCTTGTTCTAGAGTTTATCTTTAAAATGAGAAAAGTGACCTCATTCACAGACTATTTAAGAAGTAAAGATAATTTTCAGGTTTATGTTTTACAAGTATAAGATCCCAAAGAAAAATATTACCATATGTCTGATATAAGAGGGAAGGAATTCCTCTTTTTTTTGAGCACAGGTTGGAATTATAACTAACTCTAACGGAAAGTTTCTGGAAAATCACACAATATATACTTAAAGAATTTTAGAGAAAATAATAAGCACCTCAAATCTTCACTGAATGCCACTGAGCTGGTAAGAAAAAGCTTATCTATTAAATTTTAAGATCATCTATTAAAAATGTCATTAAGCCATTAGATCATGAGATTTTCACTTGAATGTATTTATTTTTATTTAAAATATAGAAAGGACAAAGTGAATTGCAACTGTTGGAATCTTTCAAAATAAATCTTTTAGCTTAAAAGAGGTTTGCCTAAAACATAAAAACTGTAATAAGTAACAATGAAAATAATAAAAGCAAGTATTACTTTCAGTTTCATAGTCATATGGCTAATTCATGCATGCATAAGATGAACTTTTAGCTTATAAACACATAAATCAAAGTGCTTTTTAAAAATTTTTATGTGTATTTTCCATTAGACATTACTTATCAATATGCCAATTTAGCTGTATTGCTTCTTAACAGACATTTCTTTCACCATCTCATTAATCTTGTAAATACATAACATCAGATGATATATTTACAAACAAAAAAGGACTGGACCGAATGATAGAAGAAATTGCAACAGGTATGTTTTTGGTCTCATGCCCACAACAACAGAGTATTTTTTGGAGAAACTTTACTTTAAACCACTGACAGGGAAGGGAAAAGGAAGAAGATATAACCAAAAGTAACATTCTTTGTTTTACTTGAGATAGGACAAATCTAGAAATAGTCAGTGAGTAGTTTATGATTAATTATAAAACACTTGAGGATAAAAACTGTATTGATAACTCTCTCCTTTTGTGATTCTTAGGCACTAGAAGGAGATGCAGTGAGCCACTAGACAAGCAATAATACTTGACTGATTGGCCAAATGATTTGAAGTTGTCCTAAAATTACCCTGGAACAAGAACACGGTGGGAAATGTTAACATACTGAATACTCTAACATACTGAGTACCTAATGGTGCCCGCAAACATGTCAGTAAGATGCCTTTACCTGTTTTCTTTTTGGCACCCACACATACTGTATTCTGATAGTATCCCTAAGACAGTATCACCAACTCAATGGACATGAATTTGACCAAACTCTGGGAGATAGTGGAGGGCAGAGGAAATTGACATGCTACAGTCCATGGGATCACAAAGAGTTGGTCACGCCTTAGTGACTGAACAGCAACAACAAAGACAGTATAAAAACCATATTCTTTTCCAGGAATTATATATCCAAAAGCGATGACAAATTCTGCGAACTCTCAGAGAGACACACTTACCCGATGCAATGATGCTACCAACTAAAGAAGGAAAAAAGCAAAGAATTACAAAAGTAAAATGCTTTAAAGTCATTGATTTGCTAGCAATTTAATAAATATATGTTTATCAATCAACTGTACTTAAAGTTCAAAAGTAACTAAAAGAAACAATTATAAATAAATTAATGAAGGCAATCATATTACTAACAATCAAGTAACACACATCAGTATCTATTTCTATTAAACAAGGGCTTCTCTGGTAGCTCAGATGGTAAAGCATCTGCCTACAATGTGGGAGACCCGTGTTCGATCCCTGGCTCAGGAAAATCCCCTGAAGAAGGAAATGGCAACCCACTCCAGTATTCTTGCCTGGAAAATCCCATGGACTGAGGATCCTGGTACGCTACAGTCCATGGGGTCGCAAAGAGTCGGACACGACTGAGCGACTTCACTTTCTTTTCTTTCTATTAAAGTCAGCCAACAATAGAAACATAAAATGTGATTAAAGAGCTATTGAATACTGAAATAAACACTATGTAAATTTGGTTATATGACTTGATGGCAAATCAAGGTTACTGTAAGGACTAACACTGACAAATGGAAGGTGCATGGTACATGCCACTCTGGATCACACTCAGTAGTAGCTACTACTATTTTTTCAATAAGAGCAGAAAAGGCATACAATATTTAAAGGGTAAATTAATTGTATATAAGAGAGAAATTCGATCCCAAATGTTCACTGTATTTTTATTATAATCATTTAAAATAATTGAAAAGTTTAAGCTAATTTGTTAAATTATCTTATATTCATGCAGAAAAAAAGTATTGCAACACAGTTAGCTCTATAACAAATTTATACTAAGTGAACTTGTTTCTCTTCACTTTGCCCTATTAAACCTATATATTCAACCAAAAATTTTTAGGGCGAGAGATGTTATAAAATTTTAAGAAGTCAGTAACCACATATAAATGTTAAAATTAATGAACTGAATCTAAGTGGATCAATATAAGCCACAAAAGCAATGTTGAGTGCAAAAGGTCAAGTTAGGTAATGAAACATATGACATACTGTTTACATAAATTATAAAAAACATGCAAAGCATTAAGGTAGCATAAGAATAAAGACACAGAGAGGAAGCTTACACAATGAGGTACTATCTCACACCGATCAGAATGGCCATCATCAAAAAGTCTACAAACAGTAAATGCTGGAGAGGGTGTGGAGAAAAGGGAACCATTCCACACAGTTGGAGGGAATGCAAATTGGTACAGTCACCATGGAGGGTCCTTAAAAAACCTAGAATAGTGTTGCTGTGTGTGCGCTTAGTCGCTCAGTCGTGCCCGACTCTGCGGCCCATGGACTCCCGCCAGGCTGCTCTGTCCATGGGGATTCTCCAGACAAGATCACTGCAGTGGGTTGCCATGCCCTCCTCCAGGTGATCTTCCCAACCCAAGGATCGAACCCAGGTCTCCTGCACTGTAGGCAAATTCTTTACCATCTGAGCCATCAGGGAAGCCCAAGAATACTGGAGTGGGTAGCCTATCCCTTCTCCAGGGGATCTTCCCGACCCAGGAATCAAACCGGGGTCTCCTGCATTGCAGGCAGATTCTTTACCAGCTGAGCTACCAAGAAAGTCCAGTTGCCATATGATCCAATACTCCTGAATATAGATCCAGAAAAGATAAAAATTCTAATATGGAAAGCTACATGCACCCCAATGTTCACTGCACAATAGAGAAGACATGGAGGCAGCCTAAATGTCCATCGGCAGAGGGATGGATAAAGAAGATGTGGTACATGTACACAAGGGAATATTATTCAGCCATAAAGAGAATGAAATAATGTCATTTGCAGCAAAATGGATGAACCTTTAGATTGTCACACTGAGTGAAGTAAGTCAGACAAAGAGAACTATCATAAGATAGCACGTATTGTGAAATCTTAAAAAAAAAATGACACAAATGAATTTATTTACAAAACAGAAACAAACTCACAGACTTAGAACACAAAATTTATGGTTACCAAAGGGGAAAGGTTGGAGGGAGAGAGAAATTAGAAGGTTGGGATTTATACATGCAAGTTGAGTCACTTTGCCGTATGGAAGAAATGAACACAACATTGTAAATCAACTATACTTTGATAAAAAAAATTTTTAAAGAAGCAGGCAGGAATTGAAGTTCGCTTTTTAAAAAGGGGAACTAATTGGAGTGAGATCTTGTGTATTTGACCTTTTACCTAAAGGAATAAAGAAACATACAAATGAAATTTCAACAATAATATCTGTAATGTTTTAAGTTCTTAAAGATTGTGACTAATGGCCAAATGAGCTTGAGTATGGCAGTTTATGAAATCTGGACAACGTACAGAAAAGTCAACAATGATAACTATCTGAAGACACGAAAGAACAAACTAACTCAAGAAGAAATAAATCAAAACAGAGAGCTCAGGCAGCAGATGAGCTGCAGGGAGTGGGATCTGCCTGCATGCAGCAGGGAGAAATCCCTAGGCCACCCGGCACAGAGAGCGGAAAGCCACAGTTTCACTGGCTGGAGAAGTCAGAGAACAGAGTTCAGAATCGACAGAGCATCTGGAAATTGAGGGGCTGATGCTGCTCTGTTTCTTGACATATGTGGCAGTTACACTGATATTTGCTTTAGGAAAGTTATTAAGCCTTTATGTATATTTTTTACAATTTTCTGTGTGCTGATGTCAGCAAAAAGTTAAAATAATTTTAAAAATTGTCTCTTGGCTCAGTCCTATTGAGATTATATATATATAAACAAATGGATAAAAACAACCAAAAATCCACATATCTCTATTAGAGAACAAGAGTGTCTATAAAAATGGCTATTCATTAAGCAAGTTATAAAATAAGAAGATATCCTGGTGGTCTGAAAAAGCATTAATTAGTTAGATGGGTTTCATTCACTCAGTAAGTTTTCCTTAAATCTAAAGCATATGTTACTCTGCTTTCATAAAAAACTGTCATTTAAAGAGTTAATCTGAAAGATTTCAAAGAACTCTGTGTTTTTAATTACTTAGAAGATACTATTAAGGTACTTAACCAAATCAGAAACTCTAGGGAACCTGGAGAGTTCCTTTAGCATGCTTGAGGGATGGGTCACTGTCACTGAATCAGACCTAGAAATCAACCTAAAGGATTATACATACTTGGTTCTTTGAAGGATCATGAGGAATTCAGTGACTCCCTAAAGCTAACATGAAAGCAGCATTTTTTTACTGACCTTAATTTAGAATTGCTTTTATGACACCACAACCTTTTTCTATATCATTGCAAAAATATTTCTTTCTTAAAGGTATGCTCTAGCACAATCCAAAGTTAGCCTCTGTAGAAAGTCAGAACATTGCTATGAAGAAACTCTCCCTACAATAAACCAGAGACTACTTAATTTTTTAACCCTGATGAATTTGAAATTTCTACCATGGCACATAAAAGCCATATGTGGAAACCTGAACTGAGTTAACTGACCTGAAGGAGTGCTTCCTCTTCCTTTAGGTGTGCTTGTTGTATGAAAACGCGGGCTTGTCCTGGGAACAGCTGTGCTTTTTGCTGCTGTAACATGAGCAGAGGTCAATCTTTGTGTTATACGGAGACCCTTAGTCGTATGTATAAAAGTGGACTTCTGTGTAGCTTTCAGATTCTGTGTAAGTAAAGATTTTGCTGGGGTGAATCTTTGGGTTGTTGGTGTGGTTGTAGAAGCATTTGCCATGATGGGATTCTGAGCTGCTGTAGAGACAGTGTTTGATATTGGGGAATTCCAGGCTGTCGTGGCGGAATCATTTGCTGTGGAAGGTTTCTGAGGAGGTGATGGGACCTTTGTAGCTGGTACATTTACAGTGGTGTATGTCTGAGAAACTATTGTGGGCTTTGTAGCTGAAGAATTTATTGTGATGAGTTTCTGAGGAGTTGGTGGGGTTTCTGTAGCTGGAACATTCACTGTGGTGGGTTTCTGAGGAGTTGGTGATGTTTCTGTAGCTGGAACATTTACAGTGGTGGGTTTTTGAGGAGTTGGTGATGTTTCTGTAGCTGGAACATTTACAGTGGTGGGTTTTTGAGGAGTTTGTGGGGTTTCTGTAGCTGAAATATTTATAGTGGTGGGTTTCTGAGGAGTTGATGAGATTTCTGTAGCTGGAACATTTACAGTGGTGGGTTTCTGAGGAGTTTGTGAGGTTTCTGTAGCTGAAATATTTATAGTGGTGGGTTTCTGAGGAGTTGATGAGATTTCTGTAGCTGGAACATTTACAGTGGTGGGTTTCTGAGGAGTTGGTGGGGTCTCTGTAGCTGAAATATTTATAGTGGTGGGTTTCTGAGGAGTTGATGAGATTTCTGTAGCTGGAACATTTACAGTGGTGGGTTTCTGAGGAGTTTGTGGGGTTTCTGTAGCTGAAATATTTATAGTAGTGGGTTTCTGAGGAGTTGGTGGGGTTTCTGTAGCTGAAATATTTATAGTAGTGGGTTTCTGAGGAGTTGGTGGGGTTTCTGCAGCTGAAACATTTACAGTGGTGGGTTTCTGAGGAGTTGATAAGACTTTGGTACCTGGAACATTTACTTCAATGGATTTCAGAACTGTTGGTACGACATTGTAAAAAGTTTCTGTAGAAGAAAAATGTTATAATAAAATTAGGTAAATAATGCTGTCCAAGTTAAGATTTAGGAACCAACTGTTTGCTCTGACTCTTCTCTTTCCCCACAAATATCTAAGTAAGACTTTTAGGAAACCAAGTATCCTCATGTCTTTCCCAAGGAACTGAAAATGCTATATATTATCTTTGCTTTGAAATAAGTTGCACCTATAGGCAACACCAAAGTAATATTGAGATTCTTAAAACTGTTTTCTATTTGAAAAAGGAAATCAAAGTCAGAACTGGCAATGATCTCATTCTTAATACCCCTCAAATAAAGAGTTTTTCTCATAAATTGTCCTCTTTCCCTCATGCCAAGACCAAAGAAGAACAGGATGCAACCTTGAACCAACAAAGATAAGCACAACATAGTCACTTTTTCCAAAGCAGCAGGACATGTTAATGACCTTGGGAACTTGTTTTGTTTCACTTCTCTTTTAAAGCAATAAATTCAATCAGACTACAGTAAATCCCTTTTCTCCTCTTGTGTTGGTTACCAACTTTACATAGAAAAATAGTTTAGTTCCCCTTTGGATTTTAGGTGAGATAACAAATATCTGAAGTGCAAATTTAGTGAAGACCTTATTCTGAGAGTCACCAATCTAACATTAGAATTTTAGGTCTATTTGACTTTGGATTGCTGATCCAATCTCCCTCATAAGGCAGTACTGAGCAGCGTGTAAGCCTGTTTGACCACATATTAGAGACTGCTGTCAACTTCTCTAAGCTTCAGTTTTCTCATCTGTAAAATGAATGAGTTTCCAAAAAGTTTCGCTATGAGGTGCCTGCAGATGATTTTGTTTTTATTCTGCTTAGAGTCCTGAAGGTTTTTGGAATCTCTTGGTTGATATACTTCATCACTTTGGGAAATTTTTCAGTCATTATCTCTTAGTATATTTCTTATACTTCTCTCCCTCTCTCTTTCTCTCCCCTATTTTTTTTATCATAACTAGAACAGTCATATCTCTAATGTCGTCAAATTTGGTCTGTATTTAACTTTATTTTTCTCTTTGTCCTTCAGTTTTAATTAACCTTTCTTCCATCTACCATCTCCTGCTATGTCCAAATTGCTGTTAAACCTATCTACTATGCTGCTCAGCTACTATATTTTCCTATTGAACAATGTCTATTTTACTCCATTTTATAGACTCCAAATCTCTGCTGAAGTTCTCTATCTTTTCTGTTAGTATCTTGAATATATTAATCACTTAAAGTCCTTGTCTGCTAACTCAATTATCTAGATTTTTCTTATTTGTTTTTCATTTCTCCTAATTTGATTATAATTTCTTACATCTCTCCACAGCTCATAATTTTTATTATATGCAACACATTGTATAAAATTCAGATGATATGATCTTCCAAAGGGAGAGTACCCTCCTCTGATAGGCAGATTGGTTTGCGGTGACCACATCCTGACCAATGAGGACCGAGCTGGGTTACAGTTTTCCCATATGACACAGCCTACTTCTGCTCTTGCCTCTGCTTCTTGGAAGCGGATCTTTCTTCCTCAGCCCCGAGAGACTGTGGGTAATCCAAGTCTATGCTTCAGCAGTACACTCTCTAGCAACACAACCTCTCTCTCCACAAAGCTTCAAAATGAGCTTAAATGTTATAAGAAGGATGCTGGCTGTATGCTTGATAAAAGCCTGTTCTTGTGATGGGTCTGTTGTCCAAATACCATAAGGGTCAGGAAGATCTCATTTTGTACTTTGGCAGCTTGGGGTCTAGCTCCCCAGTCTCATCTGCATTCCTAGAAATCGGCAAATGGCTCTTAGGAAAAACTCGGTCAGCATTTGAGGATTTCCAGTTTCTAGTGTGTTATCCTAGCTAACCACAACGACCAAGAGCAATGGTCTTTTATCTGGCTCAAGACAGATCCTCAGCCTACGTGCACATCAGAATCGTTTGCCTTCACTTGGAATTTTAGCTCATTCAGCCCTAGTTATTCCCCTGAGGGAACAATTTTTGCCTTTAAAATATGGTTTTTAAAAATAATCTACCCAGGTTTTGTAGTTATTGTCATGCCGGCATTGGCCTGCCATGACATCCTTGAGCATTACCACAGAACTATAAATTCTAAATAGCTGATTATTTAATAAAATAGGGGAAATAAATATGAAGTGGATCATATGGCTAAATTTTAAAATGTCAAAATTTACTCACTTTAAATGAATTCAAACAATTAAATGAAATTTCCGCCCTTTAACTATCACATCTCCACATCATAATAACTGTTATCATTAATGGTACAGAGAACAAATATGCAATATTACTGGGACAGTAAATTGGTACAGTTTCTTTTGAAACAATATTGGTAACATCTCTCAAAAGTTTAAATGAATATATCTTTTATATTGTAATTACACTGCAAGGAATTTATTGTAAAAAATGTACTTGTACAGATATAAGGAACACAATAACATTTACTGTAAAACTTTTTTAAAATAATTTTTTAAAAACTAGAACAGATACTAAATTCCATTCAACAGGAGACGGGTTAAGTAAATAATATATGTATATAATTAATATGATTTTAAAAAGAAATATGTGTATGTATATTTATTTCCTAGAATAAAACACAAAAATTTGTAAACAGTGGCTACTTCTGAGGGTAGGATTAGAAGAGACTTTTGCTTCTCATTTTATATAATCATCAACATGGTTTTAACATTGTGCTGTGCTTAATCATTCAGTCATGTCCAACTCTCTGTGACCCCATGGACTGTAGCCCGCCAGGATCCTCTGCCCATGGGGATTCACCAGACAAGAATACTGGAGTGGGTTGCCATGCCCTCCTCCACAGGATCTTCCCAACCCAGGGATCAAGCCCAGGTCTCCTGCATTGCATGTGGATTCCTTACTGTCTGAGCTACCAGGGAAGCCCAAGAATACTGGAGTGGGTAGCCTATCCCTTCTCCAGGGGAATTTCCCAATCCAGGAATCAAACTGAGGTCTTCTGCATTGCAGGTAGATTCTTCACCAGATGAGCTACCTGGGAAGCCTAGTTTTAACACGACTTCATAATATTCATGTATACCACTTATATGAAAAAATTACTATTAATAAGCAACGCTATTTAAAAACCATGCTACTAAAATTCACATATAATTATAAAAAGTAGCATTTGTTTGAGTTATACTGGCATTTGAATATGATACTGCTTAAATAAATGCCACCTCCTAGGAAAGTTCTAGAAATGTAAAGAAGAGAGCATTGTCAATAAGAGAGAAATTCTGGAGGCAGAAAACAATACAATTCAATGAAGTCAACAGGTGGGCAAGAGTTTCTCTTTGTTGTCACAACATACAAGATCATTATTTAGATCCTCCAGCTCAATCTAAGATTTCCTCTCAATTAAATAAACCAATTTATACACTTTTTTTAAACAAGAATATATCTATATTAACTTATTGGAAGTAACATGGTAAGAATCAGCAAATATAAGCTAATTCACTAAAAACACAAGACATATGTGTGTGCATATAAGTATATATGTATATATAAATATATATATGTATATAAAATACATCTCCATCATACTCTGCAGTTCAAGCAGTAAAGAATCCACCTGCAATGCAGGAGACACAGGAGACCTGGGTTTGATCATTGGGTCAGGAAGATCCCCTGGAACAGGAAACGGCAATCCACTCCAGTATTCTTGCCTAGAAAATACCATGGACAGAGGAGCCTGGTGGGCTGTAATCCATAGGTCACAAAGAGTCAGACATGACTGAGTATGCACACACCTGCACTATTACACAAATACATATACTCACAGAGGTCATGTGTGTAGTATTTGTATTTTACCATACAGTGGCTCAGCAGTAAAAGAATCTGCCTGTAATGCAGGAGAAGTGGAGACTCAAGTTTGATTCCTGGGTCGGGAAGATCCCCTGGAGAAGCAAATGGCAACCCATTCCAGTATTCTTGCCTGGAGGATCCCATGGACAGAGGAGTCTGGCAGGCTATGGTCCATGGGGTCGCAAAAAGTAAGACACGACTAAGCAACTAAACAACAACAGCAACAGTACATGTTCTCCACATTGGTGCTTCTTCCTTTTGGAAGTCATAGACCCCCTCGTAGAGTCTACTCCCCAGAAAAATGCAAATATGCATATGTGCAACATTTTACATTCATTTCTCAGGGAGTTTGTATACTCTCTGAAGCCCATATACAGACCCAAGGGTAAGGATAAACAGAAATGTAACTTCGCAAACTGATTACCTTTGCATTGAGGTAGGGGGCCACTCCATGCTCCTTGGTCATCTTCTTCCGTACAATAGATAGAGCTCTCTCCATGTAGGGTGAAGCCTTCCATGCATTTATATGTTACAGATTGTCCGTATGCATAACTGTTTTGTTTCTCTTGAATCATTCCATGGTCAACTTTTGGTGGTTCTGGGCATAAAATTTCTTTTAAAACATCATAACATATGTTAAATTAATTAAATCCACAAGATATTTTTATAAACAAGATTAAAATATGTTAAATATTTTATTTAAAAAGATTAAAATATACCATTCTTCTACTAAATTGAACATTTCATCTCAGAGAAAGCAAGGCATAGACTTCTATTTAAGGAGTAAAAGGACTTGAGTTTAAACTAAGATGTACCCTCCTGAGAGCAGAGAAGAGGGCTCTGCTTTTGATTTCAGGGAGAAACAATACTGAATGAAAGGAGCTGGGAATGTAAGTGGCATGCATAGGAAACAGAAATTTTGGATAGAGCAAAAGATTTTAAAAGTC
Source organism: Muntiacus reevesi (assembly GCF_963930625.1). Classification (NCBI taxonomy): domain Eukaryota; kingdom Metazoa; phylum Chordata; class Mammalia; order Artiodactyla; family Cervidae; genus Muntiacus; species Muntiacus reevesi. The sequence goes on along the minus strand of NC_089253.1, from coordinate 54,115,478 downwards.
AAAATTAGACTTTAATTTTCAGGATAAAAATTTTAAAGCATGTGTTGACTCTTGGCCTTTTATTTGAAGTAAATCTTACTGAGCAGCTGAATTTGTAAAGCAAATACAAGCAAAGTATTGATTGTTATATTATAAAAAGAAGTCTCTCCCTGGCAGCTTCCCTAATAAAATATTTGATGGGTCCACATTCTCTAGAGACATGAAGCTGTTCTTCTTGTCTTTTTTTTTTTAAGCAGGAAAGCAATGTGATCACATGTAGACGTCAAATTATATTACATCAAATACTCTTAAGTACCCAGACAATACTAGCTATTTATTAATTACTTTTAGGCCACTGATCAAAGCAGGGAACAAAAACAAGCTAATCCGATTTACACTGGGCTGAGTGGGTATTGACAACACACATTACCATCAGTTCAGTCCCAACAGTTTCCGAGCACCTAATACGTACTGGGCATTGTTCTATAAATAGAAGTATGACCAAGTAAGATACAGTTCCTCTGTCTTAAACTATAGTAGAAAGAGACATTCAAAGAGGTCGTGTCCATACAAAATGGTGAGGAATATCACAGAAGCGTGTACAGTGGTATTGAAAGAAAGAACAGCTAACCAGCCCGGGACTGTGGGTACAGTCAGGGAAAGCTGCGAGGAGAAATTCCAGAGCAAACTCTTAAGAAACAAAATAAAAGGGGTGGGGGCACTGAAGGGATTTCCCGGCAAAGGCAGCATCATAGGAATGATGTGGGGACATGAACAAGTCCGAGGTATCCAGACAACCTCAGCAGTTTGTGAAGGAGGAGGGCAAGACATAACATGTGGAGAATTGGATAGACTATGGCTAGATTTGTACACTATATGAAGGGGTTTAGACCTTGTACATTGTACATGATGAGGAGATACTATCAAGTCTCTTTCAAGAAGGAAAGAGACAAGTCACGTTTGTGTTTCAGGTGGATGACTGGGTTGAGGTTGGATAAAACACTAAAGGTGTGTGAGAATGCAGGCTGGAGGCCACTGCAGTCAGCATCACTTGAGCAAGTGGAACTCCTGCCTAGCTCCCACCTCGTGAAAGGCCATGCTCTTGCCCTCCTCTGTGTGTGCCTCTCTCTGCTGGATGGGGAACTGCAGGGCTGAGACAGTATGCTCAATGTGAGCTACTCCCCACCCCATCTAAATCATGCTCCAGGAACTGGTGCCCAGAACTCCCTGGGCCAACACTCCTTTCAGGGCTTTTCCTCGTCCATATTCTTGACAATAGTCTATACTGCTGAGGTGTCCACTTTTAGGCCAGAGTTCACGGAGTGGGGCTAAGGGTTACAGGGGATATGATTTGGGTGTGTAGGTTGACCAATCCATTTACAGGCATCAGAGACCCCTCACAGTGCGAGAAGGGGGCACCAACTTGAGAAAGGCTGAATCTTAGATTGAGTGAGTGAGTGAAGTCACACAGTTCAGTCCGACTCCTTGTGACCCCACAGACTGTAGCCTACCAGGATCCTCAGCCCATAGGATTTTCCAGGCAAGAATACTGGAGTGGGTGGCCATTTCCTTCTCCAGGGGATCTTGTGACCCAGGGATCAAACCTGGGTCTTGCACATTGTAGTCAGATGCTAGCACAGAGGCCCTGGGACCTCCATTTATACTCTTGTCCTAGGCCCTGAAAATGTTAGGAATAGCCCTTATTGAAAAGTCAAAATGAAGGCTAGTAAGCCATATTAAAAGTGTTATATATAGAAGATAAAATACAGCTTTGAGAAATACATTAAGGAGATAAAGGAAATAATATTTGGTGATTACAAGTGAGAGGTTAAGATAATGAGAGGGGCCTGGAAGGACAGATATTATATAGCAGCGACTGATTCTAGGCTAGTGTGTACTAGTCGTCAACTAAAATTATTTTTGAAAAGAAAATACTGGCAGAAAGATAGGAAAACAGGTGTTTCTGACACTGAGGCTTTCTTCAGAGGTGAACAAGTGTCACCTCTGATTGATGTATGACCAAGGAAAAGTTCTGAATATGTCCATTGTTCCTTCCTTCTTTGGATCCACACCTCCATATCCACATCCACACACGGACACCAATGCTGCCTCATGTGTTGATAAAGGCCTAGACTGCATACTTGAGATATGCTGTGTGCTCAGGCAAGGTCAAAAACCTCATTGCTTAAGAGTTTATACTTTCCACTTGAAGTTTTTAATGGAAAGTCTACACTAGGAGAAGTAGGGCTTTAATAGGGATAGTTGAAGACATGGGGTTGCTGAATGAAAAGGGCTCTTTCCCACAGAATAGAGATGTCAGTGATTGCAGAGTTGCAGAGTCAGGTAAGACAGTCAGAGCGGAAAATATGGACATCAGGGTTTTAACCACAGAGTTGAAGATGTTAGACAGAGAGCAAGATCTGGACTAGCTATAGGCAAACACAAAGAGAAATGGGGTTTGCAGTGCAAAAGCTCTTCTGTGCTGGAACACACGCTTGGTGTACACATTTCTGTGAAATTCATGACAGCAGTTGCTTATAAATACGTTGGCCTCAACTGGGAGACTGCTTGTCCAGACTTTGTGATAAGCTGTTGCCTCTGTCAGCAAAAAAGATACGGTCTAGCTCCTGCTTGGAGAAGGCAATGGCAACTCACTCCAGTACTCTTGCCTGGAAAATCCCATGGACGGAGGAGCCTGGTAGGCTGCAGTCCATGGGGTCGCTAAGAGTCAGACAAGACTGAGTGACTTCTGTTTCAATTTTCACTTTCATGCATTGGAGAAGGAAATGGCAACCCACCCCAGGGTTCTTGCCTGGAGAATCCCAGGGACAGGGGAGCCTGGTGGGCTTCCGTCTATGGGGTCGCACAGAGTCGGACACGACTGAAGAGACTTAGCAGCAGCAGCAGCAGCTCTTGCTTGCTTTCCATATTTGCTTTAGTATCATTTACAGAATGCCTAACTGGATGATGGAAATAGGAAAGGTGATGGCGGGTAGTAAGGATGGATACTTGAAAATAATAATGAAAAAGAGGAAGAAATAGTAGATATAGGAGGTGGGGTCCAAGGTGGGTGTGGCAAGAGCAAACTCCTGGGTGGCAAGGCTTCATTTCATTTGTCTTCTTATCAGTTGACCCCACACTTTCCCTACCAAAGAGTGTGATTCTTGTTAAATTACACTACATCTACTCAAGTTTCCTGCTCTTAATAACACCAAAACTTGAAATGAGCAATAATTTCAAAGAGGATGAGAGAAATAAAACCTACTTTTTAAAACACTGCACGTATCTACTCTGTTTCCAGGAGACATATGTCTCTAATGCACATATATCTAACTTGATATACCCTTTTAGGAAATTAATCTCTGTGCCCTCTTCCCTCTTGAGAAGATAGAATTTTCAAGTGCAGATATTTCTTCATTACTATGAATGCTTTTTTCTCTAAAGATAAAAGTATATCACGGTTTAAAACATTTCAACATAATTAGCTCAGTTAACAATCCTTAAAGGAGTCTAGTGTAAGTAACACTAGGTCTTAGAAGAATGACGGGTTTGAAATCAAGAGGTCTGGGTTAAGTGCCTACTTTGGCCACTTATTTTGGCATATAGGGTCAAGTCATAGAGACCTTCTAATGAATAGTATTTTAACCACCAAAAATTAAAAATTATGAAGGAGGGGGAAAAAAATCCGAAATCTATTTTATTTGACTGTTAGAAGGAATGATAAGATAATAAATGACCAAGCACAATATAAACCTTAGTTAATTTTTAATCCTATATCCTCATGGTTAATAAATTAAGAAGCATTACTAATAGAGTTATATAAACTAGGCAAAACATTCACACACTGGAAGGTGAGGGTACTACAAATATATACTGAGGGTGATTTTAAAGACCAAAAAGCAATTTATCATTGATTATTCAGTCCCACAGCAGAGTGCTTAGAATTTTTCAGTCTTACCTTGGCATTCTGGAAATTCATCAGTCCACCCAACAGTATCTCCCATAGCAGAACAGTAACTAGAAGCTGCACCAACTAATTTGTACCTAAAATAATGAGGGAAGGAAAAAACATTAAGTTCCATTCACACATATTTGACTTCCCTTAACTCCTTCAGAATAGCACCTTACAATATTTATTACACCAGTCGATAGAGACAAACAACAGTTGATAAAGGCTCATTTGGCAGTTTAAAGGAAAAGAAAAACTTATATCTAAAAGGGTGACATCAAAGATAAAAAAGTGTAAGATAAGCAAAATATTTTTTATTTGGGTAAGGCATATGTTGAATACAGATCCTTAAATCTTTTCTATTTCTGAGTTCTCAAAGATCAATATAGATTCCATAGAATAACAGAATGTACTTATATTTAAAGCATTTCAAAGTATCCCCAGATTTGTTATTAATGATCCAAATATCTGTGTTTAGTACAGGAGACAAATGATACTGGTAGCTTTATAAAGAACATGGACACACACACACAGAATAAAATATCATAGTTCAATTTACAGGTATTAAATGAGAAAATGAATATAAAGTTTTTAGCAGCACTTGAAACACTGATAATCCTCAATGACAATACCCCTTTCCCATATGTAGAGAACTTACAAAAGATCTTAGGTCAGAAGGATATTTTTACACTAAGAATGATTGTTTTTAACCCTTGATATTTTATAACAGATTATTTGCATACAAAGAAAACAAACAAATGCAAACTCATTATTTAGGTAAAGACTGGTTTCAACACTGAAAGATTTAATTTCTCCAAGGATCATCAACTTATCACAAGTTTTTTCCTCTACAAGTTACAGTTAAAATTTTATAATGAAATCTAACATTTGAGAGAATTGTGGTGGTATTATAAGAAATATTCCTTTTTTGCCCCATTTTACTAATTTTAACTGCAATGAGTTCATCATTGAGCAGAAGGGTAGTTTTATTGCTCTTAAACACTGGTCACAAATCGAAAAGTTTCCATCTTAAATCCTAATTTGTTTTCCCAGTTGTTAAATATAGTGTTTCATATGCTCAAACTTACCCTGTGTTACATGAAAAATAGATCTCCGCACCAAGTAGTATGTCAGTTGTTATATTGACATGACCATTTTCTATTTCTCTAGGCTTAGGACATGATCTTTCTAGGAAAGAATATAAGTTGATTTTTTTCATTAAATTATCAGGCACATCTATGCAAATTCACCATCTGAACCATTGCTATTACTTATCCAACTATTTAAATTGTACCTTCATTTGACCAGTTTCAAGAAAGCAACGTATTAGTCCATGGGGTCACAAAGAGTCAAACACGACTGAGCGACTTTCACTTTCTTCAAAATATACACTTAAGTCATTTTGCACCATGTTAAGTCGCTTCAGTCACATCCAACTCCGTGCGGCCCTGTGGACTGTAGCCTGCCAGGCTCCTCAGTCCATGGGATTCTCCAGGTAAGAATACTGGAGTGGGCCATTTCCTTCTCCAGGGGACCTTCCTGACCCAGGGATCAAACTCCTGTCTCTTAAGTCTCCTGCATTGGCAGGAGAGTTCTTTACCAATATTTCATTTTTAGGCTACTCCAGTACTCTTGCCTGGAAAATCCCATAGATGGAGGAGCCTGGCAGGCTGCAGTCCATGAGGTTGCTGAGTTGGACACGACTGAGCAACTTCACTTTCACTTTTCACTTTCATGCACATGGAGCAGGAAATGGCAACCCACTCTAGTGTTCTTGCTTGGAGAATCCCAGGGATGGGGGAGCCTGGTGGGCTCCCATCTATGGGGTCGCGCAGAGTCAGACATGACTGACGTGACTCAGCAGCAGAAGCAAACTAGGTTTAATCTTAAAGGTTTATACAGTGGTCATGTATGGATGTGAGAGTTGGACTATAAAGAAAGCTGAGCGCCAAAGAATTGATGCTTTTGAACTGTGGTGTTGGAGAAGACTCTTGAGAGTCCCTTGGACTACAAGGAGATCCAACCAGTCAGTCCTAAAGGAGATCAATCCAGGGTGTTCATTGGAAGGACAGATGTTGAAGCTGAAAGTATAATATTTGGCCACCTGATGCGAAGAGCTGACTCATTTGAAAAGACCCTGGTGCTGGGAAAGATTGAGGGCAGGAGAAGGGGATGGCAGAGGATAAGATGGTTGGATGGCATCATCGACTCAATGGACATGGGTTTGGGTGGACTTCGGCAGTTGGTGATGGACAGGGAGGCCTGGCGAGCTGTGGTTCATAGGGTCACAAAGAGTTGGACATGACTTAGTGACTGAACTGAACTGAAACCTTAAATGAAATCAGGGAGCAAAGTAATATTTCTAGCTCACAAGTAATTAGTTTGCCGAATTTAAAACAAATTGGTTCTAATGGTTCATTTAGGAATTGTTCTAAATAATAATATGTACACATAGACTTCCTCTATGAGTGAAGGAAGAAACATTTTTTCCCCAAACACCATGTGACTAAGATTACTCTTTAAAGCTGTACTCACTTTTACAAAATCCATCAGGTTTGGACCACATAAAATTCTGAAGACAAGTTATGTTTCCTGAGAGAGAAGGGTCCCTTATGTATCCTGGACGGCACTCATATTCCACAGTGGAACCTTCTGGGAAATAATTCTGTTGGATATAAGACTTTTTGAGAGATGCAAAACGTAGGCTGGTTGGAAAGTCACAGCTACCTGAAAGTATTAACAAAAGCAACAACAACAACAAATGAGTATCACTTGATGTTACAATCTCTGTCTAATTATCTGGTCCTTAGATCACTTTTTCTCGTATTTCTTTGTACATTTAGTATTCATATTAATGTCACTATGGCATTGATAGTGTATCAGCATATTCACATGTAAATTTTCATTCCCCAGTTACTAGAGCACTGTGAAGTAGATTTGGTACACTAAAGTCACTCTATCCACAACTCAGAAAGTATAACTTATTTAAGTTGCCTGGTATCATTCTGGCATTGACCCTATTAATGCCAATTCCCTTACCCTGTCCCATGTATCATAGGGATAGGTAAGAACCGGCATTTCCAGATCCCTGGGCTAGTGTCCTGGACAACAATAATAGCTAACAATAATAGCTAACATTTATTGAGTACTTGTAAATGTTTTACACATACAAACTCATTGAATCCTCAGGACAACCTATGGAGGCAAGGATCAGATGAGCCAATGGAGCACAGGAAATATTTAAAAACTGGAACCATCCAGACAAATTCGAATTTATAGTGGCATCATATAGTGTAAGGGGCATTAGATCTATAGTCAACAGACTCGCTGGCTCTTCTGCATAAGGAGCTCCTGATCCCAAGGAAGTTGTTTAACTGGGGGCTGCTTTCTCAACTGTAAAATGTGAATAAGTCCTTAACATCCTCAGGGAGTTGTTTGAAGAATTAGACAAAGTACTCTATGCAGAATAGTTATAAACACTAAAACATGATACATGTGCAAAGACATGTACTTCAACCTCCTGCCTTGGATCATGGATAAATAAAAACAAAATTAAAGCTGATTTCACACCTGATTTCAAAAAGTACTTGTGGCAGTTTCTATGCTCACTGTAGCTTCTATTGCTCCAAGTTGTTCAAATGCAGGAATTACATTTTATCTTTACATGTACATGTCAAGGCTAAACTAGGGAAATGCCTATAAAGATAGATTTTGAAATGAAAATTGAGAATTTTTAAAAATATCACCACAGAGTTGTACCGGGCAAGTCCTACAGAGGACTCTGTTATGTGTCTCAAGGTAACTGCCAAACATAGTTATAGGTAATGTACTCCCTAAACAGTACCTATTGTTTATTTTCGCTATTAATCAGTTCAAGATTTACAGTGTTAGGGGAAAAAACAAAAAACAAAAAACAACTGTTAATGAAGAGCAGGACCTATTCCAGGAAGTAATGCCATCAATTAGCTAGATTGTGAATTGCCAACAGGTATACCCAGGTGATTAATAATGCTAGAAAACTATCAATTACCAGTCATTCCAAAGAGGGATAAAATTAAACTTAAGAAACATTCCATTCCCATAACTTCTAAAATGAAATGAAGAACTTACGATTACAAAATTCAGCAAGCTCTGACCATTTATTATTTTGACAGACCACTGAGTCTGCCTTGCCAGGAACTTTTACAAAGCCTTTGTTACATTTGTAGGTTACTTTCTGTCCTTCAATAAAACTTGTAAGACTTCTCAAAGTTGCTTCGGCATTAGGTACATCTGGGGGAAGGCCGCAGTCACCTAGGAAGGAATAAACAAAACTGAAGGAAATACCACTTTTCAACTCACAGCAACATTCTTTTCCCAAGACAAATAAGGGCGGCAGCAAAGGCTTTTGATGCCTGCACAATATTTCCATCCAGTGCTGAGCTGACATATCAAGAACTTGCCAGGCTTCCTGTCTGCCAATTAATTCAAAACTAAAAGAAATTCCTGCCCCTCGTTATCATATACATACAGAGAGAGCTCTAGACTTCCACAGAGATGCTGTTTCGAGGCCCACAATACAGACAGATGCCCCCTTGGAACGTTACACCTGGAGGAGACGACGCGCAAACTTATAGCGCCAAGTCTGTGCTCGACTGGACCCTGTGGTGGGCAACGATCTGGCCTCCCAGCCTTAAGGAGATGCTGAGGATCCACTCTCTTCGACCTCTGCCTGTCTTTTTGGATTCTCGATGTTTGCCCATCTCCCCTCCATGGCTCCCTCCTAAAACCCTGCCAGCTGGGGTCCAGCATAGTAAACCTCCTAGTGGCAGGTGAGCAACGAAGAGCCCTTTCCGTCCCCAGGGATCGTGCCAGTAGGAGGGCTGACCCTTACAGGTGGAGGGCTCCGGGAACGATTAGGGATGCCCACACAGCTCACCCGCCGCGCTCCGCGGACCCCTCGGCTGTCGCGCCGAAGACCTCCACCCCTTCCACCCTGCCCGAAGGCTGAGCCGCAGCGGTGGGCTTGCGCCCCGGACCCCCACTCACCCGACGCAGCCGGAGGACGCAGGAGTAGCAGCAGCAGCTGCGGGCCCAGCCCGCCCAGCAGGCTCAGCAGCGCGCGGGCGCGCGGGCGCGCGGGGCTCATCGCGCGCGGGGACGGGGACCGGGCGCGGGCCTCCGCGGTGAAGACACAGCGGGCTGGAAACGGGAGCTGAAGTCTGGGCAGCGCTCTGAAGTTGAGCAATAAGTTAGATTAGCGCCCTGGGCGGGGCCGGGGCTCTGAATCACCAAAGGACTGCGAAGGAGATGAGTGGGCGAGGGCTTTTCTCACACCAGGTGCTGGGCGGGGTAAGGGCGGGAGCCCCATCTTCACGGGCCCCTGGGATCCGAAAAAGAGGAAAAAGAGGGGCCCGGGGCAGGGAAAGCAGCTCGCTGGGGCCGGACGCTGGGACTCTTGCTTTCTCTTTGCTAGGGTGGGGCCTGCTATGAGCCGCCGAGTGGAAATGCAAATATCTGCTTTCTTACGTAAACAAAGTAATAGGGGGAAAGGAGGCGAGAGGACTGGTTAAGCGGCATAGGCCTTCCTGGCCCGGAATCTGGATTAGTTTAAGTGGAAATGAAGCGCCTTTGAGTGCTGCAAAGCTGAGCGGTAGGTGCGGCGGGCTTGGAGGTTGCCCCCGGAGCTGAGAAAGGGGACGCACCCGGGGACCTGGCGTCTTCACCTTGGAGGTCTGTCAAATGGCAACCAGAAGATGAGAGGGAAGAACCACCGTGTGCTGTCTCCTTGAACATTCTGTGATCTGAAAACAGCAAATGGGAAACCAGCCAAGAAAGCAGGTCGAGAAACAGCAGGGAGTGAACAGTGTTCTTAGCATGGTTGCATGAGGATCGCTTTCATCGCCAGGGGTATTCCTTATAAACCTAGGACACCTCTTGGATTCTACTTAGGGACTGCTGTCGTGTGACTGCTGTAGACCTGTGTCGGCTGGGAGAAAATTGTAAAAACAAAAACGGAGCGCTAGAAAGCTAAATAGTAAGAGGGTGGATTTTAAGAGGAAGCTTTGTTAGAGAAACCTTAAGTATATGCCAGGGGTTTGCCAGGGTGGCCACACCTTAGAATGACATGGGCATGTTTTTAAAATCCAAATGTTCAAGCTACACCTGAAGTTAAATTAGAATCTCTGGAGATGGGACCGGCAGGACATCAGGATTGTTTTGAAGCGGTCCTCGTAATTCTACTCTGCAGCCAGGTTGAGAACCACAGACTGCTGGTCAGGGGACTGTTCCTGCCAACAACACCGAAGGACATTGATGAGAGGCCAGTTATTCATCCTCACCCGGAACAACTCAGAACGTGTTTCCCTTCAATAGTGTAACTGAGCTGGTTAGCAGAGTCCTAGCCTGGATTTCCTATCCCCCCAGACACTTTACCTGATTACATGGAATCCCCAACTTGAACTTATGCCTTGGTCCGTGGACCAGCTGTGGACTCCATGCCTCTTATCCTTTCCTAAATGCTTTCTGGTCACTCTTTATTGGTTAGTGTGAGCTTTACAAGGGGGAAAACAGCAGTTCTACAACAGTATTTTCTCTGACTCCTGCTTACTGTACTGAACAGAACTGTGTGTTACCCAGTGCTAGAACCTAGAACCGTTCCAGGAAGGGAAGTCCTATAGGTTTTCATTGAAGCCAATTGGTATTTAAACACCTTAGAGTTTAGAAGGGGAGGGGAGTGCTTTCAAAACCATCTAATGTGGTCCTCATCCTTGATATCAAAATACCTTATTTTTAAGTCCATATTTGGCATAAAATCACAAAGTGTATAAGGGCTCAGAGTGTTTTAGAAGTTATACCAGATCTTCATTTATTTTTCCAGAGAGCCTCCCTTGACTTTAACTGCCACTCCCTTTTGCTACACCATCATAGGCAGATAGTGTACACCCCTGCTTGAGCTCATACAAGTGGTGTGAAAGGCAAGGTGGTATCATAAAAAAGAGTTGAAGATCAAGGCCAGTTATGGAGTTGCTAGAAGACTTATCTATGAGGCCTGTTAGAACAGTTTATTAAGTGAATTTAATAATTTTTATTCAAAGAAAACATTGAAGTCTGCAAATGTAGAAAAAAAAAAATGTCTATCACCCAGCTTAACCACACTAAATGCTCTAAGCATTTACCTTCCAAACTACTTAGTTAATAATTCATCTTTTTTTAAAAGAACTTTTATGAGAAGTAAGTGAGTAGACTCTAGTAATACTTTCAGTAACAGCACTCCCAAAATTACAACATTTCCTCAGAATGTTGAAAAAAGAAAAAAAAAAAAAAAAGATTTCCACTTATTCAACTTAGAAAAAAGTTCTATGATAAAAATCTATGCATGATTAAGAAAATTAGATATTCAAATTTATAATTTACTGAAGATTATTTTGGCTTCAATTTGTTGTGTTCCAATATAGACATTATACACTGTTTTGCCATGACAACTTCTTAAAGTGGAGATAACTGTCCACATCTTAGAGATGAGGAAGCAAGCTGAGAAGGTAAGCAATTTACCCAAATCTGTGCAGCTAGTAAGTGACCAGGCCAGAATCTAAATCCAGTTTGTCTTATTCCCAAACCTCTATTTACCTACCCTACTCTACCACACTACATTCTTTTTGTTGGACTTAAGCAGCACAATTTTCTTCTATGTGGAAGACTCTGAATTAGGCAATTCGGGGAGGTGATTTGAGACCAGCTACATCTGATGACATATGTGGTCCTGAGCCTTCATACTTGATCCATAAAAAACATCTGTGTATTCTCAGGGACTCAGGTACCCATTGATCAAGACATATTTGGGACAAGAATAGTCTCTACAGAGCTTTGCAATTTCAAAGCAATGTTTATATAATTAGGTTGAAAAACATTTAGCAAAATAGAAAATAGCTCTACGATTTTCACAGAGGTTAGAACACATGGCTTCCACCACTGTCCCAGGCACCATCCAATGACTACATCAAAGGTTTTTAATACACTGAGGGCCGCTTAGTACTCAGAAGCACATTAAGAAAGTGGTGATATTTGTGTTTCAGAATCTGTAACCTAAGAGAGAGGTTTTATGTGATAAGTGCCATGAGCATACCACAGTCAGTGTGTGCTATGAGGGTTCAGAAAAGACAAAAAGGAATATGGCTGTTGGGGCAGAGGAGGCTGACATCCTAGGGATTCAACTAAATATGACAAATGAATATCAGTGTAATAGGGAAAATATGAAAATAGATAAGAATGATATGAACAGAGATTTGGGGTCAGGAAAAGCACAGTTTATTCCAAGAGGAGTAAGGAATTTTGTTTAGGGAGAACTTGTAGAACTGAATTGGAGCAATAAAAGGTTGAAACATAGACTGGCAATAGATTTGAGGGAACCTTAAATGCAAGGCTTTTCCACATTTAGTGCTATTCTGAAACACTGGAGGACAGTTGAAGATTTTAAGCAGGAAGCTGAGGTGAATTTCACAGTTGTGTGTAGGATATTGCAATGGGGGTGACTGAACAAAGACTCGATTTATTACAGCTAACTGTGTAGTGGCTGAGCAACTTAAGATTGGAGTACAGAAATGTCGTTAATTTTAAATTAATAAATGTATGTTAAGGAAACAATCTTGCTACTCTAAAAATCCCTTGACACAATTTTTACAGCCATTTGAGTTTTTATGATTGTTCTTACCAATATGTTTCAATGGAAGAACTTACAATTTGGTGACTCAGAGATAGGAAACAAGGGGAAAACTGTTAAAGCTGACTCAGCACTTTGGTATTTGAGCCTAGAGGTCCTATTTGAAAGAATTGTTTCAAAGTTAAGAAGTAGTTTAGGGAAGAAATAAAAATTTGGGGAAAAAAAAATTTGGCTGTGCACTTGTTGAATGTAAAATGCCTTGGCAGGGTGTCCACGTGGAGGTGTATAGATGAAAACATAGATGAGGTTGAACTGGAGCTTGGATGATGTGGCTGAAGGTGTGGTAACCAAGGGGGAGAATGTAAACAGAAACTCAGAGGCCTGAGGTGTGAGCCTTGCGCCATCACTCCCTCGCCTCCGCAATACAGTACAAATGATAAAGGGGAAGGAAAAGAAGTGCCATTTCCTGGAAGCCTAGAGACACAAAGCCTTAAGCCAGATATTATCACTCTAGCTGTCAGGGAGGCGGTTGGTGTTTACGGAGGTTAAGTGCCTCCAGATCACTGGGCAGTGAAGGGCGGAGCTGGGGCTTAGGACCCTAACCCCTCTGTTGCACTGCTCAGCACACCCCCTCTGCAAAACGCTCTGCTCACAAAATCAGACCCAGTACCAAAGGACCACCACCTTTCAGGATCTTTCAGTTCCTCAATTCTAAATCAGTCTATTTCGTATTTGCATTCATAACTCAGCCTAGAATTATCCCCAGTCAATCTTAGAGTGGCCAATGAAAAACAAAACTTTTTTCTGAGATATTTTGTCACACAGTTGCAAACCAGGGCAGCCGTGCTGCACAGAATAAGTAAAAAGTAAATGAAAGCTGAAGAGAAGACTCCTTCTTTTAAGGGGAGTTTACTCTTCAGGAATTCACTAATCAAGGTATCAGTGTACTATATCAAATTTAGCTTTTGTTTTTCTTTATTTCCACTAGGGGCAGGTTTAGCAGCACCCCATAAAAGTGACTTAATACCTTGTGATATTTGCACTTGCCTTGGTGGCATCCTGCCCTGCCTCCTGCTTCCTTGTCTGTGAGGAAAGGCTCAGAGGCCGAACGGAAGCATGATGCTTGACTCACATGAGCAAATGTTTCTAGCCAAGCCCTGATTTTGTGAGACGACAGTGAATTTTTGCCGAAGTGGAGGTGGTGGCAGGAACCAGAAACCTGTGTGGGGTGTGTGTGTGTGTGTATGTATCTGTGTGTTTGAGTCTGTGTCTATATGCATGTGTGTGCGGCTGTGCTTCTGAAGGTATGTGAATGTGTGAGTATGTGCAGGTATGCATGTGTATGTATGTTCACATGTGTGTGAGTATATGTGTATTTGTGTGTATGTGTGAGTGTGTGATGGGAAGTAACATAGCACAAAGACTGAGGGAGCAGTCTGGGAGTCATACTGTCTTAATTCCAAACACTGACTCTGTTGCTTCATTACTTTCTATGCGGCATGGTATCCAACCACTGTAGCACAAATCACTTATTTTTAACTCAGATGTGATAATGTTGCCTACCTCATAGGGTTTTTGTGAAAGATAAATGAAGTGATGTATGTAAGACACTTGCTACTTTGTGTGACTCACAGTAAATACTCAACGACTATTACCAACAATTGATGACAATGACAGGCATGAACGAGCACTTCATATGCCAGGACATGCCCACTTTTCATGTATTTAAAAAAAAAAATCATGACAGAGAATCTGAAAACTCTATAACAGGAGTATCAAGGAGATGCTAATAGTGTTGAGATCATTCCATTATCCGCCTTATTCCTTCCCCACCCAGTAGAATTTCACCATTGGCAAAATTAGTCATTTACAAAGATTCAGATTTATTTAACATTGTCTCCCTCCCTACTTCCCCTGTAATCCCATCTGCATTCTGTTTGCCTTGATTTATGACCTTGCAAATTAAAAAGCAAAATTACAATCTGAGCTCAGTATAATTGCACAAGGGTGAGGAGAGAAAAAAGATATTTGCACTTAAGGATCACATAGCATGTGCTACTCTTAGTTTGAGGACTAACTCACTGCTTAGAAATCATGGCAATGCCACAAGCAAACGATTACTACATCTATTTTCATATAACACAGATGCTCAGAGGAAAAAATGGTTGGATCAAGAGATACATATAGCAAAGCCAAGATTTGAATCCAGGTCTCAGTAGCTTTAAAATTGTGATCCTTCCACTACACGTTACTTTATATTTGTTGGTACATAATTAAAGATAACTGTTCCTTGATATTTCTCAGAAGGATTCATTAGTGGGTAAATATTTTCTTACCACTTCGCTTTTCATTGTCAAATAAAAGCCAATTACCTAAAGATGAGCATTTCCCTGGAATAAATTGCACTTTTTCATGTAAAGCCAAACAGTTTGCTATAAAGAAGGCAATTCAAATGAGGCTTGACTGGTGAAAATGCTCTTTCCTCGAGGTCTCCATTTTTTACCACCTCCTCTAAGACTTCTGTAGTATCCTCTCTTCTCCCTCCTACATACTAATCCTTGTGGTTCAAAGTGCTTTGCCTCTCCTTGCTGGTTCTTTTTTAGTACATTCTGCCACATGTGGGGATCACTGAAGGATAACTCTAAATTGCAAGAAGGTCTGAACTTCTTTATGGCAATTACAAGGTCTAATTTATCATTTTGTCTTTTATTCCCTAGTGCAATTTCATGCACAGAGTAAGTATTGAATAAATGGTTGTTATATTTACCAGTCTATCTTCCTTATGACCCTGGAATTTATTAACTTGTTTAATAAACACGGCCGATATACTACGATAAGAACTGATAACATTATTTCAACTTTGGCCATTTCTCTCTCATAGTCCGTAATTTAGATAAATCTTCCATGACCTCTGTATCCGATTAGAATCTCAATAGGTAGAAAGAGAGTAAAGAATTTTCCAGGATAAAAGACCTATATAGGACAATTTTATTTGAGACATATACGAAAGTGAGCTTCTTCTAATTTTCAGACCCTCTCTCTCTACTTCAAATCTGCTTTATTCAAAGAATAGTATCATTATCCATTCAGATTTAGGTACCTTCCCATCTCTTGCTTCTATTGCTTGAAGACATTTTATGGGGAAAAAAAAATATTCAAATGGCCAAAATAAGAATGGGGAGAAAAGTTCCACATCATTATTCATCAAGGAAATGAAAATCAAAAGCAGTAGTTTACTACTAAACACTCCATTGGAGAGACTAAAGTTTTAAAAGACCTTTTATTAGTGAGGATAAGAACACCTGGAATCCTTGTACATTGCTAGTGAGAATGTAATATAGTTCAACCACTTTGGGAAACACTTTGGCCCCTTCTTAAAAAGTTAACTGGATACCTTGTATGTTAGTCATTCAGTTGTGTCTGACTCTTTGCGACCCCATGACCTAGCAATTCCAATTCTAAGTATTGACCCAGGGAAAAGAAAAACATATCTACAAAAGACTTGCGCATAAATGCTCCTAGAAGCTTTATTCATCATAGTCACACATGGAAACAGTTCAAATGTCCATCAACAGCTGAATGGATTTAAAAAACCGTAGTGCATGCATACATTGGTACTTCCATATGTGCTCAGTATTAAAAAGAAACACGTTAGTGATACCAGTGGAGAAGTCAATGGCAGCCCACTCCAGTACCCTTGCCTGGAAAATCCCATGGACGGAGGAACCTGGTAGGCTGACGTATGTGGGGTCGCACAGAGTCGGACATGACTGAGTGACTTCACTTTCACTTTTCACTTTCATGCACTGGAGAAGGAAATGGCAACCCACTCCAGTGTTCTTGCCTGGAGAATCCCATGGACAGAGGAGCCTGGTGGGCTGCTGTCTGTGGGGTCGCAAGAGTTGGACACAACTGAAGCAACTTAGCAGCAGCAGCAGCGGCAGTGATACCATCAACAGTATGAATGAATCTGAAAAATACGCTCGGCCAAGAGTACCTAGACAAACAGAGTACATACTATATGATTTCATTTGTGTGAGATTCTAGAACAAGCGAAATATTTACTGTGATAAAAATATAATTAAAGTGGGCATGCCAAAGAGATAGGAGGACTGAATGCAAAAGGGCAACAGGGAAATTCTGAGGGCAACAAAAAAAGCTTTGTATAACATCCGTTAGGGTGGTGGTTATGTGTGTATGCATTTGTCAAAATTCATCAAACGGAATGCTGTAAATGATTCCATTTGGCTTATGTAAATCGCACCCTCATAAAGTTGATAAAAAATGAGATCAGTTTTCAGCTCTGGAGTTAGTGGACTTCAGCAACAAAGAGCCAAGTAAGTCATTATATCAAGAACAGCACAATCAAATGTGTTGTTTAGTCCCAAAATGTGTCTGGCTCTTTTGTGACTCCATGCACTGTAGCCCACCAGGCTCCTCCATCCATGGGATTCTCCAGGCAAGAACACTGGAGTGGGTTGCCATTTTCTTCTCCAGGGGATCTTCCCTACCCAGGGATCAAGCCTGAGTCACCCACATTGCAGGCAGGTTCTTTACTGCTGAGCCACCAAGGAAGTCTTACAATCAAAAGTATCTTTTTCCTTTTTGCCCCCTCATCTAGTAGATCAGATTTAATTAAGTAGTGTTAACCTTACTTGTGCTATAATTTCAGCCTGTGCAGTAGTCTTAGCCTATAAGGAACAATAGTAGTGACCTTTGCTGACTTCCAAAAAAACTGTGTTTTATATACCTGAGAAAACTGACCACATGACAAAAACTTGTAAGCATGTTGGGTAAACCCTTTGATTTGGATAGTATGACCCTGGTTGTTCACTATAGACTGAGAGGCACATGGTCACGTCAGATGGCTCATTCTTACCAGTACATCCATGGGAACTTCCAAATGTGACTTCCCATTACATGAAAACCTAGGAGTTTCCATCATCCGTACAATTTTGACCCCCTTATTCTCCCTGCTCCATCTGAGGAGCTAGTAATGTTTTCTCTGAGCTAGTGAGGAGGATTTCTGTCTGTCCTCCAGTGACCAATCCTATAAGTTCCCACTGAATCTTGTGCTAGCATGATATGGAGGAAAGATGTGACGACTGCTGTAATTCAGATGCTCTGGGGTGTTCATCACCGATACCTCAGTTAGTCTTCCATCCACACCTTGACATAAGTGTTATGATCCTCCCCTAAGTGAATTTCAAGGATTACCTAACTAGTGCAAAGTTTTACAAAAGTAATGATCAGATTTTGCACTTGATCCATCAAGTGCACTAAAGATTTTGCACGTGATCCATCACACCACTCACACATCACAATATACAGTCTTGCAAAATGAAACAACACCTGCAGACACCAGAGTGCTGTATATTTGGTCTGCTCACTTAAGCACGCTGTTTTCACTCTTAAGTATCAGTGGGTTATGAACTGGCTCAGATATCACTTTTCCATAAACTTTTCCATATCACTTTCCATAAACATTTCCATGAATTCAGAGTGTTTAAACAACAATAGGATGAATTAGGGGATAATTGTACCCATACTTAAGAATGTACTATGCCCTTCTTCCCTGTTAACTTAACAAATACATATCAGTTCAGTTCAGGCACTCAGTCATGTCTGACTCCTTGCAACCCCATGGACTGCAGCACGCCAGGCTTCCCTGTCCATCACCAACTCCCAGAGCTTTCTCAAACTCATATCCATCAAGTCGGTGATGCCATCCAATCATCTTATCCTCTGTCATGTCCTTCTTCTCCTGCCTCCAATCTTTCCCAGCATCAGAGTCTTTTCCAGTGAATCCGTTCTTTGCATCAGGTGGCCAAAGTATTGGAGTTTCAGCTTCAGCATCAGTCCTTCCAATGAGTATTCAGGACTGATTTCCTTCAGGATGGATTGGTTGGATCTCCTTACAGACCAAGAGGCCCTGAAATACATATAAATAAATGTAGATGCAGTGTAAAAGCACACAAATGTAGACCTAACCAGAGTGTGCTTCTGCAGTTAATTATCAGACCCTAGCTGTGCCTCCATGGATGTTTTCTACAGGCTATTTCCCATGTGTCGTTATCAGCTGTCCTTCAGGGGCAGCAATGTGGTTAAAATAAACGGTCATTCTGTTGTCTCACTGAGGTTTTCCAGTTTAACTGTTTCATCCCCGACTAAATAGAAATTATGTTTAAACTGGCTGCTCTTCTCATACTCTCCTGTTTTTTCCAAAAAGCTTTCTCTGGAATACTAGTCTATGGACACAGCTCACAATTCAGAAAAGTCTAAGTAAAAGGATACTACACTTATATAAAAATAATTTTTTTTAGAAAGTGTTTAAATATCCAACTATATTTGGTTAATTATATTTTAGTATGTATACCTACATTACTGAATGTTACATAATGATTAAGAATTATATATACAAATAAATTTGCAGCAGAATATGGAGTGTTTTATTACAATGTTATTCAAGCAAGATAAAAATGATAAGTTCTGTATATAATAGCATCTTCAATTTGACTATTTATCAACATGCAAAAAAGCTATACATAAAAGAAAAAAGTAACCCAAAATGTCATCTAAGTATATATCTGTGGAGTAAGCTTACTGATTTTTCTTCTTTCTGTTTTTATTTTCTCTACTAAACATACATTACTATTAATTCTAAAAATCTTTCTCTTATTTTAAAAGAAATCCTATCATCTGATTCAATATCATAATTGCTCAGTATTTGATTGGATTGCTCTCAGTTGTAACTTGTTTGAATCTAGTGATTTGAATTCATTCTACTTGAGCTTCTTGCAATTTAATTCCATTTTAATCATATCAGTTCCATCCTTTCTAGTTCGAAAAAATTTCTCCTTGGTAGAGAAGGCAAAATCCAACATTTTATGGCAAGTCAAATTCTTCCCATCCAGGATGCAGCCCTTTATTTGCACTCTCACTAACCACTGTCTGATCTCAAAAAACTCTCATCCGGACTGTCACAATAAACCCTTCCCTGTTTTTACCACCTCCTCTTCATTAATTATGGGTACCATGTCCAGATTAAAGTATCATCTGCTCAACAATGACCTCCCATTTGCAGAGGACCAAGGCCAGTCTTCTTAGCCTGACACCAGCCCCTTTGTAACTTGACATTAGGTCCTCCCTGCCTTGTTCTCACCGGTCTCATGTGTGAATGAACTAAATTTGCAATGCCCTGGTGAAACCTCCTTCCTTGCTGACCTCTGGCATCCAGTTCCTACCTCCACATTCTGACTCTCTCAAAGAATGCCCTCCCTGCCCTGCTTGGTCCAAGAAAAGTCTTCCTTGACCATCAGCCGAAAGGGTTCTCCATCTCTTCTGAATCCTACGGTAATACACTTATTTTCCCAAAAGTATGCTTGCATGCATTTGAGACACCTCTTCCAGCATTTTGTTGAACTCTTTTAGATCTTATAAGGTTGTTTAGTTCTGTTTGTTCTTTTTCTCAATGAGGTTATAAAGCAGTGTGACACAGTGGGTAACAGCGCTGGCTCTCAAGCCTTCTGCTTGGGTTTGAATCCTGACCCCATCTCTTACAAGTCCCATGACCTGGATAAGTTACTTAATTTTACTGAGCCTTGTCTATAAAATGAAGATAATAATATTATCTATCTCACAGAATTAAGTGAGATAATTTAAAGTACTTGGAACAATGCTTGGTATACATTTTACACCAATTAAATATTAGCTGTCATGGCTGTTAGTTTAGTGTAAGGAGTATATTTCATATTTCTTATCATCCACAACTCTTAGTAAAAAATGTTTTACTAGGGAATGAAGAGTAAAAATGTTTATGTATTTGCTGACTTTTTTGATAATGAGACAACCTTTATATTACCAACTAGTAAACCTTAGGAATTTATTAATAATCTATATGTATCAACAGTATATTATATGCTATATACATATTATTTTATTAAATAGTCACAATAAATCTTCTCTCCTACATTGCTTCATACGTGACTTTTTATTCAAATTTTAGGTTATGAGCATGTGTATGCAATTGAAAAATACAAACAGTACTTCTTAAGGATATGAAACAGTAGTTACCTGACCCATTACCTCTCTAAAAGGTAGTAATTTTCAGCATCGTTAACATATCTTCTGGTATATACCTGTGTACTCTATTCTTCATGTCTTATTTCTTTATCAATTTTAGACCTTATCTGTTGACTTCCTATAATGGAATATTAGAATTTAACTCTCTTACACCCCAACCTCCCATACTTCTTCTCTGTCTCCCTCAGCCTCTTGATATAGTTATTTAACAATCTTTACTTGAATTAATCTTCAATATTTATATATTATTACTATAACATTAACAGGTTGGTATACAGTGCATTATTAATTTTTTACATTAATTTTTAAAATATTTCTTTCCAGTGATAATTGTCTCATGCTACTGTTTGCTCATTTTTCCTACATACCTTTCACTAACTGCACAGTACTGTAAAATTCCCCTGGAGAAGGAAATGGAAACCCATTCCAGTATTCTTGCCTGGAAAATCCCATAGACAGAGGAGCCTGGTGGTCTTCAGTTCATGGGGTTACAGAGAGTCAGACACGACTGAGCAACTGAGTATAAAATTCCCTAAAATATGGTCTGACATTAAATAAAACTATGGGTTCCACTTTTTCTTCCTCTTAGAGTACAAACTTTTGTAGTCCTTCGTTATTTTCTACCAATCTGCACTTCTGTCATCTTGAGACTTCCTTTTGCCAGAAGGGAGAATTAACTTTGTCTCTTATGTTATTACTGTAATTGGATTTCCTTCTTCCTGAACCTGTGTCTTCTTGTCTTGTGTTTCTCCTCATTTTGCTAGCTTCCTCAAATGGGGGACACGGAGGAGGGGATAGGACGTAGTTTTATTCTTAATTTTTTGTTTGAGAAGATCTTGGTTTTGCCTACAAACTTGACAGAAAGCTTGTCTATGTTTTTTAAATCTAAATTGAAATTTCTTTCCCTTAGAATTTTGAAAGGCGTCTCTATTTTCAGGATTACTGACTTTCAGAATTTAGATATCATTCTGACTCCAATCTCTTTATGTTTGGTCCAGTTTTATTCTCTATAAAGCTATAGTTTCTTTTATTTGAGCTTGGATCTCTGAAATTTTATCTCAATATGCCTCATATTATACTTTTTCATTCACTCTGCTGGACAAGTCAACCTAGAAGCTCATGTCCTCCAGTTGTGGGAAGTATTCTCATATTATTATTTTGATAACTTTTTTTTCCATATTCTCTTTCTTGAACTTCCATTAGTTAGATCACTAGTCCTGAGATTCCTGTTAGTTCTCTAAACTTTTTATCTTTTATCTTATCATGTTTTTGTCATATTTTCTTAAAGATTTCCTTAGTTTTATCATTCGGTTCTTCTATTGAACTTGTATTACTGCTATGACTTTTCAATTACCATCATCTTTTAATTATTCTCTGAATATTCTTTTGTTTTTACCAACATCCTTTTCTTATTTCATTGATATATTAATTATGTAAATTTTCTTTTGGTTTGTTGGTGGGTAACTGTTCTGCTATTTGCATTGTCTGCATGTGTCTTCTGAGTTCCATTGTTTTTTCTCTTTTCTTTTTTTTTTTTTTTTGTCTGTTTTTTTAGTTTTGGCCTCTGTTTCTCATGCTGGAGTCTTTTCTCAACTCTCTTATAACTTGTTTAATGTTGAAGTACAAGGCGGTACAATTTTCTCTGTGTGTGTGTGTGTGTGTGTGTGTGTGTGTGTGTCCTGGTTGATTTCCTGGATCGCTTGACTGTAGGGTTATTGTGCGTAGGAAGTAGATCCATATGTTATTGTCTAAAAATAATTTCTTGCAGGTCCATTTGTTTCTCTGGAAAGAAATCCTCCAAAGCCTTGCCTGGATAGAACAGAGAGGCATAAGCCTGGCTACTAACATCCTGGGATCTTAATATTTGCCTTTCCTACTCCTCTTCTTTCACTTTGTAGTATCTTAAAGTAGAAAATTACTGTAAGTTAATTTTTCCACTTGAATACCCACTTCCTACTGAAAAGATAAGTCTCCTGTATACTCTGGGTATAAGAAGGGTCCATGGGGCCTATATAATTCATATATATTTGGAGCATACTCTCTACTTTTAGTCCAGGCACTCGCTCCCGTGAGTTCAGAGGTTCCTGGAGCCTCCAGTTCTCAGCTTTTCTAAGGTTGTTCATAAACATACTGGCTTCTCCCTCAGAAGGCAGTAGGCTCCCACTCTCAGCGAAATCAGTTACTATTGGGACACCTGTGTGCCTCTGCTCGCCCATTGTGATTCGTTTGGGTTTTTCTAACTTAAAAAAAATTCCTTTCTTGTCACTTTAGTGGCATTTTGTGAAAGAGTAAAACTAAACATGAATATTCATTTTTCATCATTATAAACCAGAAGTCATTGTGTGTATTTTTACTGTTGTTTAGTCACTCAGTCGTGCCTGACTCTTTGCAGCTCCATGGACTGCAGCACACCAGGCATCACTGAGTCAGTGATGTCATCCAGGCATCTCATCCTCTGTCATCCCTTTCTTCTCCTGCCTTCAATTGTTCCCAGCAGCAGGGTCTTTTCTAATGAATTGGCTCTACGCATAAGGTGGCCAAAGTATTGGATCTTCAACTTCAGCCATCAGTCCTTCCAATGAATATTCAGGATTGATTTCCTTTGGGATTGACTGGTTAGATCTTGAAAACCAAGGGAATGTCAAGAGTCTTCTCCAACACCACAGTTCAAAAGCATCAGTTCTTCAATGATCAGCTTTCTTTATAGTCCAACTCTCACATCCATACATGTCTATTGGAAAAACTATAGCTTTGACTAGATGGCCCTTTGTCAGCAAAGTAATGTCTCTACTTTTTAATACGCTCTCTATGTTGGTCATAGCTTTTCTTCAAAAGAGCAAGCAACTTTTAATTTCATTATTGCGGTCACCATCTATTGTGATTTTGGAGACCAAGAAATTAAAGTCTGTCACTATTTCCTTTCTTCCCCAATCTATTTACCATGAAGTGATGGGACCAGATGCCATGATTCTGAAACTAAGTTGAGTTTGAAGTCAACTTTTTCACTCTCCTCTTTCACCTTCATCAAGAGGCTCTTTAGTTTCTCTTCACTTTCTGCCATAAGGGTGGTGTCCTCTGCATATCTGAGGTTATTGATATTTCTCCCAGCAATCTTGATTCCAGCTTGTACTTCTTCCAGCCAAGCGTTTCTCATGATGTAATCTGCATATAATTTCAATAAGCTGGGTGACAATATACAGTCTTGACATGTTCCTTTCCCGATTTGGAACCAGTCTGTTATTCCATGTCCAGTTCTAACTACTGCTTCTTGATCTGCATACAGATTTCTCAGGAGGCAGGTCAGGTGGTCTGGTATTCCCATTTCTTTAAGAATGTTCCACAGTGTGCTGTGATCCACACTGTCGAAGGCTTTAGCACAGTCAGTGAAGCAGAAGTAGATGTTTTTATGGAATTCTTTTGTTTTTGTTTTTTTCTATGATCCAACAGATTTTGGCAATTTGATTTATGGTTCCTCTGCCTTTTCTAAATCCAGCTTGAACATCTGGAAGTTCTTGATTCATGTACTGTTGAAGCCTAGCTTGGAGAATTTTAAGCATTTTGCTAGCATGTAAAATGAGTACAATTGTGCAGAAGTTTGAACATTCTTTGGCATTGCCTTTCTTTGGGGTTGGAATTTAAAACTGAACTTTGGCAGTCCTGTAGCCACTGCTGAGTTTCCCAAATTTGCTGCCATATTGACTGCAGCACTTTAACAACATGATCTTTTAGGATTTGAAATAGCTCTACTGGAATTCCACCATCTCCAATAGCTTTGTTCATAGTGATGCTTTCCAAGGCCCACTTGACTTCAGACTGCAGGATATCTAGCTCTAGGGACATGATAATACCATTATCATTATCTGGGTCATTAAGATCTCTTTTGTATAGCTCTTCTGTGTGTTCTTGCCACCTCTTTTTAATATCTTCTGCTTCTGTTAGGTCCATACATTCCTGTCCTTTATTGAGCCCATCTTTGCATGAAATGTTCCCTTGGTATCTCTATTTTTTTTTTAAGAGGTCTTTAGTCTTTCCCATTTTATTATTTTTCTCTATTTCTTTTCATTGTTGATTTTGGACAGATTTCTTATCTTTCCTTGTTATTCTTTGAAAGTCTGTATTTAGATGGATATATTTTTCCTTTTCTCCTTTGCCTTTTGCTCCTCTTCTTTTCTCAGCTATTTGTAAAGGCTCCTCAGACAAACATTTTGCCTTTGTGCATTTTTTTTTCCTTGGGGATGGTTTTAATCACTTCCTCCTGTACAATGTTATGAACCTCTGTCCATAATTCTTCAGGCACTCCACCAGATCTAATCCCTTAATTTTATTTGTCACTTCCTCTATATAATTGTTAAGGCTTTGGTTTAGGTCATACCTGAATGGCCTAGAGGTTTTCCCTACTTGATTCAATTTAAGTTTGAATTTTGCATAAGGAGTTCATGAGCCACAGTCAGCTCCTGGTCTTGTTTCTGCTGATTGTATAGAGCTTCTCCATCTTTGACTGCAAAGAATATAATCAATCTGATTTCAGTGTTGACCATCTGGTGATGTCCTTGTGTTGTTGGAAGAATGTGTTTGCTATGAACAATGTGTTCTCTTGACAAAACTCTGTTGGCCTTTGCCATGATTCATTTTGTATTCCAAGGCCAAATTTGCATGTTACTCCAGATATCTCTAGACTTCCTACTTTTGCGTTCCAGTCCCCTATGATGAAAAAGGCATCTTTTTTTGATGTTAGTTCTAGAAGGTCTTGTAGGTCTTCAAAGAATCATTCAACTTCAGCTGCTTTGGCATTAGTGGTTTGAGGCACAGACTTGGATAATTGTGACATTGAATGGTTTGCCTTCGAAATGAACAGAGACCATTCTGTTGTTTTTGAGATTGCACCCAAGTACTGCATTTTGGACTCTTTTGTTGACTATGAGGGCTATTCCATTTCTTCTAAGGAATTCTTGCCTATCATAGTAGATACAATGGTCATCTGAATTAAATTCACCCATCCTGGTTCATTTTAGTTCACTGATTCCTAAAATGTCGATGTTCACTCTTGCCATCTCCTATTTGACCACTTTCAATTTACCTTGATTCATGGACCTAACATGAGTCTACATGGATGTAACAGGATGGTACATGACTTCCTTCCCTATAGCTCAGATGTTAAAGATTCTGCCTCAAATGGAGGAGACCCAGATTTGATCCCCGGGTTGGGAAGATTCCCTGAAGAAGGGCACAGCAACCCACTCCTGTGTTCTCTCTGGAGAATCCCATGGACAGAAGAGCTTTATGTGCTACAGTCCATGGGACTGCAAAGAGTTGGACATGACTGAGCAACTAACACTACTATGAACCTCATATTTCAGGTTCTTATGCAGTATTGTTCTTTAGAGTGTTGGACTTTACTTTCACTACCATACATATCCATGCTGGTCTTTGTCTCCACTTTGGTTCAGCCTCTTCATTCCTTTTGGAGCTATTTCTTTGCTCTTCTCCGGTAGCATATTGACCACCTACTGACCTGGGGAGTTCATCTTTCAGTGTCATATCTTTTTGCCTTTTCATACTGTTCGTGGGGTTCTCAAGGCAAGAATGCTGAAATGGGTATGTGTGTGTGTGTGTATTTACTGCTTAACTATTTCATGTGATGTTATTATCACCTAAAAAACAGAGACTTCATCAGTCAATATTTATTTGGCATCCAGGTAGGAACTTTAAGAAAACTGAATGTGTCAATAAAAATAAAGAGGCATAAATTGAAAACTCTTTGTTATTAGGACAGAAAGATCCAACAAGTAAGGCAACCGTGCATTAGCGAATTCCTTTTAAATGGCTTAGAAAGTAGACTCTTCTTATCCAAAATGTTCCCTCAAGTGTGACCAAGTACATTAATATGTGCCCCCCAGAGCTAATTAACTTGTGAGTCATTAAAGAAAGTCTCCAGGCTCTAGTCACGTTTCTTAATAAAATCACTTGACAAAATGCTAATTCAAAGCTGAGGGTCTAATGGAGATAGCAATACTCCAGATAGACAGTTTTATTCATTAATTTAGCAATTGTTCATTGTGCCACCCCCCCCCTTTTGTGCCAGGAAGTAAGCCTATTGATCATTTGACACCAGTGCCTCCCATGGATGAAATAGCATGGCATGCTGGCCCAAGGGGAGCCTTCCTTCTCTAAAGGAGCCAATCCAGAAGGGCTGCCAAGGGTCACAGATGCTCAGTCTGTGCACAGAGCACTACTGTTTTTACTTTTAGGTGAAGTATTGTTTGACAAATATAGTTTTCATCATTTCAGATAAGTGACCAGTCCAAGCTTCCAAGAGGGGCTCCCAAATTAATTAGTTTTTTCTGTGATGACCTCAGCATGCACTTAAAAGACAAATCAGATTCTTTGAGATGTCAGTGGTTTTAGGCTAGGAGCTGAAATGGTATGGCTAGCTATTTCTCATGGCTGAGACCAAACTGTTAAAAAGAAATGTAAGTTTCTATTGTGAATAGTGAAATTTGAAATCAACTCAGGTTTTATTTCTTCACTCCAAACCCAAATCCAGCTGACCACTTTCAGAGTATATGATTCCCTCAAAGCTCCACCAATTATGGGCAGCAGATTTAGCTTGGCAATATTTACACTGAGGAAGATCTGAATATTGATGTTTCCTAAGGAAGACTTTTCTACTGTGAAGGACCCACAAGGTCCAATATATTTTCAGGATAAGCAGAAATAACGTTCAGAGGTTGCAAACCAGTGGCTTGCATGCTGGACCCAGAACTCAATATGCATTGTTTATCTAGGCTCCAAGCCTACCCTCAGGCCCCAGATCCCATCCTTACCTTTCCTGCTCTAGGATATTCTTCCAGCAAAGGTCTCCCCTTTTGCATGTATTATCAGTTTTTTTTCTCTCAATTGAATCTTTTCTGCAAACATACACACATACTGTTATTACTCTGATCTTCAGGAAGAAAGAAGTCCTCTCTTCTCCCTTCAGCCACTGCCCCATTTTTTGTTTTCTTTAGGACTCTTCAAAACATTTGTAAATAATTTCTGGGTCTAATTTTTCTCCTCCTTCTTGAACATATTCCAATTAGGGTGTTGCCCCTCCCTTCATCAGTTTCCTAAATCTGCTCTTATCCAGATCATTAATGATGCTCATATTGCTAAATGGTCGTTTCTCTGGACTGACTGCAGCACATGGCCCAGCTTACCCCTTCCTTCTTAACGCACTTTCCTCTCTTGTATACCACATTCTCTTTGTTTTTGTTTTTTTATCTCTAGTTGTGTCTTCCCAGTTGGCTTTGCTGACGCCTTTGAATTTCCCCCAACTCTAAAGACCATGCTTTAGTGCTCAGTCTGTTGACCTCTTCCCTTCTCTATCAACACTTAACTTCCCTGGTATAACATCTAATCCAAATTCTATGATTCCTGAAATTATGTGTCCAGTCTGAGTCATTCCCCTGAATTCTAACCGTATCTACCCAATTGCCTACTTGATAACTCTGCTTGGAAATCTAATGGGCATTTCAAACCTACCAGGTAAAAAAAACTGAGCTCTTTTCAACCCACCCTTAACAACACAGCTTTCCCCATTTTGGTAATGACAACCACCTCCTTCAGATCAGATCAAAAATTCTAGGAGTCTTATTTGAAGCTTCATTTTTTCCACACATCTTGTATAGACTCTTTCAGCAAATTCCATTGTCTCTACCTCCAAAGTACATCCCAAGTCTTCCTCCATTTCCCCACCTCCACTCATTCCAGTCTTGTACAAGCAGCCTTCATTTCTGACTTGGGTGCCTGCAGTAGCTTCCTCCCAGATCTCCTAGTCTGTCCTGACTCTGTAGAACTAGGCTCTCAGTGTAGCAACCAGTGGCTTCTTGTCTCCACCAGGATAAAAGCCCAGACCCTGACAATGGCCAATGAGACCCTGTAGGATCCTGTTCTTTCTTACTGCTCTGACCTCATCTCTCCCCAGACTTTTTCTGGGTCTCACTGCTTCAGATGCACTGGACTCTGTACTCACTAAGCAAGGAATTTGCTCATTTCTTTTGTTTATTGTATATGTCTCCACACTTAAAGGTAAACTTTATCCAGAAAAGAGATTGCTGTCTTCTTTATTCACTGAGAAGTTTCCAGAACCTACAATCATGCCTGGAACACAGTAGGTGCTCAACATATATTTGTTAAATAATGAATTCATGCACAAAGTTTTTTTCAATCAGAAGATTTCTTATAAAATATCATGTTTAATGTTCTCCTTGAAAAGTCAGATGAGGCCCCACAGGGTCTGTGGCTCCCCAGGCTCACAGCCACGCGGGGTGGAGTGGAGACTATTTCCTTTGGCTGGTGAATGCTCTCCACACTCCCAATGCCCTTCATCCAGTTATGACTGTAGGTTGTCAGACTCTACAGTAGCACCCCAGTTCAGTTCAGTTCAGTTGCTCAGTCATGTCCGACTCTGCGACCCCATTAATCGCAGCATACCAGGCCTCCCTGTCCGTCACCAACTCCCAGAGTTTACTCAAACTCATGTCCATTGAGTCGGTGATGCCATCCAGCACCAGTAGCACCTACTTCTATCCTATTTGTGTTGTCAGGGGAATAATACTTCCTTTACAACAAAGATAATTTTCAAAGTAGCAGGAAGGAAATTAAAAGAAAAAATAATTTTGCTTGTGTATGTTTCATGGATGCTCCAAGGTTCGTCTCAGGCCTCTCAGACTGAATGCTCTCTGCCTACTTTCTAGGGTCTACTTTCATGATCTTGGTGAAAATCTAGACCCTGACATCCAAACTGTACTTTCAATATGAACTTTCTCCTGAGTTCCAGACTCACATAACCAACTGCTTTGTAAAGAGACCATGAATGGGAATTTTTAAAGCCATCTCAAATCCATCCTGTAAAAATGATATGTTCATGCCCCTGTCCAACCAGCAACACTAACCTCATTTTCAACCAAAATTTCATTTCCTCTAGTGCTTCTAATCATAATTAATGGCACAATAAGATACCAGTCAGCCTGGGCCAGACTCCAGCAGTCATTCTAAAATTCCTCCATTTTTCTTTCATTTTCAACATATATATCAATTCACTAAGTCCTATGAATTCAGCCTTCTAGACATCTATTATTTTTTTCCTTTTCTCTTTTACCATACCAGTTTTTTTCTTTTGTAATAATCTGTTATGTTATCTTCTGGCATTGAGTTAACCCTACCCTCACCCCCACTCTATTTTCAATCCATGCTACAAACGTTTTCACCTTAAAGGAATTTATTTAAAATCCTACATAGCCTTAAATCTCCACAGACTAGGATTCAGACTTCTGAACATAGCATTCAAGGCACTTCAGGATCTGCTCCCTCTCTACCTTCCCCTTGATATCCCTTGCTTCTTTCCTCACTCACCTGATGCCTAAGCCTAGTTGAATTATGTGCTTTCCTCTGTGCTGTACTCTTTGTAAACTCAACCACTAGGTTCTTTACCTAAGGTTCTCTTATTTTAAGATGCAGGTGATTTGTTTGCTGTGATTTGTTTGCGATCTTCCCAC
This sequence comes from Muntiacus reevesi, assembly GCF_963930625.1. Classification (NCBI taxonomy): domain Eukaryota; kingdom Metazoa; phylum Chordata; class Mammalia; order Artiodactyla; family Cervidae; genus Muntiacus; species Muntiacus reevesi. The sequence goes on along the minus strand of NC_089253.1, from coordinate 54,085,294 downwards.
CCAGACATTCATAGCGCTTTGTTCAGTATTCTATTACAGCACTTAAGTGATCTGTACTTATAGTTGACTCTTGAACAATAAACAATTGGTTCCAGAAACCACTGCAAATACCCAAATCTGTGGAAGTTCAAGTTTCAAAGTTTGCCCTCCACATCCATGGTTTACAGATTCAACCATTCCCAGATTCAACTATCATCTAGTACTGTAGAATTTACTGAAAAAAATTCTCATATAAGTGGATCCCCAAGGTTCAAACCTGTCTTATTCAATGGCCAGCTCTATTTGCTAATGCCACCAGACTGTGGCCTCTGGAGAATAAGGATTAGGAACTAATCATCTTTATGTTTCTTGCAAGTAACTTTCTATTTGTCTAGTGGTGTATGACATCTGATACATTCAACAAACATGTGAATAAATGGGCAAATGAGTGAAGCTGCCAAGGACCAGAGATTTGATTAAATTCTCTTTCCTTTCATTAGCTCTCTTTGTCAAGGGCTGTGCATGTAGCAGCCACCTTTCATGGTTTTGTAGTAATAAAATATCAGATCACTTAGCTGGAAATGAGTGGTTAAATATCTCTCAACCCTTTCCAGTAGTTTTCCCAGTAGTCATGTATGGATGTGAGAGCTGGACAACAAAAAAAGACTGAGCTCTGAAAAATTGATATCTTTGAACTGTGGTGCTGGAGAAAACTCTTGAGAGTCCTTTGGACAGAAAGGAGATCAAACCTGTCAATCCTAAAGGAAATCAACCCTGAATGTTCTTTGGCAGGCCTGATACTGAAGCTGAAGCTCCAGTACTTTGGCCACCTGATGCAAAGAGCCATCTCCTTGGAAAAGACCCTGATGCTGGGAAAGATGGAAGGCAGGAGAAGAAGGGGGTGACAGAGGATGAGATGGCTGAATGGCATCACCAACTCAATGGATATGAGTTTGAGCAAGCTCTGGGAGATGGTGAAGAACAGGGAAGTCACAGAGATCTGGGTGTGGTACATAATATGCTCTGTCACAATATACTGTAGGGCTGTACAAACAAGGAAGTTCTTCTACCAGGCACAGAGCAGAACAGATCAGTTTTAAGACAGACAAAAACTAAGATAAACTTAAGAGGCAGAAAACATGACAAAGAAAATATACAAGCTAGAGAACAAACTGCATGTCATTTACATGATAATTTATTTTCTATTTAAAAGTTTCTAAAAGGAAAAGATAAAAATACCAACTCATCCTTGCCAATTCCAGGGTTTCTATTAGTAAATAATTTGTTTGTTCCACATTGTCAATTTCATATCCTTTCTCTTCCACTATTTAAAAAGTAACCTGCCTCTATAGAAACAGTTCTACTGAACAAATACTATTCCATGCCTTCTGCTTGCTGTCAGCTCCTGACCTCCCTTCAATGACCTCGTGATTCATTGAAGGCTTTGGCATCCTCACAGTCTTCTCCTCCACCCAACATCTACTCATTTTCAGGATGATATCATAGCCACATTTACCATCCTAGACACTTATTTCCATGGCATATTCATTTCCAGTGAAATTTCAGCCACCCATTTCCACAGACACACCCTAGAACTTTTCACCTAGAATTGTTCCAGCTCTAGAAATATTTGTTTTCGAGAGCAAACTCTGAACATAACCTTTAATCAATTACTCTCCATCTACCATTCTTTGTCTTCAGTGAGGCTTTCAATTCATAGATTCCTTTACTTTTTATTTCTCTCTCAGCTCCTGTTTACAATCCCTCCTTTTCTGATTGAGATTCTCTGACCCCTCACTTCCTTTTCCTTTCCAATGCCTTTAATTTTCTTCCCAGTTCTCCCACTGTATTGTACCTTCTTGATCAAATACCAAGGGAGTGAACCCCCTTGCAGCCCATTTCTAAATCCTCCGGTAATCTACTAGAGAAGATAAGACAACCCAATGGATACTAAACCATCTGAACTGTGTTTCTCCATCACATCTCTCTACTGTCCTCTATATCACACTTTTCATACTTTTTCCACTTTTCTCAAATATCTCCCCTCCACTTAACACATCTCTCTCTAACTCTCAGTAGAGGATTTTCCCTAATTTTGGAAACACACTTTAAAGTTCACTTCACCAGTGTGAAGAAGGATCACTTTGGCTCTTGAGCCCTTGGAAACTGTCTCACTGCACCGTCTGTTTCTCCTTATCGTTCCTAACCCCACCAGGAGAAAATCTCTCTTAGCTGCCAGTCACCACTTGGAACACATGAACATGTGTGTTCAAAGTCATGCTGGATTTCAGCACAGGTTTAAATGTAGGCCAGGCCACACTTAGAAAACTTCTCCTCCATTTATTCTTTGTAACATTATCATGCCAAGCTGTTCTGATGTGTCAAATTTTTTGAAAAGCTCGTGGTAGATAAAGGGATCCTAGTGGGTAAGGGGAAATTCAAAAGATAAGGAAATGAAAACAAAACAGTAACAACCAAAACTCTTGGCAAACCATAATTGTAACCTTTAGGGCTGCAGGTCAGTCCTCTCCCCACCTTTGGACTTTGGTCTGGCCATGGGATTCAGTCCCCAGCTTCCAGGCAATATGTATGTGGAAATGATGAGAAGAAGCAAATGTCAGGTCCAGGAAAGAGGGGCCATGTCTGTCTTACTTGCTCTTGAAATCTAAGACCTACCATAGAACACAAGACATAATAAAATTTCAATACATATTTGAGGCAATAGAGGAAAGAAAAGAAGATGTAAATGAAAAGCATCTTCATATTGACTTGCCTAAGTCGTGTATTGGGTAGTTTTGTATTTTCTTCTGACAAACTCAGGCAATCTCTGACTTCATCGCCTTTTTCTTAGTCTCTCATATAGTCTCTTTGGCATTCTAGCTGATCTTCTATAATGCCCACTTCTTCTTGGACTTGAAATTCTTGGTCTAATTATGACTAGCAGAATAAGTCTGGATTATGCCATGTATCTAACATTACAATCAGTTCAGTCAGTTCAGTCACTCAGTCATGTCCGACTCTTTGCCTCCCCACAGGGTCACAAAGCATGCCAGGCCTCCCTGTCCATCACCAACTCCCGGAGTTTACTCAAACTCATGTCCATTGAGTCGGTGATGCCATCCAAACATCTCATCTTCTATCGTCCCTTTCTCCTCCTGCCTTCAATCTTTCCTAGCATCAGGGTCTTTTCCAATGAGTCAGCTCTTTGCATCAGGTGGCCAAAGTATTGGAGTTTCAGTTTCAGCATCAGTCTTTCCAATGGATATTCAGGGCTGATTTCCTTTAGGATGGACCGGTTGGATCTCCATGCAGTCCAAGGGACTCTCAAGAGTCTTCTCCAACACCACAGTTCAAAAGCATCCATTCTTCTGCACTCAGCTTTCTTTATAGTCCAACTCTCACATTCATACATGACTACTGGGAAAACCATAGCTTTGACTAGATCCCCTTCGTTGTCAAAGTAATGTCTATGCTTTTTAATATGCTAACATCACAATAGAGGGCTGTATTCCTGACATTCACCCACAAACATATATTTAATACCAAGCTAATACATACAGGAATCAAATTATTGTTAATGTCCCTCATAATTTCTGTGTGTTACTCCCTCCCAATTGTCATATGTAAATATATCTTCATTAAAGAAGCTTAAAATTTTGAAAGGCAGCAATCCTTGCCTATCTCTTACCAAGCTAGCAGAGGAGGGAGAGAAGGAGTTGATAACAGCTTCATAAATTATGACAGAAACCAAAACTTCTGACTCCTGACTGCTTGCTGTAACTACAAGACCAGAAACCCTCACTGCAGCCTACTAGGACCTGTATAAGGATAAACAACTTTTCAGCTCGAAAGAATTAGCTGAGCCCAGCTCTGTAACACACACCAGTGATTAGAGAGTCGTTTTCTTTGAAGAAGGTTTTGTCTTCAGGACTTTGGGTTTTCAGCACCTCTATTTTCTGATTATCTTACTCTCTCATACCCCAGTTTGTCTGAAGTTTCAGGGGACTGTCCTCCATCTTAAAGACCTCAATTCCACATGTGCCCCTGGTTTGTTTTGCTGTATGTTGTAATATTTGATTTGGCACTATTTCCACATTATCCGTGGGTGGGGGATTTTTTTATTTAATTAATAATTATGTAAAGTTATCAAATAATTTGTGAATGTTATTATGAAAGTGTGCTGTTGGATTTATTGGGAAACACACGGACTATCATAACTTGAACTGAGGAGTTTCTTGAGTCAGCATGTCAGTCCCTCAGTTGCTATCAATCTGAAAAATTTGATTTCCAACCAAATACAACAAACATTTTTCAATAGCAAAATGTGAATCCTTGTGTAAATAGTAGCTTTGCTTTTTTAGTGTCCTTGATTAAAAGTATATACAATTATTTTTTAAAAGCTATCATGAATTCAGAAATATTTTTGTTGTTTTTTTAAAGATTTTTATTTAATATTGGAGTATAGTTGATTTACAGTGTTGTGTCTGTTTTGGGTATACAGAAGAGTGATTCAGCTATACATATATATGTATCTAATTTTTTCAGATTCTTATCTCATACCAGTTAATATAGACTATTGAACAGAGTTCCCTGTGTAATACAACAGGCTCTTGTTGATTATTTTATATGCATTAGTGTGTATATGTTAATCCCAAGCTCTTAATTTGTGCCTTCCCCCTCGTCCCCTCTGGTAAGAATAGGCTTGATTTTCAAATCTGTGAGATCCGTTTCTGTTTTGTAAATAAGTTCACTTGAATCATCTTTTACATTTCACATATAAGTGATATCATATATTTGTCTTTCTGTACAAGTAGAAAAAGAAATGTTTTAAAATTCATTTTAGTTCATTAATTAATAGCATCTATATATTTATTTTCTGTAGAAAATGATTCCATGAAGCACAAAGACTCACAGACATCCTTAGCAAAGTTTTTAACTAAAAGAAACTAGGTCCCAAACACATCTTCAAGGCCTCTAGTTTTTCAACTCTATAATAAGTTTTAGGTTGCTCTCAACATTTATGTGGATCATACAACATGTAGCATCCATCCTGTACCAATTTCTACTTTATATCCTCCATGAGGGCAGTAAGAGCAAGTTTCACATCTCAAGATGCTTAATTTTGTAAGAGATGACATAGCACACCCAAAAGCAATTTTTACCTTTAATGTGAATGTAATGTATTCATTTAAAAAATCATGTATATTTCCCTTTATCCACACAGTAAGGATGCATTACATACATCCTTGTTGACATACTCATTGAATAAAAGCAGTCAGAACCAAATTATAGAGATGCTATAATTAATTCAAATTCAGTGTCTGCTAAACCTTGCCGGGAATATATTGGCCTCTGTGGAAGTCTCTGTAACCAAGCAAACATGATATTGCTATGGCATTGTCTCTTGGAACAAAATAATGCCCCAAGGTCTTCGGGGAGTTGAGGCCACTTTGGACTTTAGATTAAATTGGAGTCTAAAGAAGTCAACCATAAAGTACATTAGAAGCATAGTATACATTCACATACACTGATGCACCCTCTCAATATAAATGCTGGATTCCCACTGTTTGTATTCTAACTGTGTAGGTATTTCTTCTCTTGGTGTGTCTATTTTGTCTTTTGACAGTAGAATAGAACTTCAGTGTAAATATTCATTTTAGCAAGCAAGATTGACTTTTTTTTAGCAAACAACTAAAAAGAAAGGAAGTAAGACCAAGAGGTGAGAACTTTTCTTTCGGCACAGGGGAAAGCTTGAGTTTGGAGGAGTTTGAAAGAATAGAGCAAACATCAATATGCGTGTAGGAAGAATGTATAATTAAAACACAGTGAAAGTACTTTGATGTCTGAAGATGGAAATTGTTATTCAGTCGTGATCAGACTAAAACACACATAGCCAGAGCCATTGTATTGAGATTTTAAGCCTATGTGAAAATGATGTCAATAGAAAAGCAAAAGGGACACTTCTGCCCAGGTGGAATTTTAATTTTCCTTCGAAGCAAACTTCTCCTACTTACTTCTGACTTAGGCACAAAGTCCTGGGCTTAGAATCAAGAAATGTGAGTGCTAGTATCAAATCTCATAGTAATGAGCAGTCTTTCTTTAGGAAAGGCAAAGTATAATAGAAATGCAGCCTTGGAAGAAACCAGAATTTTCTTAATCCATCAGTTCATTTCAAAGTGTCTGAAATGGAGCTGAGACTTCCTTGTGCTTCAGTTTTCCATTCTGACAAATGTATTTATCCCTTCCCTGCCTCTAAAACAGAGTTGCACTGATGGTCAAATGAAATGAGAGGTTTGAGAATGGCTCATCCCTATCATCTCTTTCTCCCTTGAATCCTCATGCTCTATACTGTTGTTATTGTTGTTTTTCAATTACCTAGGCTTGTTCATTGCATTGCTTTTGCCTACCTTTGATGTTAACTTGATTTTGAAAGCAAGGACCTATATGTTAAGTATATATTGTATAGTAAGTAAATATAAAGCTTGAAATATATTGTTTGTTGAGCAGATAGTAACAACCAAAATTCACTGTGTGGTTACTATGGCACCAGGCACTGGGTTATTGTACAGTTCTTTGAATGGGGTAGTATTTATCCTCCTTCTCCACCCAAGAAGACTGGAAACCGGAGAGGTTAAGTAAATTCCCAAGAACACACAATTAGGAGGTAGTGGAGGGGCCAGATTTTTCTTTTCATGCAAACAAACTTGATTAAGTTAAAAGTGATGTGAACCAACAGTGAGAAAAGTTGGAAACTACCATGCTTGTTACACTTCCAGGGATACTATACAGGAAATTTCAGTCAGCCTTATATTCGACCTCTTCCTTCAGCCTACCTACCGGTTTGCCTTATGTTCTACTGTTTTCTTCCTGTCCAATGAGACATACATGTTCAATAATTAGATTTCTTAAATTTGGTAACTGTCTAAATGTCTTCCAGTTTATACTTTTCAGATCCTCTCACATCTCTTCTTTCTCTGGCAGAGCAGTGCGTTGGGCTCAGCATGGGGGCTGACTCTCAAGGTCGGAGTCCATAATGAGCGGAAAGCTACAGCCATGCCCTCGGGGAGCGCTTGAACCCTGCTCCCTGCAGCTTCTGTGCTTTCCGAGGTATTGGCCACCAAGGACACCCGGCACTAAAAACAACTGCGGCTTTAAACAGCAAATCCTCCAGGAAAAGGCTGTTTATGCCTTTCTCAGATTTTTCTACAATTTTAACTTCTTTTTAGCTGCTGCTCTTTAAATTACATATTGTTAGAAAAAAGGCTAACTTCACCTGAAGAAAACCCTAAAGAACAGATAGTCTGAATAGGTGAAATATGAATGCCCTATATATTTTTTTTTCATATCATATTGATTTAAAAAAATATTTTTGCTTTCAAGAGAAATTGTATTTATTTATTTATTTCATTTTTTAACTTCTTTTTTAATTGAAGTATAGCCAATTAGCAGTGCTGTGATAGTTTCAGCTGGACAGCGGAGGGACTCAGGCATCCTACATATTCATGTATCCATTCTCCCCCTAGCCCCCCTCCCATCCTGGCCACATAACATGGAGCAGAGTTCCATGTGCTATACAGTAGGTTCTTTTTGGCTATCCATTTAAAATACAGCAGTGTGTACACACCAGCCCCAAACCCTCAACCATCCCTTTCCCACATCCTTCCCCCTCCTGGTTAACCATGAGTTCATTCTCTAAGTCTGTGAGTCTGTTGTAAATAAGTCCTTTTGTATTGTTTACTCTCAGATTCCATGTAGGAGAGATGTAATACAAAATTTCTCCTTCTCTGTCTGACTTACTTCACTCAGAATGACAATTTCTAAGTCTATCATGTTGCTGAAAGTGGCACTATTTTACTTCTTTTAATGGCTGAGTAATATTCCATTATATAAATAGACCACATCTTCTTTATCCATTCCTGTTGAGGGGACATTTCAGTTGCTTCCATATCTTGGCTATTGGAGACAGTACTAAAATGGACACGGGATGCATGGATCCTTTCAGAACATGTTTTTCTCTGAATATATACCAGGAATGAAATTACAAGTTTATACAGTAGCTCTATTTTTAGTTTTTTAAGGAAACTTCATACTGTTCTCCGTGGCTGTACAAATTTACAGTCCCATCAACAGTGTTGTTGAAATGCCTACACTTTTAATTAGTTCAATACTTGATTGTCTACTATGTGCAAAGCTTTGTGCAGTGAACATTGAATTGGTGGGAATTCAGATTTCCAAATAGATTGCCAGAGCAACCATATCACCTACACAACTACATCTGGACTTTCCAAAACTTCCCTTTCTCCCACTTGCTATTTTCTTTTTCTTCTGCTGTACATCCTATACAAATATTGACCACTTAAAACTATATATATATACTGGTCAGAAAACAAAGTTTTGCTCTAAAAAGACATGAAAGTGAAAGTGTTAGTCACTGTTCGACTTTTTGCAGCCCTATGGACTGTGTTCGGAGAAGGCAATGGCACCCCACTCCAGTACTCTTGGCTGGAAAATCCCATGGACGGAGGAGCCTGGTAGGCTGCAGTCCATGGGGTCGAGAAGAGTCAGACACGACTGAGCGACTTCACTTTTACTTTTCACTTTTATGCATTGGAGAAGGAAATGGCAACCCACTCCAGTGTTCTTGCCTGGAGAATCCCAGGGATGGTCGCACAGAGTCACACATGACTGAAGTGACTTAGCAGTAGCAGCAGCATGGACTGTGTTGGTGATGTTTTCATGGGTTTATGCCATTCTATCCTCAAACTCATCAAGTTGTATATATTAAATGTATAGAGCTTTTTGTATGTCACTCACACATCAATAAAGTGGTTTTAAAATGATTTTGGGGAGAATGACTCTCAAATACAAAATTATTACATCTACGTCTTCTAATAGAAATTCATATTGCTTTCCAAAAGAATTATACCAACTCACCACCCAAAGAGAAAAAAGGAAAATCAATGCACATACAAAAAAATTGCAGCTATGTATGGTGATGGGTGTCGACTAGACTTATTGTGGTTATCATTTCACAGTATATACAAACCTCAGATCATCATTTTGTACATTTGAAGCTAATATAATGTTATATGTCAATTTTATCTCAATAAAATAGTGATATCCAAAATTAAAATAAATAAATCTTTAAAAATTTATTTACCACACTCTCAAATTTATATTCAACTGTAATATGTGTATTAATAATTGGGGGGCACTCTGAGTTCCCATAATTCTCTGACAATAGGCTTACTGTCAATGTTAAGATTTTGCCTTATCTCATTTCATGTTCCAGAAAGTTAGTTTTTATAGAATCTGAGTTATCCACACAAAATGTTTCTGAATGAACTGACAGACATTTCCTGAGTACCCACTCTGTGTGAAGAACTATGCCTGGTGCTATGGAAATGCAATCATTGCCCGCAAAGCCCTTACTCTCCAATAGGCAGGGTAAGATTTTGATGTCTGTCTTCCATGGCATCCACTTCTTGCTGTTGCACAGCTGATACATAGCAGAAAGTATTAAAAGAGACAGAGGGAATACAAATAATTTAAGGAGAAGACAGAACAAAGAAACACATTTTTTGAGTTCAGCAGATTTAAGATCAATTTCTTTGAGCTTTGTCCTTTCTGCATTAAGAAGAATAAAAAGCTAGAGGTAGAGATTTGGGGCTAAGATCCTTTTATTTAGAAATTTAGATTTCCTTAAAGTATTTTATGACAAAATGCAGTCCTATGATTATATTCCTCATTATTTCCACTAGTTAGAAACATTTCCCATAGTGTTTCAAGCACAAGTGAAAAGTGAAATTGAAATTCATTCACTTGTGTCCAACTCTTTGTGATCCATGGACTGTAACCTGCCAGGCTCCTCTGTCCAAGAATTCTCCAGGCAAGAATACTGGAGTGTGCAGCTGTTCCCTTCCCCAGGGGGTCTTCCCAACCCAGGGATGGAAGCGAGGCCTCCCACATTGCAAGTGGATTCTTTACCATCTGAAACACCAGGGAAGTCTGTTTCAAGTACATCGTATATATAACTCAGCACTCTGAATTGCAAATACTCTTGATTGCTATATCTTTTTCAGTCTTTGTTTTACTTACATTTAACAGAGATGAAATTGATTCTTGCGTTAAGAGTGAAATAAAAGAGACCTTGGCCTACTAGGATCCAGGCTGTATGTACATAGGATTTTAAAAATAGAAAGAATGGAAAATGTTCTGGTTTATCTTAGTACCATTCATGTGTTACCCTTTTTATTCCCAGTGATCTAGAGAGGCATTATGCAGTATGGTAGCTGCTGGCCACATATAGTTGCTTACATTTAACTTTAAATTCATTTAAAGTTAGTTTCTCAGTCATACTAGCCCATTTCAACTCCTCAGTAGTCCCTAAGGCCAGTGGCTACTGTACTTGACTGTGCTCCTGTGATGGAGCACTTATGATCAGTAGGGTGGCCATATAATTTATCTTCCCACCTCTGACACTTTGAAAGGGACGCTCTCCAATATTGTGACAAGCGTTCTATAGAACATCCCATCACTAAATAAAGTTCCATTGGAGAATGATGTTCTAGAGTCCTAAGTAGTTCATTCAGTAGACTCATTTTATGGCAAAAACTCGCTCTTTTCCTCTACTCAAACAACACTTGTGACACCAGATAAGTGGGTTTTCCACACCAAGAAATTCTGACACTACCTGGAGTTAATGCAAAATTCACAGGTCAAGACTATCCCTACCCCTTCAGATGCTAATTTTAAGACGTGGTTAACCACAACTTCTCTCTGTTGTTCAGTTGCTCAGCTGTGTCCGACTCTTTGCAACCCCAAGGACTGCAGCACGCCAGACTTACCTGTCCTTCAGCAACTTCTATCTGACTTAGCTACAAATCTGATGTTCCCATGACCCTCTCTTATTGGGTTCAATATTTTACTAGAGGGGCTCAAAGAACCCAGGAGAAGGATTTACTTACTATTGTTAATTTATTAGAAAAGATATTTTTAAATGAATAGACAGAAGAAACACTTGAGGCAAGGTCTATAAGGGCCCAAGCCCTGTAGAGTTTCTGTCCCTGTAGAGTTGGTGTGGACCACACTCCTGACACATAGATGTGTTTACCAACCTGGAAGCTGCCTGAACCCCACACTTCAGGGATTTTTATGGAGGCTTCAACACCTAGATATGATTGATCATTAACCCAATTTCCAGTCCCTTCCTCTCTCTGGAGAATGGTGGATGGAACTAAAAGTTCCAAACTTCTAATTATGACTTGGTCTTTCTGATGACTAGTCCCCATTCAGAAGCGCCCCCAGAGTTACCTCTCTAGAATAAAAGATGCTTCTATCACTCAGGAAGTTCAGGGGGATCAGGACCTCTGCGTCAGATGCTTCTCTCACTTGAGAAATTAAAAGAGTTTTACAAACTCTATGTCAGGAACTCGAGTCAAAGATCAAATGTTAGCAGGAACCAGAAGCAGAAACCAACGTATATATTGCTTCTTATCTCATGCTCATGAAAACTGTGCAATGGCTAATATTTACAGATTTTTGTAGTTACAGATGAGAGATCCAATTTGCTAGGCATGAGGAAAGGGGACGTTTTCTAAGTTATAGTTAACATTCTTTGAATATCAATTATTTTCAGAGAATCTCCTATAGATCACAATCTAGAATAGGGTAAAGGAAAGAAAAACTCTGAACACTAAGGCTTTTAAATTTGTGAAATTATTTTGGTTATAAATAGATAATTAGGACTTCCCTGGTGGTCCAGTGATTAAGCATCCACCTGCCAATATAAGGGACATGGATTCAGTGCCTGGTCTGGGAAGATTTCACAAACTGTGGGGCAGTTAAGCCTGTGCATGACAACGACTGAGCCCATGCACCTAGAGCTCAAGCTCTGCAGCTAGAGAAACTGCCACGATGAGAAGCCTATGCGCTGCGACTGAGGAGTAGCTCTGGCTCACCACAAACAAAGAAAGCAGGTGCACAGCAATGAAGACCCAGAGCACCCAAAAATGAATAAATATTAAAAAGGAATAATAATACTTATATGTCCCAACTCACCTTGGCAGTGAGTTTGCACTTGTTTTCTTGGTGCATAGTTATTATGAGTTTTCTATTTTATTCTCAAAGTGTCGCAGTTGGGATGATAAATGATCACTTTACGGATGATAAATTAAAATTAAAATGGACTTTATCTTTCTGGCTTACTTCATTCTGTATAATGGGCTCCAGTTTCATCCATCTCATTAGAACTGATTCAAATGAATTCTTTTTTATGGCTGAGTAATAGTCCATGGTGTATATGTACCACCACTTCCTTATCCATGAATCTGCTGATGGGCATCTAGGTTGCTTCCATGTCCTGGCTATTATAAACAGTGCTGTGATGAACATTGGGGTGCATGTGTCTCTTTCCGATCTGGTTTCCTCGGTGTGTATGCCCAGAAGTGGGATTGCTGGGTCATATGGCAGTTCTATTTCCAGTTTTTTAAGGAATCTCCACACTGTTCTCCATAGTGGCTGTACTAGTTTGCATTCCCACCAACAGTGTAAGAGGGTTCCCTTTTCTCCACACCCTCTCCAGCATTTATTGCTTGTAGACTTTTGGATAGCAGTCATTCTGACTGGTGTGTAATGGTACCTCATTGTGGTTTTGATTTGCATTTCTCTGATAATGAGTGATGTTGAGCATCTTTTCATGTGTTTGTTAGCCAGCTGTATGTCTTCTTTGGAGAAATGTCTCTTTAGATCTTGGCCCATTTTTTGATTGGGTCATTTATTTTTCTGGAATTGAGCTTCAGGAGTTGCCTATATATTTTTGAGATTAATCATTTGTCTGTTTCTTCATTTGCTATTATTTTCTCCCAATCTGAGGGCTGTGTTTTCACCTTGCATAGAGTTTCCTTTGTTGTGCAAAAGCTTTTAAGTTTAATTAAGTCCCATTTGTTTATTTTTGCTCTTATTTCCAATATTCTGAGAGGTGGGTCATAGAGGATCCTGCTGTGATTATACAGAGTGAAGTAAGCCAGAAAGATAAAGACAAATACAGTATACTAACGCATATGTATGGAATTTAGAAAGATGGTAACGATAAGCCTATATGCAAAACAGAAAAAGAGACACAGATGTACAGAACAGACTTTTGGACTCTGTGGGAGAAGGCGAGGGTGTGGCGTTTTGAGAGAACAGCATCGAAACATGTATATTATCTAGGGTGAAGAATACCACCAGCCCAGGTTGGATGCATGAGACAAGTGCTCAGGGCTGGTACACTGGGAAGACCCAGAGGGATCGTGTGGAGAGGGCGTTGGGAGGGGGGATTGGGATGGGGAATACATGTAAATCCATGGCTGATTCATGTCAATGTATGACAAAAACCACTACAATATTGTAAAGTAATTGGCCTCCAACTAATAAAAATAAATGGAAAAAAATAAATAAATAAATCTTGTATAATTTTAAAAATTAAATTAAATTAAAATGGAGTAATCATCCTTCAAGCATACAATATGGAGTCTAGAGGGCCATTGGAGATCTGATCTCAGACATATCTCTGCACATCTGAAAATTTGAACTCGCTTTGAACTGTACCAGACCCAAGGACACGAGCAGCCATACTCAGAACCACACCTGACAGCTGCAACCTTATGGTCTGGAAGTCTTCCATTGCAACTATGGAAATGCTTTATACACAAACCAATACTTCCTTAACAAGCTCTATGACTGTTTCCCAGCTCCAGTTATAATTCCTTTTTTAAAATTTTTTTATTTGGCTGTGTCGAGTCTTAGTTTTGGCACACAGGATCTTCAGTTTTTGTTGCAGCATGAGGGTTCTTTAGTTGTGACATGTGGGATCCAGTTCCCTGACCAGGGATCAAACCTGGGCCCGCTGCACCAGGAGGACAGCATCTTAGCCCCTGGACTACCAGGGAAGTCCCTCTAATATAATTCTTGATAAACAAATTAGATAACTCTAACCTTGCAGGTGTTGTTGTTGTTGTTGTTGCATTTTATAAGCCTCTCCTGCTTTGAAGTCTGGAGGAACAATATTCAAGTATGTCTCTTTTTTTCCCATTTATTTTTATTAGTTGGAGGCTAATTACTTTACAATATTGTAGTGGTTTTTGCCATACATTGACATGAATCAGCCATGGATTTACATGTGTTCCCCTTCCCGATCCCCCCTCCTGCCTCCCTCTCCATCCCATCCTTCTGGGTCTTCCCAGTACACCAGTCCTGAGCACTTGTCTCATGCATCCAAATCTGAGTCTCCCAACCTCAGTTCAAACAAACCCCAAATCAACACTTTTTCATTTCAATCAAATCTAAATTTCTCAAATTTTGGCTAACCCTAACCTATAGTCTCATTTCCTCCTTCCCAGGTGGAACTTTGTAGATGGGCAAAACAAAAGCTTTCTAAATGCAGGTATCTTGAAGTCAGTTTCCCCAAGTCCCATTCAGGTCTTCATGCTCAAAGACTATAAAACTGTTCTTCACAGATTTACTTACTTGCCAACTTACTCATGGCAAAGTTCCACATGTGATCTTGTACTTAAGTTAATCTCTTAAGGAAGAATAGTCAAGAAAGAACACTGCTTAACTAGAATGTAGGAATATATGAATGACTTAAGGAGATATAAGCTACTTCACAGGTTTCCATGAGTGTGATAAGGAAAAAGAGGCCTGGCATTAAAAGAAATGCAGAAATAGAAAAAAACATTTAGTGGAAAGAGAACTGATCTGGGAGTCAGAATATGTGTTTTTGCTAGTTTCACCATATATATGAACCTGGGTTCCCCTTTTTCATGTATTGCCCATGTAGATTTCAGTTATCTAGAGGGGAAAATCATGATATAAATTTAAAACATTCTTCATTGAAGCAAGTTTGAACTTCCGAACTTCCTTTGTCTTCTTATATACCAATCGTTCTCTTGCTTCTTGACTTTTGCACATGCAGTTTCTTCATTCTTTAATTCTCAGCTCATCACTTCCTTTGGAAATCTTCCCTGATACACTGAATCAGGTCAAGATCTCATGGTTTCTATACCTCAGCAAAGCACTGAGGTTTAATTTCCTATTAGCTTGTCAAAGTTCTTACTTTAGGACTTTAAGCTCTGTGAGAATAAAAGCCATGTCTCTTTAATTTGCATAATACCCCCCACCCTAGAACAGAATCCATATAGTTGATGCTCAGTTATATTTGCAGAATGAATGAATAAATAAATGAGCAAAGCTGTGTACAGTATCCAAGGATACAGAGTCAAGGAAGACAAGATTCCTACCCCAAAGGAGCACATAGTTAAAGCTAAACTAGAATGACTTTAACACAAGGCAAAATAATTTTCATAGAAGAGGTACAAGAAAGATTTTATAGGTGGTCAGAGGGAAACAAAAGCACATCAGAATTTTAAAAAGGCTTCTTGAGAAAGGGAGCAAGAAGGCTAGAAATTCAGTAAGCAGAGACAATTGTATGCAGTTAATATTGAATTTATTGTAAAGCTATTATGTACAAGAAGATAGTTTGGGGCACTAAATTAGTAAAAGACAAATAAGTCTTTTTCTTTCTGCCTGAAAGAAGACAATGATGTAACTGGAAAACATATAGACATACTACAAGTTACAGCAGAAGGCAAAAGGAATTCAGTGCTGAAATGAACGGTGTAAGCAGAGTGCTGTGGGAGGTCAGAGCAGGGACTGAGGACAGAGGCAAGAGGCTTGGGTTCTGACTGGTCTGTCCCTTCCATGAGGGTGGAGAGCAGTAAAGCAAAACCTTGCAGCTGTGGATTTTAATGCACTTCTTGGAACTTGCCTTTGTTTCTCTTGTAGCTTAGCAACACTCATTTTGGCTCATGAGATGGTCACCACTGGGAACAGATTTTTAAAAGGCTAAACTTTAAATCTCCCATTTACGCACAGACCACACTTGTAAACCTTTCCTTCAAATAATTGCCTCTTTGAGCAATGGCCTTGGTCACGTTTAGAGCATTTCACCCAAATTTTAGCTATCCTTGATGTTTGCCATACTCTCAAACGGTAATCACTGGATTCTTGTTTCACCTCAGCAACTCTCAGGGACATTTTGAGCTGGTTTCTTCCAAAGAGAGCTGTGATAGGTTGGAACATACTTCAGGTGAGATCTATTTATTTCCCCTTTGCCCCTAGGACTCTCACTTTGGGAATAAAGGCAGTGCTGCTCTGCAGAGTCCCCGTGGGGCATGTGCCAACTGGCACTCCTGACCCAGCCGGCCGCCGCAGCCCTTGGGATGCTCCAAGGTTGCTCAGCAGCAGCCTGAGTTGGGGGAGAAGAATGTTTTTGCCTTCAATTAATCTGAGTCTGAAACATGAATTCTAATTCCTGTCATGAACTTAAATGCACTGTTATCTGTGTAGATGTTCATGGGGATTGAGACATCATTATCAATACAACTGCTGACATCACAAATTTGAGGATCCCCTGAATTATCATGGCATTTCACTGATGATCACAGACCACTTCTCCAGACAGTGAAGATTTAAAGCCAGTATTAACTAACAGTTTCTAAAATGTCCTCGGATACATCAAGGCCTATACACTCTTCTGTGGTGTACTCCCTCCTCCCACTAGATTTCTGAAAATATGAGAAAGTGGGCAGGGAACTTTTTTTTTTCACGAAGGTGCATCTTCTAAGGAGGAGGAACACAACAATTGCTCTAGGACCACAGGATGGTCTAATGCAATGATGAGATCATCTGGTAATGCCCAAATCCATCTGGTACTTACTGAGAAGAGAAATATAATTTACACCGACACCAGGGCACAGCACCAATGCTGTCTACACTATTGGCACCAAATGGCACATGCTGTGAAACCTCTCCCCCTTCCACAAAAACACCTCTGCTTTGCAGATGAATTTTGTTGCAAAATCTGGAGCAGGAAGAAAGTTCTAGATGCTATAGACACTAAAATACCATTTTCCTGTTAATTTAAGCAGAGCTGATGTAGAGTCAAAATACAAAATATTTCAAAACAGAAATAGCATCCTCTTCCTGTTTCTGGCATCCCTGAATGTGACCAACCCACCCAGAGACAGCAATTATGCTGAGCAAGTCTTTTGTCATTTGTAAACCAGATGAAAATCTGTGGGAACAAAATCATTCTCATCAAAAAAAAAAAAAAAAAAGAAAGAAAGAAAATCTGTGAGTTTTATGTCTAACTCATGGGGAGAGTTTGATTCTTTAGTTTATAGTTCTTTAAAATAGATACATGAACCTATTAGATCCTCTACTGTAGATTATATAGAGTACTTATATAAATAGATACTGTACTCTTCTGGTGCTTCTAGCTGGTCTAATAATTAAGACAGATTAAGAGGAGAAAGTCAAAATCTGGTCTTTTACAGAAAAGGCTCCTTGAGATTATGAGGCCCCAAAGGACAGTGAGGCAATTGAGGCTTATATGTTATTCTGAGCTAAGGAGAAGAGGGGAAGGATCTGAGACTTCAAAAGGGAGAAACACAGTTCACAGGGAGGTGGGAGGAGCATGTTAATTGGTAAACAAATATTTGCCATGCCATTTGGAGACATCTTTCTTATGTACAACAGAGTTATCTTTGGTGATAGTTCTCTCCTGGTTCAGGCTCCTCATCTAAATTCTTTTAGGCAGTTAAAGTAAGTAAAGTCACTTAGTCCTGTCCGACTCTTTGTGACCCCATGGACTGTAGCCTACCAGGCTCCTCTGTCCATGGGATTTTCCAGGCAAGAGTACTGGAGTGGGTTGCCATTTCCTTCTCCAGGGGATCTTCCCGACCCAGGGATCAAACCCGGGTCTCCAGCATTGCAGACAGACGCTTTACCGTCTGAGCCACCAGTTAAGGGCTAGGTAAAATAAACAAGTCTTCTTAAAAACTAATCAGCTTAAAATAATCCTCATGCCAAAGAGACACATTATGGGGTGGTAAACTTCGCTCCTCTCTCCAAAAGAGGTGTGCGTGTGTGCTAAGCCGCTCCAGTCGTGTCTGACTCTTTGCACGCTATAGACTGTAGCCCGCCAGGCTTCTCTGTCCATGGGGTTCTTTAGGCAAGAATACTGAAGTGGGTTGCTATGCCATTCTCCAGGAGATCTTCCCAGCCCAGGGATGGAACCTGCATCTCCTGCATTGCAGGCAGATTCTTTACCACTAGCACCACCTGGGAAACCCATCCCAAAGAGGCTGAGTAAAGAAAAATAAGCTCTCTGTAGGAGGGAATTTAAAGAAAGAGATGTGCTTTATCAAGGTATATTTTGGAATCAGCAGTCTTACTGCGAGAAAGCTGAAAACTGCTCAGTGCTGACCCTGTGTCACAAAAACACTACTGACCAAGTGCCACATCCTTCCATTTCACTGAGTCAGTTAAAACTTTTCTCTCAAATGCAAACATCTGACTGTGTGTCTGGGAAGTCCCATACCACAACACTTAAAATGCAAAGCTCTAGGGAGGGCAGACTGTGGGCTAGAAACGGCTCTCTAAAGCAGGCATCTCACAGTGGCTCAGCCAGTGTGTGAAGCTCTGGCCACACTCATTGCTCTGGGACTTGCTACTAATATTTTGTTGTTTGTTGCTAAGGTGGGTCCGATTCTTTTGTGGCCCCATGGACTAGAGCCTGCCAGTCTCCTCTATCCTTGGGATTTCCCAGGCAAGAATACTGGCAAGAATTTCCTTTTCTGGGGGATCTTCCCAATTCAGGGATTGAACCCGAATCTCCTGCATTGGAGGAGATAGTTGAGCCATGGGGAAGACCCCCCCCCACCCCCACCCCAGTAACATTACAGGAAAGAAATATGAGTTGCTGGTAAAGGTGAGAAAGGAACTACTTGTTGCTTATGGGAAAGTGATTATAACGTGTGCCAAGCTATATACATGCCATATCCATCTGAATAACTCAAACCTTCATGTGGTTTCATTATTAAAGCTAAGATAAAGTTAAAGGGGAAGAGAAAAACATAGATAGATAAGGACTAACATATCACTAAGATACCACTGAGGTACCTCACTTACAATCATTGTTCTAGGAGTAAGAAATAATTCACAGACATTCTCTGTTGGATTAATCATCATTCTGGTTTTCAAATTCCTTTCATGCTCTACATCCTTAAAAATATATCCATTCCCTGTGTCTACAACATTTTGAAATCTTGTATGATAGAGGTATTCCTCTTCTGCATATTTCTTTCCAACATCTGAAGAGTGACTTTTGCTCTTGTCAGCAGGCTTGATCCTGACACAGTTTCACAGGGGAGTAGGATCCTGTAAAGAAAGGAGAGAAAGGTCTGAATTAATTCCCGACTACAGCACTAGACACTTCTGCGTGTCTTAAAATGCCTTCCACTGAGCTTCAGGCAAGGCTGACTGATACATTCCCAGAGTCACAAAGATAGGTTTTTGCTTTCTTCTGAGTCCCTCTCAGAAGAAAAAACTGATTTTCTCCTGGAGGTGGGAGCCGCAACAGAACTTGTAAATGTAAATTACTCATGTCAGTTCTGGGTAATTCTCTTCAAACAAGTCTATTGACCTGTGAGTGTACCATGTGGCTTTGTTCCATCCTGAAGTTGGAAAATATGGGTTGAAAAATTGCAGTATTCAGAATGCTTAGGCATGTTCAGTAGAGAGGCAAGTGTAAATTTCATGGCCAAGATTCCATTTCCTCCCCAAGCCTTCTAGCTAAAATGGTTCTCTCTCTCTCTCTCTTTCTCTCTGTCAGTCCTGAATGGTGCTGATATTCAACCAAAATAGCTTTTTATTCTGCTACTGGTGTCTTATCTCTCCAGGTAGATTTCGGATTGCTAAAGGGAGGAGACCTTGTTTTAACTTTCCTTTTATTTCCTAGTAACACATGCTTCAATAACCCTGTATTAAGCACTCATTAAATATTTACTTGATGAATAAAGAATTCTTCCTTCCTTCTCCTCCTCCAGCAGTCCCATCAGACTAAATTCATTCTGTCAACATTTTACACTCTTGAAAAGAAAAACCACAGAATCAGAACAGTGTCAGCAATGCTAAAACCAAACCTAGGCTTAATAAATGACAATTGCCATTTCAAACTTCCCCAGAAATATAATCTTCATCAGCCATTCTGGAATTTTCTGATCCACCAATGGGGTAACCAGAGGTCCATTCCCACCCCTCCACCCTCCCACTCCCCATCTCCTCACCCCACCCAGGCTGAAGCAATCTACATGACAAAACCCACCCCATTTCTTCCCTCCAGAAAGATGTCCTGGAATGAAAATAATTATTTTCTTTTGTTAAGAGCTCATTTGTTCCAGTTTTTTTCATAAAAAAATTCACTTTGTATAGCCCCTCAAAGCACCCTTCTAGTTGCTGAATAGGTTGCTGCCCAATTCATGTATCATCTAATAGTCAAGTAGATCCTCAAGTTGACTCAGTTGAATTCTGTGTTTTATTTTTTAACAAGTACAGCTAGTAAATTGTTTCTGTAGTTCTGGCTATTAATCTTCATGAGACTTATGTAGTAAAATCAAGCATACATCCTCTGGGAAGGGCTGGTCAGTTAAAGTCTTAACATGAAACCCTCAATCTGCTTTCACCACTCTCATCTTTCAACCTGGCAAAAACCCTCAGAGGAAGGGAGGGGAAGGAACGTATTTTCCAGCTGCAGTGTCTCTGAAAAGTAAAACAGACAATACAATGAAGTTACGTTAATTATGATGAAAATTTGGATTAAAATTTTGTTAAATGATATTCATCCTATGGCATTTGATTGCACTCTTAAAGCCATGCCTATTTACAAATTGAAAGGAAATCTGGCCAGAGAAGACAACTGCAACCAATTCTAAGCAGCCCAGACGTAGGTCGTTTGTTCTAAGTGAGCCTCATCGGCTCATAGTTCATATTTTCCCCTCTCCTCACGCCCTGCCCTAATTGATTCCATTGCATTCTTTACCACAAATTGGCCAGTTATTTACTATTACTCACGACTTCAAAAAACATGTTTCAAACAAATGGAGCTTGATAACTTTTCCCTTTTGAGAAAAATCCTTTTAAGATTGAGAAAAAGAGTGATGATTAACACAAATGTATTGTTAATGACAGAAATTCAGGTGAAAAGTAAGATGTTTTCTTAAATTTAAGTGTAAGCAACTACTGACCACAAGTGATTAATGAGTCTGGCTCTAACTGTAACAAATGTCTCCTGCTGACCAAAGATGTCAAATATTTGTGCACAAATCACTTAGAGTTATTCCCTTTTTAAAGGGAGATATCATCTCACTCAGCTGTTTGGTGATCTTGTAATCCTGGAATGATAACAGCTAAAGGTCAGTAATAAATCTTTCCTCAGACCGTGACAACATTGTCACTTGAAAAGTCTGGGTTTGTCAGGAAAAAACTGCCAAATCCATTAGTAAAAGGAAGTGCATTACTGCTAAACTTTCGTTTTGTAAGAGAATTTTCAAATGAGTCCAACGGCTAACACGTGGCTTTGCTCGTTTCTATCTGCTCCAGGCTCTCACCTATTCCTTGTTTCTGCTACACTGCACTGACCCCTACTTTAACTCCGTGGGCTTTCATTTTGGCTGAAGTGTGGACAGAGACTAGTTTCTCTGTTTCCTCCTTAGCAGGGCTAAGGCAGATCAGAACTTTCACAAAAGCTTTCCTAAGTGCCAATTAAAACCAAAAATGAAAAGGAACCTGGGATACATGAAAAGTCTGTGGCATATAAATTACAAATTTCTAATTTTATATGTGCTAGTGTGCACCCAGGAATTACAGAACTTGCCCTATTTTACATCCTATCAGAGATGTTTTCAGTTCAGTCCAGTTGCTTGGTCGTGTCCAACTCTTTGAGACCCCGTGGACTGCAGCACGCCAGGCTTCCCTGTTCATCACCAACTTTCGGAGCTTGCTCAAACTCATGTCCATTGAGTCAATGATGTCATCCAACCATCTCATCCTCTGTCGTCCCCTTCTTCTCCTGCCTTCAATCTTTCCCAGCATCAGGGTCTTTTCCAGTGAGTCAGTTCTAAGCATCAGGTGGCCAAAGTATTGGAGTTTCAGTTTCAACATCAGTCCTTCCAATGAATATTCAGGATTGATTTCCTGTGGGATGAACTGGTTGGATCTCCTTGCAATCCAAGGGAGTCTCAATGGTCTTCTCTGACACCACAGTTCGAAAGCATGAATTCTTCAGCAATCAGTTGTCTCTATAGTCCAACTCTCACATCCATTCATGACTACTGCAAAACATCATACGTTTGACTAGACAGACCTTTGTTGGCAAAGTAATGTCTCTGCTTTTTAATATGCTGTCTAGGTTGGTCGTCGCTTTTCTTCCAAAGGTCAAGCGTCTTTTAATTTCATGGCTGCAGTCACCATCTGCAATGATTTTGGAGCCCAAAAAGTAGTTTGTCACTGTTTCCATTGTTTTCCCATCTGTTTGCCATGAAGTGATCGGACCAGATGCCATGATCTTTGCTTTCTGAATGTTAAGTTTTAAGCCAACGTTTTCACTCTCTTCTCTCACTTTCATCAAGAGGTTCTTTAGTTCTTCTTCACTTTCTGTCATAAGGGTGGTGTCATTTGCATTTCTGAGGTTATTGATATTTCTCCCGGCAATCTTGATTCCGGAGAAGGAAATGGCAACCCACTCCAGTGTTCTTGCCTGGAGAATCCCAGGGACAGGGGAGCCTGGTGCGCTGCCATCTATGGGGTCGTACAGAGTTGGACATGACTGAAGCGACTTAGCAGCAGCAGCAGCAATCTTGATTCCAGCTTGTGCTTCATTCAGCCCAGCTTTTCACATGATATAATCTGCATATAAGTTAAATAAGCAGGGTGAAAATATACAACCTTGACATACTCCTTTCCCGATTTGGAGCCAGTCTGTTGTTCCATGTCCATTTCTAACTGCTGCTTCTTGACTTGCATACAGATTTCTCAAGAGACAGGGCAGGTGGTCTGGTATTCCCATCACTTGTAGAATTTCCTATAGTTTGTTATAATCCACACAGTCAAAGGATTTAGTGTAATCAATAAAGCAGAAGCAGATGTTTTTCTGGAACTCTCTTGCTTTTTCGATGATCCAACAGATATTGGCAATTTGATTTATGATTCCTCTGCCTTTTCTAAATCCAGCTTGAACATCGGGAAATTCATGGTTCATGTACTGCTGAAGCCTGGCTTGGAGAATTTTGAGGATTACTTAGCTAGTGTGTGAGATGAGTGCAATTGTGCAATAGTTTGAACACTCTTTGGTATTGCCTTTCTTTGGGATTGAAATGAAAACTGACCTTTACCAGTCCTGTGGCCACTGCTGAGTTTTCCAAATTTGCTGGCATATTGAGTGCAGCACTTTCACAGCTTCATCTTTTAGGATTTGAAATAGCTCAACTGGAATTCCATTACCTCCACTAGCTTCGTTCATAGTGATACTTCCTAAGGACCTCTTGACTTCACATTCCAGGATGTCGGGCTCTAGGTGAGTGATCGCACCATTTTGGTTATGTGAGGCATGAAGATGTTTTATGTACAGTTCTTCTGTGTATTCTTGCCACCTCTTCTTAATATCTTCTGCTTCTGGTAGGTTCATACCATTTCTGTTTTTATTGAGCCCATCTTTGCATGAAATGTTCTCTTGGTAGCTCTAAATTTCTTGCAGAGATCTCTAGTCTTTCTCATTCTATTGTTTTCCTCTATTTCTTTGCATTGATCACTGAGGAAGGCTTTCTTATCTCTCCTTGCTATTCTTTGGAATTCTGCATTCAGATGGGTGTATCTTCCCTTTTCCCCTTTGCCTTTAGTGTCTTGTCTTTTCTTAGCTGTTTGTGAGGCCTCCTCAGACAGTTATTTTGCTTTTTTTGCATTTGAGATGGTTTTACTTAACCTTAAATGACTCACACAAGTTTATGGCCTTCTCCATCTATTCTGGACCTTCTCAGATAGCTCAGTGGTAAAGAATCTGCCTGCGAATTCAGGATCCACAAGAGACAAGGTTTGATTCCTGTGTGAGGAAGGTCCCCTGGAAGAGAATACAGCAATTAACTCCAGTATTCTCACCTAGGAAATTCCACACACAGAAGAGTCTGGCTGGCCACAGTCCATGGGGTTGCAAAGAGGCAGACACAACTGAGCTGCTGAGCATGCCACGCATGTGTGTTCTGTCACAGCTTCCTTTGGATGAAATTACCTGAACTTGTGATCTCCTTCTAGGTATCTTGCCTACATTGTTGTCAAAGTCAAGAGAGAGGGGGTTTCCACTCAATCCCAGGGGCTTCCCCTTCTCCTCACTAACAGCACCAACACCACCTCCTTCTACGTTCTGAGCAGTATAGGCAGCAAGATTTGTCACTGCGAAATTGTGTCTTTATAGTAAGAATTAATTTAGGCTGTTACCAGAGATACCTGCAAAGAATATGAGCTAGGTGTGGGGGGAGGGACCAGAGTCAACTCTGTGGCCCATTGTCCATGTGAGACCCAACAAGCATCTGTTTATCAAACATTTGCTTTACTATCTCATGTGAAGGCCCAAACCACTCTCTCCAACATCCTCTTTTTCCTGTAGCTGAAGATGTGTCTAAATTGGCCGCTTACACTCTCTGAATCCCCAGGATCACTGTGCTGGCAGGGGTGATTTATCCTGACTACCAAAGAGAACCTGGACTCGAGCCCACAGTAGACATAAGGGAAGGTGTGTCTGGAGTGTGGGAGGTCACTTAATGTCTCTTATGCCCTATGCATCAAGTCCATGGAAACCGCAACACGATCCAGGTGGGACTGACAACCCAGACCCTTCAAGAATGAAGGGTCACCCTACCAGGGAAAAGCTATAAATAGCTAAAATCCTTACTAAAGACACTGAGAATACAGAATGGGTAGTTGAAAAAGGCTGTTTTATATACCAGCAACAATCACATGTGTACATGCACTTGTTAAGTCCTTTCAGTCATGGGTGACTCTGTGCGCCCCTGTGGACTGTAACCCACCAGGTTCCTCTGTCCATGGGATTCTCCAGGCAAGAATACTGGAGGGCACGGTGGGCAGGGTGGGGTGTTGCCACGCCCTCCTTCAGGGGATCTTCCCCAGTGTACTGTATGATTTCATGTTATTGATTAGCATGTTTTCACTTTAGCTTGAATAATCCCTTTCAATGTGAAAAATCTACTTTTAGGGGTCCGTATAGGCAAAGCCATGGTTTTTCTAGTAGTCATGTATGGATGTGAGTTGGACCATAAAGAAGGCTGAGCTCCAAAGACTTGATGCTTTTGAATTATGGTGCTGGAGAAGACTCTTGACAGTCCCTAGGACCACAAGGAGATCAAACCAGTCAATCCTAAAGGAAATCAATCCTGAATATACATTGGAAGGACTTTTGCTGAAGCTGAAGCTCCAATACTTTGGTGATCTGGTGTGAAGAGCTGACTCATTAGAAAAGACACTGATGCTGGTAAAGATTGATGACAGGAGCAGAAGGGGATGACAGAGAATGAGATGGTTGGATGGCATCATCGTCTCAGTGGACATGAGTTTGAGCAAGCTCAGAGAAATGGTGAAGGACAGGGAAGCCTGGTGTGCTGCAGTCCATGGGGTCACAGAGTTGGACACGACTGAGCAACTGAACAACGACAATAGCAACTCCTTTCAGTTTTTCTAATAAGGCAGACCTAACCAACACTAGTTACTCAGTCATGTCTGACTCTTTTGCAACTCCATGGACTATAGCCCTCCAGGATCTACTGGTGTTTGATTCCTTCAGTATTTGTTGGCCTGGGGAAGTCTTTACTTTCTTTCATTTCTGGATAACATCTTCCTAATGAACCATTCTTGGTTGGCAGTTATCTCTTTCAGCACTTGGACAACATTGTTCTGCTTTCTTCTCTCCTAATGAGTTTCTACTAAAAAATCAAGTTAGAGCCATGTTAGTGTTCATTTATAAGTAGCAAGGTTTTTTCTCATACTGCCTTTAAGACTTTGTCTTTGATTGCTGCACTTTATTATAACATGCATTGTAGATGACCTTTTTAGGTTGACTTTGGTTGCTTAAAGGGCTTCCCTAATAGCTCTGTTGGTGAAGAACCCACCTGCAATGCAGGAGACCCTGGTTTGACTCCTGGGTGGGAAAGATCCGCTGGAGAAAGGATTGGTTACCCACTCCAGTATTCTTGGATTTCTCTTGTGGCTCAGCTGGTAAAGAATCCTCCTGCAATGTGGAGACATGGATTCAGTCTCTGGGTTGGGAAGATCCCCTGGAGAAGGGAAAGGTTACCCACTCCAGTATTCTGGGCTGGAGAATTCCATGGACTGTATAATCCATGGGGTTGCAAAGAGTCAGACAGGACTGACCGCCTTTCACTTTGGTCACTTAAAAACTTCACAAGCTTACATATTCTAATCTCACCCTTGATTCAAGAAGCTTTCAGCCATTCTCTCTCTTTTTCTTTGGCCATGCTGCATGGCATGTGTCTTCGTTCCCTGACCAGGGGAAAACCCAAGCTTCCCCTTACCTTAATCCCAACACTCCCCACCACCCCTAACCCCCCATGGACGTATGGAAGCATGGGGTCTTAAGTACTGAACCACTGGAAGTCCCTCAGCTGTGATTTCTTTGAAGGAGCTTTCTGCCTCATCTCCCTCTTTTCTCCTTCTGGAAGATTAATAATTGATACACTAGTTCTGTTGATGATGTACCATAGGTCCTGTTGCTTTTCTTCACTCTTTTTCATTCTCTTCTCTTTGTTCTCCTCTGAATGGATAACTTAAGTGCATCTGTTGTCTATCTCATAGATTCCTTTTTCTGCTTGTTTCATTCTGCAGTTGATGCTATATTCTTGCATTTTCATTTCATCATTGGATTTTTCAGCTCCAGAATTTCTCTTTTGTTCTTTTATATGATTTCTCTCTTTTTGTCAAACTGCTCATTTTGTTCATGTATTATTTCCCTGATTTTTTTCAGTTGTCCTCCTGAGTTTTCTTGTAGCACACTGAGTTATTTGGAAGAGCTATTTGGTGGACTTTCTTGGTAGTACAGTGGATAAGAATCTGTCGATGCATGGTACATGGGTTAGATCCCATGCAGCAATGCGCAAGCCACAGCTACTGAGCCCACATACCACAACTACTGAAGCCATGATCTAGAGTCTGTGATACACAATAAGAAAAGCCACTGCAAACAGAAGCCCACACACTACAACAAAGAGTAGCATCTGCTCACACCTAAAGGAAGCCCACACAGCAGTGAAGCCCCAGCCCAGCCAAACGTAAATAAACAAATAACTTTAAAAAATAGTTGACTCTGGCAATGAACGTGGAGCAGGCAATGCTTATAAAAAATAAAATAAATAAACAGAAAAGCTCTTTTGAATTCTCCAATAGGTGAATCACAGATCGCCAATCTTTGGGTGTGAACACTGAAGATTTTGTGATACTACGTTGGTGTCATGTTCCTTTCATTTCCTGCTTCTTGACGTTTGTGTTGTGTTTGCAGCAGCGGTACTAGTCTCCTCTGGGAGACAGACAACTTCCTTCACCCCTGCTAGAGACTCTGAGTCTCTCTCAGATCTTCTATGGGGACACCTACTCACATGCCTCCCTCTCACGATAGAATTTCTGAGCTCCTTTGCCTTGTGTAGAAGCTACAGTGCACCAGGATGTGTACCAACAGCCGCTCTTTCATTTCCTCAAAGACAACACTACTTCCTAATCTGCTGCCACCCTTGCCCACACATTTGAGCCAGATTTCTGTGCAAGCTCAGCAGCTGTCCATCAAAGCTTGCTCTTGGGTCCAAGGTCATTTGTGCCCACAGGGGTTGGTCACAGGGGAGGGGGTGACCACAGGGTCAGGGGAAGGTGAGTCATGCAGACAGAACACTGAAGGGGTCGGTGGACCACTTGGGAGAACCTGCAGGTGAGGAGTTCCCAGCAGCTTTTGAGTGAGTTCTCTGATGGAGTCTGCATTAATGCAGTTAGTAGGATCAGCCTCCCTTCAGTGCTTTCCGTCCTGTCTGCTGCTTTCATAGCCTCTTCATTACAAGGAGTCGTATAACTCAGCATTAACTGCTCTGGATGGAGTAAGAGGCAAATGAACCTTTTGGCAGATCCCACACAGCTGGGGAAGCTGCAAGATCATCCACATACTCTCCTATCCCATGTGGGAAAAATCAGGGGCCTAGAAAGTTTTCTATTAACCTTAAGCTGTTCTTCCTCGCTGGGGAAGGAGATCCAGGTACAATCAAGACATTTCCCTTACCCAGTCCATGAGTCCAAACTCACTTTTTTTTTTTTTTTTTTTCAATCTAGTGCTGTGCTGGAGATCCTCCTATGGAAACCTGGACTTTCATGTAAGGACTCTGCTCTGTGGGTGATTGTCTGTGACTAGTGGTGGTTCCAGGGGCTCCTGGACTGTGGCTAAGAGATACTAGCGCTGGCTCAGGGGATGTTGCAGGCACCACAGTCAGGACAGACACCTGACTGCCTTTTGCCTGATGCCTATGTGGGCGAGGCACCTCCTGGGTCCCTTGGCCTACGGTGTCGAGTCTCTCACCTCGCTCCAAGGAAGGTTTGTCTGTGGATGGATATCCAATTTTTGTAGTTGGGTTAGGAGCAAAAACGATTAAAGTCTTGTGCCACCATGCTTTCTCAAAGGGTTTAAAATCTATTTGGTCTAGTATGAATGGTCCTGCTTTCTTCTGGTTCCCATTTTCATGGAATAGTATTTTTCACCCCTTCGTTTTCAGCCTCTATTTGCTCTTCATGTTAGTTTCTCATAGACAGCAATACAGATGGATCTTGGATTTTTATCCATGCATCTAGCCTATGTCTCTTATTGTTGAGTTTAATATATTTATATTTAAAGTACTTTGACAAATATTTTTTATTATTGTCATGTTATTATTTATTTTCTTTGTTTTGTAGTGCTTTTATCCCTTTTTCTTTCTTGCTATCTTCCCTTGTCTTTCACTGGGTTTGTTTGATTATTTGTTTGCTTGCTGTTTTAAACAGGCTTTGATTCTCTTTTCCTTGATGTAAAATATAGGCATACTCTTGTTGGGGCTTTCATAAACTATCCAGTTTTTACAGCACTAAGGTTTCATCTCTCTCCCCTTCCAAGTTAACTTGTTGACTTAACACAGTGTACATGCAATTATATCCATAATCATTTAAATAACTTGTTATATTTGTTTACAACACTTTGGCCTTTTCACTTTCACACTAGAATTACAAGTGACTTACCTATCACTGTATTCTACATTAGTCTCTATATTAACTACTGCCAATGAGTGTCATGTTTTCTATGCTATCACCTTGGCATTTAGCACCTTTCTATCTCAACTTGAAGAACTCTTCTTGACCATTTCTTGAAATGCACCTCTAGTGACAATAAATTCCCCAGGTACTTGTGTGTCTGGTAATATTCTTACCTGCCTTTTGTGAAGGTCAAAGTCATGGTACAGTATTCTTAGTAGTTTTTCCTTCCAGCACTTTGAGTATATCATTCCTCTCCCTTCAGGCCTTCAAGGATTCTGCTATAAAACCTGGTTACTTTATGGTTCCTTTCTATGTGATGTTTCCTATTGCTGTTTCAAGATCTTCTTTGTAGACAATGTAACTATCTGTATCAGTTGGAGGAGGGATTTCTTGCAATCCATTTTACTTCATTTGGGATACTGGATGAGGATGTCTATTTCCTTCCCCAGATTTAGGAAGTTTTCAGCATTATTTCTTTGATTCAGTTTTCTGTTTCTTTCCCTCTCTATTCTTCTCAGACTTCCATAACATATATATTGATCATTTTGGTGGTGTCCCATAAGTGTCTTGGAGAAGCCAATGGCACCCCAATCCAGTACTCTTGCCTGGAAAATCCCATGGCCGGAGGAGCCTGGTAGGCTGCAATCCATGGGGTCACTAAGAGTTGGACACGACTGAGCAACTTCACTTTCATGCATTGGAGAAGGAAATGGCAACCCACTCCAGTGTTCTTGCCTGGAGAATCCCAGGGGCGGTGGAGCCTGGTGGGCTGCCGTCTATGGGGTCGCACAGAGCCGGACATGACTGAAGTGACTTAGCAGCAGCAGCAGCATAAGTGTCTTAACCAACGATCACTTTTTTTTTCCATTCTTTTTTTTTTTTGCTTCTCTGACTCAGTGACTTTTTAGTGAACTTTATATTCACTGATCGCTCTTTCTGCTTGATCTAGTCTGTTGTCGAACTCCTCTATTGAAATTTTCAATTTACTTTTTGCATTTTCCAGTTCTACAATTTTTCTTTGGTAACTTTATATCGTCTACCTCTTTGTTATACAGGACTTGAGGAATCATCATTTTGACCACAGACGATGAGTGAATGTGTTGATTTTTGTCATCTTCTTTGAACTGCTTGTACTAATGTGGTTTTAAGAACCCAACTCTGATGACAAGCATTTCAAATTCTCAGAGACAAAGGATGTGATAACTATAGTGGAAGATTCTATCACCATCACCTGATCTGAGATGTTCCAATTTGTTAAGTGTGTTCTGGGTTGCTTAAGAGATCCAGACTAAGCAATACTTCCAACAAGTCCCAGGAAAGGAAACCCATTGCTAATAGAGCACTGACATGCTGTGGGATTCCAGATCCATTAGACAAATAGATTGCTAATAATTTCCTAGAAGGGATTCTGAATACTTTAAATCTTTCCACTAGGAAAAAAAAATAAGGTGTCTTGATTTAATACCTTTGGAGACTCATAGGTTATTTTCTCTCACAGAAGAACTTAAATGATTAGAATGTTTCTTGGCTTACATTTATAAATGACTCCCTTTTGTATAGCTGTATTATTTGAGTCCTTATGAAATGTGTCAAATATATGTTTATCTTTTCTTCATGTTTTCTCTCTTTTAGAAACATTTTCAAAACACAATGTACAAACTGAGAATTTTACATATCCCTTAAATAGAATATAAATGCAAACCAGGATATGTAACAGTGGATGGTAAAATATCAGAATTAATTACATGTCTGCAAAGTGATTGGTCAACTCAACCTGTATGCATTAGTAAGCAATTCATTATTTTAATTTTCTTTATCCTAATGATAACTATACATAAGTATTCTTTAACTTTGTTCTTTTTATTTTTTGTTATTTTTTTTTTTCGGTGGTGGAGGGGCATAGCTCCACCATATGTGTTCCATATATGGAACCATATGTGGTTCCATAGCTGGATTTGAAAACATAAATTACAAAACTTTGCGAAAATGTATGTCAATTCTTGCCTGTTATGATTAATTACTAGTAGTGTAGGATATCATTGCACCCTTCGGTTCAAGGTTTTTTCACTTTAAAGCACCCTTAATTAAAGACTAATTTAGCTAAGAGCCTTACCTGTATTCTGGTATAAACCCACTTATTTTTAGCTGAAACTTTTATGGTAATTTTATCTGCTTTTATTTTAGGAGATATTTATATCAGACTCTTTCCTCCTAAGCCTAAAAGTTATGGTTTCAAGCAAAGACATGGGTCCATAGTGCATAATCTTCAAATAATATGACATGTATAGTTTATATGTTTGAAACTCTAGGGTAGATATACTAAAATTCTCTCTTAGGAAATCTTCATAAACATCTAGTTACTAGAGACAGAGAAACACTTCTAGACAGGATCAAATTCTGCTGTGCTGAAAGGTTTTCCTGTACCAACACGCTGATGTTTATGAAGATTTTCTAAGAACAGTTTCTGAGTTTATCTTATTCATCCCAAAGCCACACAGTGATATTTTTGAAGTTGGGGCACTTTTTCCCCATGTCAAACTCATTTTGTACTAACATATGACCAATTTTTCACTCTAGCCCTCTTTTACAGAAGAGAGGAAATGTCTTTTATTATTTTTTTTAACTAGTTTCTCTTTAATATCTTAAAGTGTTAAGCTAGCTGGTTTTGTGACACATTATGAAATCTGAAATAATGTATTTAAATCTTTATTAATGTCACTGTATTATAGTATTAGTGAAAATTAAGACTGTTCTTCAATATCTCACTTTCTTATTCCTAGCTATAAATAATAGAACTACCTCTGCATTTGACCTTTATAGGTATGAAAGAATACACAACCATTAGAAATATATTTGGATATTTGGCCTATTTTTCGATTGGGTCGTTTGTTTTTCTGGAATTGAGCTGCAGGAGTTGCTTGTATATTTTTGAGATTAATCCTTTGTCTACTTATTCATTTGCTACTATTTTCTCCCATTCTGAAGGCTGTCTTTTCACCTTGCTTATAGTTTCCTTCACTGTGAAAAGCTTTTAAGTTTCATTAGGTCCCATTTGTTTATTTTTGCTTTTATTTCCAAAATCCTGGGAGGTGGGTCATAGAGGATCCTGCTGTGATTTATGTCAGAGAGTGTTTTGCCTATTATGTTCTCCTCTAGGAGTTTTATAGTTTCTGGTTTTACATTTAGATCTTTAATCTATTTTGAGTTTTGTGTGTGTGTGTATAGTGTTAGAAAGTGTTCTAGTCTCATTCTTTTACAAGTGGTTGACCAGTTTTCCCAGCACTGCTTGTTAAAGAGGTTTTCTTTTTTCTATTGTATATCCTTGCCTCCTTTGAGAAAGATAAGGTGTCCATAGGTTCGTGGATTTATCTCTGGACTTTCTATTTTGTTCCACTGATCTATATTTCTGTCTTTGTGCCAGTACCATGTTGTCTTGCTGAATGTGGCTTTGTAGTAGAACCTGAAGTCAGGCAGGTTGATTCCTCCAGTTCCATTCTTCTTTCTCAAGATTGCTTTGGCTATTCGAGGTTTTTTTGTATT
Organism: Muntiacus reevesi; assembly: GCF_963930625.1. Taxonomy (NCBI): domain Eukaryota; kingdom Metazoa; phylum Chordata; class Mammalia; order Artiodactyla; family Cervidae; genus Muntiacus; species Muntiacus reevesi. Next base: position 54,052,558 of record NC_089253.1, on the reverse strand, counting down.
TCCATACAAATTGTGAAATTATTTGTTCTAGTTCTGTGAAGAATACCATTGGTAGCTTGATAGGGATTGCATTGAATCTATAGATTGCTTTGGGAGTATACTCATTTTCACAATACTGATGCTTTGAATCCATGAATACGATATTTTCTCCATCTATTTGTGTCCTCTTTGATTTCTTTCATCAGTGTTTTATAGTTTTCTATGTATAGGTCTTTTGTTTCTTTAGGTAGATATACTCCTAAGTATTTTATTCTTTTTGCTGCAATGGTGAATGGTATTGTTTCCTTAATTTCTCTTTCTGTTTTCTCATTGTTAGTGTATAGGAAGGTAAGGGATTTCTGTGTGTTAATTTTATATCATGCAACTTTACTGTATTCATTGATTAGCTCTAGTAATTTTCTGGTAGAGTCTTTAGGGTTTTCTATGTAGAGGATCATGTCATCTGCAAATAGTGAGAGTTTTACTTCTTCTTTTCCTATCTGGATTCCTTTTATTTCTTTTTCTGCTCTGATTGCTGTGGTCAAAACTTCCAAAGCAAGCTGAAAAGACAACCTTTAGAATGGGAGAAAATAATAGTAAATGAAGAAATAGACAAAGGATTAATCTCAAAAATATACAAGCAACTCCTGAAGCTCAATTCCAGAAAAATAAATGACCCAATCAAAAAATGGGCCAAGATCTAAAGAGACATTTCTCCAAAGAAGACATACAGATGGCTAACAAACACATGAAAAGATGCTCAACATCACTCATTATCAGAGAAATGCAAATCAAAACCACAATGAGGTACCATTACACACCAGTCAGAATGACTGCTATCCAAAAGTCTACAAGCAATAAATGCTGGAGAGGGTGTGGAGAAAAGGGAACCTTCTTACACTGTTGGTGGGAATGCAAACTAGTACAGCCACTATGGAGAACACTGTGGAGATTACTTAAAAATCTGGAAATAGAACTGCCATATGACCCAGCAATCCCACTTCTGGGCATACACACTGAGGAAACCAGATCTGAAAGAGACACATGCACCCCAATGCTCATTCACAGCACTGTTTATAATAGCCAGGACATGGAAGCAACCTAGATACCCATCAGCAGGCGAATGGATAAGGAAGCTGTGGTATATATACACCATGGACTATTACTCAGCCATTAAAAAGGATACATTTGATCAGTTCTAATGAGATGGATGAAACTGGAGCACATTATACAGAGTGAAGTAAGCCAGAAAGATAAACACCAACACAGTATTCTAACTCATATATATGGAATTTAGAAAGATGGTAACGATAACCCTATACGCAAGACAGAAAAAGAGACACAGATGTATAGAACAGACTTTTGGACTCTACAGGAGAAGGCGAGGGTGGGATGATCTGAAAGAACAGCATCGAAACATGTATATTATCAAGTGTGAAACAGATTGCCAGTCCAGGTTGGATGCATGAGACAAGTGCTCAGGGCTGGTGCACTGGGATAACCCAGAGGGATGGGATGGGGAGGGAGGTAGGAGAGGGGTTCAGGATGGGGAACACATGTAAATCCATGGCTGATTTATGTCAATGTATGGCAAAAACCACTACAATATTGTAAAGTAATTAGACTCCAACTAATAAAAATTTTAAAAAAGAAAAAAAAAGAATCCACCTGCCAATTAGGGGACAAGTGTTTGATCCCTTGTCCAGGAAGATCTCACATCCCAAGGGGCAACTAAGCCCGCTTGCCACAATGACTGAAGCCTGCATGCTCTAGGGCCTCTGAGCCACAAATACTGAGCCCATGTGCTGCAATCACTGAAGCCCACTAGAGCCTCTGCTCTGCAACAAGAGGAGTGACAACAGAGAAGTCCATGCACTGCAATGAGACAGTAGCCCTGAGTACCCACAACCAGAGAAAGCCTGCTCACAGGAATGAAGACTCAGCACAACCAAAAATAAAGAAATAAACAGAAAAATACTAGCACAATACATGATATTGTAAATCAACTATATTTCAATACAATAATAATAGTAATAAAAGAAATAATGAAAAAAATAAAATATATAAAAAGTCAAGGGTAGAATTTTAAAAAGGAAATATATTTGGCAAAGCAAACTCAGCAAGTGAACTTTAAAAATTAGTGTATTTTAAAGTAGAATTTTACGGAATCTTTAAAAATTTACTTGCCTTGTTAAAAATCACCTTTTTCCAATAAAGTTTTCTCTGGCATATATGTCACAACTGCTAAGTTTTGCATATTAATTCAGAAAATTTTGTCATTAAAACTAGTACAATGCATCTATAATGGATTATTTTATTACTAGCATGGGAAAATGCATAAGTATAATTAAATTGAGAAAAGTGATCATAAAATAAATGTTTCAGAGACATTAAGTGTTGAGAAAAATGTGTGCAAATATATTTTTTCATTTTGCATAACTATTTAAGGACAGTGATCCATCACTGGTATTCTTGGATTTTTTTTTTATCATTAGCACATATTACTTAGAAAACCCCTTTCCCCTTGAGGTGTGACTCAATCAGATTGCCCACTAATTAATATTAGAAATGAAATCTTGATTCCATTACCCCTTAGTATCCTTTAACAGGCCAGTATTTGAGAATGCCAGAGCCAAGAGTGATGGCACATGGTTCAGGCTGAACAGCAGCCTGCATTACCAATGCCTGGATGGTACGAGAACTGAGATGAGCCACCGCAGGCTCCACAGTGTGTGATGAGGACAGGTGTCCCGATAAACCTGCACGTCACGATAAGTGCTCCTTTTCAGATGTTCTTTCCTTCAAGATGAACCGGATTAACAATAATTGTTAGAAATGTTTTATTTTTACCAAATTTGACTGATCTAAACTCATTTTTAAGGAACAACAATTAAAATCAAGGTGTTTCCATTTATTTTGATGACTGGAAGGGAGGGATGTTCTGAAGTCCAAACTCATTCATTATCAGAATGATAGGGTCTTACAACCTCTTCAACTATTTTGCTCCTGAGTTTCTCTTTATACCTCCTATCTTGAGTGTTAGTTTCTGTAAGTCCTGAGAGTAAACCTTATTTTACAACTTGGACAAGTACTGAGGACAATGACATGGATCTCTTTTATGTTTGCAATCAGCTGTGTTTTTTCCAGGGTTAGAAATAGGACTTTAGTCTCTGGTAAGCTGAGTGGATGTTAAGAGTCCCAAGTCAAGGGAGGAGTTATGTCCAAAACTTTGGCAACAAACCAATATTTGGAAAATATCAGCGTGAATGAATTCTGCTAAAGATGCGGGAGGTTTTATGAGCTGAGGTTGATAGGACACAAAGGAAGTTTTATGTGGTTTATTTCAAGGCATACTAATATTTTTAATGATTTTATGATTGATGAAAACTCACAAGGAATTTTAAGGAAAGGAGTGATATAATTTTATTTGGATTTTTTAAAGTTTTTTCAGTTTGCTATGCTTATGATATACAAGATAAAACTCAGGAAGCCTTGCACGGTGAGGAAGAGTGGGGATTAGATAGGGTCATGGCTGAAGAGATGCAGATAGGGGATAGATTTGGGATATATTCTGCTGGTAGAAAGCATTGATAATGTTACTAAACAGTGTGTGTCAGAGAGACTAAAAGGTGAAGGGACTTCCATGTTTGTTTGCCATTTTTTAATAAGCAAGACGGTAAATGGAAATGACTTTGTAGGTGATGCAGGTGGGAGAGAGAACACTTTGGGAAAAACATCACAACTTTGGTTTGAACATATTGTGGTTGGGCCGGCCATGGACCATAAGCACTGGGTATGCCAACTACAGTGTTAATACAGGAGTATACTCAGGAGATAAACATGAGAGATTATCACTCTGTAAATGATGACATCAAATTGGAAAAGAATGTAGAATGGAAATAGTAGAGAGTTCAAGAGTGAGCCCTGAAACTTTCCAACACTGAGGTGTCCAACAGAAGAGGAATAGATGGCAAAGTAGACAGAATAAAGGAGGACCCAGAGAATTTAGGAGGAAAAATGTCGGAGTGAATGTTTCATAGATGTGGAGAGAAGAAATGATTTAAGATAAAGGAAGTATAGTAGATGGATTAATAGTGGGTTCTTGAGGAGTCATCTGGGAATGACTCTTGCTAAGTAGGAATCTTAGGGTAACAACCAAGCCTGTTTTAAGTTTGTTCAGTCTCCCTAATCTGTAAAATGATTTAATATTTACAAATATTCTAATATTTCAAATAATTTTTTAATTATTAAATTGTTCATGTAAAGTTCTTTGGGCAGTGTCGGTGATACAACTAGAGCTTCCCAGGTGGCGCTATTGGCAAAGGACCCGCCTGCCAAGGCAGAAGACAATATAAAGGAGAGGAGCATTCCAACCCCGGGCCTGGAAAATGCCCTGGATGAGGGCATGGAGCCCACTCCAGTATTCTTGCCTGGAGAATCCTATGGACAGAGGAGCCTGGAGGACTTCTGTCTATGGGGTCACAAGAGTCAGAACAAGCGGGAGACTAAGCAAACAGCACAGAGGTTTCAGAAAGACACACAGGATGAGCTTGTTACAGAAATGAGTCAGGCTTGCTCAGCAGTGCTGAGGGCCCAGGTGAGTTTCACTTTTCAGGCTGTCAACAAGCACCTCATATGCGCTAGAAGTAGGCCGAGAAAAAATGGTGAACGATACAAGCTGGAGGGGTCTGCCTTTCAAGATCTTTCAGTCCTGTGTAAACAAACAAACAAACAAAAAGCAATGAATTAAGGAAAACAATGAAATGAAAGGTAAAGATACTTTTCAAATAAGTGTGTTAGAAGAACAAAAGAATTCAAGTACCTCAAAATAAGAGGGCCTGAGCCTCTAGTTCATGTAGGAAGAAGTCTATGCAAAGAAAGTTTGGAAATCATTCATCAGCCTAGATACAAGAGTCTGTGCAGCAGTGGAGGCAGCAAAGAAACTGACCTATGATTCCAGGGGGATTGGTGGAGTTTGGACACAGTTTGGGTCATGGAAAGCCTCACTCTACCAGCCAAATTGATTTAAATCCATTGAAGATCACTTATTCATTCATCAAACTTCCTTCAAGAACAGATTGTGCGTGTGTGTCAGTGACTGTGCTTCAGTCATGTCTGACTCTTTGCAACCCTATGGACTGTAGACCACCAGGCTCCTCTATTCATGGAATTTTCCAGGCAAGAGTACTGGAGTGGGTCACCATGCTCTCCTCCAGGGGACCTTCCCAACCTAGTGATCGAACCCACATCTTTTATGCCTTCTGCACTGACAGGTGAGTTATTTACCACTAGTGCCACCTGGGAAGCCCTCCTGTAATTGCACGACCAGTTACAAAAATAAAGACTATAATTATAATGAAAAAAAAAAAACCTAAAATGAAAGCTTTGGCCATTTTGTTGAGTTACTCAGTTTTCTGAGTCACTTCCATGTATGCATGTTATTAAACTTTTGTTTGATTTTCTCTTATTAATCTGTCTCATGTCAAGTTAAATTTCAGACCAGCCGGTAAAACCTAGGGAGTAGAAGAAAATCTTTCCACTGCTATCCCAGAAAAATACATATTTTAGTCAATTGATTGATGCCATGAATGGCTCTTTTCCTTAGATGAGAGTTTCCTACTCCCACGCCAAAAGAGGCATTCATCCTATAGCAGTCTAATAATATAAAATGCATAAATGATGAATTAACATAGCATTCCCCTATCCATACAGTGAGAGTGGGGCAGGAGATGGGGCAGTTCAAGACCTGTATTTTTGTTCAGTCGCTAAGTTGTGTTCACCTCTTTGTGACCCCCATGGACTGTAGCATGCCAGGCTCCGCTGCCCTCCACTATCTCCCGGAGTTTGCTCAAATTCGTGTCCATTTAGTCAGTGATGCTATCTAGCTGTTATTCCCCCATAAAATTCAGATAACCTATTCCCCACCCCTGAATTAACAGAGAAAACAACCCAGTGTTTTCTGTCCCAGTGGCTTTTCATTGGCTTCATGTTATTAAAGGGTTTATTGAAGACGTGATAACTTTTCCAACACTGTACTATTTATATAACATGATGACTACTGATTTATTTATACAGAATTCCCATCAATAAAATTTTCACTTTACTCTGGTCTCATGAGATCAGCTTTCCCAAACTTACACAGGACCCTGAATATATTTGATAAGGTTGCCTGAGTCTTTGCAAGGACAAGATATGTGGTGTCAGTTGGGAGAAACTGGACTTGAAATTGACAAACTTAAGTTCCCAAAACAGAGAATTAGATATTTGGTCTTTAGTGTTTGTCAGTGTGAATTCAGTCATTCTAACCGCATGATGAATGTCAGGAAGCTAATGAGTTGGAAAAGGAACCTGCTAAATTATAGCTAGACTATCCTCTTTAAAAAAATAATAAATGAGCTGAAACAAAAGTCTCCACTTCTCATGGCTGGCCTCTGAAGCCTAAGAAAAGCAGGATGTGGACTTCTGACCTATTGATTCCACTAAGCTCATAAACAGGAATTCAGACCAAAAAAAAAAAAAAAAGAAAGAAAGAAAGATGTTTTCTGTTTATTGGAAATAGGTCTAGAAAATATTCATTGCCCAGCTCTCAAATGTTGAATTAAATTCAGAGAGTTTATCTGGAATAATCTATGCCTACGTGAATAAATCTGCCCACTTGGAACCTTTCTGCCACCCACCTCAACACCCTCAACCGGTAGGATGTGCTTTAGCTTGTTCCTCCCTGCCTTTGCGCCAAATTTTATTCCCAGCCTGCTATGTAAACCTTCAGTTTCCTTCATCCTTGCTATTTACTTCTACTACTTAACCTAAAAATACCAAAACCAAACAAACCAAAATTATCACTCCTGCTTTTCCATGAAAATAATCCAACCCTGCCCTCCATCACTAGACTTTCCCATTGGCCCACACCCATAGTTGGCCTTGTCAGACAGGCTCATTTTGGCTGACTCTTATCTTAACAGACACCTAGCTATCTTGATGTTACTTCCTGCCCAGCCTGCCTTTCTTTATGAAATCTCGATCTTCCACTCCCACTTGTGTGTGTGTTTTTTTTTTTTTTAGTTTATTTATTTTTTATTAAAGAATAACTGCTTTACAGAATTTTGCTGTTTTCTGTCAAACCTCACCATGAATCAGCCATAGGTGTACATACATCCCCTCCCTTTTGAAACTTCCTCCCATCTCCCTCCCCGTCCCACCACTCTAGGTTGATACAGAGGCCCCATTTGAGTTTCTTGAGCCACACAGCATATTCCCATTGGCTATCTGTTTTACACATGGTAATGTAAGTTTCCATGTTACTCTTTCCTTACATCTCACCCTCTCCCCACCTTGTGTTTCCCACTTGTTTTTTGATAGAAGAAAAATTTCTATCCTGTTGTGCCTTTCAACACATTAACCTATCTATTTTCATTAGAAGTCTTCCCAACCCTTGCTCTTTACATTTACTTACTTCCAGAATGTTAACCCACTGTCCACATGGCTTTTTTGTCTGTTTGTTTGTTTGCTCCTTTTTTTTTTTTTTGGCCATGCCCCTGCACAGCATATGGGATGCATTATCTTAGTTCCTCGAACAGGGATTGAATCCATAACCCCTCCAGAGGAAGCATGGAGTCCTAACCACTGAACCACCAGGGTACCCACTCACATGATTTTTATTGATGGCATTTGCTCTCACATTTTTATTCTCTCCCCAGATTCCTGCTACTATCACTCACTATGTGAACTAACCCTTTGAAAACTTCTATGTATCAAGTCTGTTTATATCTACTGTTTTGACTTCTTTGACCTCTTTACGCCTCAATTCCTGCTTCTCCAGCTCTGCTGATCTTTGTCAGTTCTGCACTTCCCATGTCCTCATGCTCACCCTAATGATTTCAAAACCCCTTTATTAACTGTAGAAAATTCTTAAAGAGATGAGAATGCCAGACCATGACCTGCCTCTTGAGAAATCTGTATGCAGGTCAGGAAGCAACAATTAGAACTGGACATGGAACAACAGACTGGTTCCAAATAGGAAAAGGAGTATGTCAAGTCTGTATATTGTCACCCTGCTTGTTTAACTTATATGCATAGTACATCATGAGAAATGCTGGACTGGAAGAAGCACAAACTGGAATCAAGATTGTCGGGAGAAATATCAATAACCTCAGATATGCAGATGACACCAGCCTTATGGCAGAAAGTGAAGAAGAATTAAAGCTCCTCTTGATGAAAGTGAAAGAGGAGAGTGAAAGAGTTGGCTTAAAACTCAACCTTCAGAAAACTAACATCATGGCATCCGATCCCAACACTTCATGGTAAATAGATGGGGAAACAGCGGAAACAGTGGCTGACTTTATTTCTCTGAACTCCACAATCACTGCAGCTGGTGACTGCAGCCATAAAATTAAAAGACTCTTACTCCTTGGAAGGAAAGTTATGACCAACCTAGACAGCATATTAAAAACCAGAGACATTGCTTTGCCAACAAAGGTCTGTCTAGTCAAGGCTATGGTTTTTTCCAATAGTCATGTATGGATGTGAGTTGGACTATAAAGAAAGATGAGTGCTTTCTATATGTGAAGAATTGATGCTTTTGAACTGTGGTGTTGGAGAAGTCTCTTGAGAGTCTCTTGGACTGCAAGGAGATCCAACCAGTCAGTCCTAAAGGAAATCAGTCCTGAATGTTCATTGGAAGGACTTATGTTGAAGCTGAAACTCCAATACTTTGGCCACCTCATGCAAAGAGTTGACTCATTGGAAAAGACCCTGATGCTGGGAAAGATTGAAGGCAAGAAGAGAAGGGGACGACAGAGGATGAGATGGTTGGATGGCATCACTGACTCAATAGACATGAGTTTGAATAAGCTCCAGGGGTTGGTGATGGACAGGAAGGCCTAGCGTGCTGCAGCCCATGGGGTTGCAAAGAGTTGGACACGACTGAGCGACTGAACTGAACTGAACTAAGTCCATCTCCATACTCTCTTATGGAACCATTCTCTTGCTTTCTTCTATCTCTACCCACACATGTTCCATTTTTCTATAACCACTGAACCAACTTTTGAATCTTTCAATCAAAATTTTTTTTGTTCAATCTGTTATAATTACACAATTCCCAATTTAAAACTGAATCCAGATATTTCAATAGTTTCCCATCATCCACCTATTCATTCATTCTTCCAACAAATACATTTTAAACATTCTCTATGTTTAAATGTTTAAGCATTCACACTAAGTGCTGAGATATGATTGAGGAAGAAAACAGACATGACCTTGGCCTTCATGGAAATTGCAGTCCAACAGGAAAGACATATCAAATAAGTAAATGAACAAACATGTGGTTACAAGATAACAAATTAAGATTTATGAAAAGTGTTAAGGAAAAATAATGGACCCACTTTAGATTGGGAGGCTCATGAAAGTGCTCTCTGAGGAAGTGGCATTAAAGCTAAAGAATGATGAATGAGGAGGAGTAACATGAATCTGGGAGCTAAGATAAGAAAGTGTCAGGTGTACCTGCGGAGAGGTCAGTGTGGCAGGAACAAGCAAGAAAGCAGCTCAAAATGAGGTTGGAGGGTTAGGTAAGATTCTAGTCATTCAAGATCTTGTAAACCATGTTACGATGTTTGAAATATGTCCTAGGTTCAATGGAACATCAGTAGAAGTTTTAAGCAGATTAATATAAAAAATTTGCATTAAGGTCCCTGGTAATATACATGTTTTAATGCTATTCTCTCAAATCATCCCACCCTTGTCTTCTCCCACAGAGTGCAAAAGTATGTTCTTTACATCTGTGTCTCTTTTGCTGTCTCGCATATTGGGCCATCATTACCATCTTTATAAATTCCATATAAAGTAAAAAAAAGAGAGAGAAACCATAAAAAGGTCTCTGGGTTTGTTGCTGGGAAATGAATTAAATAGAGCAAGAGTAGAAGTAGTAAGAAGAGTTAGACTACTGTCAGGCCAGTTCATTAACTCTATAGTGTCCATCTCTTTGTGACCCCATGGACTGCAGCACACCAGACTTCCCTGTCCATCACCAACTCCTGGAGCTTGCTCAAACTCATGTCCATCAAGTTGGTGATGCCATCCAACCACCTTGTCCTCTGTCATCCACTTCTCCCACCTTTAATCTTTCCCAGCATCAGGGTCTTTTCCAAGGAGTTGGCTCTTCGCATCAGGTGGCCAAATTAATGGAGCTTCAGCTTCAGCATCAGTCCTTCCAATGAATATTCAGCACCAATTTCCTTTAGGATTGCCCACTTGGATCTCCTTGCATTCCAAGGGACTCTCAAGAGTTTTCTCCAACACCACAGTCCAAAAGCATCAATTCTTCACTTATAGAAAGCACTCAGCTTTCTTTATAGTCCAACTCTCACATCCATATATGAATACTGGGAAAAAAACATAGCTTTAACTAGATGGACCTTTGTTGGCAAAATACTGTCTCTGCTTTTTAATATGCTGTCTAGGTTGGTCATAGCTTTTCTTCCAAGGAGCAAGCGTCTTTTAATTTCATGGCTGCAGTCACCGTCTGAAGTGATTTTGGAGCCCCTAAAAATAAAAGTCTCTAACTGTTATCATTGTTTCTCCACCTATTTGCCATGAAGTGATGGGACCAGATGCGATGATCTTAGTTTTCTGAATGTTGAGTTTTTAGACAGCTTTTTCACTCTCCTCTTTCACGTTCATCAAGAGGCTCTTTAGTTCTTCTTTGCTTTCTGCCATAAGAGTGGTGTCATCTGCACATCCGAGGTTATTGATATTTCTCCTGGCAATCTTGATTCCAGCTTGTGCTTCATCCAGGCCAGCATTTCACATGATGTAATCTGCATGGAAGTTAAATAAGCAGGGTGAGAATATACAGCCTTGACGTACTCCTTTCCCAATTTTGAACCAGTCTGTTGTTCCATCTCTGGTTCTAACTGTTGTTTCTTGACCGGCATACAGATTTCTCAGGAGGCAGGTCAGGTGGTCTGGTATTCCCATCTCTTGAAGAATTTTCCACAGTTTTTTGTGATCTACACAGTTAAAGGCTTTAGTATAGTCAATAAAAAAGGAGTAGATGTTTTTCTGGAACTCTCTTGCTTTTTTGATGATCCAATGGATGCTGGAAATTTGATTTCTGGTTCCTCTGCCTTTTCTAAATCCAGCTTGAACATCTGGAAGTTCTCAGTTCACATATTGTTGAAGCCTGGCTTCAAGAATTTTGAGCATTACTTTGCTAGTGTGTGAGATGAGTGCAATTGTGCGATAGTTTGAGCATTCTTTGGTGCCAGGAGCCAGCACATGAGATCCCACCCATAACAAGGTCATGAGGAGAAAACCTGCCAAGCAAGGCGGGTTAGGATTCCAGGGATTTTGAAAAGCTGCCCCCGGCACTCACCTTAAAGATGATATCTGTCTTTCTGATGCTTGCTTTAATAGACTACTCCCTAATTTCTGTGACACAGGCAGAAGGCCTTCCCCGATCTCTTTCCAAATAAGAATCAACTTAGAACTTTAATCAATATGTCTCCCAGGTGGTGGTATCTTTTGAGATTATCCAGGATGAAAGGAGTGTTTTAATTTAAACTCCCTTGCTGGCATTCTAGTTTGTTTAGCAAATGTGTTTATGCCCTTGTTACTAATATGCATGACTGCTCCTAATACCTTAATCATAAAACAGCCTAAAGAACCTGATCTTATAAAGGCCCTAATAGACATAGAGCCCTTCAGAGAGTGAGAAAGCCCTATTAAAGAACATGAGACAAATTATTCTAAAACTGGTTATTGGGTTAACATTTGCTTGCTGTGTTTTTGCTCTTAATGTGCTAAGGTTGTGTTATGGAAACCATTGTTAATATAGTTAAGATCTAGAAAAATAAGAGCTTAGCCCTAGTGTGGTAACAATGAGACGGTTGTTAATTATTAGCCAGGGGTGCTAGGCAAGGGCTGCCTCACCGAAGCTGCAGAGTCTGTGTAGGATAAACCTCTTAGATAAATTTAACTGACAACTTCTGCAGAAGAATTGACCTTTATGTTAACAAGGTTACATTTCTACTACGTTGTGACATGCTGTACTGTTGCCCTATGAGACTGTAACTTTTCTGTTAAGATCACCACAAAAATGGAAAATAGGTTTACATTCACCTGACTTGCAAAAAATGTTAATAGGCCCCAAGGCCAGAAGGTAATGTACAAGACCCTCATAAACAAAGAAGTATGCAGAAAACATCCTGGTTTCATGAAGGACAAGCTGATGTAATGCTAAACTATCTTCCCCTAGGGTATAAAAGCTATGGTAAAAAATAAAGCATTGCCAAACTCTGCTGCACACCCCGTCTGGTCTCTCTCTCTCTTTCTCTCTCTCTCTCTCTCTCGCCGATACCGTTTATCCTGAGGGTACCCCTGGATCCTGCCGAGGCTGGACCCCAGCACTTTGGCATTGCCTTCTTTGGGATAGGAATGAAAACTGACCTTTTCCAGTCCTGTGGCCACTGCTGAGTTTTCCAAATTTGCTGGCATATTGAGTGCAACACTTTCACAGCTTCATCTTTTAGGATTTGAAATAGCTCAACTGGAATTCCATCACCTCCACTAGCTTTATTCTTAGTGATGTTTCCTAAGTCCCTCTTGACTTTGCGTTCCAGGATGTTTGGCTCTAGGTCAGTGGTCACACCATAGTGGTTATCTGGGTCATTAAGATCTTTTTTGTATAGTTCTTCTGTGTACTCTTTCCACCTCTTCTTAATATCTTCTGCTTCTGTTAGATCCATACCATTTCTGTCCTTTATTGTGCCCATCTTTGCATGAAATATTTCCTTGGTATCTCTCTTTTTCTTGAAGAGATCTCTAGCCTTTCTCATTCTATTGTTTTCCTCTTTTTCTTTGCATTGATCGCTGAGGAAGGCTTTCTTATCTCTCCTTGCTCTTCTTTGTAACTCTGCATTCAGATGGGTATATCTTTCCTTTTCTCCTTTGCCTTTCACTTCTCTTCTTAGTCCTCCTCAGACAACCATTTTGCCTTTTTGCATTTCTTCTTCTTAGACATGGTCGTGATATCTTCCTCCTGTACAATGTCACAAACCTCTGTCCATAGTTCTTCAGGCACTCTGTTTATCAGAGCTTATACCTTGAATCTATTTGTCACTTCCACTGTATAATCATAAGGGATTTGATTTAGGTCATACCTGATTGGTCTAGTAGTTTTCCCCACTTTCTTCAATTTCAGTCTAAATTTGGCAATAAGGAGTTCGTGATATGAGCTACAGTCAGCTCCCAGTCTTGTTTTTGCTAACTATATAGAGCTGATCCATCTTTGGCTGCAAAGAATATAATCAATCTGATTTTGGTATTGACCATCTGGTGATCATGTGTAGAGTCTTCTCTTGTGTTGTTGGAAAAAGGGGTATGCTACGACCAGTTCATTCTCTTGGCAAAATTCTGTTAGCCTTTGCCCTTTTTCAGTTTGGACTACAAACTGAAACAGGCCAAATTTGCCTGTTTTGCATTCCAGTCCCCTGTGATGAAAATGACATCTTTTTTGGGTGTTAGTTCTAAAAGGTTTTGTAAGTCTTCATAGAACCATTCAACTTCAGCTTCTTCAGTATTATTGGTTGGGGCATAGACTTGGATTACTGTAATATTGAATGGTTTGCCTTGGAAATGAACAGAGATCATTTTGTCATTTTTGAGATTGCACCCAGATACTGCATTTTGGACTCTTTTGTTGACTATGAGGGCTACTCCATTTCTCCTAAGGGACTTGCTCGCAGTAGTAGATATAATGGTCATCTGAATTAAATTTGCCCATTCCAGTCCATTTTAGTTAAATAGAGATAATGTTGGTATGGATTAGAGAAATGGCAGAAGAGAGGGAAATGTACTTGGAAGTAGAATCAGCAGAATATGATTAAATTGAGATTAAATTGAGAATCTGAAATCAAGGGTAATTTCCTAAGATTCTTACTTGGGCCTTGGGTGTGTAATGATACTGCATACTAACACAGTCATGATGGGGAGACAAGAGATTTGTTAGTGTTAACAAAATTCAACTGAGTAAATTTGTAGATCTAACTGACATTATTCAACAATTCTTAAATCAGGTGGCATTACATTTAGTAAATAGAAAGAAGCTCTGAAGAACTGTACAAAATGGAAGATTTTGCAGTCAGAAAAGGTCTGAGACAAGAACATCACAAGGAAAGGACTATTTCAGGCAAGGTCATCTTCTATTGGAGGAAGACAGATCACCTTACTAGTTCCGACCAGGAAATTCAAGATTAACTGGGAGGGGCTGAAAGCTCAGTTAGGTTAAGTATTAATACTAAGACATGGTTTGCTGACATGGAGCTTTGCTCAAGGAACCCCATTTGGGGCCTGTTGTTTCTTTTTAACAGTATCTATGGACCAGGCATGACAGAGTAGGTAAAGAACTCCTCTTAGTACACATTAAATTTAAACTACCTATGAGATTTCCAAATAGAGATGTCAAGGAGGTGGCCCTGCCCACCCTTTGGCACACTTGCCTGCCATTTTCCAACTCTGGATACTTTTAGTATCATTTACGTACTTTGCACTTGGTCCCAGGCTACCGTACTCTTGAGGAAAGATCCAGAACTATGAAAATCTGGCTCATGGGAAGTATGGCTGAGATGGCTATGTGCCCACCAAAGATTTGTAACCCTTTCTTAGCAGCTGCTCAGACGGGTTTAAAGACAAGGCAGTATGAACATAAGTGAGGTATAATTCTTCCAGGAAGCAGTGATTAAGAGATGAGTCTGCATTCTTTATATTCTCTCTTTTCCCTCCTGATAGTTTGATGCAAATAAATAGCGTGACTTTGGAAAACACTTCTTGAAAATGATGGAGACACAAGAACAGGAGCCCAAGTCCTCACATCACTGCTTGGAAGAAAGCTGACCAGGAATGACCTTTTGGGAATTTATAAAATGATGAAAGAAGATTCAGCTTATTAAATCACTGAAATTTAAGAGCTTATTTGTCATACCACTAGCATACCTTAACATAATTAATTAACATCCATTTCCCATTGGACTTTAATTGTTGCTTAAATATCTTTTGTGTCAGGAGTTATAGTGGAATCTGATTTATATATATTTGTAAGAACTCTTGGACATCAAGACAGACCACTAAGTTCCTTAAGGTAAATGCCATAAGGATTGGAAACTGGGAGTCAGAATCCTGGATGCCTAGGTTTAACGGCTACATTAGGGGGAAAAAAAAGATTAACACTTCCTAGAATGTTGCTCACAGGTAAAAGAAAAGTTCAACTTCTATCACAAGCAGGTGTGACACAAATATCCCTCACTCAGACTCAGTCTTTAGGAGAATTTGGTCATAGAGGGCTTGATGTTTCTAAAAAGGAAAGCTACCTTTTAAGGATCAAAAGAAATGTGATTGCTTAAAGGCTGGATTATCTGAGTTGGGCTAAAAGATGTGACACTTCCTATGGAAATGTTCATCCACTTGGAGTGGAGAGAACTGCAGATATCACAGGACGGGTTGTTGATGAGAAACTGTTTGGAGCAGGAGGCTCTAGCAGGGTGGAAGCTGTGCGCTGTGACCAGAACGGTACTATAGTAGAATCAATATATGCTGCCCACCCAGGAGGGAAATTGGGGCTAGTACAGATGGGTAGCTGCCACTGGTCGGGAAAGCAAGGCCAAGCAAAAGGGCAGCACAGGGAACGTCACCCAGAGCCCCTGGACGTGTTCTCCTGTGTAAGGGACTTCTAACTGTCATCACACAGTTCCTTGTAAGAGGCGGTTGGAGACACTGGAAGAGGGAGGGAGAGGGGTTAGGAGGAAAACCACTTTTATGGAGCAAAAACTAAAAGTATGTGGCCATGCTTTTTCTAGGATTGTAACGTAAATCTTCTGAATGTTTTTTCTTCCCACCCATCGTTTATCTGTTTTTAGAGACAAAGTTTATGCATTTTGTCGAGTCATCGGCTCAGTTGCTCAGGCACTGTCCACAGCAGCCATGCCTTGGTTTCCTGCGGTGGAACACGGATGGCAGAGCTCCTCACCTCTCACTCCACACACCCTTGGGCCACCTCCCATCCCACAGAGTGGGGTGCATTCAGTGTAACCTCCGCTGTATTTCTCCCTCAGACTATCCCTGTCTGTAACCATGCTCTCTCAGCCCCCGTGGACATACTTCTCTCATTTCCCTTCTCTCCTTCCTTCTCGGACCTTGCCCCTCCACTATAACCTGTCACTGACTGCCTTTTCTTAACTTTAAAACTCTCCATGACCTGAAATCAATTTTGCCTGACCCTGGTACTCCATCATGTATCATCCTATTTTTCTTCCTGTTAACTTACTTCATGTGCTTACTGTTCATTCCCTGTCTTTTCCTTCCAGAATATAAATTCCACAGAATGACTGAGCGACTAACACTTTTCCTTATTCATAAAACGAGGATTTAAAAATTATTTACCTTACAGAGTTGTGGCTACTAAAGAAAAAAATATTTATAGACCACATACTCTGCACTTTCATAATGAGGTGAAAAAAAGCAGACAAATATTTCTGTTCTGTGGAATTTATATTTTGGAAAGCAAAGACAGGAAATGAACAGTGAGCACATTAAGCCTCTGGCCATGGAACTCTCTGCAGGAAAGAATACTGGAGTGTGTTGCCATTTCCTTCTCCATCGTCCTGACCCAGGGATCAAACTCAGGTAGCCTGCATTGCAGGCAGATTCTTTACTGTCTGAGCCACCACGGAAGCCAACTGAGACAAACAAGGTTAGGACAAACAGCAGGTAGATGGAAGACCCACAATTTGAAATGACAGTGAATTCCAGATTCTGTATACTTAACATTACACTGAATGTAGCATAGCAATTTATTAGAAATTACAGTATCATTCATTTAAAAATTATAATGTCTTGCTTATAAAAACTAGTGGTCATATTTGTGAATTTAGTCATCACTTATTGTTTAAAATAATTTTAGACTTTTTATTTCTGGTTTTCATGTTCCAAAAGTGTTTCCTTCTTTAGCATTGTTCCTGTTCTTTCTTCAGTCTTACTGATTTATTTGTATTTTTGTTATTACTTTTCAAACCAGGAAACTTCTTTGGAAGTATATTTAAGGTACTTAAATTTAGATAACAATTTAAATGGCTTGTTCCAGACAACAATGTTACATCATGCCTCATATTGTTTCAAAATGCTAACTGACAAGGAATTGTCAGACTCTTTCTGATGGCTGTTGTTTTCTGCTTTGAGTAGCATGTATTTGCATCTCACAGAAACTGCTACAAAGGCAGGACATAACCAGCAAAAGCTGGGGAGTTTATTTTTCTCTAGATGATATGAGCATGTAGATGAGCAGGAATAAGACCAATCTGTATGTTTTTCTACTGAGGAAAAACAACTCCTCTATCTCCACCACTCTCAGAACTTCACTGCAATGCTCGTTCACTGCTGAAACTTCTACACATCAAGCAATTCTCAACACCAACTGGGTATCCCACAACTCAACTCAATTCTGACTCTTATCTACCTGTCGATGGTGTCAGATCTCTTAGGTTAAGGATTCAATCCAACGAGGCTCCTTCCCACTGATAGTGATAGTATGCGGTGAACGGCACTGGTATCCGTGGTCTCTGAAGGAGAAAATTTCACTCTGGGACTCAAAAGACACAGTCTCAGTTGCTCAGAGCTTTGTGTAACAAAGTTTTGTTAGAGTGAAAAGATAGAGAAAGCCACCAGCAAAAGGCACTGGAAGCGGACCCTGCGTCACTAGTTTAAGCAGGGCATCATACACTTTTCAACTGGCTGCTGAGAACAGGTAAAAGGAATATGTCAAGACTGTACAAGTTTCCCCAGACCCTTTCCCAAGGCATACATCCTGAGATAACTTCAGTACAAGATCAGCCAGGGAGAACCGGTTCTGGGAGAGATGTACAGTTGCTGTGAAATCAGGGGTACAAATCTTGAGAAACAGCTTCCCAGGCAAGGTTTGTTACGATTATAATCACTAACGTAGAGTCCAAGAAAAGCATCTCCATGACTAAGACATTGTGCTGTGTCATCATTAGCTTCTAAAGAAAAGCCAGTTCTCAGGCAAGATACCTTGTTGCACAAGGCCTAAGGAAGGCATGAGCAAGAATGTGCCCCTCCTCCTTAAAGGGCTCTAAGCTTTAACTCTCACCTTTCGATATCAATCACAGATCTCTCACGGAATCTGTGTGTGTTCACCAACACACAAGCTCTCTGAACCCCATCTATCCTTTTGGGGTTTTTATGGTGGCTTTACTACAGAGACATGATTGATTAAATGACTGGTCACTGTAACTAAACTCAATCTCCAGCCTCCCTCCCCTCCCCTAACGTTGGGGGATGGGGTTAAAAGTTCAAAGTCTGTAATCACGTGTTTGGTTTCCCTGGCAACAAGCCCCCATCCTTAGAGACTTTCCAAAAGCCACTTTGTTGCAGGAAGGGAGACCTTTCCAGGGCCTAAAAGGGGGCTCTTGTCTAACAATCAGAAATAAATTGTCCATGGAGACACACATGCTGACAAAGCAAGAGATTTTATTTGGAAGGGGCACCCAGGTGGAGAGCAGGAAGGTAAGAGACCCCAGGAAGACTGCTCTGTTGCGTGGTTTGCACTATCAGGTTTTATGGGAATAGGGTTACCATACCATATCCAGGTTATCTCTGGCCAATTATTCTGACTCAGGGTCCTTCCTGGTGGCGCACAGATTGTTCAGCTAAGATTCCACCGAAGAGGATAGATGCTGGGAGATCAGTAGGACATGTGGTGTCTCCTTTTTACCTTTTCTGAATTCTTCTGGTTGGTGGTGGCTCATTAGCTCTGTGTTCCTTACTTGGACCTCTTGTCATAAAACAATTCACACAAATGGTTACTATGTTAACTGGGCTGGGTGGGTGGTTTCAGTGTTTCCCCTAACAACTCCCCAGTGAGAGACGTCATACTCAAGATGCCTGTTGGGATTTAGGCTGGCCGTCTCTATTTTCTACTACTTCCAACTGAGACTGGCTGTAACCCTGCCTACTAGAGCAGAAGTCTCTCTCTATCTGATCTAAATCAAGATATTCTGTGCCCAAAGCCAGCATTCACCCTCTTGGTAACAGCAATTTAGCCTGAAACTGTTGGATTCAGTTGGAGGTGAAACAGACAGGGGCCAAATGAGAAAGCTAACAGCAGTCCAGAAAAGGAAGGCAAGATTTGGGGTAACGACTGCAGGATGTGTGACTTTCTCATGGTTGGTTGATGGTGAGGTAACAGAGCAGTGCTACCAGAATCTTGAACTCAGCCTGAAGTCACCATCTTCCACCTGGGTGGGGGCCCAGTTCTACAGAAGGACTCAAAGATATTCTTAGGTGTATTCCTTGAGTAGGAACCAAGACCCTGCCCTGAGTCTGTACCACCATTTGACTGCTCCTCCTCTGCTTCTGCACCCCTCCCTTTCCTGATGAGCAACTGTTTGAGACTGCCCTTTGGAACTCAGTAAGGTCAAGCAGTGAATGAAGCCTGTATCCTACAAACAAGAAATGGAGGATACAGAAAGGATCTGTGCACCAGAGCCCCGGAGTCCTGCTCAGTTCTAATTCAGGGAACTGGGCAACAGCTTCCCGTCAAAGTGGGGCACAGTGCTGCCTCAGTTGGAGAATAGACCTTGAACTGGAAGTATTTGAGCTCCAAGTCCTGGATCTGAGTCTTGTATGATTAAAACTTCAATCCTATGATCTGCCATTTAGGTAATAGACTCAATTAGAAGTAGTTGGAGGAGTGACAACTAGACTTTTAATAGACAAAATAAATCTCATTTCTTTTCAGAAGACTAAGCCTAAAGCCCAGTCTGGGTCAGGCACTTAGGAGAGACTTGTAGCCAAGTAGGCTTTTACTAGTTTTATGTAAGTAGGTTTTAACTCTTAATGTAGTATTAACATATAGATAACAAGTGCTATTGGTCATCATACATGTCTCTGTTTTTTGTTAATGTATGACCTAAAGCAAATTTCCTTGTTTAAAAATGTAATAGTTACAAAAGGAGACCTTTAAAAAGTAAGATTGCAGTTACTAGCTGCCAGCAGACATTGTTTTGAGAATGTCCAGTGACATCTGCTGGCACAGCCCTGAAAACTCAAGTTCCTGTAAAGGACTTGTCTGAATTATACCCATAATATCACCTAGTTATTTTCTTGGCTGTCTGAGCCATAACTACTCCATTTTGACTTTTAATTGTAATATTCTCCTTAAAAGCCAAAGCAGATGTCACTGTTAACGATGTTAGTGTTTCTCTAGGAATGAGAAGATGCAAGAATTGGGACTCATAAAAATCCTCTCCTAAAAATATCTAACGATACAAAGGCCTGTTCGGCCAGTTTTTTCCAGAACACAGAGTGCGCATTCCTGATCTCCACTCTGAACTCCTTTCGGGGGTGTTGATGGTCAGCAGCTGCAGTGACCTTGATTTAACCTTTGTAAAGGTAGATGGCAAGTGCAGTTTGCAGTTGGCAGGGCCCCTTTATGGTCACAAACTTTACCATGGTTTGGGAGGGGGGCATTCCATGACCATCTTGTCCCGTGGTGCTGGGAATGCTCATTCAGAGGTCTGGCAAAGATTTCGCTGATAGACTACTCAATGTGCTGTTACTGGGTTAGGCCAAAGAACAGCATCCAAAATTCTCTGGACCACTTGTCTCTATGAGCCTCTTATGGCCCAGGAGAACATTCCCTCTTGTTGCTTCCTCCTATATCTAGAGTTACACTGCTACAATCATGGATCTCTTATCAGAGGCTCAATCACACGTTTGGTAAAGTGAGAAACAACAATTTTGTAAAATGGATGAAGTACAAACAATATAACTAGTAATATTAGTAAAGTTAGAAGAAGTAAACCAAGAACTTCTGTTAGGTGAAGTCCAGTAATATCCCAGGTCATCTGACTTAGTCTATTGTGTACCAGTCCTTACCTTTTAGGGAAATTATATATATTGGCATTGTCCATAAGGCACACATAATTCTCCTAGTTTTACTAGACTGATTATCCTTAGTATGAATTAATTGTTCACAACATAGAGGAGACTTTAAATTTAAATAACACAGTCTGGTGTTAGCCATGTAAGCCCATCCCATAATTGTGGGAGATTTTATTGGCTGAAACTTTGCTTGTTGCTGATTGAGCTTGAGTAATAGAAGAAAACTCATATTTATAGCCAGGGTCAAAGTAGATATTATTAATTGACCAGGTAAAGGGATTTCACCTAGTAATATCAATAGTGACCTGAACATGAAGATAATTTTCCTTTTAAAGTAAGTTTCCTCAGAGCCAACCAATTAGAGCCTTGGAGTGCAGAAATTCACAAAGGTAACCAAGTACTAGATACAGGTAATTGACCACAAACCCAAAAATTCAGTTGATTTCTAAAACTAGCATAGGGTTGGGCCTATGGTAGAATAACATTTGATTCATATGCAAAGGTCCAAGAAGACAAGAAAACATTGTAAATGATCATATGGGTCATGTCGAGGATCTTAAACAAGCTGTCTACTTCTGCTGTCGTCTTTTTCTCATCCTGGTGTGAATGTACTTTCTCCTCTGTTTGAGAGTCATTTTAAAGTAAATTTAAGGCCAGTCACCGTCTCTGTGGGCCAGTCTAATGCAGGGGCCCTTTGTGAGTGGAAATTAATTCAAGAGTCAATTTCCTTCAGTTTTACTGTGCATGAGATAGTTAAGAATACCTGATAAGGGTCCTTCCCTGCAGGCTGGAGATAGTCCTTTAAATTAAGTCTTTTCCAGGATGTATACTCCCCTGGTCACCAGTCATGGGGCATCTAATCCAGTTTAGCACTATAGTCTGAAATTAAGAAATCTGTATTTATCCAAAATTTCCTTCTACAACTATTCTTGAACAGCAATCATTTTTGCAAAGGCAACAGAATAAAACCATAACTGTCTTTAATGACAAAAAACTTATGAAGGCACATTTAAATCTGATTATAATGCAACTGATGAAATAACTTGGTTACTGCTGTGATATACAATACTTTCATATAATAACTAGAATTATGATTGATAACAATTTACCAGGACATACCAGATATTTAAGAATTCTATATAACCAGCGACAGTTGGACTATGTGAGAGTTGGACTATAAAGAAAGCTGAGCGCCAAAGAATTGTTGCTTTTGAACTGTAGTGTTGGAGAAGACTCTTCAGAGTCCCTTGGACTGCAAGGAGATCCAACCAGTCCATCCTAAAGGAAACCAGTCCTGGGTGTTCACTGAAAGGACTGATGCTGAAGCTGAAACTCCAATACTTTGGCCATGTGATGTGAAGAGCTGACTCATTTGAAAAGATCCTGATGCTGGGAAAGATTGATGGCAGGAGGAGAAGGGGATGACAGGATGAGATGGTTGGATGGCATCACTGACTCAATGGTCATGAGTTTGAGTGAACTCCAGGAGTTGGTGATAGACAAGGAGGCCTGGCGTGCTGCAGTCCATGGGGTCACAAAGAGTTGGACACGACTGAGCGACTGAACCGACCGACCAATACAACCAGTAGAATGTCTATATTAGTATAATTTACCATACAATATAACCAGGATTTATTATTCATTTGACAATGCTTCCTATGTAGTTTAAAGTACCAAATAAACATAATTAATATTAATAGTATAATATCTCTTTTTGGAATATTTTAGGGACTTTCGTAGAATCCCAAAGTTAACTAAAGGTCAAAGCAACTTCATTACAGTTTGATTTGGGAAGTTTTGTCAGAAAAATAACAAAAGGATTTAGAACACTCAGTCAGATGGGATCACAGATCACTGTGAAACAATGGTTATTCACTTAGTCGGGACTGGTGGATGTGTCACTTAGCTTGCAGATATGTTACAGTGAGTGTATACTGAGGCTCAAAGGCTAGTGAAAGTCAATTGTCATCTTGGACCTAGTTGGTTCTAACCAGTTTTTATCATATCTATATCTACGTCATTCTTTTAAAGGTTGTGTCCTGCCCCCTTCCCTCCTAGGGGGCCCTGGGGGCAAGATAGCTCCTTGTTTTAATCTGTATGGGCTAGAATCCCCACATGGACATCATTTTGATGTGGAACTGTTGTTACTGCTTCCACTGTCTTTCTATGAATCTGCTTGATGATGAAGCACTTATTGGGAACAGCACCAAAGTACAAAAGTGTCTGTAAATGGCAAAAGGTTTAAAAGACATGGTTAAACACTTGATTATAGTGTGATCAGGGATTCCCTGGTGGCTCAGACGGTTAAGCATCTGCCCGCAATGTGGGAGACCCGGGTTCGATCCCCGGGTCGGGAAGATCCCCTGGAGAAAAAATGGCAACTCACTCCAGTACTCTTGCCTAGAAAATTCCATGGATGGAGGAGCCTGGTGGGCTACAGTCCATGGGGTTGCAAAGAGTTGGACATGACTGAGAGACTTTTCACTTCACTTTCACTTGTCACAGTGTAATCAGAACTTGGTTACAACAAGAATTACAAATGATTACATTTAACTTAACATGCCAAATAATCCGAGTCAAGTATTTCTCTTTAAGATACCTCTAAAGTATCCCAGACTTAGCTGAAAATCAAAAATTTGATATTTTGGAAGTCTGTCAAAAAGTTTTAAAACACTTGGTCAAATAAGATCTTCAGTCATGGTAAGACAAAACTTAATCCTTAACAATGTACCATGAGACCTTAAAAGCAAATGCAAATCACTTAAAGGCAAAGGAATACTCAACCTGTTGTCAAAAGCAGCATTTTAAGAATACTTTGGAGGGAGAAATCAAATCCTTTTATTTCAGCCCATTCCTAACAAAATCCACTTACCCAACTAAATTCAATCCAATCATAGAAAATCCTAATCAGGCATAACTCTTTCCAATAGTTTTACATTCCTCACATCTTCTTTTATTGAAAACACATATCTTAGTTTCCTTAAGGTTTTTTTTTTTTCCACACTGAGTTCCTTTTCTTGTTGACAGTTATGCAAGTCTATGTCCTAACCACTGATGCGGAAGAAACTGAAGTTGATCAGTTCTATGAAGACCTACAAGATCTTCTAGAACTAACATTAAAAAAAAAAAAAAAAAAAGACGTCCTTTTCATCATAGGGAATTGGAGTACAAAAGTAGAAATTCAAGAGATACCTGAAATAACAGGCAAGTTTGGCCTCAGAGTACAAAATGAAATAGGGCAAAGCTTACAGAGTTTTGTCAAGAGAACCCATTGGTCACAGCAAACACCCTTTTCCAACAACACAAAAGACAACTCGACACAAGGACATCACCAGATGGTCAATACCAAAATCAGGTTGGTTCTATTCTTTGCAACTAAAGATGGAGAAGCTTTATACAATCAGCTAAAACAAGGCCTGGAACTGACTGTGGCTCAGACCATCAGCTTCTTATCACAAAATTCAGGCACTTAAATTGAAGAAAGTAGGGAAAGCCACTAGGCCATTCAGCTATAACCTAAATCAAATCCCTTGTGATTACACAGTGGAAGTAAAGAATAGATTCAAGGGATTAGATATGATAGACAGAGTGCCTAGAGAACCATGGACAGAGGTTCATAACATTGTACAGGAGAGAGTGACCAAAACCATCCCAAAGTAAAAGAAATGTAAGAAGACAAAGTGATTGTCTGAGGAGGCCTTACAAATAGCTGAGAAAAGAAGAGAACCACAAGACAAAACAGAAAGGGAAAGATGTACCCAACTGAACGCAGAGCTCCAGAGAGTAGCAAGGAGAGATAAGAAGGCCTTCTTCAATGAGCAGTGCAAAGTAGAGGAAAACAATAGAATCAGAAAGACTAGAAATCTCTTCAAGAAAACTGGCAATATCAAGGAATATTTCATGTAAGGATGGGCACAATAAAGGACAGAAATGGTAAGGACCTAACAGAAGCAGAAGAGATTAAAAAGAGGTGGCAAGAATATACAGAAGAACTATACAAAAAGGTCTTAATGACTAGTATAACCACGATGGTGTGGCCACCCACCTAGAGCCAGACATCTTGGAGTGTGAAGTCAAGTGGGCTGTAGGAAGCATCACTATGAACAAAGTGAGAGGAGATGATGGAATTCCAGCTGAGTGACAAATTCTAAAAAGATGATGCTGTTAAAATACTACACTTAGTATGTCAGCAAATTTGGAAAATTCAGCAGTGATCCCAGGACTGAAAAGGTCAGTTTTCATTCCAATCCCAAAGAAGGGAAATGCCAAAGAATGTTCAAACTACTGTACAATTGCACTTATTTCACATGCTAGTAAACTTGTGCTCAAAATCCTTCAAGCTGAGCTTCAACAGTGTGTGAACCAAGAGCTTCCAGATGTACAAGCTGGATTTAGAAAAATCAGAGGAACCAGAGATCAAATTGCCAACACCCATTGAATTATAGAAAAAGCAAGAGAGTTTCTGAAAAACATCTACTTTTGCTTCATTGACTGTGCTAAAGTTTTTGACTGTGTGGATCACAACAAACTGTGGAAAATTCCTCAAGAGATGGGAGTACCCAATCACTTTACCTGTCTCCTGAGAAACCTGTATGCAGGTCAAGAAACAACAGTTAGAACTAGACATGGAACAACTGAGTGGTTCAAAGTTGGGAAAGGAGTACAACAAGGCTGCATATTGTTACCTTGCTTATTTAACTTATAAGCAGAGTATATAATGCAAAATGTTGGGCTGGATGAATCACAAGCTAGAATCAAGATTACTGGGAGAAATAGCAGCAAACTCGGGTATGCAGATGATAACACTCTAATAGTAGGAACTGAAGAGGAACTAAGCCTCTTGATGTGGGGGAAAGAGGAGAGTGAAAAAGCTGACTTAAAACTCAACAATAAGCAAACAAAGATCAGGGCATCTGGTCCAATCACTTCGTGGCAAATAGAAGGGGAAAAAGTAGAAGCAGTGATAGATTTTATTTTCTTGAGCTTCAAAATCACTGCAGATGGTGATTGCAGCCATGAAATTCAAAGATGTTTGCTTCCTTGAAAGGAAAGCTCTGACTGACCTAGACAGCATATTAAAAAGCAAAGGGTATCACTTTGTCAAAAAATGTCTGTATAGTCAAAGCTATGATTTTTCCAGTAGCCATGTATAAATGTGAGAGTTGCACTTATAAAGAAGGTCTAGTGCCAAAGAATTGGTGTTTTCCAACTGTGGTGTTAGAGAAGACTCTTGAGAGTCCCTTGGACTGCAAGGAGGTCAAACCAGTCAATCCTAAAGGAAATCAGTTCTGAATATACATTGGAAGGACTGATGCTGAAGCTGAAGTTCCAATACTTTGGCCAACTGATGTGCAGAGTAGACTCACTGGAAAAGACTCTGATGCTATGAAAGACTGATGGCAGGAGAAGAAGGAGGCAGCAGAGGATGAGATGGTTGGATGGCATCATCGACTCAATGGACATGAATTTGAACAAACTCCAGGAGATAGTGAAGGACAGAAAAACCTGTCATGCTGCATTCTATGGGGTTGCAAAGAGTTGGACATGACTTAGGCAACTGAACAAAAGCAACAAACAGAGGTACAACAGGAGTATTACATTTAATTCTGATGGTTTTAAAGAGATGTCTATATTAGTTAGATCAACAAACAAATATTAATATCAGATTAATTTAATACAGAATATTTCCCAGTTCACGTGAACCTAAAATTCATTTAATTTAATTTCTCTTGTATTTAGAATTGTTTGATTTGTAAGTGCTTACTTTTCCTTAAACAAATTAAATAGAGCTCATTTACAACTTAACCTCACCAATATTATCCAAAGACAAAGTCACGTACTGAGACATACATATATCCAGACAGATACAATGAGAGATCTAGCTTCATTTTCTAAACCTAGTCATGAATCAGATATCACAATATAAAATTCACTAGTTTATAAGATAAAGCTCGCTTTTACTAACTGTATATGCAGCAAGAACCATTTTGGGAACCAGTTTTTAAGACTTTTATCTAAATCAACTTTCTCTGAGATTTAAACAAAACGGTGACCACACAATGTTATCCCATTTCACAAGACAGAATTGCCATCACAAATCATGACAGAGAACACAAAGTATAAAACACACACACAGGCCTGGCAGTCCTAATCATATACTTCCTTAAATACAAGATTACAGTCTCTCAGAAAACCTCCTGTAGAGCCACAGAACTTCAGATTATGTATTTACAGAGTAAATGGAAATATCTCAGGACTTCAGTGATTGCAAATGCAATAAAGGAGGCCAGGTTGAAAGAAGAGGAGGAAGGAGGTGGGGAGGGAGACAAACGGTGTGGACATACAGATGTCTCCTGCCATGTGCAGATGCCCAGGCATTTCGGGGTTTTCCCTGGGCTTCCAGGAAGGAAGGACTAGAACTCGGCCCTACTAGTATCCCTAACAGACCAGAACCAGAATTTGAGTTCTCTGTCAACACCAGAGGTGATCCGCCTCCAGCCCTCAGCTCAGGCTGAGACTCTTTAACTAGGTTCCTGAGTCCAGAACCAAGGAACAAGAAAAAACAGTAAGATTGGAGAGGTGAAGAAGAAGAAGCAGAGAGGGAAGGAGAGAGAGGTCTATAAAGTCTCTTGTTCCTTACCCGGTCGGGGCATTCTGGTCAGTCCATTTCAGGAGTCCCAATTGTGGCCACAGGGCTTGATTCTTCAGTGGGCAAGCTGGTTCCTGAGTACCCCGAGTGGTCAGGATGTCAGTCACAGCAAAGAAGAGTCCCCACCAGAGTTGACAAGCAAGAGATTTATTGGGAAGGGGAACCTGGGCAGAGAGCAGGAGGGTAAGGGAAGCCAGGAGGTTGCTCTGAGACATGGTTCAGTCTCAGATTTTGTGGTGATGGGATTAGTTTCCCGGTTGTCTCTGGCCAATCATTCTGACTCAGGGTCCTTTCTGGTGGTACACACATTGTTCAGCCAAGACGGATTCCAGCGAGGAGGATTTTGGGAGATTGATAGGACAGGTGGCATCTCCTTTTGACCCTTTCCAAATTCTTCTGGTTGGTGGCATCTTTTTGGTTCTGTGTTCCTTACTAGTAACTCCTGTCCTAAAATAATGCATGCTGATGTTTACTATTATGCTGGCCAGGATGGGCAGTTTCAGTCAATGATTCACCTGACAACTTCACTAAAATAAACTCAGGTATGACAAAAAAGGGGCTTGTTATGAATAATGACAACCATTTCACCTTTATGGCTCTGTGGCCATTTCAGGAACTAAGGGCAACAGACCAAATATTATAGCAAAAGATTCTCCTATTGCTCTTATCCCTAAGGAAATTCCAACGGTTTGGGGAGCTGTGACCCAAGAATTGCAGCCAAAAATCAAAACATGTACTTGCTATAAATCATAATAATGCATTGATGTTCATATACTGGAGCAGGAATGAGACTAATTTGTATTTTTCTACAGAGCTGTTTATCACAAGGCTTTATGCAATAATGTTGATTTTTAAAACATTGCACTATAATGTTACTTGTTTTGATTATCAAGTTTTTGATGCTGCCTTAAGTTTTAGGCCAAAGATGGGTGCTCATTTGCCTCACCTTGGCCCCAGCCCAAACCTCTGGGTGCTGCAAGAACAGAAGTAATTGAAAGTTATTTTGGACTCACCACACTGGCATTCTGCATATGCACAAGTTCAATTCAGTTCGGTTCAGTAACTCAGTCATGTCTGACTCTTTGCAATCCCATGGACTGCAGCATGCCAGTCTCCCCTGTCCATCACCAACTCCCGGAGATTGCTCAAACTCATGTTCATCCAGTCGGTGATGCCATCCAGCCATCTCATCCTCAGTCCCATTCTCCTCCTACCTTCCAATCTTTTGCAGCATCAGGGTCTTTTCCAATGAGTCAGTTCTAAACATCAGGTGGCCAAAGTATTGGAGTTTCAGCCTTAGCATCAGTCCTTCCATGAATATTCAGGATTGATTTCCTTTAGGATTGACTGGTTTCATCTCCTTGCAGTCCAAGGAATTCTCAAGAGTCTTTTCCAACACCATAGTTCAAAAGCATTAGTTATTCGGGGCTCAGTTTTCTTTATGGTTCAACTCTCACATCTATACATGACTATTGGAAAAATGATAGCTTTGACTAGATGAACCTTTGTCAGAAAAGTAATGTCTCTGTTTTTTAATAGGCAGTCTAGGTTGGTCATAGCTTTTCTTCCAAGAAGCAAGCGTCTTTTAATTTCATGGCTGCAGTCACCATCTGCAGTGAGTTTGGAGCCCAAGAAAATAAAGTCTGTCATGGTTTCCATTGCTCCCCCATCTATTTGCCCTGAAGTGATGAGACTGGATGCCATGATTTTAGTTTTTTGACTGTTGAGCTTTAAGCCAGCTTTTTCACTCTCCTCTTTCATTTCCATCAAGAGACATTTTAGTTCTTTGCTTCCTGCCATAAGGGAGGAGTCATCTGCATATCTGAAGTTATTGATATTTCTCCCAGCAATCTTGATTCCAGCTTGTGCTTCATCCAGCCCAGCATTTCTCATGATGTACTCTGTATGTAAGTTAAATAAATAGGTTAACAATATACAGCCTTGAGGTACTCCTTTCCCAATTTGGAACCAGTTCGTTGTTCCATGTCTAGTTCTTCTTGACCTGAATAGATTTCTCAGGAGGCAGGTAAGGTGGCCTGGTACTCCCATCTCTTGAAGAATTTTCCACAGTTCAGTTCAGTTCAGTACAGTCGCTCAGTCGTGTCTGACTCTTTGCGACCCCATGAATTGCAGCACGCCAGGCCTCCCTAACCATCACAAACTCCTGGAGTTTACTCAGACTCATGCCCATCGAGTTGATGATGCCATCCAGTCATCTCATCCTCTGTCGTCCCCTTCTCCTCCTGCCCCCAATCCGTCCCAGCATCAGGGTCTTTTCCAACGAGTCAACTCTTCGCATGAGGTGGCCAAAGTATTGGAGTTTCAGCCTCAGCAACAGTCCTTCCAATGAACACCCAGGACTTGTCTCCTTTAGGATGGACTGGTTGGATCTCCTTGCAGTCCAAGGGACTCTCAAGAGTCTTCTCCAACACCACAGTTCAAAAGCCTCAATTCTTGGGCACTCAGCTTTCTTCACAGTCCAACTCTTCCATCCATACGTGACCAGTCAAAGGCTTTGTCATAGTCAATAAAGCAAAAGTATATGTTTTTCTGGAACTCTCTTGATTTTTCTATGATTCAATGGGTGGCAATTTGATCTGTGGTTCCTCTGCCTTTGGATCTACAGTGACCTGCTGCATTGTCAGGAGGACTGAATACTACAGTGGGTGCACAAGTCTTTTTGAAGAGGTTGCCATTACCTTCCTTACCCCTACCATAGTTTGGCCTCAGGCCAAACAGGGAGGGAATACAGCCCCGTCCTTTCAGCAGAAAATTGGATTAAAGATTTACTGAGCATGCCCCCCACTCCCCATCCATCAGAACAAGACCCAGTTTCCCCCACAGTCAGTCTCCCATCAGGAAGCTTCCATAAGCCTCTTATCCTTATTCATCAGAAGGCAGACAGAAAGAGAACCACAATCACAGAAAACTAACAAAACTGATCACATGGACCACAGCCTGGTCTAACTCAATGAAACTATGAGTCATGCCATGTAGGGCCACGCAAGATGAACAGTTCATAGTGGAGAGTTCTGACAAAACGTGGTCCACAGGAGAAATGCAAACGACTTCAGTATTCTTGCCTTGAGAAGCCCATGAGCAGTATGAAAAGGCAAAAAGATAGGGCATTGAAAGGTGAACTCCCCAGATCAGTAATTGCCCAATATGCTACTGGATAAGAGTGCAGAAATAACTCTGGAAAGAATGAGGATACAGATAGAAAGCAAAAATAGTGCCCAGTTGTGGATGTGACTGGTGATAGAAGTAAAGTCTGATGCTATAAAGAGCAATATTGTGTAGGAACCTGGAATCTTAGGTCCATGAATCAATGTAAATTGGAAGTGATCAAACAGTAGATGGCAAGAGTGAACATCACCATTTTAGGAGTCAGTGAACTAAAATGGCCTGGAATGGGCAAATTTAATTCAGATGACCATTATATATACTACTGTGAGCAAGAATCCCTTAAAAGAAATGGAGTAGCCATCATAATCAACAAAAGAGTCTGAAATGCAGTACTTGGGTGCAATCTCAAAAATGACAGAATGATGTCCGTTGGTTTCCAAGGCAAACCATTCAATATCATGGTAATCCAAGTCTATGTCCCAACCATTAATGCCAAAGAAGCTGAAGGTGAATGGTTCTATGAAGACCTACAAGACCTTCTAGAACTTAACACCAAAAAAAAAAAAAAAAGATGTCTTTTTCATCACAGGGGACTGAAATGCAAAAGTAGGAAGTATAGATACCTGGAGTAACAGGCAAGTTTCCTTGGAATACAAAATGAAGCAGTTCATAGCTAACAGTTTTGCCAAGAGAACACTGGTCATACCAATCACCCTCTTCCAACAACACAAGAGAAGACTCTACACGTGGATATCACCAGATGGTCAGATTGATTACATTCTTTGCAGTCAAAGATGAAGAAGCTCTATACAGTCAGCAAAAACAAGACCGGAAGCTGACTGTAGCTCAGATCATGAACTCCTCACTGTAAGATTCAGACTTAAATTTAAGAAAGTTAGGAAAACCACTAGGCCATTCAGGTATGACCTAAATCAAATCCCTTATGATTACACAGTGGAAGTGACAAATAGATTCAAGGGATTAGATCTGATAGACAGAGTGCCTGAAGAACTATGGACAGAGGCTCATGATATTGTGCAGGAGGCAGTGATCAATACTATCTCCAAGAAAAATAAATGCAAAAAGGCAAAATGGTTGTCTGAAGAGGCCTTACAAATAGCCGAGAAAAGAAGAGAAGTGAAAGGCCAAGGAGAAAAGGAAAGATATACCAAACTGAATGCATATGTACAAAGAAGAGGGTAAATTCATTTACTGACTTGGTTCCTCCTCTTCAGGTTTTGAGTGACTGAATATGTTTTGTACTGTTCTTTGGTCTTTTGGAGATTGCTCTGAAGGTCTTCCAGAAAGACCTTATCAAGTGTTTAGAAGAAGCTGAGATTTTGGTAGTGTCTGCTGTTTTGATAAGGTGTAAATGATGAAAATGATGCTTTATATAAAATGGGCATATTTTGCATGAGAGGATAAAGATGATGTAGAAACACATACATACATACCGTACTGACAAATACATACCTGATTATCTTTGCCTGCACTGTGGGTAACTGTAAGGAATTAGTCCAGAATCAGCTGATACATTTTGTCAGACTCTGTTTAATAAGTACAGATGTGGAGAGCACTGAAGAGAACTTTTAAACTGACTTTTGATGTAAATTTTGAGCTGTTGGAGGTGAAGCTGTACAAATGGTAGGTAACCCCTGGAAGCAGGATAATCTAAGCCTGGAAAGTTAGAAGTGTACCACTTTGTAAAGTGCACCTCTAAGGGTACATCAAATATACTTTTTGTGCTAACATCAAATGGACAAGTATTAAAGAATAATATTTGAACAAGTGGAGATGCTTACTATCAGTATCACAAAACACATTTGAGTGCTGCAGAAAAATATTAGACTTTTTACCCAAATCAATTTAATAATTTATTTCAAATATATTATGAGTATTTGATAGTCAATTTTTTAATTTGGTATGCTAATGCAGGAATAAGAATTTATCAGCACTGCCTGCTACTCGGTTGCTCCTATGGTTACTGAACTGCCTCACTGTGATACCTTGTAGGTCTTCACTTTCAACTGACATCAGAAGAACAGCAAGATATTTGGGGGCTACTTTATTTTTCTTTAATGATTTCTTCTCCCCTTCATATATCTTATAATAAGTGATTATATTCAGATTGATGATGCTATACCATGAATGCTATATATGATTCAGAAGTTTTCTTTTTTGTCACATTTGCGGTGACCAGTGTTGACATTCTCCCCTCCATTCTGCTTAGGTGAGTCCCTTATAAGACTTGCTCTTAAAAATGCAGTGGCCTAAATGAAGTGAAATAATTCAATTTCTGTGTTAAATTTCATTTTGTTTAATACAGGTGCCACTATATCAAGCAATTTTATAAAAATGATCACTTTGACACAATTTATTATTCTGCCTTATGTAATTATTTAATGTATGAGATGTTTGTTGGATGAAAAATTATGTTTCCCCTAAAGTTATCTATATAATATACTCTCAATATTTGTATATTAACTATCAAACTAGTTCTCTACTTATTTAAATACTAAAAATTTAATATACAATTAATAGCTTTAACAATCAGTAATCATAGAGTGTACTTGTGATAATGCCTATATGATATATATATATATACATATATATATGTGTATATATATATCCTTCAACTGACTGATAGAATCTTAGTGTAAAGTACATAAGATCTTTCACCCTGAGCTACATCTAGAATATTTACCTATACTTAAGAGAGAATATTTGGTAGTAACTATAAATCTGAATGACATTCTTTTTAGATATTACCACCACTGCTGCTCTGATTAGATGTGATGAAATATGGCCTTCACAGATGCCAGAAATTACATTGAAAGTGTTTTCAGCTATTTGGCCTTTCATATGACAAAGCTGAAAAGTAAATTGTGACCAAGTACTGAGGTACTTGGTGCATTTCTGATATCATTTAATGGTGTACATTAAAATGGTATTGTTTGTTGTAGAGGGAGCTTTTCTGTTGTGAAATCTGATGTGATGGTTTTCCTGGGACACAGGGGCAGTGGTAGGTGCATGCGTTCTGGCCTGGATGCATGTGTCTCAGCGGTGGTGAATTGAAGGTGGTAAGTTGTAGGTACATCACCAGAGACACACTTGGCCCCACTGAGCACTTTGGAGATGCACCCTAATCACTTGGATCATCCCTATAGGTTCTGGGCAAGCAGTTGTCAGATATGGCTTACAATGATCCTCTTTACTTTGGTAGAAAAAAAAAAAAAAGCAATAATAACATTAGCTAAGATGCCCTGGTTAGACATGCCCCCAAATAGTGTTCAGAACCATTCTGTAATCTTTAGCAGTAGGAATATTAGGTTCCACATGTTAGTCACTCAGTCGTGTCCAATTCTTTGAGACCCCATGGACTGTACCCCGCCAGGCTCCACCGTTCATGGGCTTCCCTAGGCAAGAATACTAGAGTGGGTTGCCATTCCCTTCTCCAGGGGATCTTCTTGACCCAGGGATCAAACTCAGGTCTTCCACATTGCAGACAGATTCTTAACCACCTGAGCCATCAGGGAAGCCCTACATGGATGACCACTAATTTCTTCCACCTTCCCCACCAGGCTAGAC
Organism: Muntiacus reevesi; assembly: GCF_963930625.1. Classification (NCBI taxonomy): domain Eukaryota; kingdom Metazoa; phylum Chordata; class Mammalia; order Artiodactyla; family Cervidae; genus Muntiacus; species Muntiacus reevesi. Next base: position 54,018,270 of record NC_089253.1, on the reverse strand, counting down.
ACTCTGGTCTCTAGCCATCTTTTCTAATGCCAAAATGCCATCTCTTCTAATCATACCAAGAACCCATTTTATTCTTAAAAGATAGAAATTGCCTAGTAAGGCTTATAATGACTATAAATAACTCTCATACAAATTCTGAAATCTGGAATAAGGGCAGCCCTGGGAGGGTTGGGAGAGCTGTGAAAAGAAGAATCTGTGAGAGAGGGAAAGCATGTCTAGCAGAACCTCTACTAACTGGCCCTCAAGGATTGCAACTCCTGGAGGGAGTAGGCTTAAACCTCTCTTGGTAGCCCATTATGAATACACTGTGACCACAAACTAGACCTAGTAAATGGCATGGTAAAGGAGAGAGATTTACTGTAAAATCTCTGAGCCCTCCCCTTTTGGAGGACGTGGAGCAGTGATCAATCAGGCCAATGATGGAATTTCATGTCCCAGGAGGCAGGAGCAAAGGTAGAGAGCCCTGATCTTCAGCGGACCAGGGATTTCATTATTAGAGACCACATAGTGATTTGAGTGGCAATCCCTTATAGCTCAGTCAGTGGAGTCTGCCTGCAAGGCAGCAGAACCGGGTTCAGTTCCTGGGTCAGGAAGATCCCCTGGAGAAGGAAATAGCAACCCACTCCAGTATTCTTGCCTGAAGAATCCCATGGGGAGAGGAGCCTGGCGGGCTACAGTCCATGAGAGTCACAAGAGTCGGACACGACTGAGCCACTAAGCATGCAGCACACACACAGGTAGCAGTATGACCAGGGGACTCAGGGATACTTAACTGATGCCTCGTCAAATACGCCTCACCTTTCCCACCACCACTCTATCTGCCGCTCTGCTCCCTCACCCTGACTCCCAGGTTGGGAGAGATAAGGTCAGTAAATAACCCCAGTGCGGGCCTGGCCTCTCAATCCCTCTGGCTCTGCAGTAGCATTCTCCTCCATCAGTGACATTCAGCATCCTCTGCAATGACCGTCCTAGACTTGGTCATTACCCAGAACCTTTTTATTCACCTAAAGAATAAAAAATTCAGATAATGCCATTCTGTGACCACAGTCTTCCATCTTTCCAATTTGTTCATTCTGAATAGTCTCCTGCTCTTGAGACCTTTTTCTCCCAACATCAACCCCTCTTCAGACTGAAAGTCAGTGGCACACACTTTAATCTTTTATTGCTATCTTAAACTTTGCCACTTTGTCCTTTCGTCACCTCTATCCAATGAAATCCAAACCTTCAATGAATCAGGGCTCAGCTGTTCATGCCAATAGAGCTCTGGGAAAAACCAAAAACATAAAATTAAGCAGACTAGTACCACTATAAATTTATGACACCAATTTCACCCGGGCCCTCAACTCTAACCCCCTGATAATTCTCTATTCAATAAGGCTGGTTTTATATTTATATTTTCTACAACATTTTTAATCCTTCTCTACCTTGCTTGACATTCAAACTTCCCTATTTCCTCCCTCTTTGAGAAGGTGTGCTTACTTCTTCAGTGGGAAAACAGAAGCGATAATAAAGGATGCCTCATTCAAGCAGCAGCCCCCACCCATTCTTTCCTTCTCCCCCGCATAAAATGTAGATGTCCATTCTCCTATCTGAGGTCATTTTCTCCAGCTGAGCTCTACATCTTTTCCTTGTGGCTTTACCAAGAAACTCGGGCTGCTCTTCCATGCCACCTCTGTCTATCACAGCAATTTATTCCTTAACCTGACATCCTGCTTCAGTTACCACCTTCTCTGTCTTTCCTTTCTTTAGCAATTGAATGTAACTTTTGCTGGTCTTCAAAATTATACTTTTATTACTAAGTATAAAATTATGATTATTATTTATATTATATATAAATATGCTCACATTACATAAATACAAAATGTCAAATAAATGCTTTCTCTTCCTAACCATCTCCCAAATACAAACCCCAGAGATAATCACTATAAGATTGTGTATATATGTTTGTTATATATATAGATGTATAAGAATTTCTCATATAAATGGAATTGTATGATACATGCTGTCCTGAAACTTGCTCTTTTCAGTTTTTACATTTTAGATATCTTTCTGAATTAGTGCCTACAAGTACACCTCATTCTTTTTAATGTGTGTGTTAGTTGCTCAGTCTTGTCTGACTCTTTGTGACCCCATGCACTGTAGCCCACTAGTCTCCTAGTCTCCTCTGTCCAGGGGAACTTCCCAACCCAGGGATCATACCCAGGTCTCCTAGATTGCAAGCAGACTCTTTACTGTCTGAACCAGCAAAGCTGCATTTAATTTTCATGGTTTTTAAACATTCTCTGCTCTATTCCTCAGTTCCTAGAACAGTGTCTGGCAAATAGCAGGCACTCTATGAATATGAATATGGACTTCCCTGCTGGCTCAGATGGTGAAGAATCTGCCTACAATGTGGGAGACCCAGCTTTGATCCCTGGGTCAAGAAGATCCCCTGGAGAAGAAAATGGCAACCCAGTCCAGTACTCTTGCCCAGAAATCCCCATGGATGGAGGATCCTGGTAGACTACAGTCCATGGGGTCACAAAGAGTCAGACACAACTGAGCGAATTCACTTTCACTTTTTACTTTATGAATATTTAATGAATAAGTGAGTGAACAAACTACACTGTTTATGAGTGAGTATACTACATTTGAAAGCAGTACTTTATTGATTTATATTTGGGCTATCTTCAGTTTACTGCTTTTATAGGTAAACTTAGCCTGAACAGCAGATCATACCCTTCCTGTTGCATCTTCTGATCCATATATCTTCCTGGCTCCCCTCGTCTGTGTATCTCCATCTACTTTCACAAAAATAGTTTCTGTTTCATGTGTGACCAGCAAAGAAATTGCTTTTGATTGGCATGCACAAGAATGAGCATATGTGATGTATAGGATTTGCTGGAAATTTCTCTAGTCCTACTAAGGTGTGGTTCACCAATGATTCTGATTCTTCTTCTTTCAGACACATAGTGTGATAGTTCTTTGTTCTCTTTTAATGGTCCCTTAAAGTGACTTGCTTCTGCCAGCTGCAGCCTTAAGGAGCCAGCACAACTGTTTTGTTCCTTCCCATGACAGCAAAATCTTCCTTTGTGTGGGTCCCAGAACAGAGCTGCCCCTGCCAACCCAGTATGGGTATGCAGTCATAGCAAGAAATAAATCTTATAAAGCCCTTGAAATTTAGAGATTGTTTGCTATGGAAACCAACCCAGCTCCTCCCAACTTCCCTGTGGTCCAGGGAAGGCCCACATCAAGTTCTTGCAGCTGCTTCTTTTTTAAAAAGAACTTTTTCCATTTAATTGTAATTAACATATAATATTTTATTAGTCTCACATGTGTAACATAGTGATTTAATATTTTACACATGATGAAATTATAAGTAAGACCAGTTACATCCATCATCATAACACTTAATATTAATGACCACATCCCCTATATATCTATCTGATCCCCATGACATTTATCTTACAGATGGAAGCTTGTACCTTTTAATTCCCTTCAACTATTTCATCCATCCCCCAACCTCTCCTCTCTGGCAACAAACTTATTTGTTCTCTGCATTTTGAGTCTGTTTCTGTTTTGTTTTATTTGTTAATTTGTCTTGTTATTTAGATTCTACATATAAATGAAATCATATGGTATTTGTTTTCCCCTGTCTGACTTATTTCACTTAACACCCTGCAGATCCATTCAGATTTATGCAATGGCAAAATTTCAATTTTTTCATTCTCTATGTATACATATCATATCTTCTCTGTCCATTCATCTATGGATGAACACTTAGGTTGATTCTATATCTTGGCTATTATAAATAATGCTTCAGTTTGAACATTGGGATGCATATAACTTTTTCTGGTTAATCTGTTTTTAATTTTATTTGGATAAATACCCAGAAGTAAAAATTGCTGAATCATATGGTCATTCTATTTTTAAATTTTCAAGGAACTTTCACACTGTTTCTCATGACTGCACTAATTTACATTCCAACCAACAGTGTACAAGTGTTCCCTTTTCTCCACATCTTTGCCAATGCTTCTTTCTTGTCTTCCTAAAATAGCCCTTCTACATACAGATGGCTAATAAACACATGAAAAGATGTTCAATATCACTCATTATCAGGGAAATGCAAATCAAAACCACAATGAGGTACCATCTCAGGCTGGTCAGAATGGCTGCTATCCAAAAGTCTACAAACAATAAATGCTTGAGAGTGTGCGGAGAAAAAGGAACCCTCTTAAACTGTTGGTGGGAAAGCAAACTAGTACAGCCACTATGGAGAACAGTATGGAGATTCCTTAACAAACTGGAAATAGAACTGCCATATGACCCAGCAATCCCACTCCTGGGCATACACACTGAGGAAACCAGAATTGAAAGAGACACATGTACCCCAATGTTCATCGCAGCACTGTTTATAATAGCCAGGACATGGAAGCAACCTAGATGTCCATCAGCAGACAAATGGATAAGAAAGCTGTGGTACATATACACAATGAAATATTACTCAGCTATTAAAAAGAATGCATTTGAATCAGTTCTAATGAAGTGGATGAATCTAGAGCCTATTATACAGAGTGAAGTAAGTCAGAAAGAAAAACACCAATACAGTATATGAACACATATATATGGAATTTAGAAAGATAGTAATGATGACCCTATATGTGAGACAGCAGAAGAGACATATATGTAAAGAACAGACTTTTGGACTCTGTGGGAGAAGGTGAGGGTGGGATGATCTGAGAGAATAACATTGAAACATGTATATTACCATATGTGAAACAGATCGCCAGTCCAGGTTCGATGCATGAGACAGGGTGCTCAGGGCTGGTGCACTGGGATGACCCAGAGGGATGGGGTGGGGAGGGAGGTGGGAGGGGGGTTCAGGATGGGAACACATGTACACCCATGGCTGATTCATGTCAATGTATGGCAAAAAACCACTATAATATTGTAAAGTAATTAGCCTCCAATTAAAATAAATAAATTAATTTTAAAAAATAAAATAAAACCACTCTTCTGACAGATGTGTGTGAGGTGGTAGCTCATTATGGCTTTGATTTGCATTTCCCTGATCATTAGTTATGTTGAGCATATTTTCATGTTAGTCATTTATATGTCTTCTTTGGAAATTATGTCTATTCAAGTTGTCCGTCTACTTCATTTTGTTTTATTGAAATTGAGTTTTATGAACAGTTCATTTATTTTAGATAGCAACCCCTTATTAAATATATCATTTGAAAATATACTTTCACCTTTTCATTTTGTTGGTGGTTTTGTTTGCTATGAAAAGCTTTTTAGCTTGATATAGTCCCACTTGTTCATTTTTTATTTTGTTTTCCTTGCCTAAGAAGACATATACAAAAAAGTATCACTAAGACTGATGTCAAAGTGTTATTGCCTATGTTTTTTCTAGGAATTTTATGACTTTGGGTCTTACATTTCAGTCTTTAATCCATTTTGAGCTTATTTTGGTACATAATATAAGAAAATTATATAGATTTATTCTTTAGCATGTAGCTCTTCAGTTGTCCAACACTGTTTATTAAAGAGACTGTCTTTTCCCCATTGAATATTCTTGCCTCCTTTGTTGTAGTTAATTGATCATATGAACATGGTTTTATTTCTGGATTCTATTCTGTACCACTGATTCATGGGTCTGTTTTTGTGCCAAAATCATACTATTTTGATTACTATAATTTCATAGTATAGTTCCAAGTCTGGAAGTATGATATCTCCAGTTTTATTCTTCTTTCTCAAGATTGCTTTGACTATTCTGCATCTTTTGTAGTTCCATTCAAATTTTCAAATAACTTGCTCTAGTCCTATATTTTGTTAAGGATTGCATTGAATTTGTAGATTGTTTTGAATAGTACGGACATTTTAAGGATATTGATTCTTCTAATCCATGAGCACAATATACCTTTCCATTTATTTGTGTTGTCTTTCATTTCTTTCCTCAAAGTCTTATAGTTTTAGGTTTTTCATCTCCTTGGTTAAATTTATCCCTAGACTGTACAGTTTCTAAAGGTATCATGTTGGTTTACTGATTCATTTCTTCCCCCAAGACAGGGCTGGGTACTCTGGGTCCCTTCCGATGACCTGTGCTTCAGATATATAACCTTTGTAAGTACAGTAAACATCCTCTCTGACTGACTTCCTGATAACAATTTTCTCTATCCATGGCTACCTTGCTCCAAAGAATTATTTGTTATTTGACAAATGTACTACATGATTCTATCTTGGATAAATCAGAAGAAGACAAAATACAACTACTGTTTTGAGATACATCCTTATCGCCCTCAGCACCCTCACCCTGAACAGCTGTTCTTCCAGAGCACTGCCTGTAATGCCTCTGTAAGCCTTCTGTTTCCTGCTTCCTTGCTTGGCCTGATTCATTAGGACCATGGAGAAGCCTGCACTGTCACGCATGGCTCACTCACAGTCACTCACACATTTCTCTCACACCATTACAGAGAACTGCTCTTGGTATCAGATGGTCTATAGCAGCATTAGGAGAACAAGCCTCTGTTACACCTCCGTTCCATCTGCACTCAACTCAAGTCAGGGTTTACTCTCAAGTGTTGGAAAGAATACTTTGGGTGAACACCTCAGTCTCTTGCTCCAAAGTTTCTGTCATTTTGCATTTACCACAAAAACCAGACCAATGTCCACCTCAACGAAACAACAATAAAGGCATAATCTCATGTTTCAAAATCTAGATCAGTCCATTGTAAGCTGAATCTGTCCCATGTATAATAAGCCCTGCCTGCAAGACGCCTGGTGTGGATGACATGACTGCCAATAACTTTAATCTTTTCTGTGGCATAGTTTTACAAACTGCAAGCAAATTAAAAGACCTTTTTGACTGGCTTTTGCTTCAAAACAGTCCCAAAATGTAATTACCTAAAGCAACTCCTTATAAACAAGGATCCTTCTGGGAAGTCTTTCTGATATGGTTCAAGCTCAGCTGGTCTCAGTTAGCCCAGCTGAGGTGCCTGTAGTCAGTTGGTGAGTTGACTGGAGGCTGGCTAGTTTCCATGGCCTCACATATCTGCTATCAGCTGAGACAAAGAAGGGGCATATATCTTTCATCAGCCAGCAAGATAGCCTGGACTTCTTCACACGGTGGTGGACATAGGATTTCAAGAGCAGCAACAAGGGGAACCCTAATGCACAAAGTGATTTGCAAGGTTCTGCTTATATCATATTTGTTATTTTCTATCCTATTGACCAAAGCAAATGACAAAGTAGCCCAAACTCAAAGGATGAAAAAAGCCTCTGCCTCAAACTGAAGGGATTCTTACAGATGTAGATACAAGGACAGGAAGTATCTGTGGCCATTTTTTGCCATCTGCCATAAAAGGACAGTCTCCAACCCAGGCCTCAGATCTTCCTTTTCACAACCTCAGGCTTCCTCAGGTTTTCTTCCTTTCTGTCCATGCAGTGTACTCATTCCACTCCCATAGGATCCTTCAGAAGCCTGAGATATGTCCTGTATCATCTCTAGTTCCCCAAATCTGCACTAGGGTCTATAGCACAAAGCACCATTCTATATGGCTTGGGATAAAAGACTTTCACTTTTGTAAACAACCATATAAATGGTTTCCAAATCAGGAACTCAATAGTTAAAGTTTTAGTAGCATACCATTGCTATGTGAATTTTCAAGAGCTGCAGTAATTAGCATATTGAGTTCTTTTCATTTCAATTACTCCTTAACTTCAAGTACTAGTATTTCTGTAATATTGCATACTTTATCCACAGAGAAACATCCTCATGTCTTGTACCTGGTGCTTCATTCTCTGCACTTTTCTTCTTTACAGCTTCCAGATTGCAAGGTATACTAATACTTGTTAACATACACATTGTGGAAAATCTAGAATGGCATTGTATAATATAGTTAATAGCCACATGTAGTTATTGAGTATTTCAAATACAGCTAGTTTTGATGTGCTGTAATTTAAATATATCTATACTTAAATGCAGTATATATATACACTGCATTTATATACAGCATATATATATATATACTATATATATATTGTAGTATGAAGAAAAGAATGTTAAATATAATGCTAATAATTTTCACATTGAGTGCATATCAAAATGACTCTATTTTGAAAATTTGGGTTAAATAAGATATATTATTGAAACTAATTTCAAATGTTTATTTTTACTTTTTAAATGTAGCTACTGAAATTTATATATTTTGGCCCTCAAAATTTATCCTAGAAATTTACAAAAAAAATAAAAGATAAGGGGTTATATTAATATCAACCAAATTATGTTTGAATGTATTTGAGAGCAAAGAACATTATGAAAGATAAAGAAGTTTATTATATAATGAAAAAGGGTCAGTTATCAAGAAGATACAAATTCTAAACATTAATGCCCCTAGTAATAGTACTTCAAAATATATGAAGCAAAAACTAAAAGCTGCAGGAAATAATAGACAAACCTACAAAGAGAATTTTGATACCCCTTCTTCCAATCATTGATAGAACAAATAGACTGAAAATCAGCCAGGACAGAGAAGACTGGAGCCATCTAACTGACATTTATAGGGAGTGCCACTCAGCAGCAAAACACACAGTCTTTACAAGAATACATGGAATATTGAGCAAGTGCCATATTCTAAGCCATAAAACATTTATCAATAAAATTGGTAAATCCAAGGCAGACTGGTCAGGAAGCAAAAAGAGAGAAGATATGAGTTATCAGCATCAGGAATAAGCATCACTATAGATCCTACAGCCAATCAAAGAATACGAAAGTCCCAATTGTAGAAGTTAGTAGGGTAAAAAATACTGTATTTTGTGTGAGTGTAGCGAGAACTCTCCTGCACAGTGAAGTATATTGATACTGCAGCTTCTTTCCTGAGCATGTATCCAAGAGAAAGCCTCAAGCAATTTCCTCTTTGCGTCTTTCTTGCTCCAGTTTTTCAATCTCCAGAGACAATTTACGTAACTCCAGGGCCAGCTTCGCCTCCCAGGTATTCGGGAGACACTTTAGGAGTTTTTGGCCTTTCAAGACTGCCTCACAAACTTCATCACCTACCTGAAAGAGGAAACAAAAAGAGTGATTTCAGAAAGTTTCCTCATCCTTGTGAAGGGTGCGCTTCCTCAGGAAGTCTCAAGGCATGAGGAAGACTGGAAGACGCAGAATAACCCCAGGACCGATGATGGGTAGGAAACTCCAGAAAAATACTCTGGATCCTAGAAAAATATTTCCCTGAGACCTCAATCTGTATCTGTTCTTAAATAACAATCAGCATCAGTGTCAAGCATAGAGGAAGTATAAGCAGGAGGGAAATCCCCCAAAACCACCCAAAAACACAACTAGCATGTCAATCCTCCTGACCAACCGGAAATGGAGCAAAACCACACAATTTATTGGAGGAAATACAAGAGGCTTAGGTATCTGGTCAATAAGACTCTTCTGTTCACACACCTGAGATGACCTACTGTAAGGCGGAAAGAGCCAATAGACCCCTTATAAATTCACCCCCCACAACTGAGATAGCCCTTTAGGATATGCTATTTGTTTTTCTGTTTTATGAACCATCCCATACTCCTTTAATTTATTTTGAGGTGTCATATGACATAAAATTCATTGGGTGTTACTCACCTTCTCACACTTGGGCACATCCGGACTCCAAGATTTGTTCTCTGAGCAAAAGATGTTCTGGGAACCAACCATCCTATAGCCAGGGTCACACCTGACAGTGACAGTTTCAGGGGTGACATACTGAGCCTTCTCCACAGACAGCTTTCCATTGGATATTTCTGGTTTTTGGCATAGAGCTGTAATCAAGACACATTTTCTTAGCATTGTGAGTATCTCAAATACAACACATTTTAACACTAATAATATCATTTAAAAAGGATAAAAACATCGCTGAATTCTACCTTTCCTTTCTACGCTACAGATAGACTACTACTACTACTTCTACCAACACTGGCAAGGATTTATGGAGCTCTGGCTGGAATCACCTATGTGCAAATACAATATATACATCATTTAATGTAAGCTTTCAGCAACTCTGTGAGGGAGGCCCTATGGTTATCTCACCTTAGAGATGAGGCAACTGAGACCCAGGGAGATTAAATGCCTTGTCCCACGTCACATAATTGCAGTGGCAGAGCAAGAGTGAGAACCTAGGGGTTGTTTTGAGCTGTTCACTTCTGCCCTATGGCACCTCTCTTCTTGCCTCAGTTTCCTCTTGTGTAAAATAAAAATAGCACCAGTAACTCAGCTCCTGGATTTATTATGAGTGAAATGATTTAAATAACCTTTAGGAACATTTTCCTTATTCTGCCTTAATATCCACTTTCCCAATAAGGAGGTCAACCCTATCAGTCAACTCTTCCATGAAAGATTCTGGCCTCTACAAGAATTTGAGGGTGCCATTTCTTGGATATGTGGGAATTAAATCACAGTGGACCCCACTCAGGCTCAACCACATGCTTGTGACAACTCTACCTCTGTCTGGGATGCTTTCTTTCAGAGTCACTTCTGAATTACTCCACAGTAACTCTATCTCTTAGTGCTATTCTGCCCCCGGGGAACCAAGATTACCTTTACACTCAGGAACCATTGGTGACCAATTTAAAAATGTGCAGGAGATTCTAGCCTCTCCAACAAGAGTATATCCTTCCTCACATTCATAGTCGACCACATTAGTTCTCAATATTCCTTTTTCGATATATGTAAAGCGTCCATGTTTAATTTCAGGTGGTGAACTACAACCTTCAACGGTGAAAGAGAGAGAAGAGATTTCTGTTGTTGTTGTTTTTTAACACATTAAACAAAACAGCATTCAACTAAAGTAATCTATTGAAAGACTTTTATCCTTTCCAATCAATTTCACTGCCCTTAAGATAATTGGGATAATTCACAAAGAAGGAATGTGGTGGTGGTGGTTTAGTTGCTAAGTCGTGTCCAACTCTTGTAACTTCATGGACTGTAACCTGTCAGGCTTCTCTGTCCATGGGATTCTCCAAGCAAGAATACTGAGTGGGTTGCCATTTCCCTCTCCAAGGGATCTTCCCAAAGCAAGGATCGAACCCAGGTCTCCTGTATTGCAGGCAGATTCTTTACCAACTGAGCTACGAAGGAAGCACCAAAGAAAGATTGTTCTCCTCTATTACCATGTGGCTGGAAATTAAGGAAAGGAGGTATGTATAAGGGTATCTGAGGGAAAGAGAACTGGTCCTCACCTTGTATACAACTATTTTTTTCAATAAGTGTAAATAGCAAAATATGTGTATAAGCATTTACTATAAAATGTCAGGCAGTACTGGAAGCATTTAACAAACATTAACTCATTTAATTCTCCCAAACAACCCTATGAAGTAGGCATTATTACTATTATTTTTGTTTCATAGATGAGGAAACACAGAGAAGTACAGTAACTTTCCCAAGGTCACACAGGGAGGGACTGAATCAATGCAGTTCTGCTCCACGCAGACCACGGTCTTGGCAATACACTGCCTCAGCAGAGAGAATGGGCTACTTGGGGACAGTGGCAGACTCCCAGTAATTAAAGCTTAGAGTCAGTCTTTCTTTTTTTTTAACTAAAGTTACTAAAGAAACATTTGTGATCAAGAGACATTGTTCTGTGAAAACTTGCAGGGACTGTGCAAATCCAGAATATCTTAGCACCTCCGTACCCATCAATCCCAAGAGTACTCTCTGTGTTTTTGCATCTTTTATATAAGAGAATATTAGAAAATGTTTTCTGAAATTACTTTGATAATGAAATAAGAATTAATCCATATAAAGACATTATATCAAATTTCACAAAGTCCTGGAGAATTTAGTTAATAATTTTAATGCATTGGTAAATACACATAATTTTAGGAAACAGACTTTAGGTTTATCAGGACTTGGAAAGCTTTCATAATTTGTGTCTTCTATAAATAAAAGATAAAAGCCATAGAGTAAACCTGGGTCCAATGAATTTTCTAGAGCACCTCACAGAAATCAGAGAACTATTTCAGTTACCAGATTTATTGTAAAAGGGTATAACTCAGGAACAGCCATAAGGAAGAGACGCAAAGGGCAAAGTGTGTGAAAGGGGCACAGAGCTTCCATGCCCTCTCCAGAAATACAGTTTCCCTGTACCTCTACATATTCATCAACCAGAAGCTCTCTAAGTCCCATCTTTTGGGGGTTTTATGGAGGCTTTATCACATAGGCATGGCTAATAAAAGCATTGCTCATTAGCAATTGATTCAACCTCCAACCCCTGCCTCCTCACCAGAGGCAGAGGGTAAGACTGATAATTCCAACCCTCTAATCATATGATTAGCAACCAGTGCCCATCTTTGGGCTTACTCATGGTTCAGCGGTCAAGAATCCACTTGCAATGCAGGAGACGCAGGAGACGTGGGTTCGATCCCTGGGTTGGGAAGATCCCCTGGAGGACAGCATGGCAACCCACTCCAGTATTCCTGCCTGGAGAAACCCAGGAAAAGAGGAGCCTTGCGGGCTACAATCCTAAAAGTCAAACATGACTGAAGTAACTTGAGCAGCCATCTTTAGTTGGGGTCCTGAAGTTAGTTCATTAGACACTTTTCTCACCATCTTTACTTAGGATATTATCAGAGTTTTGGAAGCTGTGAGTCAGGAACCTTGGACAAAGACCAAATACACATTTTTTGAATGGCCAAATGACCAAAAAATATTTTTTTTCTTACAAATCACATTATCACATTTGTGAATGTACCTGACTAACCCTGGCACACAACAATCTTTGGTTTCTCTGAACTACATTTCTTGTTATTAATAACAGGTGGATCAGTCTATGCCCTAAGCACTGTGTTAAACACTTCACTTACAACATTCCATTTAATTCTAAAAACAAAAATAAAAAAACCTTACCTGAATATCATTGTCATCCTCATTTACAGATGAAGGAACAGACTAATCTAATCAATAAAGTATAAATAGAAAGACTAAGCAAATAAATCACACAATGAATGAAGTACAAGTCTTCAAATATGTTAAAGACATTCTATTTTCTGTCTCACTGGTTTGGCAGTTATATTGCAGGGTGTGTGTGTGTGTATCTGTGCTGACAGATAGATAAGTAGACGGACACATCTTTATTCTACTTTTGCATCTTGAGGGCAGGGAGCACATTTCATACCTCTCCACACCACAGACACTTAATATGTTCCTCTGAAAAGGGCAGTTCCCAAACAGATATTTGTGAGGTGATGTTACCTATACAGGAAGTCTAGAGCTCAAGTATAGCCCTTCCTGAGGCTCACATGAAATATTTTTTTATTAACACAATAGACATAAGATTGTTGCACTAAACTCCATGGAGAATATTAAGGGGCATATTGGAACCTTGTTAAAACAGGGAGGATGGCATATACATAGTTAAATCAAAATAGCAGGCAGAGTATGGCAAATGTCAAAAGAAAGCAGAAAATATGTACTATAAGAAGAGGGAGAAAGAGTCCCATGCATTAAATATGCCAGGAAAATTCCTCCTAGGGGCAGGAATTGGGATTGGATAAGTAGCTGCATGGAAGAGGCATTTTATATTGAGGGGGAATTATGTTAGCAAGAATGAGAGGGAGCAAATCACATGGGAATATTTATGGTTGGTTAATAGGCTAGTTTAACTAGAGAATCACATAGGGGACAAGTGTGAGAGGTAGGCTATGAAGCTGGGATCAGATTATGACAGGTTTTAAACAATAGACTAGGTTAAAGTCATAATTCCATAAACAATGGAGGAATTAAGGAAATAAAAAGGAAGGAGCTTATTCAAAAGATAAATGAATAACTCACAAGACTTCTTAACCAATGGTATATGGCCTTTCTTTACTGACTTAGACAAAATAGAAATAGAAATTCAAAGATGAATGTGGAAGATTGGTAGAATAAATACACCACACACAGAGACATATACACACATACACGAAAGTGAATCTATTACTTACTAAATAGGTTAAAAAATCATCAGGTTCAATTCCTAGCCAAACACTTGAAGAAATTTATAATCCTATATTGACTTTTTTGCCTAACTTTTAGCCTTCTCTCAATTATTTTCATCTTTTTGCAGAAGAAGCCTCCAAAATAATGATACCACCATATCCTCTTTAGAAATTAACTTAGACAAAAGAAAAATCATATAAGAAAAAGGAAAGGATCTATACATTAAAAGAAACTTAAGAGGCATATAAATCAATTGTGATGTATAGACCTTACTTGGATTCTAATTTGTATAAGTAAACAGTTACAAAACTATTTATAAATAAGACAGTCAGGAAAATTTGAAAACAAGATACTTGATTTTATGTAATTATTACTTAATTTTGAATATGATAGTGGTTTGTGATAGCTTTTAAGAAAGAATGTCTATCTTTTAGAGATATATGTTAAAATATTCAGAAGCAATATCTAAGATTTCCTGCTAAATAGGGAGTGGGCAAAATGAATGTGGATATGGTTAAAACAAGAATGGCCATGAGTTGATAATTGCTGAATCTGAGTAATAAATATTTGAAGCTTTGTACATATTTTAAGTTATCAATAGAAAAAAAAAGAAATCACATTTTCTGATTTAAAAAATCACCTTTAATGCACAGATTTCATTTATATAAAGCACAATTAAATGCTCTAGTCACATTTCTCCATAGAGTCCTACAGGTACTATCAAATCTTCTCAATGCGGATTAATTTATAAACATTACCAAACTGCAAAGAATGAAACTTTACATATATAAAATGTCATTTACAGAGAGCTTTTTTACATATAACTTATGAATTAAGATTCTAGTTAATTTTCTCAGAATTAGTGGTAACAATTACAATTTAAATTTTGCTTAATATATGGTAATAACATGCCAATGGATTAGAAACAAAAATTATGTCTGAGGGTAATAAACTAATTTAAAAATTAATAACTTACAAGCATTTGTGAGTTCATATTTATGTATAATTATGAAAGCAATATTATTTGCAGTTTATTCTTTTCTTTTAATTGAAACATAATTGACCTCAACAGTATGTTAAACCTAGGTATACAACACATTTATTTACCTTATAAAATGCATTCATGTTCTATTGTTCAGTCATGTCCAATTCTCTGTGACTCCACGGACTGTGGTTCACTAAGCTCCTCTGTCCATGGGATTTCCCAGGCAAGAATACTGGAGTGGGTTGCCATTTCCTTCTCCAGGGGGTCTTCTCGACCCAAGGATGGAAACTGCATCTTCTGCATTGCAGAAAGATTCTTTACCATCTGAGTCACCAGGGAAGACCTTTGTAAATGCTCACCGTGATAATCTAGTTAATACCTGTCACCATACAAGGCTATTACAATACTGCTGACCATGTTCCCCATGCTGCTTATTTCATTCCCACAATTCATTATCTGTTTACTAGGATAGACCCCCAGGAATTCAAACAAAACAGCTGTTTCTCTAATAATAATATAAATCTAAAAGTACTAAAACATTTTGAAAATATTTGGGAATTCAGTTGTTCCATTAATAAAATAGAATTAATAAACAATTTATTATAACATTGATAAAGCAATTTGTTAACTGAAATTGACATTAGTAAAACAAGTTATTATACCTCCTACAAAGTAATATAAATCATTTCAATTTGATCATACTTTTAAAATTCCTTATATGGAATGAATATATTTGCAATTTATTGGTTTAACTACCTGCTTGCCATTAATTGAACACTGTTCTAATGGCTTTTCTCGGACCTGAGAACCCGCAACTATTTTACTCACCTTGTAAGCCATCAAAGCAGAGGAGCACGGTCAGAATCCCAAGGAGGTACAGAACTGGAGACTTTCTCCCTGACACAGGCTTCATGGTGAGTGTTGACAATTGTGACCAACAGAAGCTCAAAGATCACAGATTGCACCTGAAAATATCTGGAAGGAAGAGAATGAACTAGCAGCAGCACTCTCCAAATGAGTTCAGCTGCACAATAGTCAGCAAAACTCCAGGGTAAAAAAAAAACCACAGGTTAAAACTCTGAACTGAGAGCTCCTTCCTCCTCAGTTAGGAAGAAGCTGAGTGGAACAGGGCAGAATGAGGACTTTTGTAATCAACCGAGTCAAAGGGCACTAGAGACCTCAATACTGTCATCAAGATCTGACGCCACAAGCCAGTGGGACTTTTGAGAGTATTTAGAACTCTGAGAGTATTTACAAACCGTAACCCCAATCATTTTTTGTGTGTGTGCTAGGACTGGAAATTGCTCTCTTGAAATGTAAATGATTAATTTCTGAGTGACAAGACAAGTAAGGGATTTTTTTTTAAAAAAGCACTTTGGTTCAGAGTGGAAGTCTCCACAACTCTCAAAGCAAAACTTGAGTTAGCTCAAGCTGAACATTAAGTCCAGTGGAGCTTGGATACTAGTGTGAGAGGAAGCCATTCCTTAGAAACACTATTAGGAAAAGTTGTCACTTTTGTTATTAGTTTGGACTGCCAACAGCAGGACAAAATTTTAAAAAACAGAACCTGTTGGAGAAAGTTGTTTCCTTCCTGAAGTTCTAAAGCCCAGTGGGGAAAGACAAGCATGAAAAGACTCAGGAATAAAAATGGGCCTGAAAATATGACTCTTCCAAAGAAAGGCAATGCCAAAGAATGCTCAAACTACCACACGATTGCACTATCTCACACACTAGCAAAGTAATGCTCAAAATTCTCCAAGCCAAGCTTCAACAGTATGTGAACTGTGAACTTCCAGATGTTCAAGTTGGATTTAGAAAAGGCAGAAGAACCAGAGAAAAAATTGCCAACATCTGTTGGATCATCAAAAAAGTAAGAGAGTTCCACAAAAACATCTACTTCTGCTTTATTGACTATGCCAAAGCCTTTGACTGTGTGGACCACAACAAACTCTGGAACATTCTTAAAGAGCTGGGAATACCAGACCACCTGACCTGCCTCCTGAGAAATCTGTATGCAGGTCAGAAAGCAACAGTTAGAACTGGACATGGAATAACAGACTGGTTCCCAATAGGAAAAGGAATACACCAAGGCTATATACTGTCACCCTGCTTATTTAACTTATATGCAGAATACATCAAGAGAAATGCTGAGATGGATGAAGCACAAGCTGGAATCAAGATCACTGGGAGAAATATCAATAACCTCAGATATGCAGATGACACCACCCTTATGGCAGAAAGCAAAGAAGAGCTAAAGCTCCTCTTGAGGAAAGTGAAAGAGGAGAGTGAAAAAATTGGCTTAAAACTCAACATTCAGAAAACTAAGATCATGGCATCTGGTTCCATAACTTCATAGCAAACAGATGGGGAAACAGTAACAGACTTTATTTGGGGGGGTCTCTAAAATCACTGCAGATGGTGACTGCAGCCATAAAATTATAAGACACTTGCTCCTTGGAAGAAAAATTATGACAAACCTAGACAGCATATTAAAAAGCAGAGATATTACTTTGCCAACAAAGGTCCATCTATTCAAAGTTATGGTTTTTCCAGTAGTCATATATGGGTGTCAGACTTGGACTATAAAGAAAGCTGAGTGCTGAAGAATTGATGTTTTTGAACTGTGGTGTTGGAGAAGACTCTTGAGAGTCCCTTGACTGCAAGGAGATCCAACCAGCCCATCCTAAAGTAGATCAGTCCTGGGTGTTCATTGGAAGGACTGATGCTGAAGGTAAAACTCCAATACTTTGGCCACCTGATGTGAAGAACTGACTCATTTAAAAAGATCCTGATACTGGGAAAGATTGAAGATGGGAGGAGAAGGGGATGCCAGAAGATAAGATGGTTGGATGACATCACCATTTCGATGAGTTTGAGTAAATTCCAGGAGTTGGTGATAGACAGGGAAGCCTGGAGTGCAGCAGTCCATGGGGTCGCAAAGAGTCGGACATGACTGAGTGACTGAACTGAACTGAAAATAGTACTCAGACAATATTTGAGCGAGACATTCCTTGTAGTTATTGCTGATTTACCTAACACACTTAATGAGTCACCCTTCAGTGTGTTTCTAATCTGTTAGAAGAGGGAAGAGTGGTGCCTGAAGTCCTGAATAATCATGCACTAGACTGTGAAGTGGTCAGGAGTGGTTAAACAGGAAGAGAGAAAGGTTCCAGAAGACCTTAAGAATATTCAGAATGTATTTTATCAGCCAAAAGACACATCCAGTCCTGTGTTATATCTCTGACAAAGGCAGCAAAAAACAAGGGTTTACCTGCATAATTTCCATCTTTAATGTAAGTAATAACTGGAAATATACTGATGTTTATTAAAAGAAGACAATGAATTTTGGGAAATGCCTGAAAATGAACTTCCCAGCAAGTTCAGCAGTGGGTAAAGAGTTTTTTTAGGTGTTCAAAATCCAAAGTGCTGACTCTCTCCAGGGCTGTGTAAATTATGGTGTAATACTGATCACAGCACAACCAAATTTCAGCCTTACCAGAAATGAAGGAAAACAAACACATTCACCATGAATTCGCTTTAAATTAGAAAGAGAATTCAAGATATTACTAAATATTAGTTAGGGGGAAAAGCAATTTAAAACATCTATTGGAAGACAATTTTGAATTCTCATTTCTATCTATTAAGCCCTTACTCTGTGCCAAGCAAGTTCCACAAGTAATTTTAACTGAAAAATGTTAACACTTGCCAAAAATTTACAAAAAATAAACGGCTGAACCAACATTCATCTCCTAAAGAGCCACTAAATGAATGATGTTTATACAACCCACTCATGTTATTCAAATGTTTATACTTGTGTGTGAATTTAGTCAGTTCTGTACTGTTTTATCATATATGTAACTTGGTGTATTCACTGCCACAGTCAAAATCCAGAACAATTCCATCATCACAAGGAATTTTTATAGCCACACCCACCTCTTTCTTGGCTATCTCCTTATCTTCAGCCCTGGCAACCACTAATCTGGTTTCCATTTCTAGAACTTTGCCATTTTAAAACTGTTTTATAAATAGAATGATACAGTAAAATCTTTGGATACTAGATTTCTTTCATTCAGCATAATTTCTTTGACATCCATTCAAGTTTTTGTACATGTCAATAGTCTTTTCCTTTTAATTGCTGAGTGGTATTCCATGGTACAGATGTATCACAGTGTTCACCTAATGAGGTGAACACATTCTTGCCAGAATTTGATGTTGTCACCATTTTTTATTTTAGCCATTCTAATAAGTGTGCAGTAATAGCTTGTGGTCATAATTTGCATTTCCTTAATAATTAATGATGTTGAACAACTTTTCTTGTGCTTATTTGCCATTTATATGTGCTTTTCAATTAATTCATGATTTTTGCCCACTTCCTAACTATATTGTTTTTCACTGTTAAGTTTTGAGAATCTTTTATTCTAGATATTGTTGTCTTTGTTATTGTTCAGTCACTCAGTCATGTCCAAACCCTTGCAACCTCATGGGCTGCAGCACACCAGTCTTCCCTGTCCTTCACCATCCCCCAGAGCCTGCTCAAACTCATGTCCATTGAGTCAGTGATGCCATCCAACCATCTCACCCCTGTCACCATTCCCTTCTCTGCCTGCCATCAACCTTTACCAGCTTCAGGCTCTTTTCCAATGCTTTTTGCATCAGATCGACAAAGTATTGAAGCTTCAGCTACAGCATCAGTCCTTCCAATGAATATTCAGGGTTGATTTCCTTTAGGATTGACTGGTTTGATCTCCTTGCAGTCCAAGGGACTCTCAAGAGTCTTCTCTAGTTCAAAGGCATCAATTCTTTGGCACTCAACCTTTTTAATTGTCCAGGTCTCATATCCAGTCATGTATGGATATACATGACTACTGGAAAAAACATAGCTCTGATTATATGAATATTTGTAGGCAAAGTAAAGCTCTACTTTTTAATATGCAGTCTAGGTTGGTCATTGCTTTTCTTCCAAGGAGCAAGGGTCTTTTAATTTCATGGATGTAGTCACAAGAAAATAAAATCTGTCATTGTTTCCCCATCTATTTGCCATGAAGTGATGGAATCGGATGCCATGATATTTGTTTTATGAATGTTGAGTTTTAAGCCAGCTCTTCCACTTTCATCAAACTTCCCTGGTGGCTCAGATAGTAAACCATCTGCTTTTAATTTTGGAGACCTGGATTCGATCCCTAGGTGGGGAATATCCTCTGGAGAAGGAAATGGCAGCCCACTCCAGTACTCTTGCCTGGAAAATACCATGTATGGAGGAGCCTGGTGGGTTACAGTCCAAAGGGTCATAAAGAGTCAGACCCTTGAGCAACTAGCTTTCACTTTCATGAAGAAGCTTAGCACCTCTTCACTTTCTGCCATAAGGATGATGTCATCTGCATATCTGAGGTTACTGATACTTCTCCCCACAGTCTTGATTCCAGCTTGAGCTTCATCCAGCCCAGCATTTCACATGACGTAGTCTTCATGCAAAGATGGGTTCGATAAAGGACAGACATGGTATGGACCTAACAGAAGCAGAAGATATTAAGAAGAGGTGGCAAGAAAACACAGAGGAACTGCACAAAAAAAGATCTTCATGATCCAGATAATCACAATGATGTGATCACTCACCTAGAGCCAGACATCCTGGAATGTGAAGTCAGGTGGGCCTTAGAAAGCATCACTACCAACAAAGCTAATGGATATGATGGAATCCCAGTTGAGCTAATTCAAATCCTGAAAGATGATGCTGTGAAAGTGCTGCACTTAATATGCCAGCAAATTTGGAAAATTCAGCAGTGGCCACAGGACTGGAAAAGGTCCGTTTTCATTCCAATCCCTAAGAAAGGCAATCCCAAGAATGCTCAAACTACTGCACAATTGCACTCATCCCACACGCTAGTAAAGTAATGCTCAAAATTCTCCAAGCCAGGCTTGAGCAATACATGAACCATGAACTTCCAGATGTTCAAGCTGGTTTTAGAAAAGGCAGAGGAACCAGAGGTCAA
Organism: Muntiacus reevesi; assembly: GCF_963930625.1. Lineage (NCBI taxonomy): Eukaryota > Metazoa > Chordata > Mammalia > Artiodactyla > Cervidae > Muntiacus > Muntiacus reevesi. The sequence continues at coordinate 53,997,362 of NC_089253.1, read as the reverse complement.
AGTGCCAACATCCACTAGATCATCAAAAAAGCAAGAGAGTTCCAGAAAAACATCTATTTCTGCTTTGTTCCCTATGCCAAAGCCTTTGACTGTGTGGATCACAATAAACTGTGGAAAATTCTGAAAGATATGGGAATACCAGACCACCTGACCTGCCTCTTGAGAAACCTATGGAGGTCAGGAAGCAATAGTTAGAACTGGGCATGGAACAACAGACTGGTTCCAAATAGGAAAAGGAGTACATCAAGGCTGTATACTGTCACCCCACTTGTTTAACTTATAAGCAGAGTGCATCATGAGAAACGCTGGGCTGGAAGAAGCGCAAGCTGGAATCAAGATTGCCGGGAGAAATAACAATAATCTCAGATATGCAGATGACACCACCCTTATGGCAGAAAGTGAAGAGGAACTAAAAAGTCTCTGGATGAAAGTGAAAGAAGAGAGTGAAAAAGTTGGCTTAAAGCTCAACATCAGAAAACTAAGATCATGGCATCTGGTTCCATCACTTCATGGGAAATAGATGGGGAGACAGTGGAAAGTGTCAGACTTTATTTTTGGGGGCTCCAAAATCACTGCAGATGGTGACTGCAGCCATGAACTTAAAAGACACTTACTCCTTGGAAGGAAAGTTATGACCAACCTAGACAGCATATTTAAAAGCAGAGACATTACTTTGCCAACAAAGGTCCATCTAGTCAAGGCTATGGTTTTTCCAGTGGTCATGTATAGATGTGAGAGTTGGAGTGTTAGGACAGCTGAGTGCCAAAAATTTGATGCTTTTGAACTGTGGTGTTGGAGAAGACTCTTGAGAGTCCCTCAGACTGCAAGGAGATCCAACTAGTCCATCCTAAAGGAAATCAGTCCTGGATATTCATTGGAAGGACTGATGCTGAATCTGAAAACTCCAATACTTTGGTCACCTCATGCAAAGAGTTGACTTATTGGAAAAGACCCTGAGCTGGAGGGATTGGGGGCAGGAGGAGAAGGGGACCACAGAGGATGAGATGGCTGGATGGCATCACCGACTCGATGGGCATGAGTTTGAGTAAACCCCGGGAGTTGGTGATGGACAGGGAGGCCTGGTATGCTGTATTTCATGGGGTCGCAAAGAGTCAGACACGACAGAGCGACTGAACTGATATACAGTATCATGCCATCTGCAACAGTGAGAGCTTTACTTCTTTTCCGATCTGGATTCCTTTTATTTCTTTTTTTTTTTTTTTTTTTTTTTTTTTCTCTGATTGCTATAGCTAGGACTTCCAGAACTGTGTTGAATAATAGCAGTGAAAGTGAAAACCCTTGTCTTGTTCCTAATCTTAGGGGGAGTGCTTTCAGTTTTTCACCGTTGAGAATAATGTTTGCTGTAGGCTTATCATATATGACCTTTACTATGTTGAGATAGTTTCCTTCTTTGTCCATTTTTTAAAGAGTTTTCATCATAAATGAGTGTTGAATTTTGTCAAAGGCTTTCTCTGCTTCTATTGAGATTATCATATGGTTTTTATCTTTCAATTTGTCAATATGATGTATCACATTGATTGATTTGCAAATATTGAAGAGTCCTTGCACCCCTGGAATAAGCCCAACTTGATCATGGTATATAAATTTTTGATGTGTTGTTGAATTCTGTTTTGCAAAATTTTTTGAGGATTTTTGCATCTATATTCCTCAGTGACATTGGCTTGTAGTTTTCTTTTTGTGTATTGTCTTTGTCCGGTTTTGGTATCAAGGTGATGGTGGTCTTGTGGATTGAGTTTGGAAGTGTTCCTTCCTCTCCAATTTTTGAAAGAGTTTTAGGATAGGCATTAGCTTTTCTCTAAATGTTTTATAGAATTCTCCTGTGAAGCCATCTGGTCCTGGGCTTTTGCTTTGGGGGAGATTTTTTTTTATCACAGCTTCAGTTTCAGTGCTTGTAATTGGGTTGTTCAAAATTTCTATTTCTTCCTGGTTCAGTCTTGAAAGATTGGACTTTTCTAAGAATCTTCATATAGAGTGAGATTTGTGCTGAGTTTTTTGTTTGTTTGTTTTTGTTTGCTTTTTCTCTGATGGGCAAGGCTGAGTGAGGTGGTAATCCTGTGAACTGATGACTGGGTTTGTATTTTGTTCTGTTTTTTGTTTAGATGAGGCGTCCTGCACAGGGTGCTACTGGTGGTTGGGTGATGCCAGATCTTGTATTCAGGTGGTTTCCTTTGTGTGATTGCTCACTATTCGATACTCCCGATGGTTAGTTCACTGATAATCTAAGGTCTTGGAATCAGTGCTCCCACTCCAAGGCTCAGGGCTTGATCTCTCCTACTTGCCTTCAGAGGTTGTTTGGAGGACTGCAGGCAATGCAGGCCAAGTGCTTAGAACTCCAGAAGATATTCACTTAGTATATCATCTCTAGGTCCAGCACACACTTGTGCAATACTACTCTCAGATCTGGACAAGAAGTACATCTGCTTTGGGCTTCATACTTTATTTTAGCCTTGCTGTGCACACCACAAACCCCTCTCTCCTCAAAACAAAAGACAGCTGTGTCAAAATGCCACAAGGATGTGTGGATTGCTTGGCTGCTGACACCAAAGGCCCAGCCTGTCTTTTAATGCTCAGGGTTGTGTTCTCAAGTTTTGAAGTTAAGCCTCCTGCCTCTGGCTTTTAGTTTTTCTCTTACAGTAACCTCAAGACTTCTCCATCCATACAGCACAGATGATAAAACATCAAGGTTAATGGTGAAACAGTTCTCCACAGCGAGAGACACCCAGAGAGGTCCACAGAGTTACATAGAGAAGAGAAGAGGGAGGAGGGAGATAAAGGTGACCTGGGGGAGAAAAGGGAGAGTCAAAAGGGGAGAGAGCAATCAAACCAGTAATCACATCCCTAAGTGAAAATGGATACTGAAGATTAGATTTATAAAGGTACAAAATTGATAACAAACACCAAAAAGCAAAGATTAAAAATCTAGAATAGAGGTTAGACTCTCAAAAATACAATATAAAAAAATAAATTAGAAAATGCAATATAAAAAATACAAAACAAAATCAATTTAAAAATTTTTTTAATATATATGAAAGTTGCTTTAAAAATAAGGCCTTTTTTGCAAGGTAATAGTAGGTTATAAAAATTAAAATTGAAGAAGTAGTAAAGAAGTTAAATTAAAAAAAAAAATTAAAAAGTAATAGTAGTGAAAATATAGCCAGGAATTTCTCTGGAACTGTTGTGGGCAGTGTGGGGTCAGTTCAGTTTCAGATAGTTCCTTATTTCAGCTTGTACTTGTCCTCAAGGGCTATCAGCCCCTTCCAACGCTTAATCAGTGTTAACTACAGGGTTTTAATTTGTTGCACCTGTCACTTCCAAAGTGGTTCCCTCTTCTTTGTTTATTTTGACTTCCTCCTTTTGCAAGTCTCTTCAGTGTATAATTTCCACCCTGACACAGCGGGGCGAAGGTGGTCACTTATTTAGGCTCACTTGTTCAGTCGTGTTGTGGGGAGGGAGGGACGCTGGCGTGTGTGGGCGTGTGTGGGGAGGGCTCGCAGTGTATGGACCACACTGGGTTTGCCCCCCGCTCACGGAGCCTATGCTTTACAGGTCTAGACTGCTCAGGCTCCAGGCTGCTCTGCAAGGGCACCGTCCCAAGTGGGCCCTGCGCTCCATGCCCTTCCCAGGTCTAAGCTGCTGAGGTTCCCGGGCGCCCTGCCAGGGCACAGGCTGAGCTGGGCAGGTGTCTTGTGCCCTTCCCAGGTCGGGGCTGCTCAGGCGGCCAGGTGCTTGAGGAGCGCACTGTTCAGGTAGGCGAGCGTCTTAAACACCTCCCCAGTCCCCACCAGGTTCGCGGGTGCGCCGCACCGTCTCAAGTGTGTGTCTCCTCTGGGGCGCTGATCTGAGGCTGCGACCCTCCTGGCAGATGTCAACTACCCAGGAGCCCATGAAGACGGGGTTGGCAACTGGGAGCCTGCTCACAGTCCGGGGAAACTGCTGTCTCTGGGGCCGAGATTGCAGCAACCGCTTGCCTTCGACTCTGGCCGTCAGACACCTGTCTCTCTGCCTTGGGAGGTTGGAGGGCGGTCCTATATGCAGCCGGCTGGCTGTCCTTTGGTGTTCGCTCAATCCTTTGTTCTGTGAGTGGGCGAGGCTGCACTTTAGAGCCTTTTGCACTTTCGCAGGAAAGTTCTCTTCCTTTTTTTTTTCTCTCTCTGGTGATCCCCCAGTTTGGGCTGCTATCTCATGTTAGCTCCCTCAGATTGTCCTCAGGGCATTTAGGCCCGGTCCTCACTCTAAGCAACCATTATGCAGTCCACGCCTCCCTGTCCAGCTCCCACTCACTGGTGGTGGACAGGAGCATCTGGGCTACTTCTCTGTTGGCAGTTGCAGTTAGGCACTATTCTCTGTTTATTTGCTTTTTTTTTTCTCCCGGTTGTGTTGCCCTCTGAGATTCCAAAAGTCCCCACAGACCCGCCTGTGAGAGGGTTTCCTACTGTGTGGAAACTTCTCCTTCACGACTTCCTCCCCAGGACAGGTCTCCATCCCTAACTCTTCTGTCTCTCCTTTTGTTTTTTATATTTTGCCCTACCTCCTTTCGAAGAGAACGGGCTGCCTTTCTGGGTGCCTGGTGTCCTTTGCCAGCATTCAGAAGTTGTTTTGTGGAAGCTGACCAGCGTTCAAATGCTCTTTTGATGAATTTGTGGGGGAGATAGTGGTCTCCCCATCCTATTCCTCTGCCATCTTGGGACCACCCTTCCCAAAGCTATGTTTTTCCAGTTATCATGTACAGATATGAGAGCAGAACCATAAAAAAGGCTAAGCACTGATGTTTTCAAACTGTGGTGCTGGAGAAGACCCTTGAGAGTCCCTTGGACAGCAGGGAGATCAAACCAGTCAATCCTAAAGGAAATCAACCCTGAATATTCATTGGAAGAACTGATGCTGAAGCTGAAGCTCCAACATTTTTGCCACCTGATGAGAAGAGCTGACTCACTGAAAAAAAAAAAAAAAAACCCTGATGCTGGAAAAGATTGAGGGCAGAAGATGGGGGTGACAAAGGATGAGATGGTTAGATGACATCAGTGACTCAATGGGCACGTTGTCGTTTAGTCTCTCTGTCATGTCTGACACTTTGAAACCCCATGGACTGTAACCAACCAGGGTTCCCTATCTTTCACTATCTCCTGGAGTTTGACTCAAACTCATGTCCATTGAATCGATGATGCCATCTCATCCTCTGTCACCCCCTTCTCCCCTGCCTTCAATCTTTCCCAGTATCATGGTCTTTTCCGGTGAGTCAGTTCTTCACATCAACTGGCTGAAATATTGAAGCTTCAGTATCAGTCCGTCCAATGAATATTCAGGGTTGATTTGCTTTAGGATTGACTGAATTGATTTCCTTGCATTCCAAGGGACTCTCAAGAGTCTTTTCCAGCACCACAGTTCAAAAGCATCAATTCTTTGGTACTCAGCCTTCTTTATGGTCCAACTCTAGCATGCATACATGATTATTGGGAAAACCAGATCTTTGATCAGAGGATCTTTGTAAGTGAAGTAATGTCTCTGCTTTTTAATACACTGTCTAGGTTTATCATAGCTTTCCTTTCATGACTGCAGTCACCATCTGCAGTGATTCTGGAGCCCAAGAAAAGAAAATCTATTATGTTTTCACTTTTCCACCAACTATTTGCAATGAAATGATGGGAACAGATGCCATGATCTTAGTTTTAAGTCAGTTTTTTCATGCTCCTCTTTCACTTTCATCAAGAGGCTCTTTAGCCCCTCTTCACTCTCTGCCATCAGGATGGTGCCATCTGTATATCTGAGTTTATTGATATTTCTCCCTGCAATCTTGATTCTAGCTTGTGCTTCATCCAGTCCGACATTTCACATGATGTAGTCCGCATAGAAGTTAAATAAGCAGGGTGACAATATACAGACTTTACATACTCCTTTCCCAATTTTGAACCAGTCCGTTGTTCCTGCCTGGCTCTAACTGTTGCTTCCTAACCTGCTTACAGGCTTCCCAAGAGGCAGGTAATGTGGTTTGGTATTTCCGTCTCTTTAGGAATTTTCCACAGTTTGTTGTGATCCACACTGTCAAAGGTTTTAGAGTAGTTAATGAAGCAGAAGTAGATGTTTTTCTGGAATTCTTTTGCTTTCTCTGTGATCCAAGGAATGTTGGCAATTTCCTTTCAGGTTCCTCTGCCTTTTCTAAACCCAGATTGTACATCTTGAAATTCTCAGTTCATGTACTACTAAAGCCTAGCTTGAAGGATTTTGAGCATAACCTTACTAACATGTTAAATGAGCACAACTGTATGATAGTTTGAACATTTTTTGGCATCGCCCTTCTTTGGAATTGGAATGAAAACTGATGTTTTATGGCGCTGTGGCCACAGCTGAGTTTTCCAAACTTGCTGACATATTGAGTGTGGCACTTTAACAGCATCATCTTTTAGGATTTGAAATAGCTCAGCTGGATTTCCATCATTTCAACCAACTTTGTTCATAGTAATGCCCCTAAGGCCCACTTTACTTCCCACTCCAGGATGTCTGGCTCTAGGTTAGTGACCACACTATTGTGGTTATCCCGGTCATTAAGGCCTTTTCTGTATAGTTCTTCTGTGTATTCTTGCCACCTCTTCTTAATCTCCTCTGCTTCCATTGGGTTCTTATGTTAAACCAGTCATCTGTTGTTGGCATTTGGGTTGTTCCCATATCTTGGCTATTATGAATAGAACTGTTATGAACACTGGGGTGTATGTATGTTTTTGAATTAGTGTTTTCATCCTAAAGATCTACTAAAAGGTCTTATCTCCAAATAGTGTTACATCCTGAAGTGCTTAAGTACCTCAGATTTCAACATATGAGTTTGGGGAGGACACAATTCACCTCAATTCAGTAGCTCTTTTTTGAGGTATAATTGACATAACACAAAATTTATCATTTTAATGTCTGCAATTCATAAAGTGTGCAGCCATCATCACTATCTAATTTCAGAATGCTTACATCACTCCAAAAAGAAACCTCTTGTCCTTTAGCACTCACTCCTCGTTCTCTCGCTCCCCTGCTGCTGCTGCTGTTGCTAAGTCGTTTCAGTTGTGTCTGACTCTGTGCGACCCCGTAGACGGCAGCCCACCAGGCTCTGTCGTCCCTGGAATTCTCCAGGCAAGACCACAGGAGTGGGTTGCCATTTCCTTCTCCCCTCACTCCCCTAAGCTCTGCCAAATACTACTCTACCTTTTGTCTCTATAGAGTTGACATTTCATATAAATTAAAGAACACAGTATGTACAGTCCTTTATGTCTGGCTTCTTTTCCTTAGCATAATGTTGCCAAGGTTCAGTTGCATTGTAGAATGTGTCAGTACTTCATTCTTCTTTGTTGCTAAGTAGTACACCATTTGGGCTTCTCAAGTGATGTGAATGGTAAAGAACCTACCTGCCAATGCAGGAGACATAAAAGATGCTGGCTCGATGTCTGGATTGGGAAGATCCCCTGGAAGAAGGCAAGGTAACCCACTTCAGTATTCTTGCCTGGAGAATCCCATGGACAGAGGAGTCTGGCAGTCTACAGTCCATAGGGTCGCAAAAAGTCGGACATGACAGAAGCAACTTTGCACACACATACATAGTATGCCACATTTTGCTTATCCAATCATCCAATCATCAGCTGAGTTGTTTTCACTTTGGGGTTGTTATGAATAATGCTGCTGTGCACATTCATGTGCATGTGTTTATAGGAAGATCCGCTTTCTGTTCTCTGAGGTATATGACTTAAAATGAGCTGCTGGATCACATAGGCACCCTAACTTTTTGAGTCAACTTTTTTCAAACAGCTACAGCATTTCACATTCCTACCAGCAATTTATTAGTGTTCTAATTTCTCCACATCCTCCCAACACTTGTTATTTTCTACTAAAAATAATTATAGTCACCTCAGTAGGTGGCAAGTGGTATGACATTGCAGTTCTGACTTGTGTTCCTCTAAAACTAATGATGCTGAGTATCTTTTCATGTACCTACTGGCAATTTGTAAATCTTTGCCAAACATTTTTTACTTTCCTTTCACACTTTAAATAAGAAGAAATGCTTCTTCTAATATTAGAAAATGTACAACTTTTTTTCATAATGCTTTTTATGTTGTTATATACAAGGTTATTTGCCTACTTTAAGATCATGAAGGAATTCTTTTACATGTGTCACATTTTTTTACCTTTCACATGTAGATATATAATCACTTCAGATTTCTTTTCAGTAAATGTAAGATAGGGGTCAAGTTACAATTTTTCTGTGTAGCTCTACAATTAATGTATGAAATATGCATTGGAAAGACATCATTTCCTACCACACTGAAGAGTCAAATTTTTCACAATTAAGACAAATATATTACTATGAATATAAATTTATATATATATGTTATGTATAAAATACATATAAGTATAATCAACTCGATTCCATTGGTACCAATACCCACTGTTTTAATTAATACACCTTTATAGTTCATCTTTCTTGAAATCTAGTAATACTTGTTCTCCAACTTCGTTCTGTTTCAAGATTATCTTTTTTATTCTTGGACATTTTCATGGCCCTGAGTGTCTTCTGATAAACCCAGAAAATGAACAAATCACTTGGTTTTGGCCTTTGGAACCACAGAAGAAATTCCATTCAACAGAGGTTTTTAAAAATTGATCTTTTGTATTAAATCTTAGCTTATGAAATTTGAATATCCTTTTATGAAATGATTTTTGGACACCTACTGTGAACACAATCCACAGATGAATAGCAAGTACAGTATATGACAGAGGTTAGTTCTACCTTCAGTGGGTAGTGGTCAGAGGTACTCAATAGAATCACAGGGCTATAAATGATGCAGTATAAAAATAATAGTGTGTTGACAGAAGTTGACAGGTGGAAGGACAGTGAAGTTGAACATAAACTTAGAAGTACCCATTTCTTCATCTTACATAAGTGTTATAAACTCAATAGGAAAAAACTAAGATTTATAAATCAGTAGAGGGGATTATGGAAATCTTATCAGAATATATTGGGCATCTCCAAGGCAAAGACTGATAAATACATGTCCCTTTTAAAAAGAAAACAACCATGCATGTGGGCTCAGTCGCTTCAGTCATGTCTGACTCGTTGTGACCCTATGATCTGCAGCCTGCCAGGCTCCTCTGTCCATGGGACTCTCCAAGCAAGAACACTCCAGTGGGTTGCCATGCCCTCCTTCAGGGGATATTCCCAACCCAGGGATCGAATCCAGGTTTCCTGAATTGCAGGTGGATTCTTTACCACTGAGCCATCAGGGAAGCCCAAAACAAACATACAATAGCTAAACCTTGCTGCTTACCATGCTCCAAAGAAGTTTACCAGTAGAGAAGCCTCACTCATACATGCAGAGATATCAAACAATATTTTGGGGTTCCACTCCTTTATATGAATAGAAAAAAAAAAAGATTGTCCCCCAAACTCCACCCTATAATTAGTATTTTCAGAGACGGGCTTCTCTAGTACCTCAGCTGGTAAAGAATCTGCCTGCAATGCAGGAGACCTGCGTTCGATCCCTGAGTTGAGAAGAGTCCTTGGGGAAGGGAAAGGCTACCTGCTGGGAGCCATTATGGGAGATCCCACCCATGACAAGGTCATGAGGAGAAGGCCTGACATGCAAGGTCATTCAGGACACAAGGGACCCTCCAGGTTGACCCCGGCCTCTACCCCACCCTGTATCCTCCCCCCTTTTGTTGCTGTTGTTCTTGTTCACCCTGCTGCAGATTCTTGTGTTGCCTGCCGAGAAGTTCTCCTGCTCCTCTTTCACTGAATAAAGACCAACTTAAAACCCTAATTAATAAATCTCCTGGATGCTGGTACCCTATGAAGGGGCCAGGGATGAAAGAAATGCTTCAATTCTAAGCCTTTTGCTGGCATTCTGGCTTGTTTGATAAATGTGTGCTCCTATTGCAAAAAATGCTCATGATTGTTCTAACCATCCTAAGCACAGTACGCTAACAAAAGAAACCATTAAGCAAAGGTCCCTCCGCTGGGTGAGAAAGTTTCCACAAATAAAATAGCCACAAATGTGCCTAATAAAAAATACTTTAGATAGAGATTAGCTGGTGACTTCTTGCAGGTAATTAACTTTTAGACTAAGAGCCTGTTTTGTGCCACATCTGCTGTTTTTGCAGTCCTTTGCATTTCTGTTCTGTAAAAATGCAATCCTATCTAGTTCCCATGGAGATGACACCTAATAGAAAGAAAATAGATTAACCACAAGAAAGACAGGGTCAGCTACTGAAGTTGCTTAAAGTTACACCAGGTGCAAGCCATAAGATGTCAACAGGTCTGAAGGCCAAAAGATATTATACATAGAGATTAACCATAAAAAAGGCCCTAATAGGCACAGAGCCCTCATAAAACATGTTGTTTTAAAAGTGGTTATTAGATCAACGTTTGATTGCTGAGGTTGTGCAGTAGAAACTATTGTTAATATAGTTAAATATTTAGAAAAATAAGAGTTTAGCCCTAGTATGGAAACAATAAGATAATTGTTCATTTTAACCAAGAGTGCTAAACAGAGGCTGCCTCACCGGAGCCACAGAGTCTTTGTGTGGCAAAACTTTTCAGATAACTTTAGCTGAGAACTTCTGCAAAAAAGACTGACTTTTGTGTTAACAAGATTGTATTTCTACTATGTTGCAACCTGCTGTACCATGAAACTGCCACTTTTCTGTTTTCTGCTAAGCTCAAGGCCAGAAGATAATGTACAGAAAACCTACGGAAAAAGACTCTCATAAACAAAGAAGTATGCAGAGAATACCTGGTTTCGTGAAGGACAAGCTGATGTAATGTTAAATTAACTCTATGTGCTTATCTTCCCCTTAGAAATGTACTAACTTAGGGTGTAAAAACTACGGTGAAAAAATAAAGTTCAGGCCAGACCCTGCTGCACACACCCCAGTCTGGTCTCTCTCTCCCTCTCCCTCTCACTCGCCGACGCCGTTCATCCTGAGGGTAGCCCTGGATCCTGCTGGGGCTGGACCCTGGCATCTACCCACTCAGTATTCTGGCTTGGAGAATTCCTCAGACTGTATAGTCCTTGGGGTTGCAAAGAGTTGAACACCAATGAGTGACTTTCACTTTCAGAGACAGAAAAATATCATATTGAATCTGTGAAGAAAGAACATAATGATAAGTTTAAAAAAAAAATGAACAAGAGCAAGTTATTAGAAATTAAAATATGATAGATTTTAAACTTCAATAAATACCTTAAAATACAAAGTCCGGAAAGTATTCCCAAAAGTAGAACATAACAAAATAAGGGAAGTAAGACAGAAAAAAATAGTTAAAACAATATTTTATTAAAAGGAGTTCCAGGGATGGGGTCGGAGAGATAAGAGAAAATTAAATGAAAACAAAAAATAACAGAAAAATATTCTAAAAGTTTTCCCTGACCTAAAGCACATGTGTTTACAGATCAGAAATTTCCAACAAGTACCCAAGTAAATGCATGAAAAACATCTTACAGCAAGGCCACAGGGATAAAAATGAAAATACTAATATTTTCCAGTGTGTGTATTAGTCCCTCAATCGTGTCCGACTCTGCGACCTCATGTGTGTAGCCTCACTGTGTAGCCCTCCAGGCTCCTCTGTCCTTGGAAATCTCCAGGCAAGAATACTGGAGTGGGTTGCCATTTCCTTTTCCAGGGGATCTCTCCAACCCAGGGATCAAACCTGAGTCTCTTGAATTGAAGGCAAATACTTTACTGTCTAAGCTACTAGGGAACCTTCAACATTTCCCAGAGACAGAAAAAAATCAACAACACTGTATCAAGGACTGGAATATCATGGATTATTCCATAGCAAAACTGGAAAGGGCATGGCAATGGAGACATGCCTTCAAAATTCTGAGAGAAGCCAAACTTCTACATGCAATCTATAAGTATGAGGGTAGTGGAAAAAAAGATATATTAAAACATGTAATGACTCAGAAATTTACTTCCCAGATACTCTTTCTTAAGAAGATTTTGAAAGATCTGTCATAGCAAAAATGAGGAAATAAAACAAAGACTTGGAATCAAAGTAATAAAGAGAACAGCAAAGGGAAGACCTAGGATTTCAGCATAAACTGTTTATTTCAGAATCACTGAAAAGAGAAGCCAGGAAGAAACTCTCCAGGAGTGACAATGGGGAATGTATGGAATTAAAACAACGTCTGAGAATATGAGCATTAAGAAATAGATTGCTAGACCACGACAGAGCTTTTGGAGCATGCAGCAAGAATCAGCAATGGAAATGTAGAAAACTAAACAAACAAACAAAACAAGATAAATTCTTCAGTTCAGCCGCTCAGTCGTGTCCGACTCTGTGACCCCATGAATTGCAGCACGCCAGGCCTCCCTGTCCATCACCAACTCTCAGAGTTCACCCAAACCCACGTCCATCGAGTCGGTGATGCCATCCAGCCATCTCATCCTCTGTCATCCCCTTCTCCTCCTGCCCTCAATCTTTCCCAGCATTAGGGTCTTTTCAAATGAATCAACTCTTCGAATCAGGTGGCCAAAGAATTGGAGTTTCAGCTTCAACATCAGTCCCACCAATGAACATTCAGGACCAATTTCCTTTAGGATGGACTGGTTGGATCTCCTTGCAGTCCAAGGGACTCTCAAGAATCTTCTCCAACACTACAGTTCAAAAGCATCAATTTTGATGCTTTACAGTCCAACTCTCACTTCCATACGTGACCACTGGAAAAACCATAGCCTTGACTAGACGGACCTTTATTGACAAAGTAACGTCTCTGCTTTTTAATATGCTGTCTAGGTTGGTCATAACTTTCCTTTCAAGGAATAAGCGTCTTTTAATTTCATGGCTGTAGTCACTATCTGCAGTGATGTTGGAGCTCAGAAAAATAAAGTCAGCCACTCTTTCCACTGTTTCCCCATCTATTTGCCATGAAGTGATGGGACTGGATAAATTATTAATGCCATAAAAATTAAAGAATTATAAATAAATATTTAAGCTCAGTAAATAAATATTTACAACTGAGCTTAACTTGGCTTAGCAAAGATCAAGATTTGCTTAATCAAATAGTGTTCATACTGAATACTAATTTAACCAAAGGAGTAATATTCCTGCACTGTGAGGAAAGATGATACTACAAATAATGTAAAGGATGAGACTCTAAACTCTAGTCTCTCTTAGTAGTAAGTCAATACATGATGTTTAAAAATACTAAATGTAAGTATAATAAAAATATTTTTGGAAACATGTAGTGAAATATCATAAGACAGAGTTAAAGGAGTTGAAAATGGTTATTTGTGGGGAATGAGACCAAAGGGTGGGATTGAATGGATCAAAATTTTAGGGTTTTCATTGAAATGTTTTCTGGATTATTTGACTTTTTCATTATTTGCTTGTACTAGTTTGATAAAAGAGTAAATTATTAAAAATAAAAGTTACATAAATAATAGAAGTTTAAATATGTTGTTTAAAGTCTTAAAGAAAATTAAACAATAAAATACAGAAAATTAAATGAGACTGACCAATGGAGAGAGAAACGAGAGGGAAAATGGGAGCTAGATTGATCAATTTTGTAGCAGGAAATCAAAATATATGTTTAGAGATAAAAACTCATGTGATAAAATGAGTGCATTCTCTCTTCAGAGTGACTAAGTTAATCAGAAAAGCTCAAAACAGAGTAACACTGAGATAGAAAAGTAAATAACCTGACTTTTATAAATCATTTTGTAAGGCTGAATTCTTGTTTTCCTTTTATGTTACTTCTGTACTTATAATTATGTGTATTTAATTTAGAACTAACAAATAAAAAGATTGTGGCATAACTCACATCAGTGTGAAAAGGTCCCCACAGTGCCCTGGGCAGAGACAGCACAGGAGACAGAGGAGCCTCATGCTTCAGAGATGCCTCTGAGTCTTCTCAATAGCTTGGCTCTCAGACTTGGAATGGATAGTCCTTTGATTATTTGAGTACTTTCATGGATTTTTTTGGATATGAATGCCCTGAAACTAGGGAAAGACATTGCTAAAATGCTTTTCTTAATAAAGTAAAGAGAAATGGGTTTCTGGGGCAGTGAGAACAAGAACATTTGAAATGTGAGGAGTGATTTGAAGAGGGAAAACATTAGACCAGAAAAGCCTGGAGGCGGACAGGGTCATGCAGAGTCAACCAGAAGAGGTTCCTAGTAGCAGGGGAAGGCAATAGTTTTTTTTAAGATCATAGTTATGTAACATTTGATATGAAAGTCCAGTCTATGTAGCCATATAGACATCCCTCTGTTAACCCTAAAATGTTAGTAAAAGTCTGCTATGCAACTTTCTTATGTGACTGCTATTTTGAAGAAACCAAAGAAAAGAGACATGTTCTCTATAGTTGATCAAGATGCAGTGGCGAACCAGAGGCTAGTCATAGTAGCTAAGTATGAGTGAGAATGACATTTGGGGAGGCAAAAATTTGGAAGAAGAGGTGACCATCAGAAATTATAAGGCTTCCAAGAATATCCAAAGCCATAAGAGAGACATGTGTGGGATAAGCATTGAAAGTTCCACCCAGGCCCTTTTCCCATTTCTGCACTCTCCTCTGCAGGCTTCTGTGTGCTCGGATTTCTTAGGGTCTCACCTCCCACTCTTTGGGGAAGACTTGCCCCAGGCTGCGGGCCAGCTCTGAAGTCACACAGAGAGAGCTGTATGCCCCGGAGGCTTGTGTGTCTGCAGAGTCCCTTCACCAATAGCTGACTGATCCTGCAGAATGAAAGCCCAGTTCCTTTACCTGGAATTGGGACAGAATATACACAAACTGAGAGTCCAGGATCCCCTTTTGGGTTAAGGCTAAGCCACCTTATGACTCTGCCTAGTCGCCCTACTAGGTGCCTTCTCTGTTCCATCCTGCTTGTGCTTATTCTCTCAGTCATGTCTGACTCATTGCAAACCCATGGACTGTAGCCCACCAGGCTCCTCTGTCCATGGGATTCTCCAGGCAAGAGCACTGGAGTGGGTTGCAGTGCCCTCCTCCTGGGGATCTCCCCAACCCAGGGATCAGACCCAGGTCTCCCGCACTGCAGGCAGATTCTTCATTGTCTGCGCCGCCAAGGAAGCCCATGAATACTGGAGTGGGTAACCTATCCCTTCTCCAAGTGATCTTCCCAACCCAGGAATCATAGCCAGGTCTCCTGCTTTGCAGGCAGATTCTTCACCAGCTGAGCCACAAGGGAAGCCCCTTCCATCCTGCTTACCCTACTCATTTTCCTATTTCTCCTTGGAGAACTCGGAGAAGTTCCTTAATAAATCACTTGTACATAAATTCTTTTCTTGGGATCTGCTTCTGGAGAATCTGTCCCCAAAAAGACACTAAAGCTATTTTAACTGAAATATTAAAAAGTGATCACACTGGATTGAGAGATTTGGGTGTGCCCAAGAGGAATGCTTGGGTTGCATGCAGACTTTCAAAAGTGTTCAAGTTGGTTATTATTGAATGCCAAGCAAAACCAACTGTACCTTAAATATAAAGAGGAACTGAGAAGTTGTTCCAGAGAAAATACTAGTGATCAACAGAGAGAGAAAGCAGAAGACAGAGGAAGATGTGCTATTTGACCTGGGCACTGAAGAATGAGTAGGAAGTGAAAGTGTAGTGTAAATACATCTCATACAAGTTGCTAGCATGTAAAATAGGAAAGATGTTAATCAGAGAAACATTAGGAAGTGATTGATATAGATCCCTAATTTCTCATTCCAAGGGAATCAAAGTGAAAACAAAGACACTGGACTTTTGACAGGTGATTATTTATTTCTGCCATATGACCAAATCCAGGGAAACAGAAGCTTAAGATGAGAGAGAATATAAACCACCAAGAGTTCCACACTATCAGTGGCATCAAAAAATATTGAAGATCCTTCAAATACAGGTATTTTTTCAGTAAATAATAGCACTGAAGGAATGGTAGAGTTGCTAGTGAGAGAAATGTGCCCAATTCTCTATTTTTAAAGGGAAGGGAAGGGAAAGAGATGTACTGATTTTTAATGGGTGCTCAACATCAAGTCTGTACATCCAGTCCTTCAATCTCCAAGGGCAGTTTATATACCTCCAGGACCATTTTTACATCCTCAGGACTTGGGAGACACTGCATGAGCTTCCTGCCTATGAGCACTTGCTCACAGCCCATGCGAACTTCCTGAAAGAAATAAAGGATGGTTTGAGAGGTTTCTCTCCAAACTGAGAGTTTAAGCTTCCTTCAGGATGCCTATTAAAGACAGTAAAGTTGGAATATCAAGACCCTCCATAGCACTGATGCAAAAAATCAAAAGATACTTTGTACATCTCAGCAAAATTATTCATCCTAATATCTGACCAGCACTGCTCTTAAAGCAGCAGTGAAACTATCTAAACAGAGAAGAAACAGCACTGCCAAAGATACCTGGGGAACTTCTTCAGGACCAACTG
Source organism: Muntiacus reevesi (assembly GCF_963930625.1). NCBI lineage: Eukaryota > Metazoa > Chordata > Mammalia > Artiodactyla > Cervidae > Muntiacus > Muntiacus reevesi. Next base: position 53,980,944 of record NC_089253.1, on the reverse strand, counting down.
AAGGGATGGATCTGATGTCTATGCAAAATCATAACATTTGTTGTAGGAAATACCTGTATCTATAGAACCCTCCTATCTGGGGGCTTGGTCTGTCTTGCTATAAAATAAGGAATTAGAATTTGCCTTTAGAGCTCAACATGTACTTTGAGAGTAAACGTGCTGATGCTGAAATTGATCTAAACAACTCAGAAATGAGTCCTGATAGAAGGCAAATCTCATCAGTGTCAGCTGGGACAGTGCTCTGGAGCAGGTTATCATTTATAGAATGTGATAGAACACCTGAGGTGTGCCACTTACCCACTCACACTTGGGCACTTCTGGGTACCACCTTCCATTCTCTGAGCAGATGATATTTGGAGAGACGACCATACAAAAGCCAGAGTTACATGGACAGTGATGTTTTCAGGCTGAACATACTGATCCTTGTCCACAGAAAAAGTTCCATCTTCTACCTATGGTTTCAGACACAAAGCCATAATAGAAAGACAAATATGATCATTTTGTGATTCTCAGAATAATCATACAGTAGTAAAGAATATTGGCAGAATGAGAAACATTGATAATTAATTGTGCCTGCATGCTGAGAGTTGCTCTTTAACTGCAGTCTTTGTATTATTATAACAATAAAATTAATAATGATAATATTAATGTTATGGTATACATAGCATCAGCTAAAATATTTTGCTGGAGAGAAAAATTAGGTAAAGACAATTTATGTGATTTGTCTAAGGTTACATAGCCTCTGTGTCACATAATTATATAAATCTGGATATTATGGTTCTAGAATCTCAGTTTTCAAAACTATTGTATGTCAAAGCCTTATTTTCAGCATCCTAGATAGACAATCTCTAGTCTCATACCCTTAGTATCTTCCTGTATTAAATGGAGACAATGGTGGGAAATTAGACCCTTGAATTGTTGTTAGAAGAAAAAGAAAAAAAAAGAGGCACGCATAATCTTGGTTTCATATCAGGTCAGCTTCTTTATGAGGAGGTGATGATATGTACCAGGTGCTAAGGGAGATATCAGATACTTCAAGAATGTTTGGGGTTTTTCCATAAGAGTCCTCATTCTAACTTTTGCAAGGACTGTAAATTTTTGTTAAAACCTCACTATTCTCTTAAATTAAAAATTATTGTCTCTAATTCTTGAATTGTGACAAATATAGTACTGGAGTGCAGTGTAAAAACTATGGTCCATTTAATGTGGTGCTGGCTTCATGGATTACTTACTGGAGTAAAACAAATTTTGACTCCTACTTCATACCATAAACCCATAGGATTCCAAGTGAGCTGGGGATATCAACGTGAAAGGTAAAGCAACAAAGCTCTGGAAGATAACAGAGGAAAATATTTTTGAAAAATTTTTCTTTAAATAGCACGTATTTTTTCAAACAGCCCAGTACCACATCCAAGTATTGAATACACAGGAAATGAATGAACAAATGAATAATAAACACAAGCTTTTAAGTGCTGCCTCTGGCTGGGTGGAAACCATACTGTCAGAATATACATGATGGTCCTACTATCTTAGCAAGAGCCATGAGTAAAGTGGAGTTACCTTTACACTGAGGCCCTGGAGTTGACCAATGTGAATTTCTGCAGGTGATTTTTTCTTCTCCAACTAGAATATATCCTTCATCACATTTATACTGCACCACAGTAGTAAAGGATAAAAGTGAACTCACATCTTCATAGGATCCATGTGCAATGCTAGGAAACACACTGCAGTCTTGAATGGTGAAAGAGAAAGGTAGAAGAGAATGAGCTAGTTTAATTAGCTATTCAGAGGGAGGGACTCTTCCCACTTTAGACAACAAAGTCATTAAATTATATTACTGAGGTATGTTTCATTTCCTTAACAAAATCACTGTGTGCGTGCTAAGTCATTTCAGTTGTGTCTGACTCTTTGCGACCCTGTGGAAAGTAACCCACCAGACTCCTCTGTCCATGGAATTCTCCAGACAAGAACACTGGAGTGGGTTGCCATGCCCTCCTCCAGGGGATTTTCCCAATCCATGTATTGAACTATGTTTCCTGTGGCTCCTGCATTGCAGGTGGATTTTTTACTGTTGAGCCACCAGGGAAGCAAAAAAAAAACCCACTAGGAATGATTCAAACATTAGAGAAAAGGAAACACACCCTTCAGTTCAGTTCAGTCCAGTTCAGTCACTCAGTCATGTCCGAATCCCTGTGAACCCATGGTCTGCAGCACACCAGGCCTCCCTGTCCTTCACCACCTCTCAGAATTTACTCAAACCCGTGTCCATTGAGTCAGTGATGCCATCCCACCATCTCATCCTCCGTCATCCCCTTCCCCTCCCACCTTCAATCTTTCCCAGCATCAGGATCTTTTCAAACGAGTCAGTTCTTCACATCAGGTGGCCAAAGTATTGGAGTTTCAGCTTCAGCATCAGTCCTTCCAATGAATATTCAGGACTGATCTCCTTTAGGATGAACTGGTTGGATCTCCTTGCAGTCCAAGGGACTCTCAAGAGTCTTCTACACCACAGTTCAAAAGCCTCAATTCTTCAGTGTTCAACTTTGTTTATAGTCCAACTCTCACATCCATACATGACCACTGGAAAAACCATAGCCTTGACTAGATGTACCTTTATTGAAAAAGTAATGTCTCTGCTTTTTAATATGCTGTCCATATTGGTCATAATTTTTCTTCCAAGGAGTAAGCGTCTTTTAATTTCATGGCTGCAGTCACCATCTGCAGTGATTTTGGAGCCAAAAAAATTAAAGTTTCTCACTATTTCCATTGTTACCCCATTTATTTGTCATGAAGTGATGGGACCAGATGCTATGACCTTATTTTTCTGAATGTTGAGTTTTAAGTCAACTTTTTCACTCTCCTCTTTCACTTTTATCAAGAGGCTTTTTAATTCTTCACTTTCTGCCATAAGGGTGGTGTCATCTGCATATCTGAGGTTACTGATATTTTTCCTGGCAATCTTGATTTCAGTTTGTGCTTCATCCAGCCCAGCGTTTCACATGATGTACTCTGCATATAAGTTAAATAAGCAGGGTGACAATATACAGCCTTGATGTAATCCTTTCCCAATTTGGAACCATTCTGTTGTTCCATGTCCAGTTCTAACTGTTGCTTCCTGACCTGCATACAGATTTCTCAAGAGGCAGGTCAAGTGGTCTGGTATTCCCATCTCTTTAAGAATTTTCCACAGTTTCTTGTGATCCACACAGTCAAAGGCTTTGGCATAGTCAATAAAGCAGAGGCAGATGTTTTTCTGGAACTTTCTTGCTTTTTCAATGATCCAACGAATGTTGGCAATTTGATTTCTGGTACCTCCGCACTTTCTAAATCCAGTTTGAATATCTGGAAGTTTACGGTTCACGTACTGCTGAAGCCTGGCTTGGCGAATTTTGAGCATTACTTTACTAGCGTGTGAGATGACTGCAATTCTGTGGTAGTTTGAGCATTCTTTGCCATTGCCTTTCTTTGGGATTGGAATGAAAACTGACCTTTTTCAGTCCTGGGGCCACTGCTGGACTGAATGGTCCAAATTCACTGGCAAATACCCAAATTTTCCAAAAGTGCTGTGCAGCACTTTCACAGCATCATCTTTTAGGATTTGAAATAACTCAAATGGAATTCCATCACCCCACTAGCTGTGTTCATAGTGATGCTTCATAAGGCCCACTTGATTTTGCATTCCAGGATGTCTGGCTCTAGGTGAGTGATCACACCATCATGATTATCTAGGTCGTGAAGATCTTTTTTGTATAGTTCTTCTATTTATTCCTGCCATCTCTTCTTAATAACTTCTGCTTCTGTTAGGTTTACACAATTTCTATCCTTTATTGTGCCCATTTTGTGTGAAATGTTCCCTTGGTATCTCTAATTTTCTTGATGAGATCTCTATTGTTTTTCTCTATTTGTTTGCCTTGATCACTGAGGAAGGCTTTCTCATCTCTCCTTGCTATTCCTTGGAATTCTGAATCCAGATGGGTATAACTTTCCTTTTCTCCTTTGCATTTCACTTCTCCTCTTTTCTCACCTATTTGTAAGCCTTCCTCAGGCAACCATTTTTCCTTTTTGTATTTCTTATTCTTGGGAATGGTCTTGATCACTGCCTCCTGTTCAGTGTCATGAACCTCTGTCTATAGTTCTTCAGGCACTCTGTCTATCAGATCTATTCCCTTGAATCTATTTGTCACTTCCACTCTATAATGGCAAAGGATTTAATATAGATCATACCTGAATGGTCTAGTGGTTTTTCCCCACTTTTCTTCAATTTAAGTCTAAATTTGGCAATAAGGAGTTCATGATCTGAGCCACAGTCAGCTCCCAATCTTGTTTTTGCTGACTGTATACAGTTTCTCCATCTTCGGCTGCAAAGAATATAATCAATCTGATTTTGGTGTCAACCATCTGCTGACGTCCATGTGTAGAGTCTTGTCTTGTGTTGTTGGAAGAGGGTGTTTGCTATGACCAGTGCGTTCTCTGTTAGCCTTTGCCCTGCTTAATTTTGTAATCTGAGGCCAAATTTGCCTGTTACTCCAGGTGTTTCCTGACTTCCTACTTTTGCATTCCAGTCCCCTATAATGAAAAGGATATCTTTTTTTGTTGTTAGTTCTAGAAGGTCTTGCATGTCTTCATAGAACCATGCAGCTTCAGCCTCATCAGCATTACTGGTTGGGGCATAGACTTGGATTACTGTGATATTGAATAGTCTGCCTTGAATGCAAACAGAGATCATTCTGTGTTTTTCTGATTGCATCGAAGTACTGCATTTTGGGCTGTTTTGTTGATTATGTTGGCTACTTTATTTCTTCTAAGGGATTCTTGCCCATAGTAGTAGATATAATGGGCATCTGAGTTAAATTCCCCCATTCTGGTCCATTTTAGTTCACTGATTCCTAAAATGTCAATGTTCACTCTTGCCATCTCCTGTTTGACCACTTCCAATTTACCTTGATTCATGGACCCAACCTTCCAGGTTCCTATGCAGTATTGCTCTTTATAGCCTCAGACTTTACTTCCATCACCAGTCACATCACAACAAGTTGTTGCTTTTTTTCTTTGGCTCCATCTCTTCATCCACCAGCAAGACGATGGAACTGGAGCAGCGGCTGCATGGCGCTGGAGCCACTGTAAGGAGATACTCCATGTCCAATGGCAATGGAGGGGCCAGAGAAGATGATAGGAGGGGCAACATCGTGTTTACAGTCAAACGCCATACCTGCCGGAGATGCTCAGAGGGCTCAAACATACCTTGTGCGCACCAGGGTCCAGAGACCCCACAGAGACTGAGCCAGAGCTGTGTCTCCTGTGGAAGTGTGGGTGAGCAGTGGAGTGCTGCAGGGGCAGAGGCTCTGGGTGCAGCGGACCTGGGTGTGGCATAAATCCTCTTGAAGGAGATCACCATTAACCCCACCATAGAGTCACCGGAACTTACACAGGACTGGGAAACAGACTCTGGGAGGGCAGACAGAAGCTTGTGCACAACAGGACCCAGGAGAAAGGAGCAGTGACCCCACAAGAGACTGACCAAGACTTACCCGTGAGTATCCAGGAGTCTCTAGCAGAGGCATGGGTCGGCGGTGGCCTGCTGTAGGTGGGGGCATTGAGTGTAGCAGTGGATGCATGGGATGTTTTGAAGGAGGTTGCCGTTATCTTCATTACCTCCACCATAGTTTGGCCTCAGGTCAAATAACAGAGGGATCCCAGCCCTGCCTGTCAGCAGAAAATTGGATGGAAGATTTACTGAGCATGACCCTGCCCATCAGAACAAGACCCAGTTTCCCCCTTGGTCAGTCTCTCCCATCAGGAAGCTTCCATAAGCCTCTTATCATTCTCCATCAGAGGGCAGACAGACTGAAAACCACAATCACAGAAAACTAACCAATCTGATCACACGGACCACAGCCATGTCTAACTCAGTGAAACCATGAGCCATGCCGTGTAGGGTCACCCAAGACAGACAGGTCCTGGTGGAGAGTTCTGACAAAATGTGGTCCACTGGAGAAGGGAATGGCAAACCACTTTAGTATTCTTGCTTTGAGAAGCCCATGAACAGTATGAAAAGGCAAAAAGATAGGACACTGAAAGCTGAATTCCCCAGGTCAGTGTGTGCCCAATATGCTATTGGAGATCAGTGGAGAAATATTAGATGTAGGCATAATGAAAATGTTATCCTTAATATGAATGACTCTTGGACATAGTTACATTAATTAGATCAACAAACAAACATTAATACCAGGTATTTAATACTGAATGTTTCTGAATTCATGTGTACCCAAAATTTGTTTAGGTTCATTTCTCTTGTATTTAGAATTATTTGATTTATAAGTACTTATTTTTCTTTAGGCAAATTAGATTAGAACTCATTTACAAATTAGCCTCAGCAATATTAGCCAAAGACAAAGACAAAGAATGAGACACACAAATATCGAAACAGACACAACACAAAATGGCTTCATTTTCTAAACTTAGTCGTGAATCAAATATCAAATATAAAATTTAAAACTCACTAATTGTACATGACAGTTGGAATGAGAAAAAGTTTAAAGGTTTCATTCCCTTTTTTTCCTTCAGTTTCAAGAATTCGAGATGGTCTAGATAAGTGATCCAGAGAGTTCTGGTCTCAAGGCATAGGAAGCAAAAATCAGATTCTCCTAGTAGGAGTTATTCCCTCAGGACAAGAATTTTAAAGAGATTTGTTTTTTCTTCAAGCTTTATTTATTGTTTGAGAGTTAAACTGGTTGGGGGCCAGTTAACTTTCTACTGACATAGTGTACTTAATTGTGCAATTGAAGGTTCATAATTTTCATAAATACCCTCTTCTTTCTTGATAATGGGTTTGAAAGTTTTGTCAGCCAGTATAACAAGGGTGTTGGCATGTAAAGCAGAACAACCTAAATTATGTCTTTTGACCAGAGTAACCAAATCCTCATCTAGACCTTCTAAAAATGTGGAGTTAAGCAAGAATCATTTTGGTGGTTAGAGAATGATTCAGGTGTCAAGCCTGAATACTACAAAAAGTTTTTGTTCCCCCCCCCCCCAGTCTCCCATAATAGTCAGAATTAATTCATTCAATCCTTGCTTGCATTGTTGAATCATTGTCCACTTTGTGGTTTTTGGGGAAAGTGCTGGGAGAGGTTTGAGCAATTTTCAAGCTATCTCCTTCAGTACAAACCTCTGGACTAGGTGATTCAAGGTCCATTAAGGGGGATTTCCACCCTGCTTCCTATATGCATTCCCTTGCTTTGCTTTCAGAAACTAACAGCTGTATTAGTTTATGTCGATCTGAAAACCCAGACTTGTAGGTCTGGATGGTTAATTCAAATTCCTTAGTAAATCTCAAAGGATCCTGACTTGGGTTGGGAAATTCCTTGGCTAAGGCCTTAAATTCTGTTCGAGTCCAAGGTGTATACATTAGAACCGAGGATGATACATTTCTCCCTACAATAGGTTTCTCTGCAAGGAAGCTACAATCAGTTCTGCCTTTTTGTATTTAATCCCCCTTTGCTGCGGAAAAGAGAGCAGTAAGTGATGGAAGAGTTGGAAGAGAAAAGGCCATCTGGGCCAGGCAGCTCAGATAGAAGAGGATACACAGAAGGGCAGAGGGAGAGACAGTGTCAGTGCTAGCCACCTCTTTTAGTTCTGATACAGTGTCAAGCAATTTCTTGTTGGATTCCTGCAAAGAAGTTACCTATTGTTTCCTCTTTTAGAAGCTTTTAGATGCCAAAGTAAGCATTCCATTCAGTCTGCTTGATTTTACAACCGGCTTTTTCTAACTGCACGTCAAAATATCAATTTTGGAATATCAAAAGTCCTCCAATTTGGCCATTTTAGACAGAGATCTCCTTTAGTATAATTTCCCCAATTTGGTATGTAGTTTTAAGTACAAGTCTTGTAGCACTGGATGGAGTGTTAGAGGCTGCTTTCTTATGTTCCTTGCTTCTGTTTGAGAGGCTCTATTTCCCATTTTTAGATGAATTTGTCACAGATAGCATTCACTAGTGAGATGGTGTGGTGGGCCAGTGTGCTGTTTGTGAGCTTAACTCCTCTAGGAGTCACCCCCGAGCCACTTCAGCCTTCTTAAGTGACTCAGCACCTCTCCTCAGGAGTTCAAGACCATCACAGGTTCTCAGGTCACTGAATGACCAATCCTTTTTTATTTATTGGTTTTACTTTTTATTTATTTTAATTGGAGGCTGATACTTTACAATATTGTGGTGGTTTTTGCCATACATCAACATTAACCAGCATTAGGTATACACATGTCCCCTCCCTCTTGAATCACACCCCCCCCCCACCGCCACCACCTCCTGCCCCATCCCACTCTTCTATGTTGTCCCAGAGCATTAGCTTTGGGTTTCCTGCATAATACAGCAAACTCCCACTGGCTATCTATTTTGCACATGGTGATGTATATGTTTCAACGCTATTCTCCCAAATCATCCCACCCTCTCCTTCCCATGCTGTGTTCAAAATGCCTGTGCCTCCTTTGCTGCCCTGCAAGTAGGACCGTCAGTACTATCTTTCTAGATTCCATACATATGTGTTAATATACGACATTTGTCTTTTTCTTTCGGACTTGCTTCACTCTGTATAATAGGCTCTAGGTGTATCCACCTCATTTGAACTGACTCAAATATGTTCCCTTTTTATAGCTGAGTAATATTCCACTGCCTGGAGGAGGCATGGCAACCCACTCCAGTATTCTTGCCTGGAGAATCCTATGGACAGAGGAGCCTGGTGGGTTATGGTCCATAATGTCACTAAGAGTTGGACACGACAGAAGTGACTTAGCAGCAGCAATATTCCATTGTGTATATGTACAACAACTTCCTTATCTGAATGGCCAGTTCTTATCTGTGACTCCTGGACAAGCAAGTGTTTTAATTAATGAGTGGGTTTCCCTGTAGGAGCACTGCAAGATATGAGGACTTGGCCTCCCCCACTCCTGTAAATTTCTGTCACCTGAGAAAACCGTAACTGGCCAGGAAGAGTCTTGTCCCTTTTCTTCAGAACAAAGCTCTCATTAATATCTTCACCTTTATCCCATAAAACTCTCTTAAGGCAGCTGGATTGAGGAAAAGCATCAGATCAGGAAAAGCAGCTTACCTAACTACTCAGCACATACCATTCAGTCTTCAATGACTGAACAACCTTGATATCTTTCAACTGAGCCCTGGGTATTCCTCAGTATCTTTCAACCAGGCCTCCCTGGTATCTTTCAGGCAGCCCCTCACCCAAGTATCTTTCAACTGGGTTGTAATTCCTTTGTATCTTTCAGCTGAGTTCCATTCAATGTCTAGGCCATAAGTGGTTATGCCCCAGTATATTTCAACTGCCACCCCCCAGTATCTTTCAACTGGGAGGGGGCAGGCAACCTGCCCCACTACCAAATAAAACTCAGGATCATCAACAAACATGGGAGATCTGAGAACCAGGAGAGACTTACAAAATTCATCTGGCCTCTCTGAGGAGATGGATGTGTACAAGGGCTGCTGCTGGAACCAAAGCTCCAGTTACTCACGAGTTCAGGGCACTTCATCAGTCGCTAAAACTGTTGACTTTAAATACGCACAATATGAGAGTAGCAAGTTAAGTTTTCTTTGGGGCGATATGAGGACTGCAGCCTGGGAGATAGAACCTCTGACAGGTCTGAGAAACTATTCCATTGAGGTAGGACGGAAGGACGGGATATATGTGATTTCGGTAAAGTGGGAGTACATGCAATCAATCACGTTTTTTAAGAAAGTTTCTGCTTGTTTTGTGAAGCTTCTTCTGGTCATGAGAAGCAGTAGTCACCATGAAGGATTCTAGATATGAGGAAACACAAGAAGTGGATTCATAAAATTTCATGCAAAATGGACACAATAAAGGACAGAAATGGTATGAACCTAACAGAAGCAGAAGATATTAAGAAGAAGTGGGAAGAATACACAGAAGAATGACACAAAAAGGATCTTCATGACCCAGATAATCACAGTGGTGTGATCACTCATCTAGAGCCAGACATCCAGGAATGCAAAGTCAAGTGGGCCTTATGAAGCATCACTATGAACAAAGCTAGTGGAGGTGATGGATTTCCAGCTGAACTATTTCAAATCCTAAAAGATGATGCTGTGAAAGTGCTGCACTCACTATGCCAGCAAATTTGGAAAATTCAGCAGTGGCCCCAGGACTGAAAAAGGTCAGTTTTCATCCCAATCCCAAGGAAAGGCAATGCCAAAGAATGTTCAAACTACTGCACAATTGCACTCACCTCACACCCTAGGAGAAGGCAATGGCACCCCACTCCATTACTCTTGCCTGGAAAATCCCATGGATGGAGGAGCCTGGTAGGCTGCAGTCCATGGGGTCGCTAAGAGTCAGACATGACTTATATGCAGAGCACATCATGCAAAATGCCAGGCTGGATGAAGCACAAGCTGGAATGAAGATTGCCGGGAGAAATATCGATAACCTCAGATATGCAGATGACATCACTCTTATGGCAGGAAGCAAAGAAGAATTAAAGAGCTTCTTGAGGAAAGTAAAAGAGGAGAGTGAAAGAGTTGGCTTAAAACTCAACATTCAGAAAACTTAAGATCATGGCATCTGGTCCCATCACTTCATGGCAAATAGGTAGAAACATTGGAAACAATGGAAGCAGTGAGAGAGTTTATTTTGGGGGCTCCAAAATCTCTGCAGATGGTGACGGCAGCCATGAAATTAAAAGAAACTTGCTCCTTGGAAGGAAAGCTCTGACTAACCTAGACAGCATATTAAAAAGCAGAGACATTACTTTGCCAATAAAGGTCCATCTAGTCACAGCTATGGTTTTCCCAGTAGTCATGTATGGATGTGAGAGTTGGACTATAAAGAAAGCTGAGCATCGAAGAACTGATGCTCTTGAACTGTGGTGTTGGAAAAGACTCTTGAGAATCTCTTGGCCTGCAAGGAGATCCAACCAGCCTATCTGAAAGGAAATCAGTCCTGAATATTCATTGGAAGAACTGATGTTGAAGCTGAAACTCCTGGCTACCTGATGCTTAGAACTGACTCATTGGAAAAGACCCTGATTCTGGGAAAGATTGAAGATGGGAAGAGAAGGGGATGACAGAGGATGAGATGGTTGGATGGCATCACCAACTCAATGAACATGAGTTTGAGTAAATTCCGGAAGTTGGTGATGGACAGGGAAGCATGGTGTGTTGCAGTTCATGGGTTCACAAGGATTCAGACACAACTGAATGACTGAACTGAACTGAACTGAACTGAACAAGAGTTGGACTCATAAAATCAGCTCCTGAGAATATCTAACTATCTGAAGACCTGTCCTGCCAGTTTTCTGGGAGCACAGAGTGCTTCATTTCATTTCTGTTCTCCACTCTGTATCCTTGAAAGGGGTTGTGGAAGTCAGCAACTATAGCAGCACATGATTTAATCCTGGTAGAGGTAGATGGCAAGCAAGTGCCAATTTGTGGTTGACACAATCGGTGGAAAAAATAAAGTCAAGAAATTCACTAATACATGTATAGTTGATTGATTGGTAACAAAGGTACCAAGGTAATGCAGGAAGAAGGATAGACTTTTCAATAAATGGTACCAGAGCAATTGACCATTCATATGCAAAAAGAAAAAAGGAAAAGAAAGTTTGACTCTTACCTTTTACCATATGCAAAAATTAATTCAAAATGGGTCATAGACATAAATATAAAACTAATTTGAGAACTACTAGCTTTCTTAACGGAGAAGGCAATGACAACCCACTCCAGTACTCTTGCCTGGAAAATCCCATGGACAGAGGAGCCTGGTAGGCTGCAGTCCACCGGGTCGCCAAGAGTCGAACACGACTGAACGACTTCACTTTCACTTTTCCCTTTCATGCATTGGAGAAGGAAATGGCAACCCACTCCAGTGTTCTTGCCTGGAGAATCCCAGGGACGGGGCAGCCTGGCGAGCTTCCGTCTATGGGCTCACACAGAGTCGGACACGACTGAAGTGACTTAGCAGAAGCAGCAGCAGCAGCAGCTTTCTTAAGCTAGTATAATATGCACTCACTCCTCTATGTATACCAGAGTCTAACATTTGTTATAGAACACTATCTCTAGCGCATACCTGTCTGAGCCACAGTCATTTAACTCCTTGCAATGAGTTAATACGAAGTTAGATTTTAATATATCATCTCACTTTTATAAAGCAGCGGTCCCCAGCTTCCTTCCCCACACACCCCACCCTCAGGTCACACATCAGGAGGTAAGCAAGAATGGCAGGCAAGCAAGGGAAGCTTCATCTGCTCCCCACTGCTCATGTTACCTGAACTGTCCCTGCCTCCCATCACCCTCCCGCCATGGAAAAATTGTTTTCCACAAAACCGGTCCCTGGTGCCAAAATGGTTGGGGACTGCTGTTATAAAGGGGTGATATATTTAGCTTTTTAAAAAAACTCATGACCTGAGGTTGAAGACATAATCTATTATGTTATTCACTGTTTCTTATAAAATAACCCCAACAATATACTGCTTTTCTATTTTTATATCAGACCAAAAAAATTCTCCTGTACAATAATGCTTTTTTTTTAACAATGAATGTAAATATTTGATCCATTATATTTCCCACTTTTGCTTGATGTTGACTTTTAAAAAATTCACAATGTGAGAGTTACAAGTTAAGTTTTATTTGGGGGAAAGTGAGGACTACAGCCCAGGAAATAGAACCTTAGGTAGCTCTGAGAAACTGCTCCAAAGAGGCAAGGGAAAGGTCAGTACATATGTGATTTTGGTGAAGGGGGAATACATGCAGTCAAGCACATATTTTCCCAGGTTTCTACTGGTCTCGTGAAGTTTTGATAGTCACAAGGAATAGTCATCACCATGAAGGACTTTAGTGCTTGTCTAGATATGGGGGGATACAAGAGTTGGGCTCATTAAATCAGCTCCTGAAGGCATCTCTCTGAAGCCCTGTCCTGCCCGTTTTCCCAAGCACAGAGTGCCCCACTTGCGCTCTCCACCCTGTACTCCTTTCAGGGGAGGGTCAGCAGCTGTAGTAATCCTTGGAGTACCTCTGCAAGTACCAATGGCAAGTGGAAATTAGTAGCTGACACTGAAAATAAACTCAATCAAAATTACTATGTAAATTAAATTTTAGTAAATTTACTTCTCTCTCTAACATGACTTTAATTTTTCATTTTTATTTTAGCAAGCTTAAACTATGCATAGCTACTATTAACATAAACTGATATATTCTTTTTTAATTTTGAAATTATTGTTTCTACTGCATAATGTGCCAAACCTTAAAAAAAAAAAAAAAGAAAACTATTTAACAAAACTCTTTAGCAAGAAAAAACTTCAGTTATATAAATACACATCATTTGTTATGTATAAGTGCTATAATGCATGATAGTTCATTTTATCTTTAAATCTAAAAATATCAGTATCAGAATGTTTATGATTTGCTAAAAATGATGGGTACACATGATTAGGAGTGAATTATTCACATTCACTATTAGATTAGAGAAATTTTAAGGAAATCTTGCTCCTTTGTGACCCGTTGCTTCCCTAAGGAGGCAGCAAAATGGCAGCTCAATTCAGTTTCCATTCATATAAAATGTTATATCTGAAAGATTCTGATTCATCAATGTTGTTCTCCCAGGTTCTATTATTAAACCTGAAGAAAGAGTGTCATATACTTACAGGTTGTTTCCCTATAGTCAGAGAACAATATTTAGCAGTAGAAAACTTTTCATCAATCTTTTGTTCAGCTGTGTTAGTACCAAAATAGCATGTCATGTGACTTCATAGACTTTCTTCATGATATCCATTATTCAGCACATACTGTCAGCAAACCTCTAATGGAAATATAAAAATGAACTTAAGAGGAACAATTCCACTTAAAACAAGGAGATGAATGCAACTTTTCTACTTTCTAGGCATGGGAGCCATCATTTCAAGGAAGAAAGAAAATCTTAGTGCTAAATATGGGAAAGTAATGTTGCAGTGGAAATGAGTTGAGGATCTTAGGGAGAAGCAGAGAAGCAATAATCTCATCTTGCTTGGTAGAAGTTCAAGTCAATAAAGAAGCCAGCAAGAAACTGGAGGATCCTTCTTGGAAGAAACTGAATGGTATCAGAGAGGATACCAATAAACATTGATGCTTGCAGAGTCTCCTGAATGTATTATGATAAAACTAAGCTGATGAAACAAGGATAGTAGTTTATATCTTTTTTCTGCAACAATACAGAAGCAGAACTGTATTCAGACTGGTCAGCAGCTTGTCCAAAGAGGTTATCAGGGATCAGGCCCCTTCCCCTTTGTTGCCCCAACATCTCCAAGCATGTTGTCCCCATGAGCATGGTGGAAGTTCATTCAGCAGCACCCTGTCAGCATTTCAGGCCTCAGAGTGTGAAAGAGGAAGTGAAAAGTAAGCAGCTTCCTTCTCAGGAAAGTGAGTAGGAAGCCACACCCACTGGGAGGTTGTTCCAAGGGAAGTTTAGCTGAGGAGTCATTTGCCCTGCTAATATCTAAAGGGGTAAGAGTAGTTCTGTTATTTACAGGAGGCAGGAAATACTAGGAAACAACACCTCCATTATAGCCCCCAACAAGAAAAAAGTAGCTCACTGCCTAATCTTCCCATGTACCTAGAACCTAAATCAGTTTTTGTGGGCCTCACCCTTGAAAATGAACATACAATCCAGAATTATCATCAACAGATATTTGTGATGAATAGAAATTCCAAAGAAATTATTATTAGTATTCTCTGAACTATGTCAGTAACCTTCACATATCTAAAGAACAGAATACTTTTTAAAATGCTGTGAACATTTTATAAAATCAATAAAATTATTAAAGTATAAAGTCAAGGAAATATCCCCAGAGACTGTGGGGAAGGGATGAGTCAGAGATGATGGTATAGGAGACAGAAAGAAAATTATAGGATTAGTAGAGAGGTTTGTTATCTGAGTAATAGAATACCCATAAATTTTTTTTTAAATGGAGGAGAGAAATATGAAGAAACTATACCAAATATATAGAAGTTATACAAAATGTCTCTGAAAAAAAATAATACAAATGTCCTTACAGAAGATTAGATATGAAAAAGTCCTATACAAGTAATAGTTAAAATGACTTCTGACTTTTTCACCTCAGTAATAGTTAAAATGACTTCTGACTTTTTCACCTCAGTGTTGGAAACTATCACACTTAAGAAGATCCTATCTTTAAAAGTTCTAAAAAAAAATTACTTTTAATCTAGTTTTCTACATTCAGCAGAGTTATCAATAACATGTTCAAATAAAAACAGTTTAAACATGCAGGAACTCAATGCCTTAAAGCAGCTCCTTGAGGATGGCAATAGTGGTAAAGAACCCGCCTGACAACGCAGGAGACAAAAGAGATGCGGGTTTGATCCCTGGGTCAGGAAGATCCCCTGGAGGAGGGAATGACAACCCACTCCAGTATTCTTGCCTAAAGAATCCCATGGACAGAAGAGCCTGGTGGGCTGCAGTCCATGGGGTCGCAAAGAGTCAGATATGACTGAAGCGACTTAGCACACATGTATCATTTCCCAAGCAGCTCCTTGAAGATGTACTCGAGGAAAACAAGGAAATAAATTAATAAAGAGGAGAACATGAAGCCAAGAAGCTTAGAAAGAGTAGGGAGGCAAGTATACAGACATGAGAGTATCTACTACTGCCCAAGAGTATAACAGACAGAGTCAAAGTCCTGCCAGAATCATCAGAGCCCTAGCACTTCAGCACAGTCTGAACAATTTTTAAAAGCCAGTATCTCTACTTTGTTTTGCCCAGGCTTTCTTCAGAGCCTATGAAGGCTACTCTGACAGCTTGCAAAACAGATCCAAAGTATCAGGTAATTAGCATTTCCCAAAGGCAAACCTTAACATCTATGAGGGGTGGAAGACATTGTACCAATACCTCATCCCTTGCCTTTGAGAGAGATAACCCTCAGGTATATGTTTGACACCCCTTTATAACTTCCCCATGGGTTTAGGTTCCAGTCACCCACAGAGGTAGGTGACCACCTTCCCTTGTCTGCTCATTATCTCACTCAATTTCTTAAATACTCATAAACATATTTTAAGCACCGACATAAAATCTACCAAGTATTTCTGAATATATAACACTGAAACATCAGTTATCTATCACCAGATGAACTCACAAGTGAGTTTTTGCTGCAGAATACACTGATATGCTACAATGTAAAACATGAAATAGTTTTTCATCCTTCTCTCTAAAAAGTTTATTCTGAGGTAAATAAGCAATGAAATGCCTTGCTTAAGATATAAAACTAATTCAAAAAGCAATTAAAATAAGCAAGGAAGTGTTGCTTTAAAAAGTTATTAATGATTTTAAAATTTTCTGAATGAGACTTGGTAGCAAGAGAAGGGGGCTGGGAAGAAGAGTATAGTCACTCTTTCTGGTGGGAGGTGAGAATTAATGAGAGTCAATGAGTGAAGCATAAGTGCCTGATAATTGTCTACATCTAACCTTAAAGAACTAGTCAACACCGTCTCCTCCAGGCCATGCAGAGTTTGTAAGTACATAGACAGCACCACTCAGAAAGACACAGATATAAAATGGACATCTGTTTGAATTTCTTTTTCTCACAATTATGCAGACCCTGCTAGCACATGCTGGCAATTCATTTCTTGCTTTTGTTTTTCATGTAGTAAATCTGTCCTCCTCCTGATAAGGCAATAGGAATTATATTCCATATGTTCTATAAGTTACTTTTAATATTTTAAATTAAATTATCCAGGTTCTTTTCCTTCCCTTTCACCAACTATCAGTGAGCATCACACTGAACCCTTCTGGTTAGTTCTTCTGATGAGGCTTTTCCAGGCCATTGATTCTCACCGACATTCTAAACAGTCTTGTCCACTCTCAGTGATTTTCTTTTCAATGAAAAAAGTGGAGAAATAATATTGAAAATGCACAAAATGCTTACTGAGAGCAGAAAGATGATCAATTGGGAATCGTCTGAGGCACCATGGGGATTCATCTGGTATCCTTATGCCCCAAATGAAAAAGGGAAGCTCAAAGGATTGTGCTACAGTCAGCTAAAACATGCCATGCAGTCTGACAAAGGGAAGTGAGAGATTTGAAAAGAGATAAAAAGTGATAAACAGGATCATCACAACATATCATATCACTTTTCTGCGTGATGCCCACATAGCCATATAGAAAAGGCAGCTGCAGAAGAGGCCATCTGTGCTCCACTCATATCCCTAACCTGGAGGTCACTGCAAACAGCCCTGTAGCTGTCACTGCCTCCCACTGTTGACATTTTCAGGAGGGTGCCCAGCTGACGCCCACAGTCCAAGTCAGACGTCCTGGAAGATCGTGCTGCTGGAGCAAGCCTGCTCCAAAGAGGGAAGAGGGGTTGGACAAATACCTCAGGTCCATTTTTAAGTTTTTTAATGAACCTCCATGCTGTTCTCCCTAGTGGCTGTACCAATTTACATTTCCACCAACAATGTATAAGTGTTCCCTTTTCTCCACACCTTCTCCAGCATTTGTTGTTGGCTGTGTGATGTGATACCTCATTGTCGTCTTGATGTGCATGTCTCTAATAATTAGCAGTGGTGAGCATCTTTTCACCTGAACTTTGGGCATCTGTATCTCTTCTTTGAATAAATGTCTCTTGAGATTTTCTGCCTATTGAGAGAGTTTATTCTTAGGTTGGTTGATAGGAAGTCCAGGGCCCTTGAGGAGGAGGAGGAGGCAAACATTTTTTTCTACATTCCTTCACCTTAGTCACATAGGATGTTTTTCTTAAGCTCTGGGTTGCTATAGCGACAAACTATTTCACCAGAAACTAGCTTTCTTTATGTCCAGAGCTAATGATTATTCAGCAAAACAATATATCTTACTCATGGAACTGTTTTTATTAGGCTATATGTTAATGATTATAATTCAAACCAATATATCTTACTTGGAAACCTATTTTTCTTCAAAAACCTATGCCCTTGATTATATGGATACAAAATATCTCATCCAGAGACATCTTATCCCAAGACTGTTTCCCTTGGTTAATCTTGTGTTTGAGGTTATTGCAAGATGTACGTTGTGGGAGAGGAGCCTGGTAAAACTTTCACAGCCTTGAGGTATTTCTGTTATCTATGTTTAGCAGTCCACTAAAAAGTATATAATGCCCCACCTAAACTAGTGATGGTGGGTACTCTTCCACCCCCTTCCAGTGCCTTTTGCTGGAAGCTTTTCTCTATCCTTTCATTGTAATAAAATCTCTGCTACATAAACCTTTGAGTGATTGAAGCCACGTCTTTGGTCCCAGAGTGAATTCTTCTCCTTTAGAGACCACGAATCTGACACCATTCACTGTAAGATATGTTTTTTTTCTTTCAGGTTTTTTTTTTATTAAGCTGTATGCACTATTTGTATATTTTGGAGATTAATCCCCTGTCATGCAAGTCATTTGCAAATATTTTCTCCCATTCTGTATGTTGTCTTTTCATTACAGTTTCCATTGCTCTGTACAGCTTTTAAGTTTAATTAGGCCCCATTTGTTTATTTTTATTCTTATTTCTCTTACTCTAGGAGAGGAATCCAAAAAGATACTGCTGCATTTTATGTGAAAGCCCTGCCTATGGACCCTCTAGGAGTTATAGTATCCAGTCTTATGTTCAAGTCTTTAATCCATTTTGAGTTTAGTTCTGTGTGTGTTGTTAGAGAATGTTCTAATTTCATCCTTTCATATGTCACTATCCAGTTTTCCCAGCACCATTTTTTTATTAGTTGGAGGCTAATTACTTCACAACATTTCAGTGGGTTTTGTCATACATTGACATGAATCAGCTATAGAGTTACACGTATTCCCCATCCCGATCCCCCCTCCCACCTCCCTCTCCATCCGATTCCTCTGGGTCCTCCCAGTGCACCAGGTCTCATGCATCTCACCTGGGCTAGTGATCTGTTTCACCATAGATAATATACATGCTGTTCTTTCGAAACATCCCACCCTCACCTTCTCCCACAGAGTTCAAAAGTCTGTTCTGTACTTCTGTGTCTCTTTTTCTGTTTTGCATATAGGGTTATCATTACCATCTTTCTAAATTCCATATATATATGTGTTAGTATGCTGTAATGTTTTTTATCTTTCTGGCTTACTTCACTCTGTATAATGGGCTCCAATTTCATCCATCTCATTAGAACTGATTCAAATGAATTCTTTTTAACGACTGAGTAATATTCCATGGTGTATATGTACCACAGCTTCCTTATCCATTCATCTGCTGATGGGCATCTAGGTTGCTTCCATGTCCTGGCTATTATAAACAGTGCTGCAATGAACATTGGGGTGCACATGTCTCTTTCAGATCTGGTTTCCTCGGTGTGTATGCCCAGAAGTGGGATTGCTGGGTCATATGGCAGTTCTATTTCCAGCTTTTTAAGAAATCTCCACACTGTTTTCCATAGTGGCTGTACTAGTTTGCATTCCCACCAACAGTGTAAGAGGGTCCCAGCACCATTTCTTAAAGAGACTTCTCCATTGTGTATTCTTGCCCCCTTTGTAGTAGGTTACTTGACCATAGGTGCATGGATTTGTTTCTGAGACATCTATCCCATCCTGTTGACTCACATGTCTGTTTTTATGCCAGTACTTTCTAATTGCTGTAACTTCTTTGCATAGTCTGAAATCAGGGAGCCTGATTCCTCCAAGCTATGTTTTTCTTTTTCAAGATTGCTTTGGCCATTTGGGTTCTTTTGTGTTTCCATATAAATTTTAAAATGTTTTGTTCTAGTTCTATGAAAAGTGACACTGGTAATTTGATGGGGATTTCACTGAATATATAGATTGCCTTGGGTAGTACAATCAATATTGATTCATCCAATCCAAAAATATATCTTTCCTTCGGTTTATGTCATCTTTGATTTTTTTTGTCAGTGTCTTATAGTTTTCAGAGTACAGATCTTGTCCTTCCTTGGATAGATTTATTCACAGGTATTTTATTCTTTTTGATGCAATGAGTGAGGTTGTAGCCTTCATTTCTCTTCCTGATTTTTCATTGTTAGTATATAGATGCAACAGGTTTCTGTGTATATAATCCTGCAATCTCACTCCTGGGCATATATCTAGAGAAAATCTTAATTCAAAAAGACTAATTCACCCCAATATTCATTGTTGCACTGTTCACAATAGCCAAGACATGGAAGCAAACTAAATATCCATTGACAGATGAACTGATAAAGATACAGTATATTTATATAATGGAATGGTACTCAGTCATAGAAAAATGAAATAGTGCCATCTGTAGCAACATGGATGGACTGAGAGATTATAATACTAAGTGAAACAAGCCAGACAGAAAAAGATAAATATCATATGATATCACTTATACAGGAATCTGAAAAAGATTTTTACAAATTAACTTATAAGCATAACAAAAAGACACTCACAGACATAGAAAGCAAATTTATGGTCACCAAAGGAGAAGGAGGGGTGAGGGATAAATTAGGAGTCTGAGATTAACATATACATACTACTATATATAACTCAGACTTAAACTGAAGAAAGTAAGGAAAACCACTAGACCATTCAGGTATGACCTAAATCAAATCCCATATGATTGCACAGTGGAAGTGACAAATAGATTCAAGGGACTAGATCTGATAGACAGAAAACCTGATGAACTATGGACGGAGGTTCGTGACATTGTACAGGAAGCTGTGATCAAGACCATCCCCAAGAAAAAGAAACACAAAAAGGCAAACTGGTTGTCTGAGGAGACTTTACAAATGCTGAGAAAAGAAGAGAAGCAAAAGGCAAAGGAGAAAAGGAAGGATATACTCACCTGAATGCAGAGTTCCAAAGAAAAGCAAGGAGAGATAAGAAAGCCTTCCTCAGTGATCAATGCAAAGAAATAGGGGAAAATAATAGAGTGGGAAAGATGAGAGATCTCCTCAAGAAAATCAGAGATACCAAGGGAACATTTCATGCAAAGATGGACAAAATAAAAGACAGAAGCAGAAGATATTAAGAAGAGGTGGAAAGAACCCACAGAAGATCTATATGAAAAAGATCTTAATGATTTAGATAACCATGATGGTGTGATCACTCATCTAGAGTCAGACACCCTGGAATGTGAAGTCAAGTGGGCCTTATGAAGCATCACTATGAGCAAAGCTAGTGGAGGTGATGGAATTCCAGCTGAGCTATTTCAGGTCCTAAAATATGATGTTGTAAAAGAGCTGCACTCAATATGCCAGCAAATTTGGAAAATTCAACAGTGGCCCCAGGACTGGAAAAGGTCATTTTTCATTCCAATCCCAAAGAAAGGCAATGCCAAAGAATGTTCAAACTACCATACAGTTGCACTCATCTCACACACTAGCAAAGTAATGCTCAAAATTCTCCAATAAAGGCTTCAACAGTAGTTGAACTAAGAATTTTCAGATGCTCAAGCTGGATATAGGAAAGACAGAGGAACCAGAGATCAAATTGCCAACATCCATCAGATCATAGATAAAGCAAGAGAATTCCAGAAAAACATCTACTTCTGCTTCATTGACTATGCCAGAGCCTTTGACTGTGTGGATCACAGCAAACTGGAAAAATCCTTCAAAAGATAGGAATACCTTACTTGCCTTCCGAGAAATCTGCATGCAGGTCAAGAAGCAACAGTTAGAACCAGACATGGAACAAAAGACTGGTTCAAAATAGGGAAAGGAGAATCTCAAAGCTATATGTTGTCACTCTGCTTATTTAACTTCTATGCAGAGTACTTCATGCAAAATGCTGGGCCGGATGAAGCACAAGCTGGAATCAAGACTGTCAGGAAAAATATCAATAACCTCAGATATGCAGATGACATCACACTTATGGCAGAAAGTGAAGAGGAACTAAATAGCCTCTTGCTGGAAGTGAAAGAGGAGAGTGGAAAAGCTGGTTTAAAGCTCAACATTCAGAAAGCTAAGATCATGGCATCTGATCCCATCACTTCATGGCAAGCAGATGGGGGAACAACGGAAATAGTGACAGACTATTTTCTTCGACTCCAAAGTCACTGCAGATGGTGACTGAAGCCATGAAATTAAAAGACACTTGCTCCTTGGAAGAAAAGCTATGACCAACCTGGACAGCATATTAAAAAGCAGAGACATTACTCTGCAGACAAAGGTCCATCTAGTCAAAGCTATGGTTTTTCCAGTATTCATGTACGGATGTGAGAGTTGGACTATAAAGAAAGCTGAGCATAGAAGAATTGATTGTTTTGAACTGTGGTGTTGGAGAAGATTCTTGAGAGTCCCTTGGACAGCAAGGAGGTCAAACTAATCAATCCTAAAGGAAATCAGTCCTGAATATTCATTGGAAGGACTGATGCTGAAGCTGGAACTCAATACTTCAGCCCCACAATGCCAAGAAGTGACTCACTGGAAAAGACCCTGAGGCTGGGAAAGATTGAAGGCAGGAGGAGAAGGGGATAAGAGAGAATGAGATGATTGAATGACATCACTGACTCGATTGACATGAGTTTGAGCAAGTTCTGGGAGCTGGTGATGGACAGGGAAGCCTGGCGTGCTGCAGTCCATGGGGTTGCAAAGAGTCGGACAGGAATGAGTGACTGAACTAAACTGATATGTAAAATAGAAAACCAACAAGGACATATTGTATGGCACAGGGAACTATATTCAATATTTTTTAACAATCTATAAAAGAAAAGAAACTAATACAGATAGATACATATCTGTATAGATAGAAACAGAGATAGGTACATATATATATATATGTATAACTGAACCACTTTGCTATACACCTGAAATTAACACAGCATTGTAAACCAGTTATATTCCAACTAGAATTTTTTTAAAAAATCCTCAAATCTCAGTCCTCAGGAGTAGATTCTCAGTTTTGCTCCATACACGTTCAGAAGGTACTCAGCACAGTGTAGATCCTGTTAGCAACAACAATGATCCCCTCAAACTTGCTCCCTTTTTAGGCTGTCTTCCCTTCCCCATCTTACTACCTTGCTCTCACAGTGCTTTCCCGGATCAGAAACTAGATACTCACAAGTCTTTGACTCATGAGAACCAAAATAAATATCAGCCAAAATAATTCCTAATAGCAGAAGCAGATGACAGCTTTTAAGACAATGAATAAACACCTTCTCTATTAAGTAGCTTCCTCTAACCATTCAAGATCCTCTGTAGCATCTAAGGATTAGGAAAGCCTGCTATACAACTTTGTCTTATTGGAGTACACTTGAAGAAGTTAAATCAATGAGACCAACATTCCCCATAGAGTTTTATGTACAAAACAAATGGGACAAGGAGCCAAGATATGAGTGGGAGAGAGATATCAGAGGATGCAAGAGTTGGGAAAAGTGATAAATGCAAAGAATAAAAGCCTCCAAACACCCCAAGATATAAGCATGATGGACATGGGTCCTCTCATGTTGGGGTGGTTGCTCAAGCCATTTTAACACTTCTAATAAGGAAAATGGGACCAATCATTTTGAGGATTTGGGATTCCACTCACCAGGCTTTCAGAGTCTGTTCCTGAGGAAAGGATCAGGAGACCAAAACAGATAGGAATCCCCTTACTGTAAGGCAAAAGCCAAGAGGGACCATTACTGAGGCAGAGGCCAAGTGCATGGGGGCTTACAAAAGGACCTAACTGCCTCAAGTTGCGGACAATGGACAAGAATTTTGGGGAGTGTTGATGTTTAATCTAAATACTGAGCCCCTGAGTAACCTACATATGGAACTGTGGAGTAAAGGCAATCCATGGAAATGTACTGCTGTGAACCCAAGTCCCTATGTCCAAGATCCCAACAGTAAAATAAACATATCAACTTTATGTATGTGTGTGTTCCCAACCATATTTTACAA
The DNA here is from genome assembly GCF_963930625.1 of Muntiacus reevesi. NCBI lineage: Eukaryota > Metazoa > Chordata > Mammalia > Artiodactyla > Cervidae > Muntiacus > Muntiacus reevesi. The sequence continues at coordinate 53,957,115 of NC_089253.1, read as the reverse complement.
AATTTAAACACAAAGACAAAATGATATTGGGTATGCTAATTTTTTACTTAAAAAAATGTGTACTCTGTGTCCAGAAAAGCAAAAACATGAGTCAGAAGATCATCAATAACTCCACAATCTCAAAGCACTAAATAGTAACAAATTATCCTTTCTAGATAATTATTACCACAATTGGTGGTGTAAAAGAGATGGTAAAGGTGATTAACTGAGGCAATCCGTATTGGAATGAAGACAGCAAGAAACGTTTTCCTCTCTCTCTTGAGAAACATTACAGTGATTACCACTCAGAGACATCCTTTCTCTTTTCTCTCTGAAGCTCCAGGAGTGCAATCTCAAGGGACAGCTTGTACACTTCCAGGGCCATTTTCACCTCCTCTGGCCTTGAGAGGCACTGGAAGAGTTTCCTGCCTGCGACTACTTGCTCACAGCCTTCAGGATACTCCTAAAGGAGAAACACATGATGAGTATGCTTGAAACACTTCTCTCCCGATTGCAGGGGGTATAGTTCACGTAGAAACAGGCAGGGTTACAGATTCAGGACCAAGACACACCCCAGGACTGGTGGGTGGGCAGGAAAACCAGATACACCTTGTTTCCCACCATCATCTTCCTGAGAGAAATATAACTCTGCTCTGAGGCAGCCTCCCAGAAACTTTCTGGGGGATCAGACACTACTTCTGACCATCCGGAAATGGGACAAGAGTATATCAAATCCTCTAGAAAAGTCTGGAGTCAGTACTACCAGGTCTGAGACCTCCACTCCAAAGGGGCTCAGTTTTCCCTGATCACAAGTGAGAGCAGGAAAACTGCATCTCCTATCTGACCAGAAGGCTTCAAAGCAAAAATGAGAGTTCCTTTGAATGACTGAATCTTGACAAGTCAGATATCTCCTTTGCTGGCAGAACAGTGCTTCGGGGTTTAATAACACAAACACTACCTCAAATTGTGTGACTTACCCACTCACACTTGGGCGCCGCTGGGGACCAGGTTCTGTCCTCTGAGCAAGTGATATTTTCTGAACCAACCAAATGATAGCCAGACTCACACTGGATAGTAATTCTTTCAGGTTCAACATATCTAACCTTCTCCACAGATAACCTTCCATATTCTATCGTTGGTTTCAGACACAGTGCTGCAATGGAATCACAATTTTAAGCAAGCTACAGATCTAAGAAAAAACATACAAGCCTAGGGTACTAAGAATGAACTGTATTTAAGTGTTGCTAATTGCTTTACCTGTTTTTTTATCTTGAGGAGAAAAATAATATTCATTAGCATATTTATTGAGCATTGGGATAGTACTTTGTCAGACTTTGGGGTAGATCTTTATGTGATTATCTTATTAAAGTCTCACTATTTTATCTAAGAGAAAGTGAGATAGAGAGAGGTTAAGTGACTTGCTAAAGGATATAACAATTTTAAATAGCATGACGGAATATAAAAAGGGTATGTGACCCCAAATCTTCAACTATCAAATCAGCTGTCTCTTGTATCTTGATTCCTGTAAGACAATAGATAAAAAATTTTCCCTCTTGCTTATTATTCTCCTGTGTGTAAAGGAGACAACGGTGGCAAATCATCCCTGAAGTTGTTGATGATGAAGTGATATTAAACCTGTGTGCCTGCAATAATCAGACCTGATTTTGACCTCTTGTCCCCATAACAGCTGGAAAATCAGGAGTCCCTCACCACACAGCTACACGGTGAGCACCTGGTGCCCTTCACTGGCTCTGACGGAAATGCTTGTGATTTCACAATGCTTGGCATCAGCCCACTGGAGCTTACATTCTAGACCAATTTTTCATGAAAGTTTTGTTGCAGGTCACAGCTACATTCAGATAGAATGTAGTGTCTGCAGACTATTTCTGGAAATATACAAGAAACTGGGAAATGGGGCTGCCTCACAAAGGCTGAATTTTGTACCTGGGAGAAAGAAGGGGAGGTTAATGTTCTTTTCTCTGAGCTTTTTGCTTTGGATACCATCAGACTATAGTGATTATTTTAAATAAATCAAATCAAATGGGGTTTTTTTTGCTGCCTCTCACAGGGAAAAAACTGTGCTCTCAATCCTTTGATGATAGCCCCACTCCCGCCCCTAAAATGAAGAGGGAGCCAGAGTTACCTTTACACTGAGGGGTTGCAGGTGACCAGCCTGAAGAAGTGCAGGAGAGTCTGTTCGCTCCAACCAGGGTGTACCCTTCATCACATTCATATTCAGCTTCACGTTCAAATTCAAAGTATTTAGAGACTATGTTACGTTGTCCATGGGCAATGCCAGGAGGGGATTCACAATCTTGAGGAGAGACACAAAAGTGAAAAGAGGTCGGCATGTAGAATGCATATAATAACACTTCCTAGAACCTGTGTGGCAAAGGAGGCTTCCGTCTGTCCTTCTGTCTTCTCGGCCCATCCAATCACTCAGCCAAACTCAAGACATGAGCTGCCTTCTTGAAGGCCTGAGGCTGGGGAACCATAGAAAGGTTACAGTGGACGGACAAGCACTTAGGATTTGCTTCCTTTTTTCAAAAATTCACTAAACTTGACACTATTTACGAGCCATTTTGGCAGGAAGACCAAATTCAGTCAAAGTCACACTGTACTGGTATGACACTCCACTGCTTTCATGCTAAATGCAGAGATGTGTATATGGGAGAAACTAAAGATGCAAGATAAATCCACAATCTCTGACTCATTGCTCCCAATAAAACCAGTCCATCCATCCTCCCAAGAATATACTCACTGTCCTCTAAAATAGTTCAGAAAGAGCTTATAGAAAGAATACAAATGATGGCTTGCATGCTGGAAAATAGACATTACACGGTGCTGGACGCCTGTGTGAAAGGGAACACTGTCAGGACCCACACACACTGCATGAGAAGTTTAGATAGAACAGGTCATTGGAAATGCCTTCCCTGGTGATTCAGATGGTAAAGAATCTGCCTGCAGTGAGGGAGACCCAGGTTTGATCCCTGGATCGGGAAGATTCTCTGGGGAGTGGAATGGCAACACACCCCAGCATTCTTGCCTGGAGAATTCCATGGATAAAGAAGGCTGGTGGGCTGCCTGGTGGGGTGACAGAGAGTCAGTCACAACTGAGAAACACGTGACACTTTTGGAAATGTCAGTAAAATATAAACTGATGGATGATAGTATCTATAGTACTATCCTAAGATGTCTCCTTGAGACATGGAAAATGTGATGCCAACAATGAAGTTCAAATGCTGGAGCTGCTGTGGCAAGTGGTAGAGAGAGTGATTAAGTGACTCAGAAGAGTGAGTAAGCTGGAGAAGAAGTGCCACACACATGCAGGAAACTCCACCATGTGATTATGTTGTCTGGGAAGACCTGGAAGATACATTTACCAAGGACAGAAGGAATATCATAATGAGACGAGCACCTGTATCAGAGACCAGAGCTGATGATGGGAAGGCATTAAAGAACAAGTTTCACTCTTAGCAATCACAGTCTGAGAGGTGCTCATTGGCTTTAGAAGCTAAGTAAATGTAATCAACATAAGGAGTGGCAAGTTAGAGATACAACCACAGTGAGATTAAGAAGATGGTTAATAGAACATGACATTCCTAAGAGTGAAAACAGATGAGCAGCCAACTAGATACAACTCAATCTGTACTGGAAAGAAATAAAGGATGGGTGACCAGGAGGCCTTTGGTCCATTAAAAAGTTACAATATGTTACTCAGTTTCTGTTTTGTGGTTAGTCACTCAGTCATGTCTGACTCTCTGCAACTCCATAGACTGTAGCCCACCAGGCTCCTCTGTCCATGTAATTCTCCAGGCAAGAATACCGGAGTGGGTTGCCATGCCCTCCGCCAGGGGATCTTTCCCACCCAGGGATCAAACCAAGGTCTCTCACATTGCAGGCACATTCTCTACCATCTGAGACACCAGGGAAGCCCGCTGAGTTTTTGTACCTGTGCTATTAATGTTGTCAGGTCTGGAGATCACTAAGCAAAGAAAAAATTCCCAAGAGTAAGGATACAACACCTTGAGACATATGCACGGTAATAGTTCCCAGTCTTCCAAGAGGACCTGTGTCTATTTTCATAGGTAACTGTGCACAGATGAGAGGTGCACAATAATCCAAGAATTACTGAAAACAGAGCTTGAGTTAGCACAGATACCTGGAACCATCAAGGTTCCCTTATTAAGCCACTTGCTGGGCATTTCCATTTGCTTTGAAAGTGTAAGCTGAATAGACAAAATTGGTCATTGGCACAATCCCAAATGGGTCCTTGGCCTCTGGGATAAGACCATTCTATCCAAGAAGACAAGTAGAAGTCATTGATATGACCTAAGCCCTCCCCTTGGAGGCAAAGAAGATAAGTTCTTTTAAATATCATGTACTAATAGTTGGGGGAAAGGGGAAATATGTGCCACTCTTAAAGAATTAAAGATGCAAGAGTGGTCATCATATCCCCGTGTACTTCATAAGTCTGTCTACTATGAAAACTTAGGATTCTGGAGAATTACAATAGACTACTAAAAATGCAACAGCATTGCAGCCACTGTACCACATGTGGTATCTTTGCTAGAGCAGATTAACATGTCTTCTGGTAGCTGAGGCCACTGATTCAGCACAGGCCTTCTTTTCCAGCCCTGTCAGAAAAGAGCATCACAAGCAGTTCATATACATATGGAAAGGTCAAGATCATCCATCTGCATTTTTAGTCCTTGGCTGTGATAACACTTCTGTCCCTTTCATAACAGAGTCTGAAGATATCATGACCATGCAGACATCCATAGAACAGCACATTGACGCAGAACATCAATGGCATCATGTTAATTTTATTGAATAAGCAAGAAATAGATGGCATGATGATGTTCCAGAGTATGGAACATAGAGAAGGAAGAAAAGAAGTAAACTCTGAAAGGCAGGTTCAAATAGATTTCAGCAGGTTTTACACTGTAGTGAAGTCGCTCAGTCGTGTCCAACTCATAGACTGCAGCCTGCCAGGCTCCTCTTTCCATGGGATTTTCCAGGCAGGAGTACTGGAGTGGGTTGCCATTTCCTTCTCCAGGGGATCTTCCTGACCCAGGGATTGAGCCCAGGCCTCCCGCACTGCAGGCAGACTCTTTACCATCTGAGCCACCAGTAGGTGAAACCAGAAAGAAAGGAAGGAAAAAGAATAAATATCAAGAAACAAAAGGTAATAATTCAAACATCTAGCTTGTCTATTAGATGTGGCCTATTTTCACTGATTCAGAAAAGGGAAGGAAACCAGCAAGGTCAAAAGAATCTGAACAAACAATTGGGGGAAAAGAGAAAATTGGACTAAGGAGCAGTATTTTTTAACAAACTTATCCAGTTAAAAAGCACTCAGTAAATATAAACTTTTAACCTAGTGTGTTTTTTGTTTTGTTTTGTTTCCTTTTTCCAACTGAATGATGCTGCAGTAAAGGATTTTCACCGCAAGTTCATTTGCTGTGTTCAAATGATACAAACAATTTAGGGGTAAAGAGTAGAATACATAAAAACATCAGAATCAAAAAAATCACCACCATTACACATTTTTTAAATTTTAAACTTACATTTTAAAATCAAATTATGAAAAAAATCATGGAAGGGAATGAACAATGGTATATTGTCTCTTTCTTGATGGAAAATATGTTACTAGTGTGTATCCCCTGTGAAGTTCATTGTTCTAATTTCCATTATCCAAGGAGGAATTCTGTCCTTGAGGCTATCCAAAACCCTATTATGCTATGGTATTAGCAGCATCCTTGAGACTGAGACAAAAGCCAAGCTTTTTCTGTGTTCAGGTAATTGATCTACAAACACACAATAACAGGGTCATTACATTATTACCAGGTGTCCTGGGAGGGTGCCCACATGTTTCAACCAATGGGTCCTAAGATCAACATACTTACAATTGAGCAGGGTATGGGAACTTCTAGGTAAAAAGGTGCCAAAGTATAAGAAAAATTTCTAGTAATGGACCTTTCTGCAGTCCACACACACTTCAGATGAATTAAGAGTAAATTTCTAAGAGAATAAATCAAATCTAAATTTGATAATTTCATCTGCTTCTAGATTGCTCTTCTTTCCTACTGCTCCAACACTTACACTGTAAAAATATAAGGAGGAGAAAAATGACACTCATCTCAAGATCTGATTTTCTCTGCTTTCATTCATTTAACAGATAGAGACTGAAAGCTACTGGGTGCTGGCCTGTGCACCCCTCCCTGCCTTTAATAGGTCAGCAGTTGGCCTTACTGAGAGTAAGACGGGAGCTAGAGAATTTGTGCCAGCTTTATTTAACATCTTCCTTTTTTAAACTGTAGATTCAGATCTGACCATATGATTGCATAGTTATAAGCATTTTTTCTTCTGCATGAAATTGATCAGGCTCTTGTGGGACTTCTGGGCAGGGAAGCCCTTTTGTCCCTGGTTTCTCCTAGGGAACACACCTCCCACCACCATGACCTTCCCTGAGTTCCAAAGGGCAGATTCGAACAAGTACTAATCTGGGAAATGGCAACCCACTCCAGTATTCCTACCAGAAGAATACCATGGACAGAGATCTGGCTGGCTACAATCCATGGGGTTGTAGAGAGTCAGACATGATTAAGCACAGACAGAGTAATCTGGGAAGGGAATGGATATAAAGGCAAGGGTTCAGTTCAGTTCATTTCAGTCACTCAGTCATGTCCAACTATTTGTGACCCCATGGACTGTGCACGCCAGGCCTCCATGTCCATCACCAACTCTGGGAGCTTGCTCAAACTCATGCCTACTGAGTCAGTGATGCCATCCAACCATCTCATGCTCTGTCGTCCACTTTCCTCCTGCCTTCAATCTTTCCCAGCATAAGAGTGTTTTCCAGTAAGTCAGTTCTAAGCATCAGGTGGCCAAAGTATTGGAGTTTCAACTTCAGCATCAGTCCTGCCAATGAATATTCAGGACTGATTTCCTTTAGGATTGACTGGTTGGATCTCCTAGCAGTTCAAGGGACTCTCAAGAGTCTTCTCCAACACCACAGTTCTAAACCATCAATTCTTCGTCTCTCAACTTTCCTTATAGTCCAACTCTCACATCCATACATGACTAATGGAAAAACCATAGCTTTGACTAGATTGACCTTTTTCAGCAAAGTAATGTCCCTGCTTTTTAATATGCTGTCTAGGTTGGTCATAGCTTTTCTTCCAAGGATTAAGCATCTTCTAATTTCATGGCCACAGTCACCATCTGCAGTGACTTTGGAGCCCAAAAAAATAAAGTCTGTCACTGTTTCCATTGTTCCACCATCTATTTGCCATGAAGTGATGGGTCTGGATGCAATGATCTTAGTTTTTTAACATTGAGTTTTAAGCCACATTTTTCACTCTCCTCTTTCACTTTCATCAAGAGGCTCTTCAGTTCTTCACTCTCTGGAGAGTGAGGAGAAGGGAACAACAGAGAATGAGATGGTTGGTGGCATCATCAACTCAATAGACATGAGTTTGGGTAAACTCCAGGAGCTGGTGATGGACAGTGAAGCCTGGCATACTTCAGTCCATCAGGTCACAGAGTTAGACACAACTGAGCGACTGAACTAAACTGAGCCATTTCAATTTCCAAGAGAGGAGACTCACCCAGAATATATGAGTTCTTTCACTTCAACTTAAAGTTTTCCTTAAAGTATCTACTATTATGATGTAAAAAACTTCCAAAGTAAAATACTTTAGTATCCCTGCCTTAGATACAACTGAGTCACTCTATGATATTAAGAAAGTTCACAAAGCCTAAATAACATGATATCATTCTGGAGCCTTAGATATTAATTTTGACAAAGGATGACAAGGTGGCATTTTGGGACTCCAGATTCCCACTCCTTGGCATGTAATCCTTTGTATCATCAGAACTGGGAAATACCCCATATCACATGAATAGGAGACACAGTCTCCATGGAAATAGAACCACTAGTGAAATCTCTTCTCAGTTGAGTGATTTTGCCATTCTGTGAAAATGCTCTACATTAAATGCTCTGATAGATGATATAAGGAAAATGTATGTACATTTTAATACTCTTAGAATTTCATTCTTTAGAAGAAATCCCATGGCAGAGGAATAACCATGTTTTTATTGGCATATTTCCATTTACAAACTAAATTGCATATCTGCAATTACAACCAGCACTACCATATTGTCACCCTGCTTATTTAACTTATATGCAGAGTACATCATGAGAAACGCTGGGCAGGAGGAAGCATAAGCTGGAATCAAGATTGCTGGGAGAAATATCAATAACCTCAGATATGCAAATGACACCACCCTTATGACAGAAAGCGAAGAACTAGAGAGCCTCTTGATGAAAGTGAAAGAGGAAAGTGAAAAAGTTGGCTTAAAATTCAACATTCAGAAAACTAATATCATGGCATCTGGTCCCATCACATCATGGCAAATAGATGGGCAAACAGTGGAAACAGTGAGAGACTTTATTTTGGGGGGTTCCAAAATCACTGCAGATGGTGACTGCAGCAATGAATTTAAAAGACACTTGCTCCTTGGAAGAAAAGTTATGACCAACCTTGACAGCTTATTAAAAAGCAGAGACATTACTTTGCTGAAAAAGGTCCATGTAGTCAAAACTACGGTTTTTTCAGTAGTCATGTACAGATGTGAGAGTTGGACTATAAGGAAAGCTGAGCACCAAAGAATTGATGCTTTTGAACTGTGGCATTGGAGAAGACTCTTGAGAGTTCCTTTGACTGCAAGGTGATTCAACCAGTCAATCCTAAAGGAAATCACTCCTGAATATTCATTGGAAGGACTGATGCTGAAGCTGAAACTCCAATACTTTGGCCACCTGATGCAAAGAACTAATTCATTGGAAAAGACCCTGATGCTGGGAAAGATTGAAGGCAGGAGCTGAAGGGGACGACAGATGAGATGCTTGGATGGCATCACTGACTCAATGGACATGAGTTTGAGTAAACTCTGGGAGTTGGTGATGGACATGGAGGCCTGGCGTGCTGCAGTCAATGGGGTTGCAAAAAGAGTCGGAAACAACTGAGCGACTGAACTGAACTGAACTGAACCCTAGTGGGGCCTGCAGATCCTTGCAATTCCTTTCGGTGTTCATTAGTTAGCAACAATTATACCCTAATCTGCAATGCAAGATCTTTCAGTTATATAATGCTTTTAGTTTATACAGTGCTTTGTAATTTTACTCTAATAAGCTCACTCATTATTTTCAATGATATAAAAGTTTACTTTCTGGATGGCAAAAACTTTCTACACAACCTTGATGAAATAGAAAAATAATGAACCTTATATAATAATTAATTAAGAATTTAGGTTTAGCCACTTAAATATAGCCACTTAATATAAAAATTAAAAGGTTTCTCTTGTGGCTATATCAGCTCCTCAAGGGTTTGCAATATTTTGCTTTCCACTAATTACAGCCTATATCAAAAGGACTAAAATTATTTAATTTAATCATTAACTATTTAATATTGAAATTAATATAACCTATGTTTGGTTATATTTAATGAATTCTTAATAAGAAAGTCTTCCCCATGCCTTAATTTAAACTTTCCCCTCTTCCTCATCACCTCTGTACTTACCACACAGGCCAGGCGGGCAGTGCAGTAGAGACAGGAACCCAAGGAGGCGCAGCGCGGGGAAAATCCTCTGCAGCCTGGGGGACATGTTAAAGAATCTCAGTAGCACAGCCCTGAGACTCACTGTTCTCAGACCCTGAGTCAGGGTGAAGTGAAAGCTCTAAGTCGGTGGTAAGTTGGTGCCTGACTCAAGGAACTCAGACTGGGGAAGTCCACTGCTCTGAGTTACTAAAGGGAAGAAGCAAAATTGAGGAGACCAAGTACTGGACAAGACTGGAGGGGAGCAATCCAATAAAGCTCAAGTCTTAGGGAGAACGATAACAGTGAGAGCTCTCTAGGGGTCTATGGGTATTCACAATTGCAACCCCATGACTTTCTCACTGTTGCGGGGAGCACTTGTTGGCTTATCTACCCATAAACATCATTTCTCTTTGAGGAATCAAGAAAAACTAGGCAAATGATAGTGAGCCAGTTCCTTCATGGAACAGGGTGAGATGCCAAGGTGTGTTCTATGCCATCCCTCAGTGGTATGAAACCTTCATTCACTAGTGTGTATTCTCAATAGGAAGATAGGATGAAAAACAGATTTATGAAGTCTCTTCCTAAATATTTCACAAGACTAACTGGAATAAAGCCTATAATTGTGAAAAAACAAAAATACAGTCCAAACAACAATTAGTCCCTCAATTTTTAAGTTTCCTTGAGTATCTTTGGCACCAAATTAATCAACGTTGGGGTTACACTCATCAAAAAGCAAAGGGAAACTTCTCAGAGTAGTTTTTTATAGCACAAATAAAGGAAAATTAAATGATAAAGAATTAAGCATTATAAACGGGCATGACAATTTCAAGAATTTCTGCATGTCACTAGGTAAAGACCTTCCAGCCCAGCAATATATCTCTGACAAAAGCACTAGATGATAAATTGTAAAGGGCTTTTTTGTTAACCCCAGGACTAGTTAAGACTGACCTATTAAAAAAGGAGTCTTTCACTCATAATTTCTTTTTCCAGCATCTGCAAAAGATACAGGTGAAGTTATCAACCTGAATTTCACGTTGTTCCCTGGACCATGTGCTTGAAGATACATAGATATGTTTGAAGATACATAGATATTCATTCACAGAAGATGGTGAACACTGGAAAATGTCCCCAGATGACCTTCACTATTCAGTTGAACTGTAAAGAGTGCAAAAATGGTCATATATCAAGCTGCTTAACTCTCAAAAATAAAGAGGAACATTCCCCAGAAATAAATGGGTAAGCTCCTCTAAAATATTGATGACAGCACAATTAATTAAGAGGAACTAAATTAAATCTAAGTATGCCAGATATGTCAGATAAAATAGTTTAAATAATTTAACAGGAGGTTGTTATTTTTTCAGAAAAGTTTCTGCTTATTAATCATATTCCAAACTTTTACATAAGTTATTGCAGTTAATTTTTTAAAGCAATCCTGTAACACAGATGGTATAGTCACATTTTACAAATGAGGAAATTGGTTCAGGAAGACTGAGTATACTTCCTAAAGCCTTCCTCATCAGCGGCCAAGTCAGATTCTGAACCCAAGACTATCCTAAATCCCCAGGCCTTTTCACTATGCCAAACTATTTTCTATCTAATGGAATTAGACTACAAAGTTATCTTGCACCGAAACTAGTACCTATCATTTAGAAGAATATGTCTAGGAGTCCTCTGTTTCTACTATGGTGGGAAAGACCCCAGACTGCCCTTCTCTCAGGAGACCAGATCCCTATATGACCTACCAAGAATTAATGCTCAAATAGGACCCAGTAACAGGCCTCAGGGGCTTCTCTTGTGGCTCAGCTGGTAAGGAATCTGCGCACAATGCAGGAGACCTGGGTTTGATCCCTGGGTTGGGAAGATCCCCTGGAGAAGGGGAAGGCTACCCACTCCAGTATTCTGGCCTGGAGAACTCCATGGACTGCATAGTCCATGGGGTAGCAAGGATTTGGACAGGAGTGAGTGACTTTTACTTTCACTTTCAAAGGCTTCAGGGGCTTCTCGGGTGCCTCTGTGGTAAAGAACTGGCCTGCAGGGCGGGAAACGTGAGTTTGATCCCTGGGTTGGGAAGACACCCTGGAGACAGAAATGGTAACCCACTCCAGTTTTCTTGCCAGTTTTCTCCCCATGGACTGAGGAGCCTGGAGGTCTATAGTCCATGGATACAAAAGAGTCAGACACAACTTAGCAACTGTATCTCCGATCCTGCTCATGATACCAACTGTCTCTCTGCATTTCACTGTGCATACTGTTCGCTGAACCCAGGGTAGGCAAGGCTCCAGCTAAGAGGCGGGAAGAAGACCGGAGGAGCCAGTAGGAACTGCAGACACGCTTATTCTCCCCTGGCAACAGCCGTAGCAAAGCCTGACACAACACAGCCTCTCTCCTGCTGGCACAGCGGCCGCAGCAGTATTCTCTCCCGGCTGATGCAGCAGCGGTAGCAGTAGACTCGCTATAGTCTCTCCTCTAGTGGCTGACCCAACGTACACAGCCGTGACGCAGCAGTAGGCTGCCGCTTTCTAGGTGGAGCTCACACATCCAACAGCACAAAGTAGCTCGTGGCCAAGCGAGTACCTCGTGATGCTCATGCGCAGTGTTATAAGTGAGCTCAGCTGTTACATAGTCATGATTTACAAAACAAAGGGCGAGAGAGCCTGACCACTGCCATCTTGGCTACCTTGCTCTCTCCCCACACTCCAACCCTTCAGGGTCTCTCGCCTCACATTCTACATGCGGTCCATCTTCTGTGATATTCCCTTGGCAAGTAACACTGACCCTAGGATTTACATCTTGCAACAGCATTAGCTACAATGAACAGTTACATCCCCAGTACACAGCAAAGCCCAATCACCTGGAACTCACGTTGTAGTCCTCGCCCTCATGGGGCTAGAAGAGCCACCCACTGCATGTGGAGTGCCTCTGTCTTCCATAGCCAAGTCCAATCCACTATCTCGGCCTGTGAGACTGCATAAAAGCCTCTGCAGGGGCAACTCCATCCCTGCAGGATTTCTCACTAAGGATCTGCAGACCCCCCACAGGCACCAGGCCCACCCGTTCAAGGAAGGGATTTTTGTGGCATTCACAGCCCACTCGCATGATTACACTCTTCTAAATCTGAGGACACAGCCTTTACAGCACACTCTGCACAAATTCACTGATATGCACAACCGCGTCACCCAGGTGGGACCCCTGCAAGCTCGGCCCCCTTCAGGGATCTCCACACTTTCACAGTGGTGTCTTGCATGCCATCCCTCTACTTCTCTCAGTAGGACCTACAAACCCCCCACAGGTGCTGGGCCCACCCCTGCGTCCCGAAGTCGCAAAAGCCATGCTGCCAAAGGTTCCCTGTGCATTTGCTGAAACTTCTTACCTGAGTTGACCAACTCCTCCTGAGTATATGGTTGATATGTGGTGAACTCAGTCGCCTTGGGGGACCCTTGAGGGTGTCCTCCCTGGGCCATAGGCTGCTCACACTTCACTTTCTGCTGGCGATCCATAACATTCGTCATCACCATCACTTACCACCTCGCAGTCAGAGATGCTGGGCTCTTCAGGGCCACAAGGTTCTTGCTGTAATGCCAATGTGCATTGCTCTAGTTCTTCCAAGCCTCTCTGCACATTGAGCACCGGTGCAGCATCGCCTACGGCACGATCCATATTCGCCTTCAGGATAGTCAGGAAAAACCACCCCACGGTGTCAGCAGCAGTCCAAGACACCTTATTCAGCAAACAGGAACTCTCCGCCTGTAACGCCTATAGTGCCTGTAACCCGTCCACTGCTTCCCAGTCTTCCACCGGAGCTGAAGACAAAGTACCACACACTATATGGTGGCCGCTGGCTTCCTCCTTTCAGTGGAACCTCAGGCTCCCCCACCCACTGTGTATCCTGCCAACTCTTCTTCTGAGGAGCATCAGGCTCCTCTACCCGCTGGGTATCCTGCAGACCATGCCAACTGTATTGCTCTTCATCCTGTTCACGGTGCCGGTTATCTTGCTGTTCACACTGTCCGCACTGTTCTCTGAAACCAGGGGAGGCAAGGCTCCAGCCAAGAGGCTGGAAGAAGATTGGAGGAGTTGGCAGGAACTGCAGACATGTTTATTCCCTACAGGCAAAGCCTAACACATAGCCAAGCCTAACACAACACAGCCTCTCTCCTGCTGGCATAGCGGCCATAACAGCATTCTCTCCTGGCTGATGCAGCAGCCAGAGCAGTAGACTCGCTACATTCTCCGCTCTCTGGCTGACCCAATGGACACAGCCGTGAAGCAGCAGCAAGGCCGCCACCTTCTAGGTGGAGCTCACGTATCCCTACCTCCTGACGCGCACACGTGCAGTGCTATAAGTGAGCTCAGCTGTTACTTAGTGGTTATTTACAAAATGAGGGGTCAGACAGCCTGACCATGCCATCTGGGCTAATTTTCTCTCTCCCCACAGCAACTAAACAACAACAAACCACAGGCCTCAGTCTCCACATAAGCTTAAAGAAGGGTTTGGAAGTAGAATGGGATCTAATATTTTTAGTTCAGAAATTCTAAGTTTGTGCAAAAGAGTGAAGAAAATACGTTTTTGTTTTCTTAAATAAAGGGTAGGAAGGACAGGGACAGGTCTTAAAAAAATGTTTTAAGCCCAACTCTCCATGAAAAGATCACCTCAACATCTGCTAAATAAACAAAATATATGATGAATAAGAATTTGCTGTTTGCCTTAGTCTGATAACAAGCAGTTCTTGAGAAAGGATTTGAGTGTAATAAATGTATCTGATAGGTAATTCTAGAAAGCATCATTAAAGGAACAGCGATGTAAAAATGGAACGGAAGAAAAGGAATACAGCTTGCATTGGTGAGCAGGCATGTTCTGGCAGGGATTGAAGTAGGGAGTAGAGGTTGTAGGGAGGGATGTAATTTGGTATAGCCACTTTGGAAAACTGCTGAACAAATACATACATATCTCTTATGATCCAGCAATTCCATCCTTAGGTATTTGTGCAACAAGAACACATACGTTCAGCAAAAGATACATGAAGAAATGTTCATAACCAAGAAAATTGAAAATAAATGTCCATTAAAAATAGAATAAATATGTAAATTGTGATATAATTATACAACAGTGAAATGCTTAATAGAAATGGAAATGAATGAACCTTAACTGCATACAACATAGATGAATCTCACAAATACAATATTTAGTGGGAAAAGTTGTGAAAGAAAGAATGCACAGTATATTATTCCATTTCTGTAAAGTTAAATAACATAAAACCAATTTGTGCTGCTAAAAGTGAGAAAAGTGGAATCCTTGACAGGGATAGAGCTGTGAGTTAGTAACTAACAAGTGGGCAACAAAGGACTTCTGTACTTTCAGTGGTTTTTTTTTCCCCCTTTGGTTTCTAGTTACAGAAATGTTTTATTTTGAGAATCCAAAAAGTTTTGTGCCCTATTCTCTTGATAAAGAGCAGGTAGATTTTGGATATGTTGAGATATGGAGTAAAAGCATTCAAGCAAAAGTAACTGCATAAACACCTTTTGAAGTTCCTGGCTTGCATTCTTTCTGAGGTACAAAAAAAAAGGAACTTAGTTGCAGACATTTGTGGATTTTTGTACTAGAGATGTGTCATATTCTATATGACATACTAACTAAGATGACTTTTGAGTCCATGAGCAGTCATTAGTTAAATCCATTTCATCTAGTCAAGGTCATTTTTAAATTTTTATTTATTTTTAATTGAAGGATAATCACAATATTGTGTTGGTTTCTGCCATACATCAACATGAATCAGCCATAGGTATAAAGGAGGTCATTTCAATTGTTACAACAAAAGACTTGCATGTCCTCCAAGCAGCATGTAGCCAAAACAATCAGATGTTTGCCTGTTGTTTTCTAGGGATGCGGAGTCAGTTGCATCTGGTTGGACCTGCGCTGGTTGACACTGAATAGGACCACTGACCCTCCAACTGGGCAGGCACTAGTGTCCACGTGATGACATTTTGAACATGCAGAGGCCCTTAGCTTAGGTGTACCTGTGTAGATGACAATTACTATGCCTTTTCCCAATCGCCTTTCCCCACACTCCACACGCTCCCTGTGCCTCATCCCTCCCAGCTTCTCCGTTCTTTATTTCGTAAATACCCAAGCCCTGTGCCTTCAGGGAGGTGGGTTTGAGATGTGTTCTCCTTGTAAGCTTTGGTTTGCTGTGCATGGAACAACGGACATGGCACAATAACAACAACAGAGACAATGTGATATTTGAAAAATGCTTATTTAACCAACCAGTGCTTCAAGTCTAGAAGATTAAATATTTGGATCACAAAAGTCTAGATAATCTAAAGTCACACATTTTCAGTAGCAATCATCATAATCCCAGCTCTCCAAGCCAAGACACTTATTACAACGAGTGATGGTGCTTAAGGAACAGCATATTTGTTGACCAGAGACTCTGTACGTTGATCTAAAGGCAAAAATAAGCCTTTTCTTTCCTCTTTTTAAGGAAATGTCTTAGTGATGTTCTTAAACTTGACTCTCTCCTTCCAGTTGTTTAAGAGGAGCTTTTATCAGGCAGCAAGTGCAAATGGGGGCTGATTGTCACTGTTTAAAGCTGCCACCTCAGGATGATTTTCAAAAAAGGTTCCCTCCACCCTGAAGGCTTTGCATGTGACTGGGATCAGCTCTAGCTCCAGGGCCCGGAGGTCTCCTGCTGCCCAAGGTCTGTA
The DNA here is from genome assembly GCF_963930625.1 of Muntiacus reevesi. Lineage (NCBI taxonomy): Eukaryota > Metazoa > Chordata > Mammalia > Artiodactyla > Cervidae > Muntiacus > Muntiacus reevesi. The sequence goes on along the minus strand of NC_089253.1, from coordinate 53,940,826 downwards.
GAAGAGGTGCATGTGGGGGCCACACAGCTGAGGATAGCCAAGCACCTAGAATGCTGCTGCCGTCAGGGCAAGGCCCAGGTCCGGGGGCGGGGGGCGGTTTAGTCGCTCAGTCGTGTCCGACTCTTGCGACCCCATGGACTGTAGCCTGCCAGGCTCCTCTGTCCATGGGTTTCTGCAGGCAAGAATACTGGAGGGGCTGCCATTTCTTTCTCCAGGGGGATCTTCCCCACCCAGGAATCGAACCCGGGTCTCCTGCACTGCAGGCAGTCTTTACCAACTGGGCTACGAGGGAAGTAAATGTACAGGGCATCTGCCTAATTCCAAGCCCCGACCTACACAAATGTGCATATTCTACTTAAAGAAATGGCTGGAAGAATTGGTGGGCTGGCCAGGTTATCCTTCAATAAAAAACATCTGGTCCTTAAAGACAGTTTATGCAGCTCTAGGGTCGTTTTCACATCTTGCAGGCTTGGGAGACACTGCCTGAAGTGTCTGCCTGTGTGCACTCTCAGACGTCCTAAAAGTGATTTAAAGAAAAGAGGAGGCAAAGGGGTCAGGATGATTTAAGAGGCATTACTGATAAATGCGAGCTTGTGCAGTGGATGGATAGATGAGTAGGATATCAAGAAAGATTGCATCCTAGCAAACGTGACCATTCAGGCCAAGCCCAAACCTGTTCTGAGCAGCAGCCAAGCAGAGGTGAAGAAGAAAAGATGCAGAGATGCAAAGGAGACCTAGAGCACCCCTGAAAGGACAACTGAGGAATAATTCTAATGACCAATAAGGAATGGAGCAAGCAGCGTTTATTATATAAAATGTAGAGCCAAGGGTAAGGATATGGGACTATGGGAACCCACCAAATCTAGCAGGGAAAGTTGCCTCTGCCAGCTCACCACAGTGCTTCAAGGTGGAAAGTGGTGGTAATTTTGGTGAGTTGTTTATACATCCTGACAAAATCAGATCTCACCTGTGCTGGCTGGGATGAATGCTTTGGGGGAGGCACAATTTTTAAGGTTTGAAAGCACAGGGACACACAATTGTGCAATTTACCCAGTGACATGTAGGCACAGTTGGGTGCCAGGTTGTATTCTCTGAGCAAGTGATACTCTGGGGACCGACCAAACTAAACCCAGGGTTACACTGGACGGTGACATTCTCAGATACAACATACTTTTCCTTATCCACGGACAGCTTTCTACTTTCTACTTCTGGCTTCAAACACGTAACTGTAAGGGAAACATATTTTTGAGCACACTGTTTCTCAATAAAAGGTGATGTAACAGCATTTAACAATCAGAATGATGAGAAAGTCTGTTCATAAGTTATACTGAGGTCTTGCAAGTTGTTCTACATTATCTTTCATTTTCATAATACAATAGTATTATAATAGCAATAATACAAGTTACAGTAGTAATAATTAACATTTGTTGAGCAAGTCCTTTCGTCAGTCATGTGCTAAATCCTTTACATGCCTTATCTCATTTAATTCCCACTACAACTCTGATCAGATACTACAAAGAAACTGTAAAACAATTTCCTCAGTATCACTTCACTTTTAGGCAGCAGAAACTTTGCTCTTAGTTGCTACACCCCACCAGCCTTGATCTACATATGGTCTTAGGTATGTACTTTTCATTTTTCAGGCCTCATAATCTTCCTGGGTTAAATGAAATTGTTAGCAAAATCACAAAAATACCATGGACATTGAAGGCAAGCCCATTTTTGACCCATCTTGTTACTGCAAGTTGACCAACCAGGAGCACCACCAGGTCATTGAAAATGGAAGGTCATGGGAAAATGGTAGCCATTATGATGGTCTGTGAAGATTTCTAACTCTTCATGATTTGGGAAGAGCCAAATCATTGGAAAAGACCCTGATGATGGGAAAGATTGAAGGCAAAAGGAGAAACGGGAGGCAGAGGATGAGATGGCTGGATGGTGTCACTGACTCGATGGACGTGAGTTTGAGCAAGCTCCGGGAGATGGTGAAGGACAAGGAAACCTGGAGTGCTGCAATTCATGCTCACTCAGTCATGGCTGACTCTTTGCGACAGCATGGATTGTAGCCGTCAGGTTCCTCTGTCTGTGGGATTTCCCAGGCAAGAATACTGGAGTGGGTTTCCATTTCCTACTCCAGGGATTCTTCCTGACCCAGGGCTGAACTCGCATCTCCTATGTCTCCTGCCTTGCAGGCAGATTCTGGGGTCTGCAGTTCACAGGGTCACAAAGAGTCACTAGTCAGATACAACTTAGTGACTGAATAACATAATTTGGGATTTAACACATGAAATTCCTCTTTCCTGAATAGTTGGAATTAACTCATGAGATTGTCATGAAAACTCTAGTGGAGCCACAAAGATATTCTCAGGTAAAGGAGTCTCTAGATACTCCGGAATATATGTAGACACTCTAGATACTCTGGAAAGATACCTGGGAACGGGTAGGAGTAGGTGCTTCTGAAAAGCCGTGAGCTGTGTTTTTGCAAGACAGGAGAGTAAAGTTTATGTGCAGTGTACCTGCCAATGACTTTTTAAAGTTTACCATGTGTGTGGCTTAAATGTTCAAGCTAGCTAAATAAAAGACAAATGTATGTGCTCCCTTTGATCAACAAGAAACGCTGCTCCCACTATTTTCTAATTCTGTCTTCTTACAGTGGACTGTGGGTGGAACCGGAGGAACCAGCTCCCCTTTCACCTCCTTGTCGTTGAAAAGGTGAAGGCGACTAGCATAAAGACTTGCAGAAGATTTTAGTCTCTCCAGTCAGAACATATACTTCATTACGTTCATATGTAGCTTTAGGATGAGAAGCTGTTAAAATCTCTTGCTAGTTCTGGCTAGTGAGATGTTGATAATGCAGAGGAGTATGCATGTGTAGAGGCAGGTATGCATGTGAGAAACTTCTGAGAGGAGACCTCTGTGTATTCCTCTCAATTTTGTTGGAAATGTAAAGCTCCTATAAAATGGTAAAGCTTTAAAAAAAAATTTTTTTAACTACAGTTACAGAAAAAAACCCTAAATGGAATGCTTAATCTTACAACAAATCAAGAGCATTAGTAGAACAAAATGAAAACTTTGAATAAGGTATGTAATATTATTTCAATGTTGATTTCCTTATTTTGATCATCTAATTGTGGTTATGTTAGATGTTAATATTGAAGGAATCTGAATGAACAGCATATGAAAATATTCTGTGCTGGTTTTCCAATTTTTTTAAGTCTGAAATTATCTCAAAATGAAAAAATTGTGGAATGATAAAGGATGTGGGACATCAGTGAACACTGTACAACTCTCTGAAATTATCTTGAAAATAGAACTGAAAACTGGGGTTTAGAGGATGGATGAGAATTTAAGGGATACAGAAATTTAACTGGACATAAGAGGAAAAGTTGAAAAGCAATGCAAAATCTTCAGCTTTTAAGTCTAATAAAAAATAAAATGTATATATAAAATATCTCCCTTTTAGTGTCCACAGGCACTTCTGGGAGGTGAACTGCAAACTGGGATGGTAAGAGAGAGAGAAAACTGTGAGTTCATAGTATCGGATTAACAGGACTCTCCTAAATTCAGGTGACTTATAGGAGATTTCATTCTTCCCATTCATATCCTTTTCTCAGGATAACTTGCCACAGCTCAAAAATATCTACTGCTTTTAAGCTGAGAAGCTGGAAGAAAACGTGTGTGAATATAAGCAATGTAGGCTGAGGGAATTCTCCCACTTGGTATGAAAGCATAAATTATTCACAGAAAGTCATGTTAAACTAGGATTGTTCTCAATAGACATCAGGCTGAAAAAAAGAAAATATTCAACTGTGAAAAATTATAAAGACTCTGAATAAGTGCAGGATTTCCAAACAAGCCTTAACTTACTCACAACTAAAATACCACCATAAGAGTCTAATTACTATATTTTACAACTTAGTAACTTACCTGTTGAAACAAGGAAAAGAAATGTTTGGGTAAAAACACTGGAAAGGAATTGTTTGCAGTTTCACAATTTTATATGAAAAATTACAATAAATTTAGAGGTGTGGGCATGCCAGAGGAAGGCCTATGTTGAAGCATAATTTCCTCCTAAGGTTAAAACTAAGTGAAAGGGATTTGGAAATGCTCTGTTTTCTAAAAATAAAATAAGTAGCACATGCAACAACACATAGACATCAAGAAGTCTCATTCCTCAGGTATAAAAGTTGGTTATCCCATCTAGCAGGCAACCTGAGCCAACTCAAGTGCTAGCTAAAGAAAAATGTAGAATGGGTGGTAGCAAAGGAAGATGATTTATATCAACTGTAGCCTCATGATCAGAGGTAACATGCAACTATCCCTCTCTTAGAGAGATTTTTGAGAGACTGCAGCCAGCTGGTTCTTTAAAGAGTCAGTGATAGGGTACAAGTAAAGTGAATGTGAAAGTGAAGTCGCTCAGTCATGTCTGACTCTTTGCAACCCCATTGACTGTAGCCCACCAGGCTCCTCTCTCCATGGGATTCTCCATGCAAGAATACCGGAGTGGGTTGCCATTTCCTTCTCCAGGGGATCTTCCCAACCCAGGGATCAAACCCAGGTCTCCCGCATTGCAGGCAGGCCGTTTAACCTCTGAGCCACCAGGGAACAAGTAAAAGGGGCATAAACGGGTTGGAGTGGTATAAATGCTTCTGCACCCACGTGACATCCCTTGGCCCACTTCTGATTACCGTCTCAGCCGGGGTATACAGTTTACACAAGCTTATGTTTATATGGATGGTGTTCTACAGAAAGCATTCACAGTAAATCTATCTTCCTGCCTTGGGCCTTCTCTGAAGCTGGAGAACTATAGTTGGAATTGACCAGGGGGCAGTTGCTGCCCTCAGGGCAACCCTAAACTGATGGGAGACAGAAAGCAGTGGATAAACACCCCAGTCTCCCATCCTTCAGACAGACAATTTTGAAAGGCATTCCTTACACTTCGTGGGCTCAAAGAATTGAGCACCTACTGTTCACAATACTTATCTTTTCCTTTTTCCCCTGTCTCCATGTCATCCTGCACGCCTGCTCCCCAAGATCCTAGTTCCCACTTTTGGAGCCAAGAGCATCCAAAATGAACCACTGGTACTCCAGTCACTTTGTCAAGCTTGGCTTTCAGAGTAACACAAACTATGGTACCCAATAATCTCTATCGTGTTGGTGTGAAGAATCTTTCACAATGATGACATTTCATTTCTTAACCTGATTAGAGACAGATATTTATAGCCCTAGGTACTCATTTCTTCTCCTTTCTGGCATTTAAACAAACAGATGAATCAGCAAGACTGAGTTAGAGCAAGAAATGTCACTAGACTTCAAAGATTCCCCTTTCTAAGTCAATTCCTCAACGTGGGAGCTTCCATCGTTACATAAATTTATAAAGGCTTCTTGCCCTCTTGACTTAAACAGAGCTTTGTAGGGTGGTGTCTCTCTTTACTGGAACATCGGCCACAATGCTTACACACTATATATGCAGGAAAAATGAGAAAATGAAGACTTTGAGGGGGATTTTATCAACTCTGCCATTTTCTCTTGCAAGAAAACTTTTCTTATAAGACTTTTTGTTTGTTTATGTTTTCCAACTGATAAACTTCGTTCTATAGCTCCTTGCATGGCACTAGTGGTGTTTATAGAATCTGCGACCACCTTTGGACAATATTTCTGAAAAGAACAACCACAAAGTCACCTGGTATTAAGTACCATGATCATTGGTGGAACCAAGTGGGACCATGTGAGAAATCTGTAGAATACTTGTGAAAAGTTGTCTCATTGTTCTTAACTTTTTTACATGCTGGCATTTCAGGCTTCCATGTGACATCTTCTTGGCATATACTTGTTCCATCAGGAGAAACAAGGTAATAGCCTCCATCACATGTTTATGAAATATGGTCCTCATTGGTATACTCACTCCTGTCAGGAAAACCTCTCTTTTCACTTATGATTCTAATAGTCTCCATCCCTTGTGTTGAGCAGTATACCTCTGATAGATAAAAAGTGATGCTCATGTTTAACAAAATCATCAGGGAGACATGCAAACCTGTCTCAGGAACTGATAAAATTGACAAGAAGTCAGCATGGAAATGGATGCAGATTTGAATAACACCATTAACAAATTCAAAAATTTCAAATTTGCACCCCAAAATTGCAAAATATACTTCTTTTCAAGTACATGCTAAACATTTGCAAAAAAATTACTTCATGCTTTGCAATGAAAGAAGTCTCAATAAATTTCAAGGGCTGAGATAATATAGACTACTGTTTTTTAAATTTTGACATTATATACTATTTATGAGCATTTATACTTATGTCATAACAGTTTCACTCTTGGATGTTTATCTGGCACACATCTGTGCACCCAGAGACATACAAGAATACTAAAAGTAGCATTGTTCTTAATAACTCTAAACTGGAAGCAATCCAAATGCCCATCAAGAAGAGAATGAATGACTCAATTATATATAAGTTACAAGGGAATAATAAACAGGTATAAAAATAAATATGCCAGAGCTTCAATCCAGAATACAAACATCACAAACATAATATGATCAAAAGAAGCAAAGTACAAAACACCAAATCATTTTGTTTATATAAAGCTCTAAAATGTGTAAGTCAGCAGAACATTTACCTTTGGATAGGAAAGTGACTGACGACTGGCTAATGCCATGGGGACACGTCTCAGTGGTTACATAGGTGTGCTACTGTGCTCGCCTCTGTGTGTTAGTCTTCAACAAAAGTGTTGAAAACTTAGGTGCTAAAGGAAGCCTGTATAAGATTTTAATTTTCAACATTTTTTCATGAGCAATAATAAATTCTTAATTCATCTTTTTGTGATCTTCCTTGGGGTTACCACATCCAGAATGATTGCAACTGCCTATTAACATATACCTCTTGGCAAAATTTTATTGACCCATATATATATATCTCTCTTCTCAAGGATGAAAAAATAAATATATTCAGAGTTTTATATCAGCTTTAGAGTTAATACACATGATGAAATTTAGTCATTGCTTGAGGTTAGGATTTTTTCTTCTTTTGTTGTAAAATTGAAGAGAAAGAATACTTTAAAACCTTTATTTGGATGTCTGGTTCTGATCAAGATAGAATAACAAGGATAGGATTCACTCTCAGCCTGGAACAATTTTAAAAAGGCAAAGGGGAAAAAGACAAACTAAGTGAAATAATGTTTTTTGACATTAAGTATCAAGCAATACAAGACATTGGTCCCTCATACTGAGGAAGCAAATGAGAAAAACTATCTGATGGTCACAGTCTGAGAGTTTTCAGGCTTCAACACAGAGAAGGGAGAACCAAGACAGAAATTCTGCCTCTCCCTGAAGGTCGTTAAGGAGTTAAGGAAACAGAGATGGGAGTCCAGAGAGGTCAGTGTTCACAGGGCAGAGTGACGAAGAGAAAATGTCTGATCAGAGACAGAGCATTGCAGATCTTCAGAGTATCCCTTCAAGTTTTCAGCTACATGTTAAGTTTCAGCTGCATGTAAGCAAATAATCAACAAAGAACCCCAAAGAGCAGACAGAACAATATCTATATCCACTCGGGCCTGAATATTGTTCATTTTACCACCAGATAGACTGGAAAGCCTCATTTTGTGGGGAATTGATAAAATAATCAGAATAATATTATCTCTGCAGGGGGCTTATCTGATCCCTCTAGACAAAGGTAAAAAGCAAGCCTCAGGATGATCAGCTTCTGAATAGTCTAACTGCATCCCAGACTAAACTCAAGGATATTTTCAACAAATGCAAAAATATCCAGCACCAAAACATCACATTCCAAATGTCTGGTATTCAACTTTAAAACTACTACAAATACAAAGAGGCAAAGAAAATATAACACATAATGAACAGAAAACTCAATCAATAGAAACAAACCCTTAAATGACACATGTGAAATAATTAGAAAATAAAGACACTAAAGTGGTTATTATAACTATATTTCACATATTTAAGTATATAGAGGAGAGATTGAGCATGTTAAGTGGAGACATTAAAAATATTTTAAAAGACCCAACTTAAACTTTTAGAAATAAAAACTTGTAGTTGAGAGGTCTCACATAACAGATGAGTGTTTGAAAGTAAAAAAAGAAAAAAGTTAGTCAGATTTACATTATATTAGACACCCTAAAAGAAAAGATTAAAAAATTTGAACACACAGCAATTATTAAAAATGAAATACCAAGAGATCAAAAGACTGGGAAAAAAAGAATCAGAGCTACAATGAATTGTGAAGCAATTTCAGGTGGTTTCATATATGCATAAGCAGAGCCCCTGAAAGAAAGAAGGGAAGAGAGGTGAAAAATATTTGAGTAAATAATGGTTATAATTTATCAAGTTTTGTGAAAATTATTAACCCATAGATTAAATAAACTCAACAAACTCCAGTGACAAGGAACAAAAAGAAAACTGAATGACGATACAACATATCAGAATCAAATTTCTTAAAATCAAAGATAAAAAAAATTTTTTTTAATCTTTCTAAAGAAAAAAGACACACTAAATACAGAGGAGCAAAGAACAAGGCTGACAACAAACATCTTGTTGGAAAAAGGTGTTGTATGATTTCACTTATATGTGAAATATAAAAACCAAACAAACTATATGAACAAAACAAACATGTGGATGCAGAGAACAGAGTAGCAGCTACCAGAGGAAAAGAGACGGGGGGAGGGCAAAATTGGGAAAGACACCACTGTATGGTGATGAATGTAAACCTGAATTCTGGTGGGGGGCATGCTGTAATATGTGCCAAAGCTGAAATATACTATTGCATACAGCAAACATATAATGCTATAAACCAATGATACCTCAACAAAAGTTAAAAAAAAAAAAAGACAATAGGGACTTCCCCAGTGATCCAGTGGTTAAGAATCTGCCTTTCAACACAGAGAACTCAGGTTCAAGCCCTGTTTGGGGAACTAATATCTCACGTGCAATGCAGCAAGTAAGATCTCCCCCCACACTCCACAATTACTGAGCCTGCACACTTGGGAGCCCACATGTAATATCAAGAGAGAAGCCTGGCCACCACAGCAAAAAGGTCCCACATGCCACAGCAAAGGGCCCACTTGCTGCAACTAAGACCAAATGCAGCCAAATAAATATTTTTTAAAAGAAGATAATAGAAGCAATATTTTTAAAGTAGCAAAAGAAAACAACAATCAATCTAGAATTCTCTATTCAGAACAAATATCTTCCAAACACAAAAGCAAAGTAAATATTTTTCAAACGTTTAAACCTAAAAGAATTGATTACCAACATGTCTAAATTATAAGAAATATGGTGGAAGCAATTCAAGCAAAAGGAAGATGATACCAGATGGAAATCTGTATCTACACAAAGGATGAAGAGCATCAGAAATGGTAAATATGTAAAAGTTTTTCCCTTAACGTGTCCTTCAGTCAGGAAATAGCTGAACATCTGTGGGATATTTATACCATGGAATACTATTCAGCAATAAAAAGGAATAAATTATTGATGTACATAATCACATCTATCAATTTGAAAATAATTGTGCTGAATGAAAAAAACCTTACAAAAAAGCACATAATTTCATCTGTTTAAGATTCTAGAAAATGTGAACCAGTCTACAAAAACAGAGCAGCGATTTTCTGGGGGCAGTGAGGGAAGGGCAGAGGAAGGAATCACAAAGAAGCACGAGAAAGCTTTCAGACAGATCAATACATTCATTACCTGACTGTACTGACAATTGCAAAAGTGCAAACGCATGTCATATTGATAGACTCACATACTCTACATGCATGTGTTTTATTGCATGTCAATAAAAAAATAAAGCTGTAAAAAAAATACCTAATTTGAAATGTTCTGAAAAGCTGACATAAGGGAAATGTAAATAAATATATATTTATTTTTTTAATTTTAATTGAAATGTATTTGATTTACAGTGTTATGTTAGTTTCAGGTGTATAATAATAATCATTCAGTTATACATACACACACAGACACAAATGTACATATATTAATATGCATCAAACAAATATACTTTTTAAAGCTGTAGAAATTTTCTCTCAGATAACACTTTCCCACACTAGATTTCTTTTTATTTTTTTCTTTTTATTTTTTTTTAGATTTCTTTTTAAATAATTTAGAATAAAATACTCCAGCTCTCTAATTGAAAATAAATCTATAAGCCTTAAAATGTCATAGTAATACCTGACATTTATATCAGGTTATAATTTACCCATAAATATCATCAATTAACAATATATGGATATAGCACATTTGTGACAACTTGGACATACAACTTCTCATTTTATGATTCATAGATGGTAAAAAGTTTTTTGTTTTTAGCATAGCAGTCAGTGAAACTTTAAACCTAACTTAGAAAACAAATATATTTTTAAGCATCTGTGAGCATTATTTATATATGAGAAACTAATATATTAGCTGTTTTCTCTATTCATTAGGGTAGATTCCTCCAAAGATCCTATTTATTCACCCCCCTATTCTTCTTTAAATATGCTTTTAATTTTGTCTTTTTATTAATAAAATATGCCCTATTTTTCCCAATAGAATTAGTCATATTATTAATACCATTCTTTTCAAATGTATTTAGTTAATTCCTGATTTTGAATATTGATTTCTCAATAGGTTGATCTAAACCAGGACTGCTCATTATTTGACTCTACATAATACATTAAAATCTAACTGTGTGGAATCCATGTAATCTGGGCCTCCATGATGTCACTTACAGAATGACAGAATCCTTGTCATCTGAGTGGAGTTATTTTCCTCATTTCCTGACATCCCTATCTAAGACTGGAAGAGCATCCACCGATCCCTCACCTCCTTGCTCACTTTCCCCAAAGGACAAGGAGTTTGAGGAAGAGACGGCGGGGGCATCTCATAGGTGAAAAAGTCTCTACATTTCTGGCCAAGGCTTCCTTCCTTCTATGGCAGGACCTAACTCCTGAGACTATGTTCCCTAGACTAGATAGGGAGGCCCAGATCTTGCCTAAAGGGGAATTACAATAGAAGTTGTAGTGTGCCCCAGATACTATAACATTGTCACCAGGAACTTCATGATCTGAGCTTGAATGTTGCCCCCACTTAGCTCTTGGATTTTGCTTTATTCCCCTACTGAATATGATGCCAAAGGCACACATGGATTGAAGAGAGGATACACGTCTGTCATGTAGCCCCTTCATGGAACACAGCCTTGTTCTCTTGGTGAAAAGATTTGCCTAACTCAGTGAAATGCTAAGCCATGCCATGCAGGGCCACTCAAAACAGGAGGTCTAGTGAAGAGTTCTGACAAAAAGTGAGCTACTGGAGAAGGAAGTGACAATCCACTCCAGTATTCTTGCCATGAGAACTCCAGGAACAGTATGAAAAAGCAGAAAGATATGACACCAGAAGATGAGCCCTTTAAGGGTGGAAGCTTTTCAGTATGCTACTGGGGAAGAGTGAAGGGCGGTTACTAATAGCTCTAGGAAGAATGAAGTAGCTGGGCCAAGGCAGAAATGATGCTCCGTTGTGGATGTGTCTGGTGATGAAAGTAAAGTCCAGTGCCATAAAGGACCTATTGCACAGGAACCTGGAATGTTAGGTCCATGAATCAAGGTAAATTGGATGTGGTCAAACAGGAGATGGCAAGAGTGAACATCGACATCTTAGGAATCAGTGAACTAAAATGGATGGGAATGGGTGAATTTAATTCAAAAAGTGAAAGTCACACAGTTGTGTCCAACCCCATGGACTATACAGTCCATGAAATTCTCCAGGCCAGAATACTGGCGTGAGTAGCCTTTCCCTTCTCCAGGGGATCTTCCAAACCCAGGGATAGGACCCAGGTCTCCCACGTTGCAGGCAGATTCTTTACTAGCAGATCTGCAAGGGAAGACCTTAATTCAGATGACTATTCTATCTACTACTGTGGGCAAGAATCTTTTAGAAGAAATGGAGTAGCTCTCATAGTCAAACAAAAGAGTATGAAATGCAGTACTTGGGTGCAATCTCAAAAGCAAAAGAATGATCTCAGTTTGTATCCAAGGCAAACCATTTAGTTTCAGAGTAACCCAAATCTATGCCCCAACCACTAATGCTGAAGAAGCTGAAGTTGACTGATTCTATGCAGACCTACAACACTTTCTAGAACTAACATCAAAAAAACGATGTTTTTTTTCTTCATAGAATGCAAAAGGAGGAAGTCCAGAGATACCTGGAATAACAGGTAAGTTTGACCTTGGAGTACAAAATGAAGCAGGGAAAAGGCTAACAGAGTTTTGTCAAGTGAACACACTGGTCATAGCAAACATCTTTTCCAACAACCCAAAAGATGACTCTGCACATGGACATCACCTTATGGTCAGTACGGAAATCAGACTGATTACATTCTCTGCAGCCAAAGATGGAGAAACTCTATCAGACAGTAAAAACAAGACCTGGAGCTGACTGTGGTCCACAGCATGAACTCCTTGTTGTAAAATCCAGGCTTAAATTGAAGAAAGTAGGGGAAACCACTAAGTCATTCAAGTACGAACTAAATCAAATCCCTTATGATTATACAGTGGAGGTGATGAATAGATCTAAGGGGTTAGATGTGGTAGAAAGAATGACAGAAGAACTACAGACAGAGGTTCATAACACCGTATAGGAGGCAGTGACCAAAACCATCCCAAAGAAAAATCAATGCAAAAAAGCAAAGTGGTTGTCTGAGGAGGCCTTACAACTAGCTGAGGAAAGAAGTGAAGTAAAACGCACAGGAGAAAGGGAAAGATATACCCAACTGAATGCAGAGTTCCAGAGAATAGCAAGGAGAGATAAGAAAGTCTTCTGAAATGAACAATGCAAAGAAATCAAGGAAAACAATAGGATGGGAAAGACGAGAGATCTCATCAAGAAAATTGGAGTTATCAAGGGAACACATGCAAGGATGGGCATGACAAAGGACAAGAATGGTATGGACCTAACAGAAGCAGAGAGATTAAGAAGAGATGGCGAAAAATACACAGAAGAACTATACAAGAATGATCTTAACAACCCTGATAACCATAAAGCTATGGTCATTCATCTAGAGCCAGATATACTGGAGTGTGAAGTCAAGTGGGCCTTAGGAAGCATCACTATGAACAAGGCTAATGCATGTGATGGAATTCCAACTGAACTATTTAACATCCTAAAAGATGATGCTGTTAAAGTGCTGCACTCAACATGCCGGCAAATTTGAAAAATTCAGCAGTGGCTATAGGACTGGAAAAGGTCAGTTTTCATTCTAATCCCAAAGAAGGGGAGTTCCAAAGAATGTTCAAACTACTGAACAACTGTGCTCATTTCACATGCTAGCAAGGTTATGCTCAAAATACTTCAAGCTGGGTTTCAGAAGTATGTGAACTGAGAACTTCCAGATATACAGGCTGGGTTTTGAAAAGGCAAGAGGAACCAGAAATCAAACTGCCAGCATTCAGTAGATCATAGAGAAAGCAAGGGAGTTCCAGAAAAACATCTACTTCTGCTTCAGAGTCTATACGAAATCCTTTGACTGTGTTGGTCACATCAATCTACGTAAAATTCTTAAAGAGATGGGAATATCAAACCACCTTACCTGCCTCCTGAGAATTCTGTATGTGGGTCAAGAAGCAACAGTTACAACCAGACATGAAACAATCGAATGGTTGAAAACTGGGAAAGGAGAATGACAAGACTGTATATTGTCACCCTGCTTATTTAACTTACATGCACAGTACATAATATGAAATATCAGGCTGAATGAATCACAAGCTGGAATCAAAACAACCTCAGATATGCAGATGATACCACTCTAATGGCAGAAAGTGAAGAGGAACTAAAGAGCCTCTTGATGAGGGTGAAAGAAGAGAGTGAAAAAGCTGACTTTAAACTCAACATTCAAATAACTAAGATCACAGCACCTGGTCCCATCATTTCTTGGGCAAATAGATGGGGAAACAATGGAAACAGTGACAGACTTTATTTTCTTGGGCTCCAAAATCACTGTGATCAGGGACTGCAGCCATGAAGTTAAAAGACGCCTGCTGCTTGGAAGAAAAGCTATGACAGACTGAGACAGCATATTAAAAAGCAGGGACACCGCTTTGCCAACAAAGGTCCACATAGTCAAAGCTATGGTTTCTCCAGTAGTCATATATGGATGTGAGTGTTGGTCCATAGAGAAGACTGTTTGCTCCTTCTGTTCGAAATTTGATGCTTTCGAATTGTGGTGCTAGAGAAGACTCGAGAGTCCCTTGGCCTGTAAGGAGACCGAATGAGTCAATCCTAAAGGAAATCAACCCTGAATATTCATTGGAAGAACTGTGGCTGCAGCTGAAGCTCCAATATTTTGGCCCTCTGATGTTAAAAGCTGGTTCATTAGAAAAGACCTTGATTCTGGGGAAAACTGAAGGCAAAAGGAGAATTGGGTGGCAGAGGATGAGATGCTCAAATTCACTGACTGAATTTGAGCAAATTCCCAGAGATAGTAGAGGACAGAGGAGCCTGGCATGCTTCAGTCCATGGGGTAGAAAGAGTCAGACATGACTTAGCAGTGGAGCAACAACAACACGTCTGTCAATTTGCATATTTATCAAATTTTTTCACTACATAGGTAAAATGTCACCTAATTTCTTTTGACGGCAGAAGGGATTGAATAAACCACAAGGTAGGAGTGGCTTCCACCCCTAACTAACTGAGTTTGTGCTGGTTACTTGCTCATTTCTTTTCCCAACACTAAAATGGAATTTTAAAAAGTAGTAACTATCTCTTAGGATCATGTGTGCATATTTAGTAAATCAGTCATGTCCGACTCTGCAATCCTTTGGACTGTACCCGCCAGGCTCCACTGTCCTTGGGATTTTTCAAGTGAGAATACTGGAGTGGGTTGCCGTTTCCTCCTCCAGCGATCTTCCTACCCAGAGACTGAATATGCAGTAAATATTAAGTAATTGAATTTATTGAAAGTTATATATTTAGAGCAGTACTTGATATACAGAAAGAGCTTTGTGAATGTTAACAATAAGTATCATTCGTATGATGACCTATCTGTATGTATTTACCACTTCAACATATCAAGGCCAACATCAGCCCATAAAGCATCTCTGTGCAAACTTTAAAAGGAAAATCTTGAAGGAATTTTTACCTCCATCTTTCAAAAAATTCTCAGAATATGTCTATTTTGTGAGGATGAGGCACTTCACTAGTGTCGACTGAAATACTTTTGTAAGGAATTAATAATTCTGCAATACCTATGATATCACTTATGTCAAAATCATGTTACAGGTACACAAAATCCTCAGACAGATAACATAAAGAAAATTACCCTTGGGATTTAAGTGGGCTTGTGCCTGTGAGCATGCTGCAGCCATGTTCCTGAATAACTTTAGATGCCAATTATGAACACCCCTTTGGTGCATACTCACTGAGTTCACAAGTGGGAGGAGAAGGATGCCACTCGTCATCAGCGCCACAATGGATTAAATTGCTGCCATTGAGGATATAGCCTTTCTCGCAGCTGAACAGAACAGAGTCTTCATAGTGATAGGTGGGTCCAACTCCAGAGAGAATGATTCCATTTGGAACTTGAGGTAGATGACAGACAATATCTAAGGAAGCGTATAAAGAATATCTGAGTCATAAAAGAGAAATGATCATAATGATGTGACTACTATTGATTTGGGTCTCATGGAGAGCTGATACAAGCCTACATCAAGTACATACAAAGAAAACTTTTTAAAGTTTAATGTATATCCTTTTTTAAAAAATTAACTTATTTATTTTAATTGGAGGTTAATTACTTTACAATATTGTAGTGATTTTTGCCATACATTGAAATCAGCCATAGGTGTACATGTGTTCCCCATCCTGAACCCCCCTCCCACTTCCCTCCCCATCCCATCCCTCAGGGTCATCCCAGTGTACCTGCCCTGAGCACCCTGTCTCATGCATTGAACCTGGACTGGCGATCTATTTCACATATGATAATATACATGTTTCAATGCTATTCTCAAATCATCCCACCCTCACCTTCTCCCACAGAGTCCAAAAGTCCGTTCTTTACATCTGTGTCTCTTTCACTGTCTCACATATAGGGTCATCGTTACCATCTTTCTAAATTCCATATATATGCATTAATATACTGTATTGGTGTTTTTCTTTCTGACTTACACGCTGTATAATAGGCTCCAGTTTCATCCACCTCATTAGAACTGAATCAAATGCATTCTTTTTAATAGCTGAGTAATATTCCATTGTGTATATGTACCACAGCTTTCTTTTTCTTTTTTTAATTTATTTATTTTTATTAGTTGGAGGCTAATTACTTCACAACATTTCAGTGGGTTTTGTCATACATTGACATGAATCAGCCATGGATTTACATGTATTCCCCATCCCGATCCCCCCTCCCACCTCCCTCTCCACCCGATTCCTCTGGGTCTTCCCAGTGCACCAGGCCCGAGCACTTGTCTCATGCATCCCACCTGGGCTGGTGATCTGTTTCACCATAGATAATATACATGCTGTTCTTTCGAAACATCCCACCCTCACCTTCTCCCACAGAGTTCGAAAGTCTGTTCTGTCCTTCTGTGTCTCTTCTTCTGTTTTTCATATAGGGTTATCGTTACCATCTTTCTAAATTCCATATATATGTGTTAGTATGCTGTAATGTTCTTTATCTTTCTGGCTTACTTCACTCTGTATG
Organism: Muntiacus reevesi; assembly: GCF_963930625.1. Taxonomy (NCBI): domain Eukaryota; kingdom Metazoa; phylum Chordata; class Mammalia; order Artiodactyla; family Cervidae; genus Muntiacus; species Muntiacus reevesi. The sequence goes on along the minus strand of NC_089253.1, from coordinate 53,924,143 downwards.
ATGGGCTCCAGTTTCATCCATCTCATTAGAACTGATTCAAATGAATTCTTTTTAACGGCTGAGTAATATTCCATGGTGTATATGTACCACAGCTTCCTTATCCATTCATCTGCTGATGGGCATCTAGGTTGCTTCCATGTCTTGGCTATTATAAACAGTGCTGCGATGAACATTGGGGTGCACGTGTCTCTTTCAGATCTGGTTTCCTCGGTGTGTATGCCCAGAAGTGGGATTGCTGGGTCATATGGCAGTTCTATTTCCAGGTTTTAAAGAAATCTCCATACTGCTTTCCATAGTGGCTGTACTAGTTTGCATTCCCACCAACAGTGTAAGAGGGTTTCCTTTTCTGCACACCCTCTCCAGCATTTATTGCTTGTAGACTTTTGGATAGCAGCCATCCTGACTGGCATGTAATGGTACCTCATTGTGGTTTTGATTTGCATTTCTCTAATAATGAGTGATGTTGAGCATCTTTTCATGTGTTTGTTAGCCATCTGTTTGTCTTCTTTGGAGAAATGTCTGTTTAGTTCTTTGGCCCATTTTTTGATTGGGTCATTTATTTTTCTGGAATTGAGCTTCAGGAGTTGCTTGTATATTTTTGAGATTAATCCTTTGTCTGCTGCTTCATTTGCTATTATTTTCTCCCAATCTGAGGGCTGTCTTTTCACCTTACTTATAGTTTCCTTCACTGTGCAAAAGCTTTTAAGTTTCATTAGGTCCCATTTGTTTATTTTTGCTTTTATTTCCAATATTCTGGGAGGTGGGTCATAGAGGATCTTGCTGTGATTTATGTCAGAGAGTGTTTTGTCTATGTTCTCCTCTAGGAGTTTTATAGTTTCTGGTCTTACATTTAGATCTTTAATCCATTTTGAGTTTATTATTGTGTATGGTGTTAGAAAGTGTTCTAATTTCTTTCTTTTACAAGTGGTTGACCAGTTTTCCCAGCACCACTTGTTAAAGAGGTTCTCTTTTTTTCCATTGTATATCCTTGCCTCCTTTGTCAAAGATAAGGTGTCCATAGGTTCGTGGATTTATCTCTGGGCTTTCTATTCTGTTCCATTGATCTATATTTCTGTCTTTGTGCCAGTACCATACTGTCTTGATGACTGTGGCTTTGTAGTAGAGTCTGAAGTCAGGCAGGTTGATTCCTCCAGTTCCATTCTTCTTTCTCAAGATTACTTTGGCTATTCGAGGTTTTTTGTATTTCCATACAAATTGTGAACTTATTTGTTCTAGTTCTGTGAAGAATACCGTGGGTAGCTTGATAGGGATTGCATTGAATCTATAGATTGCTTTGGGTAGAATAGTCATTTTGACAATATTGATTCTTCCAATCCATGAACACGGTATGTTTCTCCATCTGTTTGTGTCCTCTTTGATTTCTTTCATCAGTGTTTTATAGTTTTCTATGTATAGGTCTTTTGTTTCTTTAGGTAGATATACTCCTAAGTATTTTATTCTTTTGTTGCAAGGATGAACGGTATTCTTGCCTTAATTTCTCTTTCTGTTTTTTCATTGTTAGTATATAGGAATGCAAGGGATTTCTGTGTGTTAATTTTATATCCTGCAACTTTACTATATTCATTGATTAGCTCTACTAATTTTCTGGAAGAGTCTTTAGGGTTTTCTATGTAGAGGATCATGTCATCTGCAAACAGCGAGAGTTTCACTTCTTTTCCTATCTGGATTCCTTTTACTTCTTTTTCTGCTCTGATTGCTGTGGCCAAAACTTCCAACACTATGTTGAATAGTAGTGGTGAGAGTGGGCACCCTTGTCTTGTTCCTGATTTCAGGGGAAATGCTTTCAATTTTTCACCATTGAGGGTGATGCTTGCTGTGGGTTTGTCATATATAGCTTTTATTATATTGAGGTATGTTCCTTCTATTCCTGCTTTCTGGAGAGTTTTAATCATAAATGAGTGTTGAATTTTGTCAAAGGCTTTCTCTGCATCTATTGAGATAATCATATGGTTTTTATCTTTCAATTTGTTAATGTGGTGTATTATATTGATTGATTTGCAGATATTAAAGAATCCTTGCATTCCTGGGATAAAGCCCACTTGGTCATGATGTATGATTTTTTTAATATGTTGTTGGATTCTGTTTGCTAGAATTTTGTTAAGGATTTTTGCATCTATGTTCATCAGTGATATTGACCTGTAGTTTTCTTTTTTTGTGGCATCTTTTTCTGGTTTTGGAATTAGGGTGATGGTGGCCTCATAGAATGAGTTTGGAAGTTTACCTTCTTCTGCAATTTTCTGGAAGAGTTTGAGTAAGATAGGTGTTAGCTCTTCTCTAAATTTTTGGTAGAATTCAGCTGGTACCACAGCTTTCTTATCCATTCATCTGCCAATGGACATCTAGGTTGCTTCCATATCCTGGCTATTGTAAACAGTGCTGTGATGAACATTGGGGTACACGTATCTCTTTCAATTCTGGTTTCCTCAGTGAGTGGGTTGTTATTTCCTTCTCCAGGGGATCTTCCAGATTCTGGGGTGGAATCCACGTCTCCTTCATTGGCAGGTGGCCAGGCTTGGTGGTAAAGAAACCATCTGCCAATGAAGGAGACATGAATTCAACCCCAGGGTCTGGAAGGCCCCCTGGAGAAGGAAATAACAACCCACTCCAGTATTCTTGTTTGGGAAATCCCATGGACAGAGGGATCTGGCTGGCTATGGCCCAAGGGGTCGAAAAGGGTTGGAAATGACTTAGCAACTAAGGATGGATGATATCCTTTTAGTTCCTAGTTCCTCAGTGAAATGAGGCTCCGTCATGTTATTCAAAGTGGAAAAAAAATTGAAAAAGCAATTTGTTCGTTCCCAATAATAGGTTGGTGGTTGCCAGAGGTGGGGATGCAGAGTAGACAAAATGTATGAAGTGGGTCAAAAGGTACAAACTTCCAGTTATAAATAAATCATGGGGATGTAGGATACAGCATGGTGCCTGAAGTTAATAGCTCTGTAACATATGTTTGAAAGTTCCTTGGAGAATGAAGTTAAAATGTTTCATCATAGGAAAAGTTATTTTGTAACTTTAATGGTGATAAATGTTCACTAAAGCTATTATGATCATTTCACTGTATTTACACAAATATCAAATCACTGATGTATACCTTAAATTAGTATTTTAAGTCAATTATATCTCAAAAAAAAAAAAAAAAAAAAAAAACAGCAATATCTAAAGACTAAAGTCCAAATTCCAAAGACCCCAAATCTTCCTCTTCTAAAGGCCCACTCTCCTGGATGATTGTGGTGGTGGGTCCGTGATCAATAGTATTGATATGATGGTTGTGATGTAGACGCAGCCAGGACATCAGAGATCACAAGCACAGAACGAAACCCCCTCCCCCGCTACCCCACAACTGTCAGTCATTGAGTCCTGTCAGTCCTGCCACTTTAACTCTTTTCCTCAATTTCTATTCAGGTCTATTGCCACCGCTACAGCCAAAACCAGCCTCACTAATTGGCTGGATAGCTGCAGCAGATGTCTATGGGTTAAGTTCTGTCCCACTTCAAATTGTTGCCCACCTACAGCCAGACTTCTCCACAGTACATTTACATTTTAAATGCAACACAATTACTCCCCTGGTTAAAGCCTTTCAATGTCTGCTCTTCACATACATTCTTAACTTCTGAAGACACACAAGGTCCTTCGTAACCTAGTCCTGCTACCTTTCCAGCCTCAGGTCCTAGCAATTCCAGCTGTTGCAGGCTAGAAGAAGACATATGAGAGTGCCTTGGACTGCAAGGAGATTAAACCAGTCAATCCTAAAAGAAATCAACCCTGAATATTCATTGGAAGGACTGATGCTGAAGCTGAAGCTCCAATACTTTGGCCACCTGATGGGAAAAGCCAACTCATAGGAAAAGACTCTGGTGCTGAGAAAGATTGAGGTCAAGAGAAGGGGATGACAAAGGATGAGATGGTTGGGTGGCATCACTGACTCAATGGACATGAGTTTGAGTAAACTCAGGGACATAGTGAAGAACAGGGAAGCCTAACAAGCTACAGTCTGTGGGGTCCCAAAGAGTCACACATGACGTAGGGACTGAACAACAACAATGCCTCAGCATTGTACTGAAACAAAACAGTAAGTGACACTGTGTTTTTAACTGCTGTAAAAGATATGTATTAGGCCAGGAAGCTGAGTCATTACTGACACTGACAGAACATCCCTTTTGTCTTTTCCAGAGAAGGTGAACATGATATCTCTGCTTGCCTTCTACTATTGATCTACAAATATTGGTATGATTTTATTTTCATCCTGTAGGCCTGCTGACATCACCAGTGTGGAGTCCACCGATATTTTCAGTTGCTTCAGAAGAAGCAGAATACTATATTCTTTATGTCTTTTTCACTAGGCAGAAACAAGGTACTGTGTGTGTGTGTGTGTGTGTGTGTGTGTGCTAAGTGGTTTCAGTTCTGTGCCTTGGTGGCCCTATGGACACACCCCATGAGGCCCATCAGGCTCCTCTGTCCAAGGGATTCTCCAGACAAAGAATACTGAAGTGGGTTGTCATGCTCTCCTCCTGGGGATCTTCCCCACCCAGTGACTGAACCTACATCTCTTATGTCTCCTGCATTGGCAGATGGATTCCTTATCTCTAGCACTATCTGGGAAGCCCCAACAAGGGACCAGGCTAGCCAAAGGGCTTTAATGAAAAGTAAAATATACTATTTTCAATTCACGGATTTATGTCTCCTTATTCGTTAGGTCTGCAAAACAGACAATGGAGGTTTTATCCTGGAGTTGTTACAGATCTAAACATTCTGGATTACCGTATAAATGACAGCTGCCCTACAGGGTTAGCAATTATAAAGGGGATACCCGTATTTGATACTCAAGTTGATTTTTCATTTGATGCTGAATTCGAAGGGGCAGAGTGTGAAGGACATGACTTTTCAGCTCTCCCAGTCTTCAGGATGACCTTCAAAATAGCTCCTCTACTAATCTGCAAAGATCCAATAAGCTAACTCTAGAAGCATTTCAAAGCATACATTTTAAGAAATCAATTATAACCAGTAAAGTACAAAATCTGAGCACATGCTCAACATTTTCAATGGAAAAGAAGATACCACTAATAAGAGTACACAAAACAAAGTTTACTTACATTCACACCCTTTGGATGGTGTCCATGTGAAGTTTTCCTGACAAGTCAAAGTCAGAGGCTCATCTGGAATAGGTCTGTAGCCAAACTTGCATTGATATTTCAACTCAGACCCAACATCAAATACTTCTTGATTGCTTAGCTTGTTGTCTCTTCCATCCCAGACAGCATGGGGAATGTCTGGTAACCCAATACAACTATCTGATCATGAAAGAAGCACAAAGATGAAAGAAAGCTGTTTTGGGGGTTGGCAGACTGACCCAATGAGCTAGGCACATCTGTCCCCCAGAACAAGTATAGCTCATATTAACTGAGGAAGAAACAGGTAGCAAAGGTTAATGGGAATTCCAGGAAGAGACTTGGCAGCATCAACCTCTGATAGACTATTGCCAAGCAGTCAGTGCACACTCCAGACCATCCCCAAGAAAAAGTAATGCAAAGGGCAAAACGGCTGTCTGAGGAGGCCTTACAGATGCTGAAAAAAGAAGAGAAGTGAAAGGCAAAGGAGGAAAGGAAAGACATGCCCATTTGAATGCAGAGTTCCAAGAATAGCAAGGAGAGATAAGAGAACCTTCCTCAGTGATCAGTGCAAAGAAACAGAGGAACACAATAGAATGGGAAAGACTAGAGATCTCTTCAAGAAAATTAGAGATACCAAGGGAACACTTTATGTGAAGATGGGCACAAAAAAAGGACAGAAATGGTATGGACCTAACAGAAGCAGAAGATATTAAGAAGAGGTGGCAAGACTACACAGAAGAACTATACAAAAAAGATCTTAATGACCCAGATAACCATGATAGTGTGATCACTCACCTAGAGGCAGACATACTGGAATGATAAGTCGAGTGGGCCTTAGGAAGCATCACTACAAACTAAGCTAGTGGAGGTGATGGAATTCCATTTGAGCTATTTCAAATCCTAAAAGATGATGCTGTGAAAGTGCTGCACTCAATATGCCAGCAAATTTGGAAACTCAGCAGTGGCTATTGGACTGGAAAAGGTCAGTTTTCATTCCAATCCCAAAGAAAGGGAAAGTGAAGTGAAAAATCACTCAGTCAGATCTGACTCTTTGGGATTCCATGGACTGTATAGTCCATGTAATTCTCTAGGCCAGAATACTGGAGTGGTAGCCTTTCCCTTTTCCAGGGGATCTTCCCAACACAGGGATAGGACCCAGGTCTGCCCCATTGCAGGCAGATCCTTTACCAGCTGAGCCACAAAGGAAGCCCAAGAATACTGAAGTAGGTATCTTATCCCTTCTCCAGCAGATCTTCATGACCGAGGAATCAAACTGGTGTCTCCTGCATTACAGGTGGATTCTTTACCAACTGAGATATCAGGGAAGACCCAGTCACAAAGAAAGGCAGTTCCAAAAAATGCTCAAACTATCACACAATTGCACTCATCTCACATGTTAGCAAAATAATGCTCAAAATTCTCCAAGCCACGCTTCAACAGTACATGAACTCTGAACTTCCAGATAGTCAAGCTGGATTTAGAAAAGGCAGAGGAACCAGAAGTCAAATAGCCAATATCCATTGGATCATTGAAAAAGCAAGGGAGTTCCAGAAACACATCTACTTCTGCTTTATTGACTATGCCAAACCTTTTGCCTGTATGGATCACAGGAAATTGAGGAAAATTCTTAATCAGATCACTTTACCTGCCTCCTGAGAAATCTGTATGCAGGTCAAGAAGCAACAGTTAGAATGGGACATGGAACAACAGATTGGTTCCAAACTGGGAAAGAAGTTTATCAACTCTGTATATTGTCATCCTGCTTATTTAACGTATATGCAGAGTACATCATGCTAAATGCCAGGCTGGGTGAAGCACAAGCTAGATCAAGATTGATGCGAGAAATATCAATAACCTCAGATATGCAGGTAACACCACCCTTATGGCAGAAAGCAAAGTTTAGTTCTCTTGAGCCTCTTGATGAAAGTGAAAGAGGATAGTGAAAAAGTTGGCTTAAAACTCAACATTCAAAAATGAGGTCATGGCATCTGGTCCTATCACTTCATGGCAAACAGATGGGGAAACGATGAAACAGTGAGAGACTTTATTTTCTTGGGCTCCAAAATCACTGCAGATGGTGACTGCAGCCATGAAATTAAAAGACACCTGCTCCTTAGAAGAAAATCTATGACCAAACTAGACAGTACATTAAAAAGCAGAGACATTACTTTGCCAACAAAAGTCTGCCTAGTCCAAGCTATGGTTTTTCCAGTAGTCATGTATGGATGTGGGAGTTGGACTATAAAGAAAGCTGAGTGCCGAAGAATTGATGCCTTTGATCTGCAGTTTTGGAGAAAACTCTTGAGAGTCCCTTGGACTGCAAGGAGATACAACCAGAATTCAGTCCTGAACATTCATTGGAAGGACTGATGCTGAAGCTGAAACTCCAATACTTTGGCCACCTGATGTGAAGAACTGACTCATTGGAAAAGACCCTGATGCTGGGAAAGATTAAAGGCAGGAAAAGAAGCAGACAGCAGAGGATGAGATGGTTGGATGGCATCACCAACTGGATGGACATGAGTTTGCACAAGTTTCAAGAGTCGGTAATGGACAGGAAAACCTGGCGTGCTGCAGACCATGGGGTAGAAAGAGTCAGACACAGCTGAGCGACTGCACTGACTGATACTGATAAGGCACACAGCAATCCAGAGGATGTCATTGAGGAAACACACCATGGTGCAGAAAGGGGCTATATCTAGGTTACTGGGTCAGCCTCAGGAGCTTAGTTCTCCTTCCATGTCAAAGCACTTCAGCATGAGAAATATCAGAGATCACTGAGGATACACAGCACAAATTTGCTGCTAAATAAACCAAATGTTCCCCTGGTTCTCCTTGCCTAAAATGGAATTACAGTAGGAGTTGTAGTGTTCCCCAGATGCTATAACACTGTCACCAGGAACTTCCAATATGAGCTTAAACCTTGTTCCACATAATACTGAATTCTGCTTTTATTCCCTATTGGATATGTTGCCAAAGGTACATAGGGATTGAAAAAGGGATACAAGTCTGTCATATCCCATGTTAATCAAATTTTGTCACTATATATGTAAATCATCACCTAACTTCTCATGATGGCAGAAGGGAATGAATAAATCACAATATAGCAGTGGCTTCCATTGCCAAATCACTATGTGAGCTTGTGCTAGCTACTTAATCACTCTGTTTTGTCATCATTAAGATGTGGTTTTTAAAAAAGTAATATCTACCTCTTAGGATCATGGTAAATACTAAATGAATTAAATGATGTCATGTACTTATAATAATGCTTGATACAAAGTGCTTAATAATTCTTAGCAATAAATATCATTAATCTTATGACTGATCTGTATGTATTTACAACTTCAAGGTATCAAGGCCAACACCAGTCCATAGAGCATCTCTGTGCAAATTTTTAATGGAATATCTTGAAAGAATTTTACCTCCATCTTTCAAAAAATTCTCAGAATATGTTTATTTTGTTAGGATGAGACAATTTACTAGTGTCTACTGAAATATTTTTGTAAAGAATAAATAAATCTGCCATGTCTGTGATGTCACTGGGGTCAAAACTGTATGATATATATGTATAGAAAATCCTCAGATAACACAAAGAAATTACTAGCAGGAAAAGGAGAAACAAAAAGCAAAATTAAAAAAACTTCCTGCTGACATGAGAAAACTAGAGAAAAGTACTAATTTAATGTAAAATGACTCTTGGGATTTAAGTGGGCTTGTGCCTGTGAGCATGCTACACTCATTCCTGGATAACTTTAGATGCCAATTATGAAAATCCCTTTGGTGCATACTCACTGAGTTGACAAGTGGGAGGAGAAGGATGCCACTTGTCATTAGCACCACAATGGATTGAACTGTTGCCATTGAGGATATAGCCTTTCTCGCAGCTGAACAGAATAGAGTCTTCGTAGTGATAGATGGGTCCAACTCCAGAGAGAATGATTCCATTTGGAACTTGAGGTCGATGACAGACAATATCTAAAGAAACATAGAAAGGACATCTGAGTTATAAAAGAGAAATGGTGATAATGATGTGATTACTACTGATATATGGGTCTCAGGGAGACCTGATACAAGCCCACATCAAGTAAACATAAAGAAAACATTTTAAAGCTTTATGTATATCCTTTTAGTGGACTTCCCAAGTGGCTCAGTGGTTAAGAAATTGCCTGTCAATAAAGGAGATGTGCTTTCAACTCAGGGTCTGGAAAGTCCTCTGGAGAAGGAAATGACAACCCACTCCAGTATTCATGCTTGGGAAATCCCATGGACAGAGGAGTCTGGTGGACTATAGACTGTAAAGTCTCAAAGAGTCTGATATGACTTAGCAAATAGTTCCTAGGAACCTGAGTGAAATGTTGTCCCATCAGATTATTCGAGGTGGATAAAGCCCTATATCTTTTTCATTAAAAAATTGAAAACCAATTTCTCAGTGGTTGCCAGAGGTGAGAATGCAGAATGGACAAATGAATGAAGTGAGTCAAAAGGTACAAGCTTCCAGTTATAAATAAATTATAGGGATGTAATGTACAGCACGATGCCTATAGTTAATACACTGTAATATATATATTTGAACGTTGCTTAGAGTATAGGACTTGAAAGTTCTCATCACAGGAAAAATTATTTTCTAACTATGTAAGGTGGTAGATGTTCACTAGAATTATTACAATCATTTAACTATACTAACAAATATCAAATCAGTATGAGGTACACCTAAAATAATATTATATGTCAATAATATCACAAAATTCCATGTCCAGTTCTAACTGTTGCTTCTTGACCTGCATTTAGATTTCTCAAGAGACAGGTCAGGTGGTCTGGTATTCCCATCTTTTGAAGAATTTTCCACAGTTTGTTGTGATCCACACAGTCAAAGGTCTTGTAGGTCTTCATAGAACCGTTCAGCCTCAGCTTCTTCAGCATTACTGGTTGGGGCATAGGCTTGAATCACCGTGATATTGAATGGTTTGCCTTGGAAACGAACAGAGATCATTCTGTCGTTTTTGAGATTGCATCAAAGAACTGCATTTCAGACTCTTTTGTTGACCATGTTGGCTATTCCATTTCCTCTAAGGGATTCCTGCCCACAATAGTAGATATAATGATCATCTGAGTTAAATTCACCCATTCCAGTCCATTTTAGTTTGCTGATTCCTAGAATGTCGGCGATCACTCTTGCCATCTCCTGTTTGACCACTTCTAATTTGCCTTGATTCATGGACCTAACATTCCAAGTTTCTCTTGAGAAACCTGTATGCATGTCAGGAAGCAACAGTAAGAACTGGACGTGGAACAACAGACTGGTTCCAAATAGGAAAAGGAGTACATCAAGGCTGTATATTGTCACCCTGCAATTTATATGCAGAATACTTCATGAGAAATGCTGGGCTGGAAGAAACACAAGCTGGAATCAAGATTGCCAGGAGAAATATCAATAACCTCAGATATGCAGATGACACCACCCTTATGGCAGAAAGTGAAGAGGAACTAAAAAGGCTCTTGATGAAAGTGAAAGAGGAGAGTGAAAAAGTTGGCTTAAAACTCAACATTCAGAAAACTAAGATCAAGGTATCTGGTCCCCTCCCTTCATGGCAAAACAGTGGAAACAGTGACAGACTTTTTTTTGGGGGGGGGGGCTTCAAAATCACTGCAAATGGTGACTGCAGCCATGAAATTAAAAGACGCTTACTCCTTGGAAGGAAAGTTATGACCAACCTAGACAGCATATTAAAAAGCAGAGACATTACTTTGCCAACAAAGATCCATCTAGTCAAGGCTATGGTTTTTCCAGTGGTCATGTATGGATGTGAGAGCTGGACTGTGAAGAAAGCTGAGTGCCCAAGAATTGATGCTTTTGAACTGTGGTGTTGGAGAAGACTCTTGAGAGTCCCTTGGACTGCAAGGAGATCCAACCAGTCCTTCCTAAAGGAGATCAGTCCTGGGTGTTCATTGGAAGGACTGATGCTAAGGCTGAAACTCCAATACTTTGGCCACCTTTTGAGAAGACTGATTCATTTGAAAAGACCCTGATGTGGGGAAAGATTGAAAGCAGGAGGAGAAGGGAACTACAGAGGATGAGATGGGTGGACGGGGTCACTGACTCAATGGACATGAGTTTGGTTAAACTCTGGGTGTTGGTGATGGACAAGGAGGCCATGAGGTCGTAAAATGCCAGATATGACCAAGCGACTGAACTGAACTGTAGTGAAGGGTGATGTGAACTGGATGTGAGAGTTGGACTGTGAAGAAAGCTGAGGGCTGAAGAGTTGATGCTTTTGAACTGTGGTGTTGGAGAAGATTCTTGAGAGTCCCTTGGACTGCAAGGAGATCAAACCAGTCCATCCTAAAGGAGATCAGTCCTGGTGTTCATTGGAAGGACTGATACTGAAGCTGAAACTCCAATACTTTGGCCACCTCATGCAAAGAGTTGACTCATTGGAAAATACCCTGATGCTGGGAGGGATTGGGGGCAGGAGGAGAAGGGGACGGCAGAGGATGAGATGATTGGATGGCATCACTGACTCAATGGACATGAGTTTGGGTGAACTCAGGGAGTTGGTGATGGACAGGGAGGCCTGGCGTGTTGCAGTTCATGGGGTCGCAAAGAGTCAGACACAACTGAGCGACTGAACTGACACAGTCAAAGACTTTGGCATAGTCAATAAAACAGAAGTAGATGTTCTTCTGGGACTCTCTTGCTTTTTTGATGATCCAACGAATGTTGGAAGTTTGACCTCTGGTTCCTCTGCCTTTTCTAAATCCAGCTTGAACATCTGAAAGTTCACAGTTCACATACTGTTGAAGCCTGGCATAGAGAATTTTGCACATTATTTTGCTAGTATGTAAGATGAGTGCAGTTGTGTGATAGTCTGAGCATTCTTGGGCATTACCTTTCTTTGGGATTGGAATGAAAACTGACCTTTTCCAGTCCTGTCACCACTGCTGAGTTTTCCAATTTTCTGGCATATTGAGAGCAGTACTTTCACTGCATTTTCTTTTAGAATTTGAAATAGTTCAACTGAAATTCCATCACCTCCACTAGCTTTGTTCATAGTGGTACTTCCTAAGGCCCACTTGACTTCACACTCCAGGATGTCTGGCTCTAGAGTGATCACACCATCGTGGTTATCTGGGTCATCAAGATCTTTTTTCTATAGTTCTTCTGTGTATTCTTGCCCCCCCTTCTTATATCTTCTGTTTCTGTTAGATCCATACCATTTCTGTTCTTTGTTGTGCCCATCTTTGCAAGAAATGTTCCCTTAGTATCTCTGATTTTCGTGAAGAGATCTCCAGTCTTTCACATTCTATTGTTTTCATCTGTTTCTTTGCACTGATCACTGAGAAGGCTTTCTTATCTCTCCTTGCTTTTCTTTGGAACTCTGCATTGCTGGGAGCGAGCACCTGAGATCCCACCCATGACAAGGTCATGAGGAGAAGACCTGACAAGCAAGGCAGATCAGGACCTCAGGGATTTTGAAAAGCTGCCCTGGCGCTCACCTTAAAGATGATCTCTGTCTTTCTGATGCTTGCTATATTAGACTACTCCCTAATTTCTGTGACACAGGTAGAAGGCCTTCCCCGATCTCTCTCCAAACAGAATCAACCTAGAACTTTAATCAATATGTCCCCCGGACGGTGGTATCCTATAAGATTATCCAGGATGAAAGGAGTGTTTCAATTTAGACCCATTTGCTGGCATTCTAGCCTGCTTGGCAAATGCATACTAATGCACATGACTGCTCACAACACCTTAATCATGAACAGCATAAAGAACCTGATCACACAAAAGGCCCTAATAGGTACAGAGCCCTTCGGGAGGTGAGGAAGCCCTATTAGAGAACATAAAAATATTATTCTAAAAGTGGTTATAGTTAAAGATTTAGAAAAATAAGAATTTAGAATTGTTAATTTTAACCAGGAATGCTAAACAGGGGCTGCCTCACCGGAGCTGCAGAGTCTTTGTGTGGTAAACCTTTTAGATAAATTTAACTGATAACTTCTGCAAAAGGACTGACCTTTGTGTTCAACAAAGAATAGATCACAGGAAACAGCTTTGCATTCACCTAGGTCATAAAATGTCAATAGGCCCTAAGGCCAGAAAATAATGTACAAGACTCTCACAAAGAAATATGCAGTATACCCTGGTTTTGTGAAGGACAAGCTGATGTAATATTAAACTATCTTCCCCTTAAAAATGTACTAACTTAGAATATAAAAGCTGCGGTAAAAAATAAAGATTTGAAAAATAAATAAATAAAGATTTGCCGGACTCTGCTGCATACCCCCAGTCTGGTCTCCTCCTCTCTTTCTCTCTCTCTCGCCGACGCCGTTCATCCTGAGGGTACCCCTGGATCCTGCTGAGGCTGGACCCCGGCACTGCATTTAAATGGGTTTATTTTTTCTTTTCTCCTTTGCCTTTAGTGTCTCTTCTTTTCTCGGATATTTTAAGGCCTCCTCAGACAATCATTTTGCCTTTTTACCCTTTTCTTCTTCTTGGGGATGGTCTTGATCACTGCCTCCTGTACAATGTCACGAACCTCCATCCATAGTTCTTCAGGCACTCTATCAGATCTAATCCCTTGAATCTATTTGTCACTTCCACTGTATAGTCATTAGGGATTTGATTTAGGTCATACCTGAATGGTCTACTGATTTTCCCTACTTTCTTCAATTTAAGTTTGAATTTGGCAATAAGGAGTTCATGATCTGAGCCACAGTCAGCTCCTGGTCTTGCTTCTGCTGACTGTATAGAGCTTCTCCATTTTTGGCTGCAAAGAATATAATCAGTCTGATTTTGGTGTTGACCATTTGGTGATGTCCATGTGTAGAGTCTTCTCTTGTGTTGTTGGAAGAGTGTGTATGCTGTGATCAGTGTGTTCTCTTCACAAAACTCTGTTAGCCTTTGCCCTACTTCATTCCGTACTCCAAGGCCAAATTTGCCCATTACTCCAGGTATTTCTTGACTTCCTATTTTTGCATTTCAGTTCCTTCTAGTGAAAAGGACATCTTTTGGGGGTGTTAGTTCTAGAATGTCTTCTGGTCTTCATAGAACTGTTCAACTTCAGCTTCTTCAGCATTACTGGTTGCGGCATAGGCATGAATTTCTGTGATATTGAATGGTTTGCCTTGGAAACGAACAGAGATCATTCTGTCATTTTTGAGATTGCATCCAAGTACTGCATTTTGGACTCTTTTGTTGACCATGATGGCTACTCCATTTCTTCTAAGGGATACCTGCCCACAGTAGTAGATATAATGATCATCTGAGTTAAATTCCCCCATTCCAATCCATTTTAGTTCGCTGATTCCTAAACTATCAACGTTCACTATTGCCCTCTACTGTGTGACCACTTCCAATTTGCCTTGATTCATGGACCTAACATTCTAGGTTCCTATGCAATATTGCTCTTTATAGTATCGGACTTTACTTTCATCACCAGTCACATCCATAAATGGTTGTTGTTTTTGCTTTGGCTTCATCTCCTCACTCTTTCAGGAGTTATTTCTCTACTTATCTCCAGTAGCATAATGGGCATCTACCAACCTGGGGAGTTCATCTTTCAGTGTTCTTTTTGCCTTTTCATATTGTTTATGGGGTTCTCAAGGTAGGAATACTGAAGTGGTTTGCATTTCTCCAGTGGACCATGTTTTGTCAGAATTCTCCATCATGACCTGTACTTCTTGGGTGGCCCTAGTTTCGCTGAGGCATGGCTCATGGTTCCACTGAGTTAGACAAAGCTGTGGTCCATGTGATCAGATTGCTTAGTTTTCTGTGATTGTGGTTTTCAGTCTGTCTGCCCTCTGATGGAGAAGCATCAGAGGCTTATGGAAGCTTCCTGATGGGAGAGACTGACTGAGGGGGAAACTGGGTCTTGTTCTGATAGGCAGGGCCATGCTCAGTAAATCTTTTACCCAATTTTCTGTTGAAGGGCAGGGCTGTGTTCCTTCCCTGTCATTTGACCTGAGGCCAAATATGGTGGAGGTAATGAAGATAAGTGGTGGGTCCCTGACCAATAATAATGACATGATGGTTGTGATGTAGAGGCATCAGAGATCACAAGCAAAGAACAAACCTCCCCCTCCCCCACTACCCGCAGCTGTCAGTCATCTAGTCCTGTCAGTCCTGCCACTTTAATTCCTTCAGCACTTCTCAACTTCTCTTCAGGCCTATTGCCATTGCCTCAACTGAAACCAGCCTCACTACTTGGCTGGACAGCTGCAGCAGATGTCTATGAGGTAAGTTCTGTCCCACTTCAAACTGTTGCCCACCTACAGCCAGACTTCTCTTTCTATGATGCAGCACATTTACTCCCCTGGCTAAAGACTTTCAGTGTCTCACCTCCCTCTTCATACTGAACTGCTGAGAGTCATACATCAGGTCCTTCATAACCTAGCCCTACGAACTTTCCAGCCTTAGGTCCTGTCCATTTCAGCACTTGCAGGCTAGAAAAGACATATGAGAGTCCCTTGGACAGCAAAGCGATCAAACCAGTCAATCCTAAAGGAAATCAACCCTGAATATTCATGGAAGGACTGATGCTGAAGCTGAAGCTGAAGCTCCAATACTTTGGCCACCTGATGGGAAAAGCCAACTCATTGGAAAAGACCCTGGTGCTGGGAAAGATTGGGGGCAAGAGGAGAAGTGGGTAACAGAGGATGAGATGGTTGGATGGCATCACTGACTCGATGGACATGAGTTTGAGTAAACTCAGGGAGATAGTGCAGGACAGGGAAGCCTGGCCTGCTACATTCTATGGGGTCCCAAAGAATCAGACACAACTTAGTGACTGAAAAACAAAAATGTTCTCTTGGCCTGGCATTTTACTGAATGAAGACGTAAATGACACTGTGATGTTAATTGCTGTAAAGATAAGTTTTAGACCAGGAAGCTGAGTCATTACTGATATTTACATAACCTCCCTTCTGACTTTTCCAGAGAAGAATGTGAACATGCTTTCTCTGCTTGCCTTTGACTACTGAACTACTAACCTCAGTGTGATTTTCTTTTTTGTCCTGTGGGCCCGTTAACATCACTAGTGTGGTGTCCACTGATATTTTCAGTTGCTTCAGAAGAAGCAGAATACTATATTTTTTTATTTCTTTTTCACTAGGCAGAAACAAGGTACTGTGTGTGTGTGTGTGTGTGTGTGTGCTAAGTGGTTTCAGCTGTGTGCCTTTGTGGCCCTATGGATACACCCCATGATGTCCACCAGGCTCCTCTGTCCATGGGATTCTCCAGACAAGAACACTGAAGTGGGTTGTCATACCCTCCTCCAGGGAATCTTCCCCACCCTGTGATTGAACCTACATCTCTTATGTCTCCTGCATTGGCAGATGGATTCCTTATCTCTAGCACCATCTGGGAAGCCCCAACAAGGGACCAGGCTAGCCAAAGGGCTTTAATGAAAAGTAAAATATACTATTTTCAATTCACGGATTTATGTCTCCTTATTCGTTAGGTCTGCAAAACAGACAATGGAGGTTTTATCCTGGAGTTGTTACAGATCTAAACATTCTGGATTACCATATAAATGACAGCTGCCCTACAGGGTTAGCAATTATAAAGGGGATACCCGTATTTGATACTCAAGTTGATTTTTCATTTGATGCTGAATTCAAAAGGGCAGAGTATGAAGGACATGACTTTTCAGCTCTCCTAGTCTTCGGGATGACCTTCAAAATAGCTCCTCTACTAATCTGCAAAGATCCAATAAGCTAACTCTAGAAGCATTTCAAAGCATACATTTTAAGAAATCAATTATAACCAGTAAAGTACAAAATCTGAGCACATGCTCAACATTTTCAATGGAAAAGAAGATACCACAAATAAGAGTACATAAAACAAAGTTTACTTACATTCACACCCTTTGGATGGTGTCCACGTGAAATTTTCCTGACAAATCAAAGTCAGAGGCTCATCTGGAATAGGTCTATAGCCAAACTTGCATTGATATTTCAACTCAGTCCCAACTTCAAATACTTCTTGATTGCTTAGCTTGTTGTCTCTTCCATCCCAGACAGCATGGGGAATGTCTGGTAACCCAATACAACTATCTGATCATGAAAAAAGCACAAAGATGAAAGAAAGCTGTTTGGGGGATGGAAGACTGATGCAATAAGCCTGGCACACACCAGCCCCCTTTCTCAGAAAAGGTATAGCTCATATTAACTGAGGAAGAAGCAGGTGGCAAGGGTTAATGGGAATTCCGGGAAGAGACTTGGCAGCATCAACCTCTGATAGACTCTTGCCAAGCAGTCAGTGCACACAGCAGTCCAGAGGATGTCATTGAGGAAACACACCATGGTGCAGAAAGGGGCAATATCTAGGCTACTGGGTCAGCCTCAGGAGCTTAGTTCTCCTTCCATGTCAAAGCACTTCAGCATGGAAGCATCAGAAATCACTGAGGATGCACAGCACAAGTTTGCTGCTAAGTAACGAAATGTTCTCCTGATTCTCGTTGCCTAAGAGGGAATTAGAATAGGAGTTGTAGTGTTCCCCAGATACTGTAACCCTGTCACCAGGAACTTCTGATTGAGCTTAAACCTTGTTCCACATAATATTGGATTCTGCTTTTATTGCCTACTGGATATGATGCCAAAGGTATATATGGATTGAAGAAGGGGTACAGGTCTGTCAAGTCACATATTTATCAAATTTTGTCACTACATATGTAAATCATCACCTTTTTCTCCTAATGGCAGAAGGAAATGAGTATATCACAATGTCACAGTGGCTTCCATTGCCAAATCACTATGTGAGCTTGTGCTAGTTACTTAATCACTCTGTTTTGTCATCATAAAGATGTGAATTTTTAAAAAGTAATATCTACCTCTTAGGATCATGGTAAATACTAAATGAATTAATTGATGTCATGCACTTAGAACAATGCTTGATACAAAGTGCTTAATAATTTTAGCAGTAAGTATCATTGCAATGTATAAGTATCATTGCATCTTATGCAATAAGTATCATTGCAATGCAATAGCAATGAGTATCATTAATCTTATGACTGATGTAATCTTATGACTATGTATTTACATGATTACATAAGTAATCATGCATTGTATGATTTACATAAGATTTACATACTTATGCTTTACATAAGATTACTTATGTAATCTTATGTCTGTATGTATTTACAACCTCAAGGTATCAAGGCCAACATCAGCCCATAGAGCATCTCTGTGCAAATTTTTAAATGGAATATCTTGAAGGAATTTTACCTCCATCTTTCAAAAAATTCTCAGAATATGTTTATTTTGTTAGGATGAGACAATTTACTAGTGTCTACTGAAATATTTTTGTAAGGAATAAATAAATCTACCATGTCTGTGATGTCACTGGGGTCAAATCTGTATGATATACATGTATAGAAAATCCTCAGAGAACACAAAGAGATTACTAGCAGGAAAAGGAAAAACAAAAAGCAGAATTAAAAAAACTTCCTGCTGACATGAGAAAACTAGAGAAAAGTACTAATTTAATGTAAAGTGACTCTTGGGATTTAAGTGGGCTTGTGCCTGTGAGCATGCTACACTCATTCCTGGATAACTTTAGATGCCAATTATGAAAATCCCTTTGGTGCATACTCACTGAGTTCACAAGTGGGAGGAGAAGGATGCCACTTGTTATTAGCATCACAACGGATTAAACTGCTGCCATTGAGGATATAGCCTTTCTTGCAGCTGAACAGAATAGAGTCTTTGTAGTGATAGATGGGTCCAAATCCAGACAGAATGTTTCCATTTCGAACTCGTGGTGGGTGACAAACTATATCTAAAGAAGTATAAAAAGGACATCTGAGTTATAAAAGAGAAATGGTGATAATGATGTGATTACTATTGACATATGGGTCTCAGGGAGACCTGATACAAGCCTACATCAAGTACATACAAAGAAAATATTTTAAAGCTCTATGTATGTTCTTTTAATTCCTAGGAATCTCAGCAAAATGATGTACTGTCATGTTAGTCAATGTGGATAAAGTCCTAAAATTTCTCATCAAAGAAAAAAGTATTTAAAAAACCCATTTCATCGTTACAAAGAATAGATTGGTGGTTGCCAGAGGTGGGAATGTGCAATGGGCAAAATGAGTGATGTGGGCTAAAGAGTACAAACTTCCAGATATAAATGAGTCATGGGGATGTGATGTACAGCCTGGTGTCTATAGTTAATGACACTGCAATATATATTTGAGAGTTGCAAAGAGGGTAGGGTCTTAAAAGTCTCATCACAAGAGAAATTATTTTGTAACTATGTATGGTGAATGATGTCAACTAGACTTATTATGATCAATTTCACTGTATATACACAAATATCAAATCACTATGGTGTACACCTGAAATTAATATTATAGGTCAATTATATCTTAAAAACCCCTAATCAATATCTAAAACCCAAAGCCCAAATTCCAAAGACCCCCAAATCTTCCTCTTCTCTGGATGATTTTGCTGGCGGGTCAGTGGCCAATTGGGAAAGGCTACCCACTTCAGTATTGTGACCTGGAGAATTCCATGGACTATACAGTCCATGGGGTCGCAAAGAGTCAGACAGGACTGAGCAGGTTTCACTTTTAGGTTCAGTGGCCAATAGTACTGATATGATGGTTGTGATGTAGAGGCAGCCAGGGCATCAGAGATCACAAGCACAGAACAAACCTCCCCTCACCCGCTACCCCACAGCCGTTCCTTCAAGATTTCTCAACTTCTCTTCAGGCCTACTGCCATTGCCCCTGCTGAAACCAGCCTCACTACTTGGCTGGATAGCTGCAGCAGGTGTCTATGGGTTAAGTTCTGTCCCACTTCAAACTGTTGCCCACCTACAGTCAGACTTCTCCGCAGCACATTTACATTTTAAATGCAGCACATTTACTCCCCTGGTTAAAACCTTTCAATGTCTGTCCTTCACATTTGTTCTGAACTCCTGAAGACACACAAGGTCCTTCATAACCTAGCCCTGCGGACTTTCCAGCCTCAGGTCCTGTCAATTCCAGCTCTTGAAACTAGACTCTAGGCATTTTGAACTCTTCACAATTCTCTCTCTAGCCCCAGCATTGTACTAAATCAAAACAGTAAATGACACTGTGTTGTTAAAGTCTGTTAATTGCCACAATTTGAGGTGTTTTATACCAGTAAGATGAGTCATTCCTGATCCTGGCATAGCTTTTAGAGATGAAAGGGAAAATATCTTCTATGCTTATCTTTTACTTTTGAACTACTAACGTTGGTATGACTTTGTGCCCTATATATATATGTGGTTAACGTTACTAGTGTGGTGTTCACCCCTATTTCTAGTTGTTCCAGGGAAACAGAAGACTATATTACCTATTTAATTTATACTAGGCAGAAAAAAGGGACTAATCTGGCCAAAATTTTTAAATGAAAAGCAAGATATATCACTTCCAAGTCAAAGAACAAGGACTGTCTACTTGTTCACGTCCCCTGATGAACTGATTGCGGAAGTTTTGTGGTTTTGTGGTTTTTCTTAACTTATTTGTTGGTGAACAATTGCTTTACAATGTTGTGCTATTTTCTGCAACCAAAAAAAAAGGAACAAAATTGGGTCATTAGTAGTGCTGTGGATGAACCTAAAGTCTGTCATACAGAGTGAAATAAGTTAGAAAGAAAAACAAATATCATATATTAACACATATATATAGAATCAAGAAAGATGGTGCAGGTGAGCCTGTTTGCAGAACAGGAATAGAGATGCAGAGGTACAGAGCAGACGTGATTTTGGATGTTCTGCGAGGGAGTTGTCAGAAGACATAGACAATCTGGATTACCATGTAAATGACTGCCCCCTAGAGGATTTCCCGGGTGAGCTGTACACTAACAAGGAGCCTAAAAGAAATAAAAATGTATATATGTATACATTTACATGTTGGTGATGGGCAGGGAGGCCTGGTGTGCTGAAGTCCATGGGGTTGCAAAGTGTCGGACACGACTGAGCGATTGAACTGACTGACTGATACGTGCATGTATATATATACACACACACACACAAAGAACAAAGCTTTTACTGTTAAAATATCTAGGGATTTTGGTATTGATTATTATTGCAGTATAGCCTATGCTTTCTGACTAATAATAGCATATGAGTAGCTGAACAAGTGAATGAATTCAACTTTGCCTTGATTAGTTTGTCTTTGAATCATTCCATTTCTCTTAATACATTCAGCATTTATGGGTCACTTATACTTACAAGTAGTCACTTACTTTTACAAGTAGGAGGGCTTGGATACCAGACACCTATTGTTCTATTTTCCACTGTGCAAGAAATGGAGGCTTGGCCTAACATTGAGAAGTCAGGGTCACAGCTGTAGGTGACAGAAGAGCCATATGTGTAGAAGTCTTCATCTCCACCATTGTGCCTCCCATTGCTAATGGCTGGAGGAGGCTCACACTTGGCAACTGAGATGAGTGAAGAGGAAGAAATAATGAGGGAAGGCATACTGACAAATCTAACACTCATGACGCAAATTCTAATGGAGTGCACAATAAGCAACAAAAAGGCATAGGTGTTTTATTACCTAACATGGTTTAGGTTTATAGTCAAGACATAAGGAGTCTTTACTTACTTATACACTGAGGGAGCGGGTCACTCCAGTCAACTCCTTTATCTTGGATCTCACAATGACTAGTAGCTGAGCCAACTAAGATATACCTGAATAAGATAGGCAACAGATTTTAGTGGAAGTTGTCTTATTCTAAATGTAAATTTCTAATTAATAAGGTCTGGATGAAAAGAAATTTTATTCAACATTTAAAAATGAAAAAATAATGATCTCTTGATTACTAATTACCATTTTGGCCAACTTGGAGTTAAATTTCATCATATCAAGAAGAAAGCTTTATTTTTCAATTTTTCTTTTATTTACTCATTTTTTTAAACCATATTATTAAGCTTTTTCTACAGGGCATATATTCATCACTAATAAAAAAAAAGTAAATGACAAGTTTTGCATTCAGAATCTTGGAACTCCACTTAAACTCTTTATCTAACAAGCCACAAATAAAGCAGTACAAAAAAGTAAAAATATACTTGAGTTTCCTATATAGTTTCATTTGAATAGAAGAGCCAGATAAATTGCTGATTAAAAAAACACTTTTGACCTCTAATTTGAATCATTCTTCTGGCACTAGAGTTTGGCTTATCTCATAAACCACTAACTACCTGATTATCATTTTGTTATTCTTGCCCTTGAAACAAGTCTCAGTAATTCTTCCAGAACTTGTTACTTTAAAAAAAGATTATATATCAATATACCCTGAATATCAATAAAAAGTTCCTGAATAAAATAAACAAAATTTAAAAACACTTCAGAAGAGAAACATGCCATAATCAAATAGGTTTATACAAAAAATGAAAAGAAACTTCAAAATTAGGAAACATATCAATATACAATATAGTGTTACAAACTGAATATGTGTGTCCTCCCAAAATTCATGTATTGACACCCTCACCCCGAGTATGGCTGTATCTGGAGTAAGGAAGTAATGAAGGCTAAATTAAGTGATAAGGGTAGGGCCCTGATTCACTAGGATTAGAGTTCTTATAAGAAGAGACATCACAGAGCTCACAGAGCTCTCTCTG
Source organism: Muntiacus reevesi (assembly GCF_963930625.1). Lineage (NCBI taxonomy): Eukaryota > Metazoa > Chordata > Mammalia > Artiodactyla > Cervidae > Muntiacus > Muntiacus reevesi. The sequence continues at coordinate 53,901,421 of NC_089253.1, read as the reverse complement.
TCAATCCCTCTCTGTCTCAACCTCTTTCTCCTTCCACGTGCACGTGCAGAGGGAAGGCCATGTGACTGAATGCTGTCAGACCTAAATCTAGGACTTCCCGGCTTCAGAACTGTAAAAATAAATTTCTGTTGCTGTGACAGCCTGAGCAGATTAATATACACATGATGTAATAAATCTAAGAAGAAAAGGCACTATCATCTTGATACAGTACAATGACATTTTTTAAAAACCAAGCATTCTTAGCAAAAATGTCCAATAAAATGGGAAGCAGTGGAGACAGAGCCCTACCAAACTTGGGGGGAAAATACTAGAGTTATTTCTGCTAAAGTCAAGAAGAAGAAAGCAAAGGCCGGTATTAGTATTTTATTTGACATAAAATTGCTAGTATAATTATGAGAAAAAGAAATTCAAAATATAAAAATTAGAAAGCAAAAATAATAATATCATTATTTTCAGATGACATAATTGCTTGCCAGGCAATTCCAAGAGAATACAATTGAAATGCTATTAAAAGTAAGGAGTGATTTCAGTACATTAGATGAGATACAAAATTAATATATAGAAATTCATAGTTACCATATAGAGATAAAAGCTCTCTGAAGGTATAATGGAATAAAACAAACCATTTCAAATATCAAAAATAAAACATGAAATCAAAGAATAAACATAATAAAATCTAAATGGGGAAAATCTTTAAAACAATCCTGAAATACACACACACAAGACTAGGACAAATGGAAAGACTTAACAAATTCTGGGTTAGGAAGGCTCAACATCATATAGTGTCTGTGCACCTAAAGTTAGTTTAAAAAAATCAATGTAATTTATTATAAATTAAAAATCAACTAATTTTAAAGTTAATACAGAAATACAAATAAGCAAACATAGTCAGAAAAACCCTGGAAGAGCATAGGAGTAAGGGAGATACTTCAAAGCAATGTTACACAATATGAAAACTCAGTAACTAAAACACAGAGAAAAAAAAAAAGAAAAAAAAAAAAACACAGAGGAACTGGTTGTGTGAATATATAGACAAACTAAAAGCATTCAGTTTAAGTCCAAAAGTAGACTATATTCATATGGAAAATAAATATAGTTTTTAAAAGTGCTATCACAAATTACTGAATTAATCATGGACTTTAATAAATGGTGGCAAGACAATATGAATTTCACTTAGGGAAAGATAAAATTGGCTAGTTCCTCTGAACTCTCTGAATTAAATAACATCAAACCATAAAAATAGTTGAATAGTTGTGGATAATTACAATCTTCAAGCAACGAAGGCCTTTTGACTATAACTCAAATCCAAAAACCTTTAAAAAAAAAAAAGATTGATAAGTTCAACATATATGGCACATACATTTTGCTTGGCAAGAAAGAAATACTATAAGCCAAGTCAAAGGAAAGATGACACAGTAAGAAAATACTGTAATTCATTGACATAAAAAGAAACAAAGGAGTTGAAGTCAGTTTACACATAAATAAATATAGATATCTTTTTGTTGTTGTTCAGTAGCCAAGTTGTGTCCAACTCTTCGCAACTCCATGGACTGTAGGACGCCAGGTTTCCCTATCCCTCCCCATCTCCCAGAGTTTGCCCAAGTTCATATCCATTGAATCGGTGACATCATCCAACCATCTCATCCTCTGTCACCCTTTTTTCCTTCTGCCCTCAATCTTTCCCAACATTAGGGTCTTTTCCAATGTTTCATTTGTTCTCATCACATGGTCAAAGTATTGGAGATTCAGCTTCAGCATGAGCTGAACATCTTTTAGATATATGAAATAAGCTCAACATCATTTGTAAATAGAAAAATGCACATTAAGACTACAGGGAAGCCATTCAACAGCAGCAGAATACACATTTTTCCCAAGCACCCAGAGAAATTCACCAGGAAAAACTATATTCTGAACCATGAAATAAATCTCAGTAGACATAAAAATTTAAATCATGCAATGTATATTTTCTGACTGTAATGGAATTAAACTAGAGACAAATAACTGGAAGACAAGAGAAAAATCTCAAAACAATTGAAAATTAAATAGCACAGTTCTTAATAATCCATGGTCAAAAGGAAGTCTCAAAGGAAATTAAATACACAGAAGAAAAATGAAACTATGACATAAGAGAATGTGTGGAACACAGATAAATCAGTGCTGAAATGGAAATTCATAGCAATAAATGCTTACATTGGAAAATAGAAAAGTTCTCAAATCAGGAATCAAAATTCCTACTTCAAGAAACATGAATAAAGAAGAAGCCATAAACCCAAAGCAAGGAGGAAAAAGGAAACAAAAGCAGAAATCAGTAAGTTTAAAACAGGAAAACAATAAGGAAATAAAGAAACAAAAAGCTGACTCTAAAAAAAAAAAGATAAAATTGGTAAATCTCTTGTAAGATTGATAAAGGTAGAAGACAGAAGTCAGCAATATCATGAATATCATGAAATGAAATTTCACTACAGATCCTGCAGCCATTGAAGGGAGAATAAAGGAATGAACAATTTATTCTCATAAATTTAACAACTTAAAAGAAAAAGAATAATTCTTTGAAAAGTACAAAATGCAAAACGTCAAAATAAACAATTTGAGTAATCCTAGAACTATTAAAGAAATTGACTTCATAATTAAGAGTACAGAAAAAGAAATGTCTAGGCCCAGATGGTTTTATAGGAGAATTCTATCAGATATTTAAAAAAATTATTTTCCATACTCTTCTCTGGAAAACTGAAGAGAAAGGAACACTTCTTAACTCACTTTATAATGCGTATCATTACTTGTCTATCTAATTCAGACATAGTACAAAGAAAAGAAAAATATAGAACAATTTATTTCTCTTATAAGTATCCACAAAAATCCTCAGCAAAATATTAGAAAATCAACCCAAGAAGTTGTAAAAACAATGATGCATCATGTCCAAATGAAACTTATTTGAGGTAAACAGTTTTAAAACTTGAAAACTACTCAATGTAGCCCATCATACCAAAAGGATAAAAAAAGAAAAGAAGAAAGAAAATTTATGTGATCATATGCACAGTGATGAATAAAAAGCATTTTAAAAAATCCAGAACCTTTCATGATAAAATCTCTCAGCACACTAAGAATAGAGGAGCACTTCTCAATAAAGAGTATCTATTTAAAAAAAAAAAAAAAAAAAAAAGCCTGTGCTAACATACTTAATGGTAGAAGATTGAAGCTTTGCTCCAAGATTGGGAGTAAGACAAGGGTGTCCACAGTCACCATGGTTGTTCAACATAGAAGTAGAAGTTCTAGCTAGTACAATAGGAAAGAAAAAGAAATAAAAGACGTACACATTGTGAATGGGGAAAAAAACTCTCTATTTGTAGGTGGCATTAATGTTTAATTAAAAAATCACAAGCAACCTACAAAATCAAAACAAAAATCTTTCAGAACTAGCTTAGAGGATTCAGTAAGACATCAGGACAAAGATCAACACACAGGATCAATCATATTACTATATACCAAGAACAGATATGAGAAAATCAAACTTTAAGAGACAATGCCATTTACCATTGCTCCAAAAAAAAAGATACAAATATAGATAAAAATAATAAAATGTGTATACAAAACATGCACTTAAAGTTACAAAATTCTGAAAAAGAAATTTTAAAAGACTTAAATAAATGGAAAAGAGCATTGTGTTCATGAATTGGGAAGCTAGACATTTTAAAGATGTCAAATTCTACACAGAATGCAAATCTTATCAAAATTCTAGCAAAGTTTGTTGTGGACATAGAGAAGTTTATTCTAAAAGCTATATGGAAATACACAGAATCTAGAATACCTAAAACAATTCTGAAAAACAAAAAGGGGGTGAAAGGAATTTCTCTACCCAACATTGACTTCCTATGTAGCTGTAGTAATTCAGACAGTGTGGTGTTGGCAGAAAAATAGATCCAGTGCAACAAAATGAAAACCCAGAAATAGACCCACACAAGCACACAGTATCAAAGACTAAGTGAAAATTTCTTAGACTTAACACAAATAAAATGATGCCTAAAAGAAAACTTAAAAGTTGCACCTCACCAAAATTAAAAATCTTAACTCTGTGAAAGGTCTGTGAAAAAGGATGAAAAATCAAGCTACAAACTAGAGGAAAACATTAGCAAATCATATATCCAACAAAGGACTAGCATACAGAATTAAAAAAAAAAAGTCTCAAAACTCAATGGTAGAAAGCTAAACAATCCAGCTAGAAAATGGGCAAAAGATATGAACAGATATAGAAAGGGACAAGAGAGGATCAGATAGTTGGATGGCATCACCGACTCAATGGACATAAGTTTAAGCAAACTCCCACAGGTGGTGAAGGACAGGGAAGCCTGGTGTGCTGCAGTCCATGAGGTCGCAAAGAGTCAGACACAACTGAATGACTGAACAACAATCACAGAAGAGGATACAAATGGCAAATAAGCACATAAAAAGAAGTTCAACATCAATGTCTATGACAGAAATACAAATTAAAACCACAGTGAGATATTACCACACCTATCAAAGTGTCTGAAATAATTGGCAACATCAAATGCTGATGTGGATGGTACGGATTAGTCTGACATTGCTGATGGGAACATAAATTGGTTCCACCTCTCTGGAAAACAGGCAATTTCCTTTAAAAAATAAATGTGTGACTATTATATGACCCACCTATGTATCTATCCCAGAAAAAAATGAAGACTTAAGTTCACATACACACACACACAAAACCTGTATGCAAATGTTTTCAACAGGTGAATGGCTAAACAAATCTCATACCATGGAATATGGTCTCAGCAATAAAGTCTCACACACAGAGAAATGAAATCTGAATAAGGTGAATGAATTATATTAAGATCAATTTCTTGATTGTGATACTGTACTACAGTCATGAAAGACGGTACCACTGGAACAAACTGGAACAATAATGTATAGAATTTTTCTTTACTGTTTCTTGTGACTGTATATCAACCTACACATCTCAAATTAATAAGTTTTAAAAAACTACAAGGAAGGTTTATTTTCTCATCTAAATGAGCAATCCGAAATTGAAGAGATGGTGGAAAAATAGATGTTTGTTTGCCTTACAAAATTGTACAAAGTCTGTGAAGAGAAATTTAGCAATATTTATCAATATTTTAAAGTATGTTCTCTGTGATCCAGTAATCTTACTTCTGGGAATTTTTCCTACAGACACAACTGCATGAATGTAAAATATCGTGTACAGAAAATTATGCATCAGGGCATTGTAGGTAATAACACAAGAATAGAAACTCACAAATTCTATCAATAGGAACCATTAAATAAACTATGATAAGCTATGATTCATCCACTGGAAACTATACAGTTGTAAACATATATGTGCAGAATGAGGAAACAGCACATGAATATCAAAGATCTCCAGTAAGTATTTATCTTAGTCCAAGGTGCTATAACGGAATAGCATAGATTGATGGTTTAAACAACAGAAATTTACTTCTCACAGTTCTGGATGTTGGAGATCAGGACACCAGCAGGATCATGTTCCAGCAAGAACCGCCTTCTGGATTGTAAGCGGCAGTCCTCTTGCTGTGTCCTCACATGGTGCAGACAGACAGAAAGGAAACTAGCTCTGTGTTTCTTCTTATATTGGCCCTAATCCCATCATGTGGGCTCCACTCTTATGACTTAATTAACTTCCCAAGGCCTTATCTCCAAATACTATCACACTGGAAGTCAGGGTTCAACACACAAATTTGGGAGGGATACAAACATTCAATCCATGGCAATATTGTGAAGTGAACAAAATAAAAGCAAGGTTCAAGCTAACAAGGGCAGTCAGCTGTCTTCTGTGTGATAAAGAACCCATTTGTATTTACATATGTAAAAACTAAAAAGATAAATCAGAAACTAAAGTCACTGCCTGTCAGAAGGCAGAGAGGAATGAGAAGGACAGGAAGTAAGAATTCTGGGTGATACCTTTTATATCATTTTACTTTTGAAACACGTGAATGCATTATCTACTTATAAAAAATTAATTGAAAAGAAAACTATTGCTTCTGGGTTGCCTCATACTTACCCCTCTGAGCAACTGAATTCTATAGTTGACCAAAAAGAAAATCTGTCTTAACTTCCACTTTCCCATTGCGTAAGTCTCCTAGGTTTCTGCATTGCTTCTCTAGGAGGAAAATGAAAATAATGACTGATTACAATTACTGACCAAGTTTGAGGGTGGGGGGAAGTCTGATTGATTAGCTTTAACTGTTTCTTCCACATAAACACAGAAAATTTTTTCAAGACTTATTTCTAACCTTGACATACTGAACTTTATATTTTGAGGAAAAATAAAAGTAAACATCTATCCCATTTTTTGAATATTTTAAGAAGTTTTTAAAGAAGAAAAAATATGCTCAGATTTGGTGGCTCAGTTAGATCATTGTGATAATAAAGAATGAACAAGTTATCCATGTAAATATGTTCTAAAAATATATGTTCTTGGTCACAGAGAAACAGAAGAAAGGGAACAAATTCTTTATTTTTACTGTTAGCAAAATGTCTGCATATATTTCCAACTGACTGGCTCCAAATACTATAGGTAATGTTAATTTTGAAGACTACTTTCATCAAAGTAGTCTTTGAATTAAAGAATCTATTAAGTTCCTAAGAGAAATTTCCCCCCATAAAACAAAAGTACAGTAGTCATGTATGGATGTGAGAGTTGGACTGTAAAGAAAGCTGAGCGCCTAAGAAATTATGTTTCTTGAACTGTGGTGTTGGAGAAGGCGCTTGAGAGTCCCTTGGACTGCAAGGAGATCCAAGCAGTCCATCCTAAAAGAACTCAGTCCTGAATATTCATTAAAAGGACTGATGCTGAAGCTGAAACTCCAATACTTTGGCCACCTGATGGAAGACCTGACTCATTGGAAAAGACCCTGATGTGGGGAAAGATTGAAGGCGGGAGGAGAAGGGGACGACAGAGGATGAGATGGTTGGATGGTATCACTGACTCGATGGACATGAGTTTGAGCAAGTTCTGAGCATTAGTGATGGACAGGGAAGCGTGGGGTTCTGCAGTCCATGGGGTCTCAAAGAGTCAGACAGAACCGAGCGACTGAACTGACAGGTGAGAAAAATAAACTTTAATACCTACTAGCACAAAAAACACGATAGTCCCATGAGCCTCTATCATTACAAGTAACTGAACTGGAACCGATTCTGCTATAACCAGGCAGGCAAGTGTACTTCAGTGTAGTTCCAATTTTGAAGTCTTTGTTATTCAACTTGTTATTTGGAGAAGCAAACTGTAAATCAGGTGGAGGACCACAATCTCCTGGGTACCAAAATGACAAGGAGAATCAAGTTATAGATTAGGACATAGCACCTCAGTGATTCAATAATAGGATTTTTAGAGCAGAGATCATGCTCTTCTTTTTCATGACTTCTATCACCCTGCTGTTCAGTGAACACAGTAGACAATCCATAATGCATGTTTGTTGTTTGATAACAGTGACAATAATAATGGGAAAAGGCAGAAAAAATTCATCCTTCCTCTCCTGTATATATGATAATTTGTCAGAAAATGGATGAACAGACCCAAATTTCATCATTCTATTAGATTCCCCAATCTACATATTCAGAACACTGGCATTTATACTTTGCCATGTAATTCTATCTTCTTGCCTGAGAAATAATATATATTTAAGCAATAATAGCATTATATAAGATTAGTTAACTCAGGAGTCAGAAATGAGAAGATATTTCCTTATGTCCTTTTGGACCTTTGGGATTTTGTTTTTTCTTTTTTTCCCTCTACTAGCTCTTTTATAAACTTGTTTTTTAATTGGAGGAAAATTGTTTACAGTGTTGTGTTGGTTTCTGCCATACAACAATGCGATTAGCCATAGTTATACATATATCCCCTCTCCCCATCCCACCCCTCTAGGTCATCACAGAGTGCCAGGCTTGGTTCCCTGTGTTACATAGCTACTTCTCACCAGCTATCTATTTTACACATGATTTTGAATAGACTATGTATTTGAAAATAAAATGTTTTTCAAAAAGCATCACAAGGGTAGAGATTCATTAAATCCTTAAAAAATGAAACCTTAATAGTACCTCCCTAGGAATAATTAAATAAAGGGATGGGAGCCTCAGCATAATTACACCCGATTCACTCCTTTCTGAAGAACCACACAGGCAATGAAAGCTCTCCATGGTCTGGTGGCAGGTAATACGTGTTTACTCCAAATCATGATGTACTTTGAGGTTAGATCATTTGAAGAGTCCCTGGAGAGAAAACTCTAAAAAGGAGTATTAAAAGTGACCATAAGTAAACCTTTAGTGCTGGGGGAAGGTAGGGGGTTATAATAAATTTCCCTAAATTTCAAGTGGTCAAATACACTCCACAGTCAAAGATGGGTATCTTTTAGACAACGCTTAAAATAGGATGTGCTGATGAACTCAGTTGTATGGTGACAATCTGACCTCATTTTCCCATTACTCACCAAGAACAGAAGCCAACAAACCAGCGACCAAGGTCATTTGTAACAGAGTTGGATCAGAGGCTTTCCACAGCCCAGAGAAGGGCCTGGCTGCCATTTTCCTTTTTGTATCAAGGGCCGCATGTGGAACTCTTGGAGGATGCATGATCTGATGTTTCCTCAATATCTCTCTGTTGGAAGAACTCATCCTAATAAATAGTTATTGAATTTCCCCTTGTAAAGGGCTACAAAAAATCTCATAGGAACCATCCCTTCAAGGAGATTACAGTTGAGTGTAGAAGATAAAACATTAAACATAAATATTTGCAATAAAAGATAGCATATATGTGTTTCAGGAGCATGCTCAGGAGGATAGCTAATTCCAGGTAAAGAAATGGGAGTGGGCTTTATGGACATGTCTGCATCTGAGGTGGCAGATACTGCTATGAAATTGGAAGCATTGGATGCCAAGACATTTTGTGTCAAAAATGAAAATATAGAAAAACATAACAGTGAGGTAAAGAAGATAAAGATTATTTGTGGGCAACAATAATTAGTGCTTCCAGTCTTTTGGCAGGTAAGGAATGTGTGATAGAGACAACATGGTGAAAGATGGACTGATTAAAACTGGGATTTATTGAGTTTTCAGTGCCAAGATTAGGAGTTTGGATAGGAAATGGACAGCCACTGGTTTTTTTAAGTGACATGATTACTGTGCTTTTGGGATCACTATGACAGCTGTGAACAAGATAGATTGAAAGAGGCAGAGAGACGAGAAAGGGAGATTAAGAAAATTATTGCAGTTTGGCCAGATAAACCAATGGAGATGCTCTGAACAAGGAAATGGCACAGGAATTAGGGAAGTGGAAGCAAATGAAAGAAAAGTGAGAAATGATGAGATAGAGGAAAGGCGTTATACCTATTGATCTATCTATTATTTACCAACTTATATATCTATCTATAGCTATGTAAGTTTCTCATGGCAGCTATCAGCAAGAACAGTAATCCTCTGGGTCAATTTGAAATTTTCAAAGCATCGGTTTTGCCACCAAAAAGAAAGGAAAAAGAGAGAGAGGGAAAGAGAGGAGAGGGGGAGGAAAGAAGGAAGGAAGGAGGAAAGGGAAGAGGCATTGCTGGTGTTTTTCTTGGTTCTGGTGATTCATTAATGGCCTCTTTAATGGCCGGCCCTATTGGGTCATTTTAACCCTATAATTGGGGGATAAAACCTCACATACCCCTAGCTTACTTAATAGTCCTTATATCTAAAGTGATATATAAAATTGTTGTTGTTTAATCACTAAGTCACGTCCAACTCTTTGCAATCACATGGACTGTAGCCTGCCAGGCTCCTCTGTCAGTGACATTTCCCAGACAAGAATTCTGGAGTGGGTTACCGTTTCCCTCTCCAGAAGATCTTCCCAACCCAGGGGTCAAACCTGCACCTCCTGCTTGTTTATCATTCTTTACCACTGAGTCACCTGGGAAGCCTGATATATGAAATTAACTTTCAGTAAAATACAAAATTTCACTTTTTACTCTAAAACCTGACATAGATTGAGATGGTTTCATATTACCATTAATCCTCAATTGTACTAATTGTCAGCAGGTGCCCACTTAAGTCAAAGCAGTTTTCTCACTATTTTTCCCAAAGCTTTCACTTTGCTCCCTGCTGGCGGGGGGGGGGGGGGAGTTTCTCACATTGTACGCAGCCGCCTAACTCTCTTTTTTTTCCCAAATGTATACACAGTTTGTTATGTGATAAATGTAACATTTCAAATAAGGGTAGAAAGATGAATATTTACAATGAATAGTGTTCACCATTCAGAAAACTAAGATCATGGCATCTGGTCCCATCACGTCATGGCAGATAGATGGGGAAACAGTGATTGACTTTATTTTGGGGGGCTCCAAAATCACTGCAGATGGTGATTTCAGCCATAAAATTAAAAGGCACTTACTCCTTGGAAGGAAAGTTGTGACCAACCTAGATAGCATTTTAAAAAGCAGAGACATTACTTTGCCAACAAAGGTCGGTCTAGTCAAGGCTATGGTTTTTCCAGTGGTCATGTATGGATGTGACAGTTGGACTATAAAGAAAGCTGAGCACCGAAGAGTTGATGTTTTTGAACTGCAGTGTTGGAGAAGACTCTTGAGAGTCCCTTGGGCTGCAGGGAGATCCAACCAGTCCATCCTAAAGGAGATCAGTCCTGGGTGTTCATTAGAAGGACTGATGCTGAAGATGAAACTCCAGTACTTTGGCCACCTCATGTGAAGAGCAGACTCATTTGAAAAGACCCTGATTGAGGGCAGGAGGAGAAGGGGACGACAAAGGATGAGATGGCTGGATGGCAACACCGACTCAATGGACATGAGTTTTAGTAAACTCCTGGAGTTGGTGATGGACAGGGAGGCCTGGCGTGCTGTGATTCATGGGGTCGTAAAGAGTCGGACACGACTGAGCGACTGAACTGAACTGAATTGGGGAAAATAGCTGGATTTCTAACTCACAGTATTTCAAACAAATTTCAAATGGAATTATATGCACATGAAAAAATGAAACTATCTGAGATGCTGTTCCTAAGAAATCTTTGCCTAGTCTTTCAAAAATAAACTTGGAGAAAAATGTCATGAGATCGATCCTGAATTCATAAAGGAAAAGATTGCTGCTACATATAGTTTCCTCCCTCTTTTTGAACACTTTGTTTAGGTGTATTTTGTATGCAATAAACCTATGCACAAATGTGCAAATCTGGTAGTTTAACCCATGTGGCACCTGTGAAATCACTGCTACAGTGAAGACAATTCACCTTCATCAACCACAGTCATGCCCCTTGTCATCCAGCCCGCAAGCTTTTTCTGATTCCCTCCACACCCTCCTCAGCAACCTCTGGCCTGCTGTCTGTCACTGAAGGATAGTTTGCATTTTCTAGAAAGTTGTGTGACCAGAAACATACTGGTATATGCTTATTTGTCTGGTTTCTTGCTCTCATAGAATTATTATGAGATATATCCATACTGTGTGTATTTGTGTTATATTGGCTGGTTTCTTCGTATTCTTAAATAATACTATACGACTGCATCAGAATGTGCTTATCCATTCGTCCATCAATAGGCATTTAGGTCTTTTTCCACGTGGGGCTAGAAACTAGAGCTACTGTGCGCATGGTGTGCAAGTCATTGTGAGGACAGGTGTTTGCGGTTCTTCTAGGGGATGCCTAGGAATGGAATGGCTAGGTCATGTGGTAAGTTGTTTGACTTCTGGAGGGAACTGCCCTCGTGTTCTCCATGATGGCTGCACCATGTCACATTCCCACCAGCAGCTGGGGGATCCCAATTTCTCTGCATCCTCACCAAGACCTGTCACTGTTGGTCTATCTGATGACAGTCATCCTCATGGATGTGCAGTGGGACCTCACTGTGATTTTGATTTGTGTCCCCCTGTGATTAATTATGCTGTACATCTTTTCATGTGCTCATTGGCCAACTGAATCTCTTCCTTGGTGAAATATCTATTCAAATGCTTTGCTCATTTTTAACATTTTTAATTGGAGGATAATTGCTTTACAATATTGTGTTGGCTTCTGCCATACAACAACATGAATCAGCCCTAGTATACATATGCCCCCTCCCTCTTGAACACCCCATCCCATTCACCTAGGTTGTCACAGAGCACCAGCTTGAGTTCCTGGTGATATAGAGCAACTTTCCACTAGCTGTCTATCTTAGCAGCAGCTTAGCTCTTTGATTGAGTGAAGACTCAAGTCACATTCACTTTCTAAATCGTGCAATCACACCACTCCTCCAAACTTATCTCTTGCATGCGCACCCAATCCCCCTGCCTCATTCCACATACTCTATTCATGACTTCAATTCTGCCAAAAATTCAATCAACATAATAGCATATTTGTCTGTAACAAGTAATGTTGAGTGTATATGGAATGAGTCAACCTGTTCTGCAAGCATGCAGATATAGAAATCGAAGTCTCTGAAGCATTCACATCACCCCACTTCTGTGGCACACGGTCACCATCTGTTTGCTTGAGACTGAGGGGGACTTTTAGGATGTGAGGCTTTCAGTACTAAAACTGGGACAGTTGCAGGAGAGGCGGAACCACTGACCATCTTTGTCCAGTCACCCATCTGGGTTATCTCCTTACCACCTTCCTCTAAGGCAGAGGGAGCTATCACAAAGATAATTTGTACATGATGAAAACCAAACAATTCGAAGCTCACAGAAGTATTCAAAGGCATTAAAATCTTCCCAAGGGGGAAAAAAACTGCAGTTTGTCAGTAAGCCAGTAATTCACTAGCTATAGTAAACTGGTCACTTAATGAAAGCAATAAAAAATCTTAAAATACTGAAATGCTGGCAAAAAAGTAAATGGCTTTAAATTTTTTTAATGACACTTTAAAGTGAAAATGTCCTCTAAATAACTCTGTATTTGTACTTAAGTTTATAAGAAAACTATATGCATTGAATGCACTCATTAAAAATAATACACTCTAACAACACTAGCTCTGTCGCGTGATCAGCACATTGGACAGTCTTAAAATGGTGTTAAAAAGTATATTCTCATGACTATCTTCAATAAAAACATATCTGTATTGTTGAAGAGATTCTAAAATTTTCAAACACTTTTCCACTGTCTTATAGTTCACATCTTACCTGTCTACATCATCTTCTCTCTTACCCTTTTCTCCATTAAATCTCACTCATTTTCCAGACATATCTCAAACACTGGTCCTATCCGAAATTCCAGCTTCCATATTCCAGTTACAATTTAGGGTTCATAATTCTATTTTAATTGCGACTTGGATTACAGCTAAAGTCAAAAGTCTGTCTTTCAGCTAAACCATAAATTCCTTGAAGTGAGAGGGTGGGTCTTCATTTATCACCACCTTGCACAGAAAAAGTGCTGAACAAATATTTTCTAAATTTTATTTCAAGAGTATACAGTGACAAAATAAATGCTTTAAAGAGGAAAGAATGCTTCATGTCCATTTCTATCCGTGTGTGTGTGTGTGTGTGTGTGTGTATGTGTATTTGTGGTCAGATTGTATTTATCTTAAAGATGTTGTTTAGTCACTAAGTTGTGTTTGACTCTTTTGTGACTCTATGGACAGATGGGATGTCCTAGGCAAGAATGGGTTGCCATTTCCTTCTCCAGGGGCTCTTCCTGACCTAGGGATTGAAGCAGCCTCTCTTTATTTTAATCAGATACTACCGGGTGATTTTATTGTAAGTTCCAAGGTTCCCCTTCCCCATCTTTAACCTGAGTCAATGTCATCAACCAGTTAACGGAGAGCAATGGTGGAAGACCAGTAAAAGGAGAGTGACAGAGAGGAATAAAAAATGTTTCTCCTACAGAGTCCAAAAGTCTGTTCTGTACACTCAGGGTTGATGCACTGGGAAGGCCCAGAGGGATGAGACGGGGGAGGGGGGTGGGATCGGAGGGGAAATCAGGATGGGGAACACATGTAAATCCATGGCTGATTCATGTCAACGTATGGCAAAAACCACTAAAATATTGTAAAGTAATTAGCCTCCAACTAATAAAAAATAAATGAAAAAAAAAATGTTTCTCTTTTCTCTGCAGCTCACAGTCGAGTTAGGCAATGATGGCAAATGGAAAGCGATGGGAAATGGTTTCACTCCTTCTATCTCAACCTATCAAGGCCACAGCCTAAGTGCTATGTGCAGAGGAGGACAGTGTGTGGCCATCACCCATGTGTGAGCTCTGGAATCAGGCCATGGGCATGTGGGTTTTTCTCCTGGTTCCACTACATGGGAAATGTGTTCCCATGGCAAGATAGTCAGCTCACTAAGCCCAAATTTCCTCTTTTATAAAAAATTACACAATTCTCTCAAAATTATTGAGAAACTTTAAAAAGATTTTCTGTAAAGGGCTTGAGATGGTCACTGAAACATGGTGAATGTTAAGAAGAAAATGCTGGCAATTGTTAAACCTAGGGAAGAGAGGAACAGAACTGGAATTAGCATGTGACTCTGCTGGAAGGTGAACTCCTAGAAGACAAAACATCATCACAATAATGATATAGACATATAACGACTGGCAGCTGCAATTCCAGGAGCCTTTAACTCAGCCCTGGCACAGATGAAGGCACCCTGGACTTCAGCCAGAAGCCTTGGTCTGGCCTTCACTATGGCTCATGGTAGTAGAGGAACCCAGTGCCATACCCAGAGCATGGGCACCCGTGGAGGTCTGCCCTGGGCTGCTTCTTGCATCAACCTAACTGTCTTTCTGGGAGGAACTCATCAGCTCCCTGACTCTGACCATCATCCCGGCATCATTCACAGATCTCTGGGCCCAACTATCTCTGGTAGGTGCAAAAACATACACGCTCCATAAGCTTTTATGGAGCATGTATGCTAATAAAAATCTTATGAAATAAAAACCTTATTCTACCCTCTTTCATCCCACATGTAATCATTTTATATAAAGCTTTACTGAGAAATAATTCACAAACCACAAATGTCACCTACTTCAAGCATAAAATTTGTGGCTTTTAGTACATTTACAGAGTTGTATAGCCATTACCACCATCTGATTTTTGAATATTTTTATCACTCCCAAAGAAATGCTATACCTATTAGCAGTCACTCCCCATTTCTGTCTCCCTCCCAAGCCCTGGAGACCACTAACTTACTTTCTGTCTCTGTGGATCTATCTATTCTAGACTCTTCATGTAAATGGAATCATATAGTATGTGGGGTTTTGTGCCTGGCTTCCTTCACTTAGTATAATGTTTTAGGGCTCATCGCTATCATAACTTTAGTGCTTCATTCCTTTTTATGACTGAAGAATATTCTGCTATATGACTATTCCATCTTTTGTTTATCCATCCTTTAGCCGATGGACATTTGTGTTGTTTCCACTTTTGAGCTATTAGAAATAATTCTGCTATGGACATTCATGTACATTTTTTGTGCATAGACACTTGTTTTCTTTTTATTCTTGGGTGTATTTCCTTTTTTCTAGGACTAGAATTGCTGGATCATACAGTGACTCTAGGTTTAATATATTGATGAGCTGCCAAATAATTTTCCAAAGTGACTACATCATTTTACATTCCCAGTAGCAGTGAATGAGGGCTTCAGTTTCTCTGTATTATCCCTCAACACTTGTAATTGGTTGTGTTTTTTAACTTGGCCACCTTAGTATGTATGAAGTGCTACCTCATTGTGGGTTTGATTTACATTTCTCTAATTTTTTTTTTTTTTTTTTGGCTCCAAATTTTTCTTTTGGCTCCAAATTTTTTTTGGCTCCAAATTTTTTGGGCTCCAAAATCACTGCAGATGGTGATTGCAGCCATGAAATTAAAAGATGCTTACTCCTTGGAAGGAAAGTTATGACCAACCTAGACAGTATATTAAAAAGCAGAGACATTACTTTGCCAACAAAGGTCCGTCTAGTCAAGGCTATGGTTTTTCCAGTGGTCATGTATGGATGTGAGAGTTGGACTGTGAGGAAAGCTGAGAGCCAAAGAATTGATGCTTTTGAACTGTGATGTTGGAGAGAAGACTCTTGAGAGTCCCTTGGACTGCAGGGAGATCCAACCAGTCCATCCTAAAGGAAATCAGTCCTGGGCGTTCACTGGAAGGACTGATGTTGAAGATGAAACTCCAGTACTTTGGCCACCTCATGCGAAGAGTTGTCTCATTGGAAAAGACCCTGATGCTGGGAGGGATTGGGGTCAGGAGGAGGAGGGGACAACAGAGGATGAGATGGCTAGATGGCATCACCGACTCGATGGGCATGAGTTTGAGTCAACTGTGGGAGTTGGTGATGGACAGGGAGGCCTGGCGTGCTGCGATTCATGGGGTCACAAAGAGTCGGACACGACTGAGCGACTGAACTGAACTGAACTGAATGTCTACTGATATTGAATATTTGTATGTACTTATTATACGGATATCTTCTTTAAAGAAATCTCTATTAAAATCATCTGCTCATTTCTAATTGGGTTAATTGTCTTTCTGTTTCTAAGTTGTATGAGGTCTTTTTATATTCTGGATACAAGTCACTTGTCATTCTGTGGGATTTCCATTTATTCTTGATATTATCTTTTGAAGCACAAATATTTTTAATTTAGATGAATTTTTAATTTGTTTTTTTTAATTTATTTTTAAATGTTGTTGTTTATATATCAAAGAGACCATTGCCTAACTCAACATGAAGATTTACTCCTGTGATTTCTTCAAAGTGTTTCATAGTTTTAGTTTTTCTGCTTGTCTGAGATCCATTCTGAGTTTTTGTTTTTGTTTCTTTTTTTTTAATGCTTCTGCTTATTCTAGTTACTTTACTTTTGCTCTCCTTTTACTACCAGTTTAAGTCAGAACAGGATGCAACCAAGGAAAGGAGTGAGTGAATGAATGAATTGGCAACCAAAATGCAACTATGCCATGCTCAACCAAGGTAGAAGAGAATTCCAAGGCAGAAGAGAATAATGCCAATTACAGAAGGTGAGGGAGAAAAAAGAGGTGAGGAAGACTATGATTTCTTGCTTAAAAGACTGAATAGAGGGTTACCAGTATCCACTTGTTATCTTCAAATCTTTGCTTTCAAAGACTGATGACAGGTGGATGAAATCGCCAAAGAGAAACCTAACACGTTTGCTGAATGTAGGCTCTGAAAACCAGACCTCCTATGTTCTACTTTCTTACTGGACCCCCCATTGTCTTTCCAGCAAACCTGAGTTACTTCCAGCTTCTTCTTCCAGACGTGAGACATAGGCAGAAAACTAACAAACACACATATTTTAGAATCAGTAAAAAAATAGCATCTTACACTCCTGATTTACTTTACAATTTACTTCATTGGCAGGCATTATTCTCTCCCCAAGACTTCAAAAATTTTTAAATACTTTTCAAGTCCCACAAACCATTTTCTTTCTACCACAAAACACAGGAATCCTGAAAAGATTTCTGATGAACAGACACTTGATTATTTCTCTCTGCCTTATCCTTTGAAGCCTTCACTCCTCAGACAAAAACATCGGGCTCTTCCTTAAGGTAATCTGAGTGCTTAGTAAATTACTTACCTGTAGGTTTCTGAATGAGAGACAGACTCCATAGTGTTGCCTTGATTTCTTTCTCTCAGAATGAGTTACCTTTGATCTCAGATATTCTTAGCTCTCTCTACAACAGAATTTATCACAACATCCTTGCCTTTCAAGCAAGTGCTCAGCTTAAAATCCTCTGAGTTCCAGCAATGTGATTGGTGCCTGGCTGGTCAGGTAAAAATGAGCGGGTGGTAAAGATAAGAAATAACCGTTAATTGTCCCTGCAAATGATTAACTGCAGAAAACAGTAGCAGTGGATATTTAATTTCCTCCTTCCCTTTAGCCAGTCTTCAAATTGATAACATGTGATAGTAGTTCATTGTTCCCTTTTTTACCTTACCCATGAGGGATAATTAGAAGGATGATTCCCATGACCTAACCAGAAAACAAACAGTGTTCACTGGGAAAGAAAATGTAGAACTGGAGGCTAGGACACCTGGATTTATGATATCTTCTTGTCTTGGGGTCTGGATTTTATTTGCTGAGAAATGAAAGCATTAAAACCTGCTACTCCTAACTCAGAGTGTTAGATGAAGAACTAGCTCCTATAATTAAGTTTAAACAATGCATAAATAAAATCCACCTTAAAGCTCATCTTGAAGTAAGGTCCGATGCTGTAAAGAGCAATATTGCATAGGAACCTGGAGTGTTAGGTTCATGAATCAAGGCAAATTGGAAGTGGTCAAACAGGAGATGGAAAGGGTGAATGTTGACATTCTAGGAATCAGCAGATGAAAATGGACTGGAATGGGTGGATTTAACTCAGATGACCATTATGTCTACTACTGTGGGCAGTAATCCCTTAGAAGAAATGGAGTAGCCATCATGGTCCACAAAAGAGTCCAAAATTCAGTACTTGGATCCAATCTCAAAAATGACAGAATGATCTCTGTCCATTTGCAAGGCAAACATTCAATATCACAGTAATCCAAGCCTATGCCCCAACCAGTAATGCTGAAGAAGCTGAAGTTGAATGGCTCTATGAAGACCAACAAGATCTTTCAGAACTAACACCCAAAAAAGATGACCTTCTAATTATAGGGGACTGGAATGCAAAAGTAGGCAGTCAAGAAACACCTGGAGTAACAGGCAAATTTGGCCTTGGAGAATGGAATGAAGCAGGGCAAAGGCTAATAGAGTTTTGCCAAGAGAACGTACTGGTCATAGCAAACACCCTCTTCCAACAACACAAGGGAAGACTCTACACATGGACATCACCAGATGGTTGACAGTGAAATCAGATTGATTATATTTTTGCAGCCAAAGATGGAGAAGCTGTATACAGTCAGCAAAAACAAGAGTGGGAACTGACTGTGGATCAGATCATGAACTCCTTCTTGCCAAATTCAGACATAAATTGAAGAAAGTAGGAAAAACCACTAGACCATTCAGGTATGACCTAAATCAAATCCCTTACAGTGTAAGTGAGAAATAGATTTAAGGGACTATATCTGATAGATAGAGAGCCTGATGAACTATGGACGGAGGTTCGTGATATTGTACAGGAGACAGGGATCAAGACCATCCCCATGGAAAAGAAATGCAAAAAGGCCAGATGGTTGCCTGAGGAGGACTTACAAATAGCTGTGAAAAGAAGAGAAGCAAAAAGCAAAGGAGAAAAGGAAAGATATTCCCATTTGAATGCAGAGTTCCAAAGAATAGCCAGGAGAGATAAGAAAGCCTTCCTCAGCAATCAATGCAAAGAAATAGAGGAAAACAACAGAATGGGAAAGACTAGAGATCTCTTCAAGAAAATTAGAGACACCAAGGAAACATTTCACCCAAAGATGGATTTGATAAAGGACAGAAATGGTATGGACCTAACAGAAGCAGAAGATATTAAGAAGAGGTGGCAAAAATACACAGAAGAACTATACAAAAAAGATCTTCATGACCCAGATAATCACAATGGTGTGATCACTCACCTAGGGCCAGACATCTTGGAATGTGAAGTCAGGTGAGCCTTAGAAAGCATCACTACGAGCAAAGCTAGTGGATGTGATGGAATTCCAGTTGAGTTATTTCAAATCCTGAAAGATGATGCTGTGAAAGTGCTGCACCCAATATGCCACCAAATTTGGAAAATTCAGCAGTGGCCACAGGACTGGAAAATATCAGTTTTCATTCCAATCCCTAACAAAGGCAATCCCAAAGAATGCTCAAATTACTGCACAATTGCACTCATCTGACACGCTAGTAAAGTAATGCTCAAAATTCTCCAAGCCAGCCTTCAGGAATACATGAACTGTGAACTTCCAGATGTTCAAGCTGGTTTTAGAAAAGGCAGAGGAACCAGAGATCAAATTGCCAACACCTGCTGGATCATAGAAAAAGCAAGAGAGTTCCAGAAAAACATCTATTTCTGCTTTATTGACTATGCCAAAGCCTTCGACTGTGTGAATCACAATAAACTGTAGGAAATTCTGAAAGAGATGGGAATACCAGACCACCTGACCTGCCTCTTGAGAAACCTATATGCAGGTCAGAAAGCAACAGTTAGAACTGGACATGGAACAACAGACTGGTTCCAAATAGGAAAAGGAGTACATCAAGGTTGTGTATTGTCACCCTGCTTATTTAACTTATATGCAGAGTACATCATGAGAAACGCTGGGCTGGAAGAAGCACAAGCTGGAATCAAGACTGCCGGGAGAAATATCAATAACCTCAGATATGCAGATGACACCACCCTTATGGCAGAAAGTGAAGAGGAACTAAAAAGCCTCTTGATGAAAGTGAAAGAGGAGAGTGAAAAAGTTGGCTTAAAGCTCAACATTCAGAAAACTAAGATCATGACATCTGGTCCCATCACTTCATGGGAAATAGATGGGAGACAGTGGAAACAGTGTCAGACTTTACTTTGGGGGGCTCCAAAAATACTGCAGATGGTGATTGCAGCCATGAAGTAAAAGACGCTTACTCCTTGGAAGGAAAGTTATGACCAACCTAGATAGAATATTAAAAAACAGAGACATTACTTTGCCAACAAAGGTCCGTCTAGTCAAGGCTATGGTTTTTCCAGTGGTCATGTATGGATGTGAGAATTGGACCGTGAGGAAATCTGAGTGCCGGGAAATTGATGCTTTTGAACTGTGGTATTGGAGAAGACTCTTGAGAGTCCCTTGGACTGCAGGCAGAAAGCAACAGTTAGAACTGGACATGGAACAACAGACTGGTTCCAAATAGGAAAAGGAGTACGTCAAGGTTGTGTCAAACCAGTCCATCCTAAAGGAGATCAGTCCTGGGTGTTCATTGGAAGGACTGATGCTGAAGCTGAAACTCCAATACTCTGGCCACCTCATGCGAACAGTTGACTCATTGGAAAAGACCCTGATGCTGGGAGGGATTGGGGGCAGGAGAAGGGGACGACAGAGGATGAGATGGCTGGAGGGCATCACTGACTCAATAGGCATGAGTTTGAGTCAACTGTGGGAGTTGGTGATGGACAGGGAGGCCTGGCATGCTGCGATTCATGGGGTTGCAAAAGAGTCAGACATGACTGAGAGACTGAGCTGAACTGATCAAAATCATCTCACCAGCAGCAATTGAGATAATGCATGAATGTGTGTGCTAAGTCACTTCAGTCATGTCCGACTCTTGGTGACCCCATGGACTGTAGCCTGCCAGGCTCCTCTGTCCATGTGTTTTTCCAGGCAAGAATACTGGAGTAGGTTGCCATGCATTCCTCTAGGGATCTTCCTGACCCAGGGATCCAACGTCTGTCTCCTGTGTCTCCTGCATTGCCAGGTGTATTCTTTTAGCTCTGAGCCACCTGGGAAGCCCATAATATATATTGTATGATCCCGATTATAAAAAGAAATAAATCAACCCTTAGCTTGTAATTGGACTTCCTGGGTGACTCGGTGGTTAAAGGTCCACTTGCCAAGGTAGGAGATGAAGGTTCAAACCCTAGGTTGGGAAGATCCCCTGGAGAAGGAAATGGCAACTCACTCCAATATTTTTGCCTGGAAAATTCCATGGACGGAGGAACCTGGCAGGCTACAGTCCACGGGGTTGCAAATAGTCGGACATGACTCAAGTGACTGAGCACGCAAGGTAGTAATTAAGGATGCACACTTATTTGTAAAACTATAAATAACAGAAAGGAAGTGACCACCACACATCAAGAGAGTGGTGATATTTGAAAAAAAAAGTGATAGGACAATGATGGAGGCATGAGGAAATCACATAAGACAAAGTTGTGGCAGACAGAATTGAAGCCTTTCTGAAATAAGTTGGAGATATATTTCAGAGGTGGATAGAAACCGAATAGATAAGAAATACTATGATATTGAACCAGAGTATCCTACATGCTGAATATGAGCAGCTATACTGTCTTAGTTTCCAAACACTCTTGAAAGATTTGGATTCAGAAGTGAAGGCTTGATAAAAATCATCACATAGGTACACTGACTGTTGTCTAAGACCAAATTTGTTGCTGGAGATTAAAGCGTGATACAAATGTCATCACTAAACATTTGTATCCTCAAATATTACCCATAGCAAAGGCTCTGACTGTAAGTACCCTCTTGCATGAGTCAGGTCATCTGAGGGCTTTGTAATTTTAGTGTGAGGGCGCTTATGCCTTTGCCAATGAGATCTTTCATATTGTCTCCTTTATAGCAAAACTTCAGAAGTAAGGGTTAGAATCCCCAGTCTGCTCCTTCTGATTCTCACTCTGCCCCTTGGTCATTTTGTTCGCTATTCACTCTTCTGATATGTCCTCTTCCACATAGGCAATCCTTGAAGATTGCTTTTATCTATGCTTTTTTTGTGTTTTCAGTAACTCCCTTGGGAGCATTCCAAATGTCCATGAAGAATCACATATTTGGGGGTATAAAGCTTTTAAGCACAATATCAAAGGCGAAAACAAAGGGGGGAAATGCTTAACTCAAATATAAATTTTATACCACTCACACCTCAAACAGTAGAAAAGATAATAATTGAAACATATATAACAAGTTAAGATTTAAGGCTATAAAGAGAAAAAGACTTCTTCACAAATCATTCCAAAAATAGAACTGGCACATAAAAGTGTGAACAAGGAACAAGTCAATCAAAAAAGAAGATATTTCACAGGTTGGGTTAACCAATGAATAGTTCATACATTCAGTTCCCTGGGAAATAGACTCAAACATGGAGGCTGCACGCAGGTGGGTCATTCAGGAGTCCTTTCAGGAACAATGCCTTAAAGGCATGCCGGGGACATGATAGGGTGGAGGGAAAAGCTGACCTGGGAAGCAATGGCATCAGCAGTTACAGCAGGTCCCCTCAGCACTCGAAAGACGGAAGATCAAGGTCAAGGGAGCTGAGCCTTTGAAACACTGTATCGACCTGTGAATGATTATCTGATGCCCTCAAGGAGAGATTGAAAATTTAGGTGAGGTAGTTCCCCCAAAATGCTGTATGGTGTTTAAAAATACAGATTCTCAGGCTCTATCCCCTAAAGAAATACATCTGGAAAGGCTTTGAGGATCTGAAATATTCCTGAAATGGCCCTAGTGATTGTCATATGCAACAAGTTGGGGAACCACAAATCTAACGGAGATGCTATTTGTTCATTTCTCTATGTATTCCATGGTCTATCTTTGTTTCAAAATAGAGCTTTAGTAGCTATTTATCTGAATATCAGTAGCTTCAGTTCAGTTCAGTTCAGTCACTCAGTCGTGTCTGACTCTTTGCTACCCCATAAATCGCAGCACACCAGACCTCCCTGTCCATCACCAACTCCCGGAGTTTACTCACACTCATGTCCATCGAGTCGGTGATGCCATCCATCCATCTCATCCTTCAGTAGCTTACCTCCTTGCAAATGCATCAATCTCACCTTATTCTTTAATAGATCAACCAACTCAGTTCTTATAAAAGGCTATACATTTGGCTATTGAAAGAAGAGCTTTGCAGTTGGTGTTGTCCATGATGTTATTCAGTTTCTTATAAAGTAACCTGAGATCAATTTTAATTTTCTATTTAATATTACCTGTTTTAGTAAGAGCAAATAAGGTCCTCTGTCAGAAATATGTTTAGTTTTATCAACCAACATGAAATATATAACCACTGTATTTCTCATTTTTTCCTTGCTGGAAAGTTAAGATTATGAATCTCAGTTTTGGGACTTCCCTGGCAGTCCAGTGGTTAAGACTCCTCACTTCCACTGCTGGGGGCATGGGTTCAGTCCCTGGTTGGGGAACTACAATCCCACATGCCCTGTGGTGCAGTCAAAAATTAAAATAAGTAAATAAACCTAAATTTTAGTAAATTTTCTGCTTCTCTTCCAGCATTTCCTTCTTTATAGATTTAACTCTGAAGCAATCATGGAGTGTCTTGACTTCACATTTCTGTTTTAGCAACTTTAAGGTATAAATACTCTGCCAGTTATCACCGTACTGCTCTTTGGCTCCAATTACAGACAACTGTGATAATGAACATTTCCCTTTCGAAGCGAGCATGATGCTAAGCTTTCTCAGTAGAGGGTGCTAAAGGAACAATGTAGGAAGAAGGTATCTCCTGCTGTTTCCTGCTGCTTCACAGTGGGTTAGCATTGTGAGTGTGAGGTTATCTAGCAGCAGTCAGCCCCAGTCCTTTCCCAGAATGCAGAATGTCATGGTAATTTTGCAGCCCTGAGTTGGCCTGGCCACCAGCTTCCTGTAGGTTCTCCTGCCAGGGATGCTACACCCGTCCTTTTGCCACACCAGCACTGTCTGCATGTCCGCACACCTGGCTGCCAGTTGCCACGTGCCTGCACCCGTCTGTCCTCTGGGCTTGCACCTGGGCTCCCTGTCACTCTGCACACCTGTGCTCCTGGCCGCCACGGGCAGCCACTGCACAGAGAATGCTCTAGTGCCCCAGCCAGCTGCAGGCCCACAAGCATACCAGCTGCAGCTCAGCTATGCCCTGCCTGCACTCCCAAGGGCTGGCTTCTGCAGACCAGCTCCAATTCAGGCAACTTACTGAACTTCTCTGGCATCTAGTAGGTTACAATTATGCCTTTTCCAACAAGATCTAAACCCAAGCATCAGAAAAGGTCCCCCTTTGAAGTTTGTCCTGCTTGAGAACATTCCTGCAGTCTTCGGGAACCATGTAGAGTTTTCTTATAGCCTTAAGTTTCTCTTTTATCAAAATTTAACCATTCTTTATATTAAACTTTCCCCATTTAAATCACTGTGTCGTTTTTTTCTTTCCAGATTAGACCCAGGTGGATACATGTACATTTTGGTATACATTAAAAATGGATATAATTTAAAACTTATAATACCCAAGCTTCTGTCAGGTGAGCTAGATGACACCTAAAGGCTTTAAGAAAAACAAATATTTTTGGAAATAAAAATTTTTAATTATGTAAATTCATGTAGCATATTTCAATATATTTTGAACATAGGAAGGAGAACTCATCAAATTTCTAAATCTGCAAATAGGCTCATTATCATACCAGAAAATTGATTTCTGCAATAGGCTCATTATCATACCAGAAAATTGATTATTTGCCTTAAATCACTGAAAGAAAAGACCAAGAAGATTAATTCCTGAATTCAGATGAATTTTAGAAAATAACATGCCCCTCTTTTGGTTCCCATAAATACAAAATGGCAGTACAATCAATATAGTCTAACTTTAGCTAAAATTTTTCTTGACAGAAACTCTGGTTTATCAATTTGCTTCTCCCTAAGGTTATCAAATCTAAAATAGAAATAATTCACTTTGTTGTAATTCATTTTCCTGTGGTTAGAGAATATTTTGGCTTTGTAGTTGACTTCTCTTAGGCTGAACTAAACTTTAGCACTAAATTAACATTTCACATAACTGTATACACTTTTTACTCACAATATAATTATTTGGCACTACTATAAGCAAACCTCTGAGTGAAATAACAAAGATAAACTAATCATAGTCGAAGGGAAAATGCTGTTAAAGAGACAAATGCAAAACATCTTCATTCCAAGAAAGGGAGCAATTATCTAAGCAAAGAATGAAAGTTCTCTCACTGTTGAGAGTGCAAAAGTAATGTGATGGAAATAAGCTGAGGAGATGGAGGGAGAAAACAGAATTCAAAGAGAATATAGAAGCAGTAATCTTTTCATCTTGCATGATGGAATTCAAATGAACAGGCAGACAGAAGGCCAGAAGCCGCTTCTCTGGAGACATGGGACAGCAGCAGAGAAGGCACCGATAAACACTAATATTGGGGGATTCCCTACCTGTATTTGGGTTGCCCTGGTGGCTCCGCTGGTAAAGAAGCCGCCTGCAATGCGGGAGACCTGGGTTCCATCCCTGGATTGGGAATATCCCCTGGAGAAGGGAAAGGCTACCCACTCCAGTATTCTGGCCTGAAGAATTCTACGGACTGTATAGACCATGGGGCGGCAAAGAGTCGGACACAACCGAGCAACTTCCACTGTGACCCTGTACTTGTCAGGAAATAGGACATCCGAAAGCTCAGTGGCTCAAAGTAGAAATTTATTTGTCTTTCATGAAAGAGGAGGCATAAAGGCATTTAGGATGGTCAGCTGTTCTGACCACATGATGGACTGTGGAGAAGTTAGCCAAGATGGCATGTTCAGGCCCTCTCGCCCCACATTTTGGACATAATGGCTATGTAACAGCTGACCTCAGTTGTAGCCCCGCGCATGACTACCTTTTGCTGCGCAGATGCGTGAACTCCACCCCTGAAGTGGCGTGAATTTCTGCTGCGTCATGGCTGTGACCTTTGGGTCAGCCACGAGCAGAGAGAACATAGTGTGAATACTGCCAACGGCTGCTGCATCAGCCGGGAGAGCCCACTGTTATGGCTGTTGTGTCAGCCAAGAGAGCAGCTGTGTTATGTTATGTCTGCTGCTGCAGCTGCGGCGCCAGCCGGAAGAGAATGAACACGTCTGCAGTCCCTGAGGCTCTGGCATCTTCTTTCACCCTCCCAGCTCGCACCTTGCCCAGTGCAGACGGTGTGAGCAGCAAGACAGCTGGCACTGTGAACAGGATGAGGAGCAGCTCAACCAAAGCCCAGATTCCTTCTGCCTTGTTGCTTCAGCATCCCACAGGATGCTGTCCCCCAAAGCACGGCGGAAACTGGCTCACCAGCAATATATCTGCATTTCAGCCCTTACTCTGGGGATAAAGGAAGCAAAGCGCTAGCAGCTAGCTTCTTACTCCCCACCCCCTCCCAGGTTTACCAAGGTATAATTGACATATACTACTGCCTAGGTTTAAAGTGTACAGCATAATGATTTGATTTATATACATCACCAAACTATTATCACAGTAAGTTTAGTGAATATCCATCATCTCATATAGATACAAAATTTTAAAAATAGAAAAAAAATTTCTTGTGATTAAAAACCCTTAAGGTTTACTCTGGTAACACTTTCATATGTAACATACAGCAGTGTTATTTATATTTATTATGTAATACATTACATCCCTGTGTGTGAATGTACTCAATGGTGTCTGACTCCTTGTGACCCCATGGACTATAGCCTGCCAGGCTCCTCTGACCATGGAATTTTCCTGGCAAGAATACTGGTGCAGGTTGCCATTTCCTCCTCCTGACCCAGTGATTGAACTTGCAGCTCCTGAGTCTCCTGCAGATTCTTCACAACTGAGCCATCTTGCAAGCTCACATCACATCCCTAGTGCAGATTTATCTTATTACTGGAAGTGTGTACCTCTTGACTGCTTTCATCCAATTCCCTCTACCATCTCAATCTGATCTCTTTTTCTTTGTTAGTTTCTGAAGTATATTGATTTACAATAACACTATGGACAATAAACTGTGGAAAATTCTGAAAGAGATGGGAATACCAGACCACCTGACCTGCCTCTTGAGAAACCTGCATGCAGGTCAGGAAGCAACAGTTAAAACTGGACATGGAAAAACAGACTGGTTCCAAATAGGAAAAGGAGTACGTCAAGGTTGTGTATTGTCACCCTGCTTATTTAACTTATATGCAGAGTACATCATGAGAAACGCTGGGCTGGAAGAAGCACAAGCTGGAATCAAGACTGCCGGGAGAAATATCAATAACCTCAGATATGCAGATGACACCACCCTTATGGCAGAAAGTGAAGAGGAACTAAAAAGCCTCTTGATGAAAGTGAAAGAGAAGAGTGAAAAAGTTGGCTTAAAGCTCAACATTCAGAAAACTAAGATCATGGCATCTGGTCCCATCACTTCATGGGAAATAGATGGGGAGACAGTGGAAACAGTGTCAGACTTTATTTTTTGGGGCTCCAAAAGTACTGCAGATGGTGATTGCAGCCATGAAGTAAAAGACACTTACTCCTTGGAAGGAAAGTTATGACCAACCTAGATAGCATATTAAAAAGCAGAGACATTACTTTGCCAACAAAGGTCCGTCTAGTCAAGGCTATGGTTTTTCCAGTGGTCATGTATGGATGTGAGAGTTGGACTGTGAAGAAAGCTGAGAGCCAAAGAATTGATGCTTTTTGAACTGTGGTATTGAAGAAGACTCTTGAGAGTTCCTTGGACTGCAAGAAGATCCAACCAGTCCATCCTAAAGGAGATCAGTCCTGGGTGTTCATTGGAAGGACTGATATTGAAGCTGAAACTCTAATACTTTGGCCACCTCATGTGAAGAGTTGACTCATTGGAAAAGACCCTGATGCTGGGAGGGATTGGGGGCAGGAGGAGAAGGGGACGATGAGGATGAGGTGGCTGGATGGCATCACTGACTCGTTGGACATGAGTTTGAGTAAACTCCAGGAGTTGGTGATGGACAGGGAGGCCTGGGGTGCTGTGATTCATGGGGTCGCAAAGAGTCAGACACGACTGAGCAACTGAACTGAACTGATGGTAGTTCCTGTTACACAACATGATGACTTAATATTTCTAAACATTTCAAAATGATCACCATGGTAAGAATAGTTAGAAAATGTCATTATACAAGAATTTAACATAGTTACTGACTATATTCCCCATATTATGCATTTCATACAGATGGCTAATTTATTCTACATTGGGAAGTTTGTACCTTGTGAAGGTGAAAGCTGCTCAGTCGTGTCCGACTCTTTGCGACTCCATGAACTATACTGTCCAGGGAATTTTCCAGGCCAGAATACTGGAGTGAGTAGCCGTTCCCATCTCCAGGGGATCTTCCCGCCACAGGAATCGAACCCAGGTCTCCCACACTACAGGGGGATTCTTTACCAGCTGAGACACCAGGGAAGCCCTTGTTCCTTTTAATCCCCCTCATCTGTTTATTTCCTTCCCCTACCCCTCTCCCCTCTGGTAACCACCTATTCATTCTCTGTATCTCTGACTTTGTCAAGCAGCTTCTTTTCTAAGTGATCAGGAAGTTGTATTCATTAGAAAGTTGCCCCAAGATAGGTTCTAGTGAAAAGTGATGTGTTCAGCTGATATTTAAAATGATGAACCGGGAGTGGCTCTGTTTCTTAAAATCAAAGGGAGGGGTCTTAATATAGAAAAACACTTAGCAATCTGTGTTATGACAACAATTTAATTGTAAATACCTCACCTGTACCATCAGACTACAAGCAAGACTACAGTCAGCAAAATTTGTTCATATACATGGAACTTTAAATGAGATTATTCAGGCCTCAATCTTCAGTGACCATGTTCATTAATAAAAGTTTGCAGGGAGAAAGATAACACTCCTCTATTACAAATAGCTGCATGAAGACAGAATGAATCTAGGTAGGAAAAAACAGGCAGTACTTTTTTTAAGAGAGAAGAATAGAAATCTTTTGGAAAATGTTATTAAATGCTCTTAAAAGAAACTGAAAATCAACAAAAGGTTTGGAATATAAAGCCAAGGAAACCTCCTAAGAAGTGTGTGTAAGAATGAAGATAGAAAACATAGGAAAGGTAAACCATCAACCAATCAACAAGGAAATTCAATTATCAGACAAATTGGACTTCCAGTAAGAGATAAAAGTGAAGAAATATTATAGAACAAATCATATAAGAAAATTTCTCAGACCAGAAGAACATGAGTTTATAGACTGAATATATTCATCAAATACTGGAAAAGCAAAGGAAGAGACAAAATATAACAAGGTGCATCAACATATTTTAGAACATCATGGGTGACAAGAGTGTATCCTAAAAAAAGTCCAGTGGAGGGTGTAGAAAATCAGGTCAGAAGTCAGGAGGTTCTCTGACTTCTCAATAGCTACACTGCAAGTAACAGGAGAAATTCCTTTAAAATGAGAGGAAAAATTATTTTTAGCTCAACCTTCTACACACAGTCAAACTAAATCACGTGTGCCAGTGAAGACTGTTTCAAACATGCAAAGATCCAAAATTTTACTTTCAATGCATCATTTCTCAGGCTGTTCCCAAAGGATAGACTTTTGTAAAATGAAAATTCAAGAGAGAGGAAAACATGGATCAAGAACCAGAGAAAGTAACAAAAGCAGATGTGAGAGCATCCACCATGGGCTGAAGTGTGTGGCAGACCAAAAAGTATCTATCTTGGCCTATCACCAGGGCCTTACCACTTTAGCTCAGCCTGGACAACTTCTACCTGTCAGTTCAGCTTCCTTAAGCCCAGGCTTTTCCAGAACTGTTTAAAGTCACTCTGATTTTCACTTAGCAGGAAAAACGGAGGTAAGGAACACCTCCCAGAAGCAGCTCTCAGTTAACAACTGATGGAAGTGAACATCACTACCCCAGCTCCCTCACCTTTGGGTGATTCTCCTGAGGTGTGAGTTCAACATATTTACCAGTTTCCGCTGGCATTAGGCTCCTGGCATCCTAAGTGGCTTCATAACACATCCCTTATTGGCTGTCTTTCCTTCCCTGTCTCACTGCCCTACTCATCTCCCGAATAGGGTGTTTCCTGAACCTTCCCAATAAACTACTTATCCTTTCATTCCTCTCTCAGGGTCTGCCTCTAGTGGAACCCGAATTAAGACCATGAAGGAGGATGGAGGGCCCTGAGAGGAAGGTCTATATGGACTGGAAGGGAGTGGATAAGCATCTGATATCTCTGAACATTGGAACAATGCTGGTAGACTGAAAAAGCTCTTGGAGCATCTGAGAGGAATTGGAAATAGAAATATTAAAAAACTAAGCTAGCAAGCAAACAACATCACTAGAGAGGGCACTAACAACACCAGAATAAAACAGAAGAAAGTTGTAACAAGAGGAACATGCTTACAGAACACTACTTGATTTATTTCAGTCATGGCATTTAAAAGTTATTATTAAATAAATAAATAAAAGTTATTATTGATTTAACTGAAATTGTGCAATAACTACCTTGGGAAAAGGAGGAAATGTAGATGATTAAGTTAGAAGATGACTGAATCTTTGTCTGTATTCAGCAGACAAATAGACAATTCATTAAAAAGTAGGAAAAAAAAGTTACTTAAAATATGGTGATAAGTACCAGGGGAAAAAATGCTGCAAGAGATGACAATGTTTCTCTGAGACCAGGGAAAAGGAATTGTGTGAATCCAGTTAACACATCATATGTTAAATGTTCTTCTATTTTAAATTAATTTTAAAGATAAGTGATAAGTCAAGAAATAGTTTCACATGTCATGTGGTTTACTATTTATAATTTTATGTTATATAATTTATTTGTTGTTCAGTCACTAAGTCATGTCCAACTCTTTACCACCCGACGAACTGCAGCACACCAGGCTTCCTGTCCTTTACTATCTCCTGGAGCTCACTCAAACTCAATGTATACTTTTATATAATTTATAACTTAAATATGTAATTATAATTTTATAAAAATTAACAATTTAAATGTGAAATTTAAATTTAAAATGAAATGATAAACAAAAAATGTTAACAGATTTGAGTTGTTTACACCCATCTTTACTGCTTCAGTGTTTGTTTATGTGCACATGCATTTATTTTAGATATTTTAGAGTCAGTTAAATAAAAGAAAAAAGAATGGAGAAGTAACTCATATCAGTGTGAATTATCGTCTCTGTACTACTCCTTCATACTCATAGAGTTGTATGGAAGGTAACATGAAGGATTGGCATTTAAAAGCCTCAACTATTCCTCTGTACAGCTAAAAGAATGAAGCTTGAGTAAGATACTTCATTATCTAAACACATAAATAAAACCATAAGCATACTTAGCTATTCAGTTCTAATCCACTAATAAAATGATGTGGAAGTAGGAATCAGATAGTAGAAATCTTACTATCATTGATGAAAATAAGAAAAATGATTCTTTCCTAACCCATCCCAGTATCCCACTTAGTTTCTCTGTATCAGTAAAGCATTCATTCTTAAACACAGCTACAAAAATCTAACAGGATTTCTATGTATATGATGCATTTAGAAAGACATCAACTATCTATTTATCTAATAATCAGTGAACTCATTCATGAGTATAATTGCAAGCAATATTCAATGAAACTATATAGTATGAAATAGAAACTATGTTTTTATTCTATTGTAGAGAAAACATGTGCTATAGTAAAAAAAAATGTGATAGAAATAATAAATGATATAATTTATAATGAAATAAGTTAATTCCACCATTATGTAATGAAGTAAAATAAAGACTTGGTTTTCAAATTATTACAGTACTTAATGAATGAAGACTTTCCTGAGGGAGGTTTGTTGGCAAAGGAGAAACACGGGAGAATATAATCACTCCTGCTTGTGGGAGAAGATGAGTGAGAAGTAGTGAAAGTCAGTGAGTGAAACAACAATTGCCAGATATTTATTCACATCTAATCACAAGGAATTGTCAGCATCTTCTCCTCCAGTCCTCACTGATATAGCAAGTAAAGAGAATCACTGCAGGAAGACACACACAAACATAATGAACATCTGTTTGGGTTTCCTTTGCTTACAAATTATACAGTTCCTGCTAACACAAGACTATACTGGCAATTTCATTTTTAAAAATGATATGTCTTTCCTACCCTCTCGTCATAAGGAAATAGCAATTGTTTTCCATATCTTCTAAGCTTAAAACTTTTTATAATTATGTTTATTTATTTTTAATTGATCAATGATTGATTTGCCACAGATCAACAAGAATTAACCATAAGTATACATATGTCACCTCCCTCTTGATACTCCCTTCCACCTCCCACCCTTTCCTACCCATCTAGGCTATTACAGAGCCCCAGTCTGAGCTCCCTGAGTCATGTAGCAAATTTCCACTGGCTATCTTTTCTTTTACACACATTAGTGTATATGCTTCCATGCTACCATCTCCATTCATCTCACTCTCTCCTTCTCTCCCCCACCTTGTCCGTAAGTCTGTTTTCTAATGTCTGTGCCTCCACTGCTGCCCTGAAAATAGGTTCATCAGTACCATCTTTCTAGATTCCATATACATGCATTAGTATGTATGGAGCTTCCCTGGTGGCTCAGCTGGTAAAGTCTCTGCCTGCAGTGTGGGAGACCTGGGTTCGATCCCTGGGTTGGGAGGATCCACTGGAGAAGGGAAAGGCTACCCACTCCAGTATTCTGGCCTGGAGAATTCCATGGACTGTATAGTCCGTGGGGTTGCAAAGAGTCAGACATGACTGAGTGATTTTCACTTCTGACTTACTTCACTCTGTGTAATAGGTTCTAGGTTCATTCACCTCATTAGAACTGACTCAAATGTGTTCCTTTTTATGGCTGAGTAGTATTCCATTGTATATATGTACCAGTTTCTTTACCCATTCATTTGTTGATGGACATCTAGGCTGCTTCATTCATGTCCTAGCTATTGTAAATAGTACTGCAATGAACAATGGGATAAACGTGTCTTTTTCAGTTTTGGTTTCCTCAGGGTATATGCCTAGAAGTGGTATTGCTGGGTTGTATGGTGGTTTTATTCCTAGTTTTTAAAGGAATCTCCACACTGTATTCCGTAGTGGTTATATCAATTTACATTCACACCAGCTTTGCAAAATTGTTCCCTTTTCTCCACAACTTTCCAGCATTTATTGTTTGTGGATTTTTTGATGATGGCCATTCTAATCACTCTGAGGTGATATATCAATGTAGTTTTGATTTGCATTTCTCTGATAGTGAACAATGTTGAGCTTTCTTCATGTGATTACTAGCCATCCATTTGTCTTCTTTGGAAGAAGTTCTGTTTAGGTCTTTTGCCTGCTGTTTGAATTGTTTACTTTTCTGGTATTGAGTGCATGATCTGCTTGTATATTTTAGAGATCAATCCTTTGTCAGTTGCTTCATTTACTACTATTTTGTCCCATTCTGAGGGTTTCCTTTTCACCTTGTTTATAGTTTCCTTTGCTGTGCAAAAGCTCTTAAGTTTGATTAAGTTCCCACTTGTTTATTTTTGTTTTTATTTCCATTATTCTAGGAGGTGGGTCATAGAGGACCTTGCTATGATTTATGTCATAGGGTGATGTGCCTATATTTCCTTCTAAGAGTTTTATCGTTTCTGGTCTTACATTTAGGTCTTTAATCCATTTGAAGTTTATCTTGATGTATGGTGTTAGAAGGGCTTCCTTGGTGGTTCAGACAGTAAATAATCCACCTGCATTCTGGGATACCTAAGTTTGATCCCTGGGTTGGGAAGATCCAGGGCCTGGGAACCCATTCCAGTATTCTTGCCTGGAGAATCCCCATGGACAGAGGAGCCTGGCAGGTTACAGTCCATGGGGTCACAAAGAGGCATGACTGAGCGACTAAGCACAGCACAGCACAGTGTGGTGTTAGGAAGTGATCCAATTTCATGCTTTTACACAGAGTTGTCTGGTTCTCCCAGCACCACCTATTGAAAAGACTATCTTTATCCCACTGTATATTCTTGACTCCTCTGCCAAAGATAAGGTGCCCATAGGTGTGCGAGTTTATCTCTGGGTTTATAAATCCCAGGGTTTATCTCTGGGCTTTCTATTCTATTCCATTGGTCTATATGTCTCTTTTTGTGCCAGTACCATACTGTCTTGATGACTGTAGCTTTGTAGTACAGCCTGAAATCAGGTAAGTTTATTCCTCTAGCTCCATTCTTCTTTTTCAAGATTGCTTTGAATATTTGGGGTCCTTTGTGTTTCCATATGAATTGTAAAATTTTTGTTCTAGTTCTGTGAATACTGCCATGGGTAATTTGATAGGGATTGCATTGAATGTGTAGATTGCATTTGGTAGTATAGTCATTTTTACAATATTGATTCTTCCATCCCAGGAACATGGGATATCCCTCCATCTGTTTATGTCCTCTTTGATTTCTTTCATCAGTGTCTTATAGTTTTCTGTATACAGTTCTTTTGTCTTCCTAGTTAGGTTTATTCCTAGGTATTTAGTCTTTTTGTTGGAATGGTAAATGGGATTGATTGCTTAATTTCTCTTTATGGTATTTCTTTGTTAGTATATAGGAATGCAAGAGATTTCTACATATTGATTTTGTAAACTGTGACTTTACTAAATTCACTGATTAGCTCTAGTGATATTCTGATAGTATCTTTAGGTACATGAAAGTACATGATACTATGTACAGTATCATGTCATCTGCAAATAGTGAGAATTTTACTTCTTCCTTTCAAATCTAGATTCCTTTTATTCCTTTTTCTTCTCTTATTGCCATACTAGGATTTCCAAAACTCTGTTTAATAATAATAGCAAGAGTGGGCACCCTTGTCTTGTTCCTGATCTTAGAGAGAATGCTTTCAGTTCCTCACCATTGAGAACAATATTTGCTGTGGGCTTGTTGTGTATGCCCTTTATTATGTTAGGGTATGTTCCTTCTATGCCCATTTTTAAAGAGCCTTTATCATATATGGGTGCTGAATTTTGTCAAAAACTTTTTATGCATCTACTGAGATTATTATATGGCTTTTAATCTTTCAACTTGATAATATGATGTATCACATTGATTGATTTGTGTATATAGAAGAATCTTTGTGTCACTGGCATAAACTCAACTTGATCGTGGTGTATGATCTTTTTAATGTGTTGTTGAATTCTGTTTGCTAGAATTTTGTTGAGGATTTTTAATCTATGTTCATCAGTGATACTGGCCTATAATTTTCTTTTTGGTCTTGTCTTTCTCTGGCTTTGGTATCAGGGTGATTGTGGCCTCATAGAATAAGCGTGGAAATATTCTTTCCTCTGCAATTTCTTGGAAGAGTCTCAGGATATGCATTAGCTCTTCTCCGAATGTTTGATAGAATTTACCTGTGAAGCCATCTGACACTGGACTTTTGTTTTGGGGGAGATTTTTGTTTATCACAGTTTCGATTTCAGTGTTGGCAGTTGGCTTGTTCATAATTTCTATTTCTTCCTTGCTCAGTTTTAGAAGGCTAAACCTTTTTAGAATCTGTCCATTTCCTCTATGTAATCTATTTTATTAGCATATAGTTGCTTTTAATAGTTTTTCAAGATCCTTTGTATTTTTACGTTGTCTGTTGTAACCTCTCCTTTTACATTCTTAATTTTTTATTTAATTTTTTTCCCCTAACCCCCTCCTTTTTTGTTTTGTTTTTGTTTTTGTTTTTGTTTTGGATGACTCTGGCTAATGGTTTGTCAATTTTGCTTATCTTTTCAAAGAACTGACTTTTAGTTTTATTAATCTTCACTATTACTTCCTTCATTTCTTTTTCAGTTATTTCTGCTCTGATCTTTATGACTTCTTTCTTTCTGATCTTTATGACCTCTAACTTTGAGGTCATTTCTGTTCTTCTTTTTCCAGCTGTTTAGATGTAGAGTTAGGTTGTCTACTCAATGCTTTTCTTGTTTCTGGAGGTAGGATTGTATTGCTACAAACTTCCTTCTTAGAATTGCTTTTGCTGCATCCCACAGGTTTTGGGTCATTGTGTTTTCACTGTCATTTGTTTTTAGAAATCTTTTTTTTTTCCTTCTTATTTCTTCAGTAACCTGTTTGTTACTTAGAAATGTATTCTTTAATCTTCATGTGATTGTGGGTGTTTTTACAGTATTATTTTCCTATAACCGATATCTAGCCTTATAGTGTTGTAGTCAGAAAAAATGCTTTATACAGTTTCAATTTTCTTAAATTTACTGAAGCTTTATTTGTGACCCAAGATGTGGTCTATCCTAGAGAATGTTCCATGTGCACTTGAAGAGAAAGTGTATTCTTCTGCGTTTGGACAGAAAATCCTAATGGTCTAATATTTCATTTAACGTTTGTGTTTCCTTATTGATTTTCTGTTGTGATGATCTGTCCATTGCTGTAAGTGGAGTATTAAAATCTCCTACTATTATTTGTTACTGTCAATTTCCTCTTTTATGTCTGTTAATGTTTGCTTATGTACTGAGATGATCCTGTGTTGGGTGCCTAAATATTTACAAACATTATGTCTTCTTGGATTGATCCCTTGATTATTATGTAGTGTCCTTCTTTATATTTTGCAATTTTTTTTATTTTTAGTGTATTTTGTCTGAAATGAGAGTTGCCACTCCAGCTTTCTTTTGATTTCCATTTGCATGCAGTATCATTTTCCACCCTTTTACATTCATTCCGTTTATGTTTCTAGATCTGAAGTAGGTCTCTTTTTTTATGATTTATTAAAAATCAATGTATATTTATTTTTTAATTATTTATTTATTTATTTTACTTTACAATATTGTATTGGTTTTGCCATACATTGACTTGCATCCACCATAGGTGAATGAGGTCTCTTATAGACAGCATATATATGGGTTTTTCGTGTGTGTGTGTGTATCGATTCAGCCAGTCTGTGTCTTTTGGTTGGAGTATTTAATCCATTTACATTTAAAATAATTGTTTATATATATGTTCCTATTGGCATTTTCTTAATTGTTTGGGGTTTGTTTTTCTGGTCTTTCCTTTCTCTTGTGTTTACTACCTATATAAGTTCCTTTAATATTTGTTGTAAAGCTGGTTTGGTGGTGCTCAATTCCCTTAACTTTTGCTTATCTGTAAAGCTTTTGATTTCTCCATCAATTTTTAATGTGATCCTTGCTGGGTAGAGTAAGCATGGTTGTAGATTTTTTGCTTTCAGTACTTTAAATATATCCTGCCGGTCCCTCTGGCCTGCAGAGTTTCTGCCAAAAGATTAGCATTAATCGTATGGGTTTTTCCTTGTATGTTACTTGTTGCTTTTCCTTTGCTGCTTTCTTTGTTGTTTTTTTGTAATTGGAAGTTTTTACAATATTGTGGTGGATTCCACCATGCATCGACATGAATCAGCCATGGGTGCACATGTTTCCCCTCATCCTGACCCCCATTCCCACCTTCCTCTCCACCCCATCCCTCTGGGTTGTCCCAGATCACCGGTTTTGAGTGCCCTACTTCATGCATTGAATTTGCACTGGTCATCTATTTTACATATGGCAACATATATGTTGCAATGCTATTCTCTCAAATCATCCCACCCTCATCTTCTCTCACATAGTCCAAAAGTCTGTTCTTTACATCTGTGCCTCTTTTGCTGCCTTGCATGTAGGATCATCGTTACCGTCTTTCCAAATTCCATATGTATACCTCAGTACACTGTATCGCTGTTTCCCTTGCTGCTCTCTTCCTTTGTATTTAATCTCTGTTAGCTTGATTAGTATGTGTTTCGACAAGTTTCTCCTTGGTTTCTCCTGCATGGGACTGCACTTCTTGGACTTGATTGACTATTTCCTTTCCCATATTGGGGAAATTTCCGACTATAATCTCTTCAAAAATTTTCTCAGTGCCTTTCTTTTTCTCTTTTCCCTCTAGGACTCCTATAACTCTAATGTTGGTGCATTTAATATTGTCCCAGAGGTCTCTGAGACTATCCTCAATACTTTTCATTCTTTATCCTTTACTCTGCTCTTCAGCAGAATTCACCATTCTATCTTCCAGCTCACCTATCCATTCTTCTGCTCCAGTTATTGTACTTTTGGTTCCTTCTAGGGTATTTTTAATTTCAGTAATTGTGTTATTCATCTCTGTTTATTCTTTACTTCTCTTATGTCATTGTTAATTGTATTAATTGCTTCTTATATTTACTCCGTTTATTTTAGAGGCTTTGGAACATCTTCACTATCATTATTCTGAATTTTTTTTCAGGTAGTTTTCCTGTTTCCTCTTTGTTTATTTGATCTTGTGAGTTTCGACTTTGCTTATTCCTTTGTGCTGTATTTCTGTCTTTTCATTTTTTTCTCCCCAACTTATTCCATTTGAGATCTCCTTTTCCCAGGCTTTAGGGTCGTATTCCTTCCTCCTTTTGGTTTTTGCCCTCAGTGGTTAAGGTTGGTTCAGTTGTCTGTGTTGACTTCTTGTTAGGGGTGACTTGTGCCTGCATTCTAGTGGAAGGAGGTGAGTTGGGAGGTTTTTGTTGTTGTTGTTTATCTCTTTTTTCCTTCTGATAGGCAGGACTGTGTGAGGTGGTATATTTTGGAGTGTCTGTGGGAATCTTGTCAGCGATGATTATTTTTGTGCTTTTGTCTTGCTTGTTCTTTGAGTGAGGTGTCCTAAACTGGGTGCCTTGGCAGCTGGGTGATACCAGACTTTGTGTACAGGTGTAGGACCTCATGGAAGTTCTCAATAATTAATATCCCCTGGGGTTAGGAGTTCTCTGGCAGTCTGGGTTCCTGGGCTGAGGGCTCCCACTTCAATGGTTCAGCCCAAATCCCTGGATGGGAGACTCCATAAGTCATTTTTTTGGGGATTAAAGGGGATTAAAACGAATATACCAAGACAAAAAGCAAAATATAACAAGAAATAAAAGATGAACCTACATAAATTGTAAACACAATGTCAGGCAGATAATTACAAAAGCGATGGGACATATACACACCCTTACACACACACAAATATAACCACTGTATTCCAAAGAAAAGAAGGTACAAGAGGTTGACTTGGTGAGCAAAGGAAACCAAAAGTGATACTGAGACTGGAAAACTGAGCCAGAGCAGAGTGTCAACTGGGGAATATAGCAAAGAAAACATAAATTAACATACCTGGTGTAAAAAGAAAGAGTGAAGGAAAAAAGAGAAGAAGGGAAATAAAAGAGAAAAGGAGGGGGCAGAAGAAAAGATAAAAGAAGAAAAATAGAAAAGCCAAGATAAATAGATATATATGAAAAAGATTTATATTTATTAAGGAATAGCTACAGCAGGAAAAACAATAAGAAAAACAGTCAAACAGAACAACAACAAAAAGTCCCAATAGAGGGAGAAACAATCTTTTAAAAAGGATTTTAAAAAGGAAAAATCCACAGGATTGCAAAAGGCCAGTATAGAAGTAGAAGTATGTAGGGAGAATAAAAAAAGTGTAATTTAAAAGAAGAAAAACAAAAAAGTTCTCAAGGTCACAGTTCTTCCTAGTTGTGGACTCTGCTCCCTGTGGCTGTGTTTGGACGGGTGTCCTGGGATGGTCTCCTGGCTGGGGGGGCTTATGCCTGTGTTCTGGTCTGGAGTTATATCTTCTCTCTCTGAAGGCAGCACCATGTCCAGTAGCAGGTTTTGGGGTGTCTATGGGTTCAGTATGGCTTTGGGCAGCCTGTCTGCTAATGTGCAGCACTGTGTTCCTGTCTCATTGGAGAATTGGTGTGGGTATCTGGGCACTGGTGCTTGCTGGCTTTTGGGTGGGCATGGTTTTGGTGTTGAGACAAAGGCCTTTGGGAAGGCTCTCATCTATTAATGTTCCCTGGGGTCAGGAGTGCTCCGGTGGTTCAAAGTCCTGGACTTGAGTCTCTCACCTCAGGGGTTCAGGCTTGATGCCTATGGAAGTTCCAAACCTCACAAGCCACACAGCACAACAGACAGATTACCAACACTCCTGGTGAAGGCAACACTCAGCAGCCCAGAACACCCAGCGAGGCTTACACCAAAGACCTCTAATATTGCCAGGAAGGCCTCTGGACCTGTTGTGGGCAGTGTAGGGTGACTTCAGTGTCAGATCTGGCCTTATCCCAGCTTGTGGCAGCTTCCAGTGTGTGGAGTTGCCCGTTGGGTCCACTGTCTGTTCCTGCCCTGGACATGAGGGGGCAAAGGCCAAGTCTCATTGGGGTTCTCTTGCTCTCTTGGGCTGGGGAGAGGGGAGGATATGGCCACCACACATGGGTTGTCCTGGGGAGTGCCTGTGCAGTAGTGACCTATTGAATGTTGATACAATCTGAGGTAGGTCTCGAGTTCTCCTGGGGGAAAGGGTTCCTAGAAAGAGCTCAGCTCTTTAAGCTCCCAGCAAAGTGCGAGCAGTAACCTGTGCCTGCTCACTGCCTCGTGGTAGCTGCAACCTCTGGAATCAGGACCCAATCGGTGGTGTTTTGTCCACTGTCTCTGGCACCCCTCCTGACTTTGGCAGTAATAGACAAGTCTATTTCCGCAGCCACACTGAAGTATCTCAGCACATCCTCACTGCCATCAGCACGCTACCTCTCCCTGGGACCTTTGCCAGAGTTTCCGACCCAGGTCCTACCCAGTGTTGCAGGTGGAGCCTGCTTGGGGGAGGCTCACATCGTGCTTTTCTAGGCTTCTTGCCCCCTCCTTCTGGGCAGGTCTGGGGCTTGTTAGCCACTTCTCTTGGCTCCCTGCCTCCACCCTCTGGTCAGGGCTAAGACTTGTGAGCTGCTTATGGGCTGAGAAGTGCAACTCTCTCTGTATTTTGCCTCTGGGCTCCCACTTTTGCATGGCTTTCTGAGGTTCCCCCGCTCCCTCTTGGTCCCACCTGTGAGGGAATTCCCCAGTGTAACGAAACTTTTCCTGCTTCATGACCCCCTCCCTCCCTTGGGGCACAAGCTCCTGATCAGAAGTTCTCTTTCTCTCTCTCTCTCTTTCTCTTTTAATGTCTTTATCTTTCATCCTACCTCATTCCAGGGACCTTAGCTTGCCACTTTGGAGATCTTGGGTCTTCAGCTGTCATTTAGAGGTTGCTTTGTAATTGTTTCATATCTTGATGAGTTTTTTATGTTTCTGGGGAGGCAGGTGATCTCCCCATCTTACTGCTCCATGATCTTCTTCTGCTCTAAACTTTAAATTTTTGATATAAAATATCCAGGTCCCTTTTCTCCCTCTCACTCAAACCCTCAAGAAGGACCAAGTTGAACAAATTAATCTCTTGCAAATTCTTCTAATAAAGCTTTCCTAAGCTTTCTCAGCTCATGTATATACCTACTTTCTTAGATCATATTTTTGATAATGAATGTGAAGATAGTTATAATACATGAGAAATTTGGACAATTATAGAAGATGATGGTGAAATCCTATTCACACAGTGTCTAAAGGACCACTGAGGCTTATGCTCCATCCTCATGTCCCAAACCAAAAGAGGAGGAATCAATATTTGTTACAGCATATGTATGAATTATAACTGCTTTGTACACAGTGTGTGCGGGGCTCCCCATGTGGCCCAGTGGTAAAAGAATCCACCTGCCAATGCGGGAGACACAAGAGACACAGGTTGGATCCCTGGGTCAGGAAGATCCCCTGGAGAAGGAAATGGCAACCCACTGCAGTCCTCTTACCTGGAGAATCCCATGAACAGAGGAGCCTAGCAGGTTACAGCCCATAGGATCGTAGAGTCAGACACAACTGAAATGGCTGAGCACAAGCACAAGAGATTTGAGTGGGGAAAAAATGGATAGGCTGGAACAGCACTTCAACAGAGAAAAAGCAACTGGAGAAGACATGACTTGTGCTCTGCCCACATACCTGCTCTGGAGGTTACCACGAGCAGCCCCACGGAACCATCGGCTACCTGTGTCTCTCTGCCTTGATGTCTCATTGCTGCCTCCACTGGCCCACAGTGCAGGTCAGATGTGACTGAGTGTCAGTGCTACCAGAGCGAGTCTTTACCACTGAAAGGAGAGAACTGGCAATAAATACCCCGGGTCCTCCTCCTTGGAAAGACAACTTGTGTTCCACATGCTCCCAGAAAGCAGTTAGCACAACCGAGCTTCTGCTTGCAGCAGCAATGACCTCTTGAGGCGATCCTCCCTTTCCCATTCTTCCCACTCAATCACAGCACTTTCTGGGGCACCTCCCATGAAGAGTAGTCCCTCACTTGTCTCAGGAGAAAACCAAAACAAATATCAACCAAAAGAAATTCTGAGTAAAAAGGATCAGACAAATGGCTTTTAAGACCATGAATAGATACCTTCTGTGTTAAGTAGGTAACTATAGCAATTCAAACTTATTGAAGGTTTAGTGAAAGCCTGTTACACAACATTGTCTCATTGGAGTATGTTGAGGGGAGTTAAAGAAGCCACTGTTCCCACATAGAGTTCTGTGTACAAAGCAGCTGGAATAACCAAAAGAGCCAAGATATGAGTAAGAGAGAGATTTCAGAGGATGCAAGAGTTGGAGGAAGTGGTTAGTGCAAAGAATAAAAGTCTCCAAACACCCTGAGACATAAAAGTGATTGATATAAGGTTTCTCCTCAGATGGGAAACAATTGCTCAAGCCATTTTTCTTTCTATTTAGGAAAATAAGGACCAAGCCAGATCAAGGACTTAGGAGCACAAAGGTGACTGCCGGGTTGGCTTCCACTCGTCAAACTTTCAGAGTTTGTTGCTGAGGATGGAATCAGGAGACCGACACAGACAAGAATGTCCTTCTCGTAAGGCAATGCCCCATGCATTACTGGGGCAGAGGCCAAGTGCATGGAGCTTAGAAAAAGGCATGCCTGCTTCAAAAGGGCAAAAATGAACAAAGCATTTGGGGTGTGTTGATGTTTAAATACTGAGCACCTGAGTGACCTATATATGCAGAACTGTGTGTAAAGGCAATGCAGAAAAATGTATTGGTATAAACCCAAGTCCCTATGTCCAGGGTCTCTACAGTAAAATAAATGTATCAACTTTATGCATCAGTTTATTCTCAGACCTCATTTCACAGAGTCCTAATGACCCTGAAGACAAAATGCGGTTGGATATGTTAATTTTTAATGGGAAAAAAAAAAATATGTACAATGTAGCCAGAAAAGCAAAAACAATGAGTCAGAAAATGGTGAATAATTCTACAATCTCAAAGAACTAAATGTTAACAAATTATTCTTTCTAGCTAACTATTACCACAATTGATGGCATAAACAGATGGTAAAGGTGATTAACTGAAGTGATCTATATTGGATTAAAGGCAGCAGGCACATTTTTCTCCCTCTCTGATACTTCCAGAGAGGCATCCTTTGGCTTATCTATCTGAAGCTCCAGGAGTGCAATCTCCAGGGACAGCTTGTACACTTCCAGGGCCATTTTCACCTCCTCTGGCCTTGAGAGGCACTGGAAGAGTTTCCTGCCTGCGACTACTTGCTCACAGCCTTCAGGATACTCCTAAAGGAGAAACACATGATGAGTATGCTTGAAACACTTCTCTCCCGATTGTAGGGGGTATAGTTCACGTAGAAACAGGCAGGGTTACAGATTCAGGACCAAGACACACCCCAGGACTGGTGGGTGGGCAGGAAAACCAGATACACCTTGTTTCCCACCATCATCTTCCTGAGAGAAATATAACTCTGCTCTGAGGCAGCCTCCCAGAAAGCTTCTGGGGGATCAGACACTACTTGTGACCATCCGGAAATGGGACAAGAGTATATCAAATCCTCTAGAAAAGTCTGGAGTCAGTACTACCAGGTCTGAGACCTCCACTCCAAAGGGGCTCAGTTTTCCCTGATCACAAGTGAGAGCAGGAAAACTGCATCTCCTATCTGACCAGAAGGCTTCAAAGCAAAACTGAGAGTTCCTTTGAATGACTGAATCTTGACAAGTCAGATATCTCCTTTGCTGGCAGGACAGTGCTTCGGG
Source organism: Muntiacus reevesi (assembly GCF_963930625.1). Taxonomy (NCBI): domain Eukaryota; kingdom Metazoa; phylum Chordata; class Mammalia; order Artiodactyla; family Cervidae; genus Muntiacus; species Muntiacus reevesi. Next base: position 53,857,269 of record NC_089253.1, on the reverse strand, counting down.
GTTTAATAACACAAACACTACCTCAAATTGTGTGACTTACCCACTCACACTTGGGCGCCGCTGGGGACCAGGTTCTGTCCTCTGAGCAAGTGATATTTTCTGAACCAACCAAACGATAGCCAGACTCACACTGGATAGTAATTCTTTCAGGTTCAATATATCTAACCTTCTCCACAGATAACCTTCCATATTCTATCGTTGGTTTCAGACACAATGCTGCAATGGAATCATAATTTTAAGCAAGCTACAGACCTAAGAAAAAACATACAAGCCTAGGGTACTAAGAATGAACTGTATTTAAGTGTTGCTAATTGTTTTACCTATTTTTTAATCTTGAGGAGAAAAATAATATTCATTAGCATATTTATTGAGCATTGGGTTAGTACTTTATCAGACTTTGGGGTAGATCTTTATGTGATTATCTTATTAAAATCTCACTATTTTATCTAAGAGAAAGTGAGATAAAGAGAGGTTAAGTGACTTGCTAAAGGATATGACAATTTTAAATAGCATGACAGAATATAAAAAGGGTATGTGACCCCAAATCTTCAACTATCAAATCAGCTTGTATCTTATATCTTGATTCCTGTAAGACAATAGATAAAAAATTTTTCCTCTTGCTTATTATTCTCCTGTGTGTAAAGGAGACAACGGTGGCAAATCATCCCTGAAGTTGTTGATGATGAAGTGATATTAAACCTGTGTGCCTGCAATAATCAGACCTGATTTTGACCTCTTGTCCCCATAACAGCTGGAAAATCAGGAGTCCCTCACCACACAGCTACATGGTGAGCACCTGGTGCCCTGCACTGGCTCTGACGGAAATGCTTGTGATTTCACAATGCTTGGCATCAGCCCACTGGAGCTTACATTCTAGACCAATTTTTCATGAAAGTTTTGTTGCAGGCCACAGCTACGCTCAGATAGAATGTAGCGTCTGCAGACTATTTCTGGAAATATACAAGAAACTGGGAAATGGGGCTGCCTCACAAAGGCTGAATTTTGTACCTGGGAGAAAGAAGGGGAGATTAATATTCTGTGTGCCCTCTGAGCTTTTTGCTTTGGATACCATCAGACTATAGTGATTATTTTAAATAAGTCAAATCAAATGGGGTTTGTTTTTTTTTTTTGCTGCCTCTCACAGGGAAAAAAACTGTGCTCTCAATCCTTTGATGATAGCCCCATCCCCGCCCCTAAAATGAAGAGGGAGCCAGAGTTACCTTTACACTGAGGGGTTGCAGGTGACCAGCCTGAATAAGTGCAGGAGAGTCTGTTCGCTCCAACCAGGATGTACCCTTCATCACATTTATATTCAGCTTCATTTTCAAAGTATGTAGAGACTATGTTACGCTGTCCATGGGCAATGCCAGGAGGGGATTCACAATCTTGAGGTGAGACACAAAAGTGAAAAGAGGTCGGCATGCAGAATGCATATAATAACACTTCCTAGAACCTGTGTGGCAAAGGAGGCTTCCGTCTGTCCTTCTGTCTTCTCGGCCCATCCAATCACTCAGCCAAACTCAAGACTCGAGCTGCCTTCTTGAAGGCCTGAGGCTGGGAAACCATAGAAAGTTACAATGGACTGACAAGCACTTAGGATTTGCTTCCTTTTTTCAAAAATTCACTAAACTTGACGCTATTTAGGAGCCATTTTGGCAGGAAGACAGAATTCAGTCAAAGTCACACTGTACTGGTGTCACACTCCACTGCTTTCATGCTAAATGCAGAGAGGTGTATATGGGAGAAACTAAAGATGAAAGATAAATCCACAGTCTCTGACTCATTGCTCCCAATAAAACCAGTCCATCCATCCTCCCAAGAATATACTCACTGTCCTCTAAAATAGTTCAGAAAGAGCTTATAGAAAGAATACAAATGATGGCTTCCATGCTGGAACAATAGACATTGCACGGTGCTGGGTGCCTGTGTGAAAGGGAACACTGTCAGGACCCACACACACTGCATGAGAAGTTTAGATAGAACAGGTCATTGGAAACACCTTCCCTGGTGGTTCAGATGGTAAAGAATCTGCCTGCAGTGAGGGAGACCCAGGTTTGATCCCTGGATCGGGAAGATTCTCTGGGGAGTGGAATGGCAACACACCCCAGCATTCTTGCCTGGAGAATTCCATGGATAAAGAAGGCTGGTGGGCTGCCTGGTGGGGTCACAGAGAGTCAGTCATGACTGAGCAACACTTGACACTTTTGGAAATGTCAGTAAAATATAAACTGATGGATGATAGTATCTATAGTACTATCCTAAGATGCCTCCTTGAGGCATGGAAAATGTGATGCCAACAATGAGGTTCAAATGCTGGAGTTGCTGTGGCAAGTGGTAGAGAGAGTGATTAAGTGATTCAGAAGAGTGAGTAAGCTGGAGTAGATGTGCCACACACATACAGGAAACTCCACCACGTGATTACGTTAATCCCCATAGTGGTCCTTGGCTTATGGTGTAAGACTGTCCTATCCAAGAAAACCAAATAGAAGTCATTGATATGACCTATACCCTTCCCTTAGAGGCAAAGAAGATAAGTTCTTTTAAATATCATTTACCAATGTGTAGAGAAAATGGAGAAATATCTGTCACTCTTAAATAATTAAAGTTGCAAGAGTGGTCATCATATCCCCATGTACTTCATAAGTCTGTCTACTATGAAAACTTAGGATTCTGGAGAATTACAGTAGACTACTAAAAATGCAACAGCATTGCAGCCTCTGTACCACACGTAGTATCTTTGCTAGAGCAGATTAACATGTCTTCTGATAAGTGATGCCACTGATTCAGCACTGGCCTCCTTTTCCAGCCCTGTCAGAAAAGAACATCACAAGCAGTTTGCATACTTATGGAAAGGTCAAGATCATCCATCTGCATTTTTAGTCCTTGGCTGTGATAACACTTCTGTCCCTGTCATAATAGACTCTGAAGATATCATGACCATGCAGACATCCATAGAATAGCACTTTGATACAGGACATCAGTGGCATCATGTTAATTCTACTGAATAAGCAAGACTAGATGGCATGATGATGTTCCAGAGTATAGAAGGTAGAGAAGGAAGAAAAGAAGTAAACTCTGAAAGGCAGGTTCAAATAGATTTGAGCGGGTTTATACTGTAGTAGGTGAAGGCACATGGACCAGAAAGAAAGGAAGAAAAAAGAATAAATCAGTTCAGTTCAGTCTCTCAGTCATGTCTGACTCTTTGCGACCCCATGAACCGCAGCACGCCAGGCCTCCCTGTCCATCACCAACTCCCAGAGTTTACTCAAACTCATGTCCATCAAGTCAGTGATGCCATCCAGCCATCTCATCCTCTGTCATCCCCTTCTCCTCCTGCCCCCAATCCCTCCCAGCATCAGGGTCTTTTCCAGTGAGTCAACTCTTCACATGAGGTGGCCAAAGTATTGGAGTTTCAGCTTCAACATCAGACCTTCCAATGAACACCCAGGACTGATCTCCTTTAGGATGAACTGGTTGGATCTCCTTGCAGTCCAAGGGATAAATACCAAGAAACAAAAGGTAATAATTGAAATGCCTAGCTTATCTATTAGATGTGACCCATTTTCATTGATTCAGAAAAGGGAGGGAAACCAGCAAAGTCAAAGAATGGGATTAAATAATGGGAGATAAAGAGAAAGTTGGACTAAGGAGCAGTATTTTTTAACAAACTTATCCACTTAAAAAACATTCAGTGTATACAAGCTTTTAACCTAGTGTGTTTTTTGTTGGGGTGTGTGTGCTTTTTTTCATTTTTCCAACTGAATGATGCTGCAGGAAAGGATTTTCACTGCAAGTTCGCTTCCTGTGTTCAAATTGTACAAATGAAGCAGGTAAAAAAAAAAAAATACAACACATAAAAACATCAGATCAGACAAATCACCACCATTACACATTTCTTAAATTCTAAACTTACATTGTAAAAGCAAATTATGAAAAAGACATGCATGGTAGGGAAAGAACAATGGTATATTTCCTCTTTCTTGATGGAAGTCACAACAGTTACCAATATTTATCCCCCTGTGAAGTTCATTGTTCTAATTTCCATTATCCAAGGAGGAAATCTGTCCTTGAGGATATCCAAAGCCCTATTATGCTATGATATTAGAAGCATCCTTGATACTGGGACAAAAGTCAAGCTTGTTCTCTGATCCAGTGACTGATCCACACACAGCACAATAATAAGGTCATTTCCCTAGTACCAGGTGTCCTGGGAGGGGGCCCACATGTTTCAACCAGGGGGTCCTGAGACCAACATACTCACAACTGAGCAGGGTATGGGAACTTCTAGGTTTAAAAGTGCCAAAGAGGAATCCAGATCTGAAAGAGACACGTGCACCCCAATGTTCATCGCAGCACTGTTTATAATAGCCAGGACATGGAAGCAACCCAGATGCCCATCAGCAGATGAATGGATAAGGAAGCTGTGGTACATATACACCATGGAATATTATTCAGCCATTAAAAAGAATTCATTTGAATCAGTTCTAATGAGATGGATGAAACTGGAGCCCATTATACAGAGTGAAGTATGCCAGAAAGATAAAGAACATTACAGTATACTAACACATATATACAGAATTTAGATAGATGGTAGCGATAACCCTACATGCAAAACAGAAAAAGAGACACAGAAGTACAGAACAGACTTTTGAACTCTGGGGGAGAACGTGAGGGTGGGATGTTTTGAAAGAACAGCATGTATATTATCTATGGTGAAACAGACCACCAGCCCAGGTGGGATGCATGAGTCAAGTGCTCGGGCCTGGTGCATTGGGAGGACCCTGAGGAGTCGGGTGGAGAGGGAGGTGGGAGGGGGGATCGGGATGGGGAATACGTGTAACTATATGGCTGATTCATGTCAATGTATGACAAAACCCACTGAAAAAAAATAAATAAATAAATTAAATAAATAAATAAATAAATAAATAAATAAATAAAATAAAAGTGCCAAAGAATAAGAGAAATTTCTGGTATTGGAAACTTTTCTCAGTTCACACACACTTCAGAAGAACTAAGTAGATTTCCAAGAGGAGAAATCAAAGTTAAATTTAATAATTTCATCTGCCTCTAGATTGTTCTTCTTTAGTAACACTTTAGTTCCAGCACTTAAACTGCAAAAATGTAAGGAGGGGAAGAATGACCCTTATCTCAAGATCTGATTTTCTATCCTTTCATTTTAGCAGATAGAGACTGAAAGCTACTGGGTGCTGAGCTTTGCACCCCTCCCTGTCTTTAAGAAGTCAGCAGTTGGCTTTAGTGAGAGTAAGTCAGGAGCTATAGAATTTGTGCCAGCTTTATTCAACATTTTTTTTTTAACATTTTCTTTTTTAAAGTGTGGATTCAGATCTGACCATATGATTGCACAGTTATAAGCATTTTTTTCTTCTACATGAAATTGATCAGGATCCTGTGGGGCTCCTGGGCACAGAAGCTCTTCTGTCCCTGGTTTCTTGTAAGGAACACACCTCCAACCTCCATGACATTCCCCTAGCTCCAAAGGGCAGATTCTAACAAGTATTAATCTGGGAAAGGAAGAGATGAAAAGACAAGGGAGGGGCAACCAGGAAACAGTAGAGCCTTGAGGCAATCTTGGTCTGCCTCAAGGATACATAACAATGTCTTTAAACTATTTAAGATGTCAGCTTCCCACTGACATCTAATAGAAGCAGAAGATATTAAGAAGAGGTGGCAAGAATACATAGAAGAACTATACAAAAAGATCTTCATGACCCAGATAACCACAATGGTGTGATCACTCACCTAGAACCAGACATCCTGGAATGTGAAGTCTAGTGGGTCTTAGGAAGCATTGCTGCCAATAAAGCTAGCAGAGGTGATGGAATTCCAGCAGATATTTAAAATCTTAAAAGATGACACTATTAAAGTACTGTACTCAATATGTCAGCAAATTTGGAAAACCCAGCAGTGGCCACAGGACTAGAAAAGGTCAATATCATCCCACTTCCCAAGAAGGGCAGTACTAAAGAATGTTCAAACCACCGGACAATTGCACTCATCTCCCATGCTAATAAGGTTTTGCTCAAAATCCTCCATGCTAGGCTTCAGCATTTGTGAACAGAGAACTTCTAGATTTCAAGTTGGGTTTAGAAAAGGCAGAGGAACCAGAGATCAAATTGCCCTCATTTGCTGGATCATAAAGAAAGCATGGGAAATTTCAGCAAATATCTACCTCTAGTTCACTGACTACACTAAACCCTTGACCATGTGGATCATAACAAACTGTGGAAAACTCTTAAAAGAGATGGGATACCAGACCATGTTATCTGTCTCCTGAGAAACCTGTATGCAGGTCAAGAAGCAACAGTTAGAACTCCATATGGAACAACTGATTGGTTCAGAATTGAGAAAGGAGTATGATGAGGTGGTTTACTGTCACCATCTTTATTAACTTATACTCAGAACACATCCGGTGAAATGCCAGACTGGATGAGTTATAAGCTGGAATCAAGATTACCAGGAGAAATATCAACAACCTCAAATATGTGCAAGAACCACCCTAAAGGAAGAAAGAGAAGAGAAACTAAAGAATCTTTCAATAAGGGTGAAGGAGGAGAGTGAAAAAGTCAGCTTAAAACTCAGTATTTAAAAACTAAGATCATGACACCTGGTTCCATCATCTCATGGCAAATAGAAGGGGAAAATAAGGAAGCAATGACAGATTTCCCTTCTCAGGCCCTAAAATCACTGTGGATGGGGACTGCAGCCATGACATTAGAAGATGATTGCTTCTTGGCAGGAAATCTATGACAAACCTAGACAGTGTGTTAAAAAGCAAAGGCATCACTTTGCCAAGAAAGGCCCATATAGTCAAGGCTATGGTCTTTACAGTAGTCATGTATGGATGTGATAGCTGGACAGTAAAGAAGACAGAGTACTAAAGAATTGATGGTTTTGCACTGTGGTCCTGGAGAAGACTCTAGAGAGTCCTTTGGACAGCAAGGAAATCAAATCAGTCAATCTTAAATGAAATCAATCCTCAATACTCTTTGTAGAGACTGAAGCTGAAACTCCAATGCTCTGGACATTTGATGCAAAGAGCTGACTCATTGGAAAAGACCCTGATGCTGGGAAAGACTGAAGGCAGAAGGAGAAGAGGGCAACAGATGGCTGAATGGCATCACCAATTCAACAGATACAAACTTGGCCAAACTCCAGCAGATGCCGAAGGACAGGGAAGAAGTCTGGCATGCTGCAGTCCATGGGGTCAGGAAAAATTGGACATGATTTAATTATTGAACAACAAGAACAAGATGATAGCATTCTTCTTACCAGAGAAAGACCACCAGAGGCTACATTAAAGGAACCAAAGAAGCTCATCAAACTAGGGATGGGAAGATAGGAGGTTTGGGATGGACATGTATACACTGCTATATTCAAAATGGATAACCTATAAGGACTGACTGTATAGCACATGGAAATCTGCTCAATATTATGTGGCAGCCTGGATGGGAAGGGAGTTTGGGGGAGAATGCAAACATGTATATATATGGCTGAGTCCCTTTGCTTTTCACCTGAAATTATCACAACATTGTCAATTGGCCAAACCTACAAATAAAATAAAAAGTTAGTAAAAAAGGATCACCTAAGACCAAATGAGGGAGTAGAGGCCCTGAATTCACTCTAATCTTATCAGCAAGCACACCCTTGAACCATTGTTATAAAATTCCTCCTCAAATCCTTTCAGGTTGGGACACACAATTTTGAGAGGCACAAACCTGCTGTGTCCCCCTTTACCTGGCAAAGCAATGAAATTTTTCTTTTCTGCTTCACCCAACACTCTATCTCCAAGATCCAATTTGCACCAGTACACAGAGCCTGAGCTTTTGGCATCATGCAGAGTTTTAAATCCTTTATCTGGAGTGGTGGAGATATGAAATACAAATAGCAAAAAGGGAAACTGTCCTATTTTCATTCAAAATTTAACCATAGTCCTATTTCTATCACATAATGGTTTCATGAAGCCTAAAAGTGGTCTATAAAAAGCCACTTCTGGTCTTTTTGCATTACCAATTAATAAAACCTCCACAAAATTTTAACCAATAAGACATATAATAATTTGTGTTTTTAACATGAAACTATGACTTTGATTATTATCTGAGAATACTACTTTGTGAAAGTCTGTACAAAATAACAAAATGGGAAAAAGTACAAGAAAACAGGCAATTTTTCTGCTTGAATTCACAAATGGCTGATACACAGTGGGTTGGAATAGAAACAGCAAATCTTTACATAAACTCAGGAGAGTTAGATTGAAATCACAGAGTTCTTCCACAATCCATTCATCAGTGCTCAAAACTCTGAGCTGAAGAAACTGCTGGGCTAACTGGGTATGGCATTTTTAATGATTATTAAGCTATCAATAAAAGCACTCATACATCTTAAAATTCTTGAATGAGGTCTTTCATTCTCTGTGGTTCTCTCTACTCTAGGTATCATGCTGTCATCTCTAAAGTTGCATCTGAAGATAAAAAGATGGTAAATGGTCAAGGATAGAACACAAGCCACAGTGGAATTCTAAGAGGATGTATATTAAACAAAGTAATGTAGAGGCTCTCTGCCTCTTGCGGGCATCAGAAACATCTCTGCACATTTCTAAGCATTCACAGGCTTACACTCCTCTCCCTGCCTCTAAAGGTAATGCTCCAGTGTGCCTCCTGTGTGTCTTGCCAAAGCCTAATTGGTCTTGAGGTAAACTCCAATACCTCCCTTGTTTTTACAAAGGAAACTATAAATCTGAAGTTTTTTTTTTTTTTTTTTTTTTTTTGCAACGTAAGCTATTGGAACCATTCCAACTTGTGTGTCAACAATCTTCTTGAAGTTGAACTAGAACAGTGGTTTCACACCCAAATTGTCATTCTGTTCCCAAGGCTAGAGGCAAATTTACTGAGGATTTTTGGTTTTTGTGTGTGTGTGTGTTTCCCCATTCTGTAGAAAGGCTAAAAGAATGAAAACTCTTAGCTCTACCTTGAATATGACCTTGGCTCAAGACAGCTATATTTGACCCTCACAGACTCCACCATCTCAGAATCCCCATTGCTTGACACAAGAAACGATCCTGGGCTGATTCCCCTAGCAACCAGTTTCTCCAGGACTCCAGGTGAGGGCTTACCATATGCTCAAGGCCAACCAGTCCAAGGCTTTTTACCTAGTTTGAAACCTTCCCTTAATAATCACCATCATTTTCGATGTTCATGGAAGTCTTATTTACAATAGCCAAGATACAGAAGCAAGCAGTCAATCAACGGATGAATGGAAAAAGAATATAGATACATATATAATCACTATTTCATATATATATATATATATATATAATTCAACCATAAAAAAAAATGTTTTGCCATTTGAAACAACCTGGATGAACCTGGAGAGTAGTAAGCTGACTCAAATAAGGCAAACAGAGAAAGACAAACACTCTGTTTTCACTATACATTAACAACAAAAGAACAGAAAGAGAAATTCAAGTAACAATTCATTACCACTGCATTAAAAAGGATAAAATATATAGGAATAAACCTACCTAAGAAGACATCCTGGAGTGTAAAATCAAGTGGGCTTAGGGAGCATTACTATAAAACAAAGCTAGTGGAGGTGATGGAATCCCAGCAGAGCTATTTCAAATCCTAAAAGATGATATGGCGAAAGTGCTGGACTCAATATGTCAGCAAATTTGAAAAATTCAACACTGACCACAGGGCTGGAAAAGGTCAATTTTCATTTCAATCCCAAAGAGGGGAAATGCCAAAGAATGTTCAAGCTACTGCACAATTGCACTCATCTCACATGGCAGCAAGGTAGTGCTCAAAATCCTTCAAGCTGGGATTCAACAGTACATGAACTGAGAACTTCCAGATGTTCAAGCTGGATTTAGAAAAGGCAGAGGAACCAGGGGTCCAATTGCCAATATCCATTGGATATAGAAAAAGAAGGGAATTCCAGAAAAACTTATACTCTGCTTCACTCGCTACACTAAAGCTTTTGATTCTGTGGATCACAACAAAGTGGAAAATTCTTAAACAGATGAGAATACCAGACCACCTTACCTATCTCCTGAGAAACCTATATGGAGGTCAAGAAGCAACAGCTAGAACTGGACATGGAACAGCGGACTGCTTCCAAATTGGGAAAGGAGTATGTCAAAGCTGTATATTTATATGTCACCCTGATTATTTAACTTTTATGCAGACTGCTTCATGTGAAATGCTGAGCTGGATGACTCACAAGCTGTAAACAAGATTGCAGGGAGATATATCAATAACCTCAGATGTACAGATGACACCACCATAATGGCAGAAAGTGAAGAGGAACTAAAGAACCTCTTGACAAATTAAAGAAAAGACTGAAAAAGCTGGCTTAAAATTCTGCATTCAAAAAATGAATATCATCGCATCCGGTTCCCTCCCTTCATGGCAAGTAGATGGAGAAACAATGGAAACAGTGAGAGACTTTATTTGGGGGGGCTCCAAAATCACTGCAGATGGTGACTGCAGCCATGAAATTAAAAGATGCTTGTTCCTTGGAAGGAAAGCTATGACCAACCTAAACAACATATTAAAAAGCAGAGACATTACTTTGCTGACAAAGGTCTGTCTAGTCAAAATTATGGTTTTTCCAGTAGTCATGTACAGCTGTGAGATTTGGACCTTGAAGAAGGCTGAGTTCTGAAGAACTGATGCTTTCAAACTATGGTGCTAGAGAAGACTTTTGAGAGCCCTTTGGACAGCAAGGAGATCAAACAAGTCAAACCTAAAGGAAATCAACCCTGAATATTCATTGGAAGGATTGATGCTGAAGGTGAAACTCCAATACTCTGGACACATGATTCAAAGAGTTGATTCAGTGGAAAAGACCCTGATGCTGGGAAAGATTGAGGTCAGGGGGAGAAGGGGGAAACAGAAGATGAGATGGTTGCTTGGCATCACTGACATGAGTTTGATCAAACTCTGAGAGATAGTGAAGGACGGGGAAGTCTTGTATGCTGCAGTCCATGGGGTTGCAAAGAACCAGACATGACTGAGCAACTAAACAACAATGAGACAAAAGACCTGCACCCCCAAAACCATAAGATGCTGATGACAGAAATCAAAGAAGACACAAACAGATGAAAAAATACCATGTTTGTAGATTAAAAGAATCAATATGGCTAAAATGGCTATACTACTCAAGGCAGATTCAATGCAATCCCTATCAAACTACCAATGGAATTTTTCACAGAACTTAAGCAAAAAGTCTCAAAATTTGTCATGGAGACACCAAGATCCTGATTAGCCAAAGTAATCTTAAGGAAAAAAAAACAAAGCTGGAGGAATTAGCCTCCCTGACCTCAGACTACACTGCAAAGCTACAGTCATCAAGAAAGTATGATATTCATACAAAAGTAGAAATATAGATCAATGGAACAAGATAAAAAACCCAGATAAAACCTAGGCACAAAGGAAGCAAGACTACACAAAGTTGGAAAGACAATCTCTTCAAATGATGCTGAGAAAAATCATATAGAGCTACATATTAAAAAGTAAAATTAGATCCTTCTTTAACACCATAGACAAAAAATAAGCTCAAAATGGATTAAAGACCTAAATGTGAGACCAGAATCTATAAAGTTCAAGAGGAAAACATAGGCAGAACACTCTCTGACATAAATTGCACCAATATCTTTTTCAATTCATCTCCCAGAATAATGGAAAGAAAAACAAAAATAAACAAATGAGCTCTACTTAAACTCAAAAGCTTTTGCACAGCAAAAGAAACAATAAGTAAATGAAAAATAACAATAAAAAAAAGACAATCCACAGCTTGGGAGAAAATATTTGCTATTTATGTGACTGACAAGGGATTAGTCTCCAAAATTTATGAAAAGCCCATGATGCTTAACAGTATCAAAACAAACAGCCTAACCAAAAATGGGCAGAAGTCCCAAATGTTGACATTTCTCCAAAGAAGACATACAGATGGACAAAAGGCAAATGAAAAGATGCTCAGACTCACTAATTATTAAAGAAATGCACATCAAAACTACAATAAGATATCACCTTACAGAATCAAAATGGCCATTTTCAAAAACTCCACAGTGAGTGCTATAGAGGATGTGGAGAGAAGGGAACTTTCCCACACTGTCGTGGGAATGTAAATTAGTACAGCCACTATGAAGAACAGTATGGAGGTTCCTTAAAAAACTAAGAATAGAACTACTATATGACCCTGCTACCCCATTCCTGTGCATATATCTGGAGAATACATGGACTGAAAGGATACATGCACCCCAATGTTCATTGTAGCACTGTTTACAATAGCCAAGAAATGGAAACAATCTAAATGTCTATTGACTTAGGAATGGATAAAGAAGATGTGGTACATATATACAATGAAATAATACTCAGCCATTATAAAGAATGAAATAAGGTCATTTGCAGCAACATGGATGAACCTAGAGATTGTCATGCTGAGTGGAGTAAGTCACACAGAGAAAGAGAAATATCACATAATATCACCTACATGTGGAATCTAAAAGGAAATGATACAAACGAACTTACAAAGCAGAAACAGACCAAGAGACTTAGAGAATGATCTTGTGGTTGCCAGGGGGAATCATGGGGGAAGGGACAGTTAAGGAGTTTGGAATGGACATGGACACACTACTACATTCATAATGGATAACCAGCAAGGACCTACTGTATAGCACATGGAACTCTGCTTAATGTTATGTGGCAGCCTGGATGGGAAGTATGTTTGGGGAGCATGGATATATATACATGAGTCCCTTTGCTGTTCACCTGAAACTATCACCACATTGTTAATTGGTTACACAGTTAACAAAATAAAAGTTTTAAAAAAAAACAAAAAAACAAAATTTGAATTTTACTATAGATAGCAAAACTTAAATATATTCACTAAAAAGTTGGTAAATAAAATGCAAAAAAATTATAATCTCCATCAATTTGATATGAAAAATTTCTTTTAAAAAATGTGTTTCCATAAGGTCTTACCTGGGCTGCATTCTGGTGTTCTAGGACTCCAAGTGCCATGTTTTGTGCATGTAGCATAAGACGTATATTTATTATGACATTTATATGAAATCTCATCTCCACTGAAATAGGTACAGTGAGTTCTATCGCTATGTCTTCCAAGTAGAGTGATTCTGCCATTGTTATTCAGGTTTGGTACTGGGCAACATACCTCTAAAAAAATATAAAAGAAGACTAATAGTAAAATCACTATGAGGAGGTTCCTATGGCTAAATCTCATTTCCCCCTAAGAAGGTCTCATCACTGAAGAGAGATGGGGATAACAGGGATGCCAAATCTGTTCTCCCAGCCCCTGATTTGCTAAAGCACTCCAGCTCATTTGTTTCCAATACTTTATTTAAGTGGTGGTAAAAGATTTTATTAACGATATTTTAATCCAGTGATATTAAGGTCTTTTCATTTCATTTCCACAAAATGAGTCTGAATGACTGCAATTAAACTTTAACTCCTAATGTGAAACAAATAATCTTTCAGTAAGTGAACTACCATTTTTCATTATTCATGAAAGTGAAAGTCACTTAGTCATGTCCGACTCTTTGCGATCCCGTGGACTATATAGTCCATGGAATTCTCTAAGCCAGAATACTGGAGCGGGTAGCCTTTCCCTTCTCCAGGGGGTCATCCCCAACTCAGGGATCGAACCCAGGCCTCCTGCATTGCAGGCAGATTCTTTACCAACTGAGCCACAAGGGAAGCCCAAGAATACTGGAGTGAGTAGTCTATCCCTTCTCCAGCGGATCTTCCCAGCCCAGGAATCGAACTGGGGTCTCCTGCATTGCAGGTGACTTCTTTACCAACTGAGCTATCATTATTTGTGCATTTCACATATTTTTCCAATTCCAGTCTACAGAATAAAGTTCCCTGTATTCTGCACCTCAGTGTCTTCACCTCTAAAATGGCAAGAGTCTCATAAGCTAAGCTAAGCTAAGTCACTTCAGTCGTGTCCGACTCTGTGCGACCCCATAGACATCATAGATGGGTATAAAAATGAATGTTGTCAATTGCAGAGTCCCATAAAATTGCATCCATGTCTCTCAGCCCCTCACTTACTCTCAAGTGAGACAAGAGACAGTCTCCTTCCTATCCTATTGAGGCAAAAACACTGAGTCAGGGATCAGAGTCTATCTTTTAGAGGCAGGTCATTCAGCCCACAGTCCCACCATTCAAGAGACAGGAGACACAAGTCACTTTGCAGTTGGTTGAGTTCATGACTGCTTCATAGACTTTCCTCTGCCAAGCACCCCAGAGTCTACACTGGGGAGGAAAGGGCTGTGATGGAGGTCTGACTCAAGCAATGGTTGAGTTGTATTCTACATTCTACCTTTACCAATACTGGAGCTAATACTTAATCTGTACAATATTTGACTTCTGTGTTTGTACCTCATTTGATTCTGAATCAGGATAAGATTATAATGTCTCAGCTCAAACTCCAAGAAATGTATGGTCCCTTCTGGCAATAATAGTTCAATATACAGTTCAATTAATATAATTTTAAATTTATCTTGAGGAAAAAATTACATCCATTTAAGATGAAAAATCAAGCTCATACTGAATATTTAATATACAAAAAGATTTACAAAAAAAGAAACTCACCCTCACATTCTATGTATGGGCTCCACTTCAAGTCACTCTGACAAGTCACAGTTGTAGGTCCACCTGCCTTTGGCTTATAGCCCAAATTGCAGTTGTAGTTCAATACAGTCCCAATATCATGCACTTCCTGCTTTGTTTGTATCCGGTAGCCATATCTTCCCCACGAAGCATGAGGGATGTGTGGTAAGCCAACACAACCATCTGCTCATAAAGAAAGAACAAGGGGAAAGTACACTCACTCTCACTAGGGATGAAATAGTGATCAACGAGTCTATCATATAAAAGGGTGGCAAGTCCTCGTTCAGCCAGGAACCAGCGTACCATGGCTGATGAGTCAGCCTCACCAGAAAACACACAAGGACAGGCATCCAAATGTGCAAGGCATCGGAGAGGTTCTTACTAGGGGCACTGACAAGTGATTTCTGTGTGTTGTGCCAACTTTTTAAAATGTGAATTCTTTTTCATCTTCATTTTACATCACAAACTTTAGTCTCTGAATTGAAGCATTGGGCTTGCTAGGTAGGTATGGCTGGAGAAATGTTCCAGGCAAATACATCGAAATTTCTTGTTTCCTGACTGATAGAAGAAAACAAACAAGAGCCATTCATCTTATCCAGATGACATCAGGAATATTATCATTGAAGGATTTGTCAAGAACAAATCAAATACCAAGTGACTTTTGAGCCTAAATATGTGTCTTGTCATCTTCACTCTTTCCTGATAATACAGGTTCACAATATGGAAATATAATACAAACATGTCAATTTGGACATTTATTATATTTTCATCTTCAAGGGTAAGGGTCTTTTTAAACAGTTTTCTTGAGAGACAAGTCATGTAACATAAAATTCATCCATTTAAAGTACACAATCCAGTGGTTTTCAGTATATTCACAGAGTTCTCCAACCATCACCACTAGCCAATTTTTGTATATTTTTACTAACCAAAAATAAACTCAGTACTTGTTAGCAGTTACCCGCCAGTCTTGTCTTCTCTCAGTTCCTAGAGACCACTAAAAGACTTTCTCTCTCTATGGATTTGCCTAACCTGGACATTTCAAATAATGGATGTCTGATTTGTAAAATGAGGATAATACTAGTGCCCACAATTCTGGACAGAATTCATTGAATTAATTCTTGCTATAAACCTATACTAGCATCAAGTTATTATTATTACTATTAAGATAATTTTCAGGGATCCATATGAGTTTATAACTTCAGAGTATGAGAATTATATTGATAGTTAATCCATATAAAATTTTGTATAAGTTAGAAAAAGATCTTTTTCCCTCAGGACTCTTTACTGTTTATCTTTAAAACATTTATCATATGATCTTTGTTAGAACAAAGCAATTTTCTATCAAATGCAAGAAAATTGTTGAAATAAACATACAATAAACAGTTTACTGTAGAGCAACCTCTACAATGCTAACCTCTATCTTTAGGGGTGGAGTATACACAACCTTTACAACTGTGTGTGACAGCTTTTTGTGATGTTATATGACCTTGCACAATATACTGTAATTCTTTTTTTCAACAAGAAAAAAAAGATTGATTTAAATTTAAACTTCTAGTGTGATTCAAATGGGCTTAGGCATGTAAGTATGCTCCCAATAATATTTCTGGATATTTTTAGATGCCAAACATTGAAACTCTTTCATGGTCCGTACTTACTGAGTTCACAAGTGGGAGGAGGAGGATTCCAGCTATTATCAGCTTCACAACGGATTAAACTGTTGCCTTCAAGCCGAAAACCTTTATCACAGGCATATACAATAGACTGTTGATAAGTATAGGTGGGTCCAAACCCAGAGGTTATTTTTCCATCTTTAACCACTGGTTGAACACAAATGACTTCTAAAAATACACAAGAAAAGACAAATTTCAACTTTTAAAAGCTTCAGTAAAATGAGATTCCATCATATCAGTGCTATTTGTTACCATAGGCTGGTACAGCATAAGTATCAGTTTACCAAATTAATGACTGCATCATTGAAATAATTAGTTTTTCTTTGAAAAATTTCACCTCCCCCAATACCTTTATGTTCCTTTTTCTTTTAAAGTAATAATTCAAACCAAAATTCATCATTATGACTTACTTTTACAAGAAGGAGGACTTGGACTCCAGACACCTATTGTCTTATTTTCCACTCTGCAAGAAATGGAGGCTTGGCCTAACATTGAGAAGTCAGGGTCACAGCTGTAGGTGACAGAAGAGCCATATGTGTAGAAGTCTTCATCTCCACCATTGTGTCTCCCATTACTAATGGTTGGAGGAGGTTCACACTTGGCAACTGAGATGAGTGAAGAGGAAGAAATAATGAGGGAAGGCATACTTACAAATCTAACATTCATAATGCAAATTCTAATGAAGTGTATAAGAAGCAACAATGAGGGACATGAGTTTTATTATTACCTAACTTGTAATAAAGTTTAAGTTTATAATCAAGTCAAAAAGAGTCTTTGCTTACTTATACATTGTGGGAGAGGATCACTCCAGCCAACTCCTTTATCTTGGATCTCACAATAACTATTGGCTGAGCCAATTAAGATATACCTGAATAAGACAGGATTGAAGATTTCAATGGAATTATTTCTAGTATAAATTAAGTTGAATAAAGGAGTCTGAATAAATAGACTTATTATTCTATATTAAAAATGAAGAAATAATATTTTATCAGATAACACTTTCCACTGAGAACTCCATTTTGTAAAATTGTATCACTGCAATTAGATGTGTATCTGTTAATTTGTTCTTTTATTCTATAATCTATTACTGTCCTGGCAAATTAAACTTGAAACTTGGTCTCATCAAATCTGGGTGCACAAGTAAATGAATAAACAGACAAAGAAGAATGTTACTTTCCTGAGTGAAGTGATTAATCTTGATTAGCCATGGGAAATTGGATTGCTTAAAAGCAACAGTGGTGATGATGTTTATATCTGAAGAGTAGGAAGATTTCCTGAACATCACCTTGTACTACTTCCATGGCCTCTAATTAAAGTCAAAGAAAACTATAACAACCCAATACATGCAGGACTGCTAATCGTCATAAAATAATAAAGGTTCACACATCTTGGGTCAGAAATCAAGTCTCAGTAAACTTAAGAAAATTGAAATCATATCAAGCATCTTTTCTACCCACAATACTATGAGACTAGATATCAGTTATGGGGGGAAAAAACTCTAAAAAATATATACATATAAACACATGGAGATTAAATAATACATTCTAAGTAATGAACAGGTTGTTGAAGAAATAAAAAAGGAAATGAAAAAATCTTTAGAAACAAATGATGATGAAAACACAACAACCCAAAACCTATGGGATACATCAAAAGCAGTTCTAAAAGGGAAGTTTATAGCAATACAATCCTACCACAAGAAACAAGAAAAAATCAAATAGAAAACTTGACTTTACAACTAAAATAACAAAAAGAAGAACAAAAAGACCCCAAAGTCACTAAAAGCAAAGATATCATGAAGATCAGAGCAGAAATAAATGAAAAAGAAATAAATGGAACAATAATAAAGATTAATACAACTAAAAGATGGTTCTTTGAGAAGATAAATAATATTAACAAACCATTAGTCAGACTCATCAAGAAAAAAGGGAGAAGAATCAAATCAACAAAATTAGGAATGAAAAAGGATAAGTTACAAAAGACAATGCAAAAACACAAAGGATTTTAAGAGACTATTATAAGCAACTATATGTAAATAAAATGGACAACCCAGAAGAAATGGGCACATTTTTAGAAAAGTTCAAACTTCCAAGAGTGAACAGGAAGAAATAGAATATATGAACAAGCCAATTACAAGCAGTGAAATTTAAAACTGTGATTTAAAAAAAAGGAAAACTCCCAAAAAGCAGAAACCCAGGGCCAGATGGCTTCACAGGTGAATTCTATCAAACATTAGAAGAATTAATGCCTACACTTCTAAAACTCTTTCAAAACACTGAAGTTGAAGGAACAATCCCAAACTCATGCTACAGGGGCACAATCACCCTGATAGCAAAACCAGACAAAGACAAAACACAAAAAGGAAAATTGCAGGCTAATATCATTGGTGAATATAGATGTAAAACTCCTCAAGAAAATTCTAACAGAATTCAACAATGCATTAAGAAGATCATACACCATGATCAAGTCATGTTTATTTCAGGGATGCAAGGATTCTTCAATATACACAAATCAATCAATGTGATACACCATATTAATAAATTGAAAGATAAAAATGATATGATAATCTCAATAGATGCAGGAAAAGCTTTTGACAAAATTCAGCACCCATTTATGATAAATACTCTTCCAAAAAAATGGGCATAGAAGGAATCTACCTCAACATAATAAAGGGCATATATGATAAACCCACAGCAAACATTCTCAGTGGTGAAAAACTGAAATCATTCCCTCTAAGATCAGGAACAAGACAAGGGTGCCCATTCACACCACTGTTATTTGACATAGTTTTCTAAGTCCTAGCTATGGCAGAGAATAAAAAGAAATAAAAGGAATACAGATTAGCAAAGCAGAAATAAAAGTCTCACTGTCTGCAGACAACATGATACTATATACAGAAAACCCTAAGGATACTATCAGAAAATTACTAGAGCTAATCAGTTGAATTTAGTAAAGTTACAGGACACAAAATCAATATACAGAAATCACTTACATTCCTATACACTAAAGCAAAGAAAAATCAGAAAGAGAAATTAAGGAATAAATTCCATTTACCATTGTAAAACAAAGAATAAAATACCTAGAAATAAACCTACCTAAGGAGATAATAAGTGTATACAGAAAACTATAAAGCAATGATGAAAGAAATCAAAGACAACATAATCAAATGGAGAGATTTTCCATGTTCTTAGGTTGGAAGAATCAATATTGTGAAAACGACTATACTACCAAATGCAATCTACAGATTCAACGTGATCCCTATCAAATGAACAATGGCATTTTTCACAGAACTAGAACAAAAAACCTCATGATTCATATGGAAACACAAAAAGCCAAGAAGTGCCACAACAATCTTGAGAAAGAAGAATGGAGCTGGAGGAATCACCCACCCTGACTTCAGACTACACTACAAAATTGCAGTCATCAAGACAGTATGGTATTGGCACAAAAAATAGAAATATAGACCAATGGAACAAAACAGAAAGCCAGAGATAAACCCACACACCTATTGGCAACTTACGTTTGACAAAGGAGGCAAGAATATACAATGGGGCAAAGATAGTCTCTTCAATAAGTGGTGCTGGGAAAACTGGACAAAGAATGAAATTAGAACACATCCTAACACCATACACAAAGATAAACTCAAAATGGATTAAAGATTTAAATTTAGGGCCAGAAACTAAAAAACTCATAGAGGAAACATAGGCAGAACACTGTATGACATAAATCATAGCAAGATCCTCTATGACCCACCTCCTAGAGCTCCTAGAGTAATGAAAAAGAAAAATAAACAAGTGGGACCTAATAAACTTAAGGACTTTTGCACAGCAAAGGAAACTGTAAACATAGTGAAAAGACAACCCTCAGAATGGGAGAAAATAATAGTAAATGAAACAACTGACAAAGGATTAATCTCAAAAATATACAAGCAGCTCATACACTCAATACCAGAAAAGCAAACAATCCAATCAAAAAAGTGGGCAAAACACCTAAACAGGCATTCTTCCAAAGAAGGCATACAGATGCCTAATAAGCACATGAAGAGTTGTGGTACATATACACAATGGAATGTTACTCAGCTATGAAAAAGAACACATCTGAGTCAGTCCTAATGAGGTAGATGAAACTGAAGCCTATTATACAGAGTGAAGTCAGAAAGAGAAGCACCAATACAGTATATTATTACATATATATGGAATTTAAAAAGATGGTAATGGCAATCCTATATGCAAGGCAGCAAAAGAGACACAGACATAAAGAACAGACTTTTGGAACATGTGGGAGAAGGCGAGGTGGGATGATCTGAGAGAATAGCATTGAAACATGTATATTACCATATATAAAACAGATGACCAGTGCAAGTTTGATGTGTGAAGCAGGGCACTCAAAACCAGTGCTCTGGGACAACCCAGAGGGATGGGGTTGGGAAGGAACTGGGAGGGGGTTTCAGTATGCCAGGGACACATATGCACCCATGGCTGATTCATGTCGATGTATGGCCAAAACCACCATGATGTTATAAAGTAATTATGTTCCAATTAAAATAAATTAACTAATACAAAAAGAAACTAGGACTAAAACCACCATATAACCCAGCAATCCCACTCCTAGGCATATACCCTGAGGAAACCAAAATTGAGATAGTTACATGTTCATTGCAACACTATTTACAATAGCCAGGACATGGAAGCAACCTAAATGTCCATTGGCAGATGAATGGATAAAGAAGCTATGTTATGTATATACAACGGAATATTATTCAGTCATAAAAAAGGAATGTGTTTGAGTCAGTTCTGATGAAGTGAATGAATGTAGAGCCTATTAAACAGAGTGAAGTAAATCAGAAACAGAAAAACAAGTATCATATATTAATGAATATATATATGGAATCTGGAAAGACAGTACTGATTGACCTATTTGCAGGGCAGCACGGGAGACGCAGGCATAGAGAACAGACTTATAACATGGTGGGGGAGGAAGAAGAGGGTGGGATGTACAGAGAGAGTAACATGGAAACATACACACTACCATATGTAAAATATATACCCAGTAGAAATTTGCTCTATGACTCAGGGGACTCAAAGTGGGGCTCTATTAACAATCTAGTGAGGTGGGATGCAGAGGGAGGTGGGAGGGAGTTTCAGGAGGGAAGGGATATAGTATACCTATGACTGATTCATGTTGATGTTTGGCAGAAAACAATACAATATTGTAAAGCAATTATCCTTCAACTAAAAATAAATAAATTTAATTTTAAAATACAAGGATAAATGTTCAGGTGATCCCCCTAGGCAAGGATTCAGGATCAGATGAAGTGTTTGCTGAGGACAAAGAGGATATGGAAAGGGTAATAGAAGCAAGTAGTTACAAACACCAACTACAACCACATGATCGTTGTAGAAATAAGAATCCTAGTAGTTATAAATATTTCTTTCTTCTTTACATATGAATAGATTTGGTCTAAATTAAATGTTTCTCTTTTCTTTTTTCATCCCTCTACCATCTAAACAAGATATGGTAGTTTATCTTATATAGCTCAGTATTTAAATTACAGGATATCAAAGGAGAGGTATGACTTTGCTTAAAGAAGATTGTCTTTGGGAGAGAAAGTTAGCATGTTTTCAGTTGTATGAGAGATAGTTGTGTTATGTAAGTTGGAAACACAATTTTGCTATTGCCTTGATCTGTAAGTTAAACTAAATATGGTTAAAACAAGTGCATATAAATGCCATATTTGACAAGGGGTGGGTGGACCCTGGTAGGTTTGAATTGCATCAACTTAACCTAAAGAGAAATTTTTCCAGAATTTTCTTTCATGCATAATGTCAAGTTATTGTGGTCTATAAGTGAATTAATAGCCAAGTTCTGTATATGTTTAAAAGGTCAGATCACAGCCCAAGATGTGCTTACAGAACACATATTGTTGCTTCTCTGCTCCATCACCTGGGTGCCATAGCACACAGCCAGGATTACAGCAAACCCAGATCCTGGAGGATGTCCTCCTTCACATCGTCCAACTTCTGATCTAAGTACATCAGCACCGTAGGGAAGGGCAACAACTTCTACAAAATATTCTCATCTTTGAAGTCAAAGGCTGAGAGGTGATGAAGGAACAATATGAGCCCCAGTCTATACTCATGGGTATACTCTAGTGCATACTATGACTTCCAGTCTATACTCCACTCAGCCATGTGGTTCCTTTTTTGGTTTTGCATCTCCCACTTCAAATTCACCTTCCCTTTTTGACTGCCTGCCCTGCTGACCTCAGGTCACAGTAGCAAATGTAGAAGAAACAGCCTACTGTACACTTTCGCCAGCTGCCAGACTGTTATCAAGTCAGATTCCTATAGCAAATCCATATATATACACCTGAGTTAGTCCCAACTGATATAACTGATTAGACCAAAAATAAATAAATAAATAAAATAAACTGCAATAAAAAAAAGTATGAAAATGGAAATTAAGAGGTATAATAATCACTCTTTGCAGAGGATATGATTACAAACTGGGTAATCCCAAGAGAATTAAACTGAAAAACTAATATAAATAATAAAAGAATTTAGAAAGTTAGCTTAGATATCAAGTTTACATACAGAAATCAAGCATATTTAAATACAAATACACATATAATGTTACAGTATTTAATGGAAGAAATGATCCATTTAAAGTAGCAAAAATAAGGGCTTCCTTGGTGGCTCAGGGGTAAAGAATCCACCTGCTAATGCAGGAGATATGAGTTTGATCCCTGATCCAGGAAGATCCCACATATTGAAGAGCAACTAAGCCTGTACACCACAACAATTGAGCCTTTACTCTGAGCCCAGGGGCCACAACAATTACCAAAGCCCACACATCCTGTGCTCTGCAACAAGAGGAGCCACCACAATGAGAAGCCAGCGAGCACCACAATTAGAGAGTAGCCCTACTCGCCACAACTAGAGTAAAGCCCTTGCAGTAACAAAGACCCACCACAGCGAAAAATTAAATAAAATAAGTAAAAAATTAAACATAAATAAATAAAATAGCAAAACTAAAATACCTAGGTTTAATCACTTCAAGAAGTGCAGGAAAAAAATACTGAAACACTTCTGAAGAAACAAGAGAAAAACACTAAAATGAATAGGGTATAGCACTCCAAAACAGGCCACTTTGGCATCAATATTATTTTCAGCTAAAGGTACCTGAAAATTAGCAGATGCAAGAAACTTCTGACCTCCCGTTTTCTTCCTCAAAGCAGACCAAATTCCCATGTGAAAGATGACTTTTCTATACCAGGAGGAAAGAACATTTTTATCACTTGAAATAAGAGTATTGAGGCCAAGAGAAATCTGTAAGATCATGTTAAAAATAATGCTTATCTCTCTTTAGCCACCATATATATTTTCATTGCTGTCATTGTTGTTTAGTCGCTAAGTTGTGTCCAACTCTTTTATGACCCCATGGACTGTAGCCCACCAGACTCCTCTGTCCATGGGATTTTCCAGGCAGGAATACTGGAGCGGGTTACCATTTCCTTCTACAGGTGATCCACAAATACTCTTCTTTGCTCAGTCTAATATATAAAGGGTGGGGTAAATGTGGCAAAGTAGGAGGACATGGAGTTCACATCTCCTCATAGCTAGGGCATCTGTCAGGCACTGGTGGGGGACCTCAGACACCTAAGGCTGGGAGGAACCCCTGTGTGACCAGGTAGGACGCAGGGGGAAGGGAAGCGGGAGGAACTGGCACCCTGAGGCTCAGTTGGGGGCAGACAGGGGATTCACAAGCTGGGAGTGGGCCGCCAACAATGGGGATGTGGAAAGACCTTGGGGGAATCACAGGGTCAAAAGGCAATACAGCCAGCATTTCCCCTGCCCACTCAAACCCTAGGAGGCCTGCTGGGATCTCAGACCTGAACCTTCACCCTCTGAGGCCCCCTCTAGCTGCAGGGTTCCTGGGGGCAAGAGAGTGAGAGAGGGAAGGAGGGAGGAAAATAGACGCCAGCAGACCTAGTGCTCCTGAGATGCAGCTGGGGGAGGGGAAGGGTTTTCACACTCAAGTGAGGACCATCCAGTGAGGAGTTCAGCAGAGATGAAGAGAAACATTCCAGGGATTGGATTGGAAGGGAATGGGGCCACTGTTTCCCCCTCCAATTTGGACCCTGGAGAGCCTGTTGGGGTCCTGTTGCCTGAACCTTGGACCACTGAGGTACCCTCCAGCTCTGCTGAGCCCTAAGTCCTGCCTCCGTCACTTCTCAAGACTGGTCCTGAGCCTACGCCCCACACCTGCCTAAGCCCCATTCTCTCCTAAGACCTGCCCACCTACAGCCAAGGCCTTCTCCAGAACCCTTTTCCTTCTTTTTTCATTTTTTGCTGTTGTCCTTCCGTTTTGCTGTATTTTTGTTTCATTTATGTTTTTATTTTTCTATTTTTAATTTTCTAATTTTACCTTTTATTCTTTGTTATTTTCATATTTTTCTTTTTCCTTCTTTCTTTTTTTTTCTTTGCCCTGGGGTTAGGAGTGAGCTCCATATAGTGGGAGAGTTGCATCCAAACCACTAGACTGACAGAGAACCTCAGACCAAAGGGAATATTAATTCAGAGTGAGTCATCCTGGAGGGCCTCATCTCAGCACCAAAACCTGACTCTGCCCAACTGCCTGCTAACTCCAGTGCTGGAAACCTCAGGCCAAACAACAAGTAAGACAGGGATACAGTCCCACCCATTAAAAAAAAAAAAATGAGACCACAAAAACATATGTTACAAAGTTAAAAACCTACAAGACCAAATAAATGAAGAGGAAATAGGCAACCTACCTGAAAAAAGAGTTCAGAGTAATGATAGTAGAAATGATCCAAAACCTTGGAAAAAGAATAGAGGCATAGATCCAGAAAATACAACAAATATTTAACAAGGACCTAGAAGACCTAAAGGACTAAACAAACAGTGGTGAACAATACAATAAATGAAATGAAAAATCCATTAGAAGGAATCAATAACAATAACAGAACAAGAAGAATCAATTTGTGAGCTAGAAAATAGAGGAGTGAAAATAACTGCCAAGGAAAAGAATAAACAAAAAAGAATGAAAGAAATTGAGGACAGTCTCAGAGACCTCTGGGACAACATTAAATGAACCAACAATTCAAATTGTAGGAGTCCCAGGAGAAGAGAAGGACAAAGGATTTGAGAAAACATTAGAAGAAATTCTAGTTGAAAACTTCCCTAACATGGGAAAGTAAATATCCACCCATGTCCAGGAAGCACAGAGAGTCTCATATAGGATAAACCCAAGAAAAAAGCATGTACCAATCAAATGAACAAAAAGTAAATTCAAAGAAAAGATGTTAAAAGCAGAAAGGGAAAAGTAACAAATAACATACAAGGGAATCCCCATAAAGTTGTCAGCTGATTTTTCAGCAGAAACTCTTCAACCCAGAAGGGAATGGCAGGATATAAGTGATGAAAGGGAAAAACCTACAACCAAGATTTACCCAGCAAGGATCTCATTCAGATTTGGTGGAGAAAAGCAAAACTAAAAGAATTCAGCACTACCAAACTAGCTTTACAACAAATTCTCTAGGTATGAAGTACAAGAGAAAAGAAATAACAACAAAAACAAGCAAAAACAATTAAGAAAATGGTAATAGTGAAGTGAAGTCACTCAGTCGTGTCCGACTCTTTGCGACGCCATGAACTGTAGCCCACAAGGCTCCTCCACCCATGGAGTTTTCTAGGCAAGAGTACTGGAGTGGGTTGCCGTTCCCTTCTCCAGGGGATCTTCCCAACCCAGGGATTGAACCCGGGTCTCCCACATTGTGGGCAGACACTTTACCGTCTGAGCCATGAGGGAGCCAAGAAAATGGTAATAGGAACATACATATCAATAATCACCTTGAAAGTAAATGGATTAAGTGTTCCAATCAAAAGGCACAGACTGGCTGAATGAATACAAAAACAAGACCCATATATATGCTGCCTATAAGAAACCCACTTCAGACTTAGGGACATATACAGACATAAAGTGAGAGGATGGAAAAAGATATTCCATGCAAATTGAAATAAAAAGAAAGTGGCAGCAACAATTCTCATATCAGACAAGATAGACTTTAAAGTAAATAGAGCTACAAGAGATAAGGGAGGACACTACATATTGATCATGGAATCAATCCAAGGAGAAAATGTAACAATTTTAAGTATTTATGCAGCCAGCATAGGAGCACCTCAATATGTAAGGCAAATGCTAACCACCATAAAAGGGCAAATTGATAGTAACACAATAATAGTGGGGGACATTAACACCTCACTTACACCAATAGCCAGATCATCCAGACAGAAAATAAATAAAGAAATACAGCTTTAAATGACATGATAGACTAGATAGATTTGATGTATATTTATAGGACATTCACTTGAAAGTTGCAAAATACAATTTCTTCTCATGTGCATATGGAATATTCTCCAGGATAGATCACATCTTTGGTCACAAACCAAGCCTTGGGACATTTAAGAAAATTGAAATTGTATCAGGGATCTTTTCTGAACACAGCAGTATGAGATTAGAAATTAATTACAAGGAAAAAAACTAAAACATAAACATATGGAGGTTGAACAGTGCCCTTCTTAATAAGCAAGAGATCATTGAAGAAATCAAAGGGGAAAAATATTTTATACGCAGAAATGAATGACAACAAAAACAGGACAATCAAAAACCAGTGGGGTGCAGCAAAAGTAATTCTAAAGGGAAGTTATAGCAATTCAACCTCAACTCAAGAAACAAGAATAGTCTCAAATAAGCAATCTAATCTTACATCTAAAGAAACTAAAGAAAGAACAACAACAACAAACCAAAGTTAGTAGAAGGAAAGAAGAGGTCAGAGCAGAAATAAATGAAATAGAAATGAATAAAACAGTAACAAAAATCTATATAACTAAAAGTTGGTTCTTGGAGAAGATAAATAAAACATATAAACCCTTACCCAGAATCATCAAGAAAAAAAGGGAGAGGACTCAAATCAATAAAATTAGAAATGAAAAAGGAGAAATGATAATTGATACCATAGAAAATCAAAGGACCACAAGAGACTGCTAGAAACAACTATATGCCAACAAATTAGACAACGTGGATGAAAAGGACAACTTCCCAAGACTGAACCAGGAGGAATTAGAAAATATAAACAGACCAATCACAAGTAACCAAATGGAAACTATAATTAAAAATCTTCCAAGACCAGATGGTTTCATGGCAAATTTTATCAAATATTTAGAAAGCATCTAATGCCTATCCTCAAACTTCCCCAAAAAAAATGCAGAAGGAGGAACACTCCCAGACTTGTTCTATGAGGCTACCATCACCCTGATATCAAAACCAGACTAAGATATCACAAAAAGGATTATACACCAATATCACTGATAAAAATAGACTCAAAAATCCTTAACAAAGTATTAGCAAATAGAATCCAATAATATGCAAAAAGGCTCATAAACCATGGTCAAGTGAGATTTATCTCAAGGATACAAGGATTCTTCTATACATGCAAATCAACTTATATTACATAAGTTTATATATAGTTTACATATAGTTTACATAAGTTTATATATAGTGTATTACACACTACATTAACAAAATGAAGAATGTAAACAGTATGATCATCTCAATAGATGTAGAAAAAGTTTTTGACAAAATTCAACACCCATTTGTGAAGGAAAAAAAAAATTCTCCTGAAAGTGAACATAGAGGGAATCTACCTCAACATAACAAAGGCCATATATGACAAACCCACAGCAAACATCATTCTCAGTGGCAAAAAAACTGGAAACATTTCCTCTAATCAGGACCAAGACAAAGATGTCTACTCTCACCACTATTATTCAACCAGTTTGGAAGTCCTAGTCATGGCAATCAGAGAAGAAAAAGAAAAGAAAAAAAAAAAAAAAAGTGGAATCCAGATTGGAAAAAGAACCCAGAGAAGAAAAATGAAAAAAAAAAAAAAAAAGGAATCCAGGTTATCATTGTTTGAAGATGACATGATACTATACATAGAAAATCCTAAAGATGCCGCCAGGAAAATACTAGAGTTAATCAATGAACTTGATAAAGTTTCAGGATACAATATTAATGCAAAGAACTCTCTTGCATTCCTATACACTAACAGCAAAAGATTAGAAAGAGAAATTAAGGAAACAATCCCATTTACAGCAAAAAGAATAAAATACCTAGGAATAAACCTACCTAAGGAGACAACTAAAAAGCCTCTTGAAAGTGAAAGAGGAGAGTGAAAAAGTTGGCTTAAAGCTTAACATTCAGAAAACTAAGATTATGGCATCTGGTCCCATCACTTCATGGGAAATAAATGGGGAGACAGTGGAAACAGTGGCTGACTTATTTTTTGGGCTCCAAAATCACTGCAGATGGTGACTGCAGCCATGAAATTAAAAGACGCTTACTCCTTGGAAGGAAAGTTATGACCAACCTAGATAGCATATTAAAAAGAAAAGACATTACTTTGCCAACAAAGGTCCGTCTAGTCAAGGCTATGGTTTTTCCAGTGGTCATGTATGGATGTGAGAGTTGGACTGTGAAGAAAGCTGAGACCTGAAAAGTTGATGCTTTTGAACTGTGGTGTTGGAGAAGACTCTTGAGAGTCCCTTGAACTGCAAGGAGATCCAATCAGTCCATCCTAAAGGAGATCAGTCCTGGGTGTTCATTGGAAGGACTGATGCTGAAGCTGAAACTCCAGTACTTTGGCCAACTCATGCGAAGTGTTGACTCATTGGAAAAGACCCTGATGCTGGGAGGGATTGGGGGCAGGAGGAGAAGGGGACGACGAGGATGAGGTGGCTGGATGGTATCACCAACTTGATGGGCATGGGTTTGAGTAGACTCCAGGTGTTGGTGGTAGAGACGGAGGCCTGGTGTGCTGCAATTCATGGGGCTGCAAAGAGTTGGACACGACTGAGCGATTGAACTGAATTGAACTGAACTGAAGGAGACAAAAGACGTGTACTCAGCAAACTATAAAACACTGATGAAAGGAGTCAAAGATGACACAAATAGTTGAAGAGATATAACATGTTCTTGGATGGGAAGAATCAATATCATGAAAATGAATATGCTACCCAAAGCAATCTACAGATTCAATGCAATCCCTATCAAATTAACGATGGCATTTTTCACACAATTAGAACAAAAAATTTTATAATTTGTATGAAAATACAAACTATCCTGAATAGTCAAAGCAATCTTGAAAAAGAGAGCTGGAAGAATCAGGTTCCCTGACTATATTACAAAGCTACAGTAATCAAGATAGTATAGTATAGGCACAAAAACAGAAATATAGATCAACAGAACAGGATAGAAAGCTCAGAGATAAACCCAAGCATCTATAGTCACCAAATCTATGGTAAAGGAGGCAAGAGCATACACAGGAGAAAAAACAGTCACTTCAATAAGTGGTGCTGGGAGAACTGGACAGCTATTGATATGTGTTAAAGAATGAAATTAGAACACTACCTAACTCCATACACAAAAATGAACTCAAAATGGATTAAAGACCTACTGCAAGACTGGACATTTATTCTTAGAGGAAAACATAGGAAAGACACTTTTTTCCAACAGAAATCACAGCAAGATATTTTTGGACACACCTCCTAGAGTAATGAAAATAAAAACAAAAATAAACAACTGGAATTTAATTAAACTTAAAAAACTTTTTCATAGCAAAGGAAACCATAAATAAGACAAAAAAAAAAAAAACAACCCTCAGAATGAGAAAAAATATTTGCAAACAAAGCAACAGACAAAAGATTAATCTCCAAATTGTATAAACAGCCCACAGAGCTCAATATCAAAGAAAAAACCCAACAGAAAATGGGCATAAGATCTAAATAGACATTTCTTCAAAGAAGACATACAGATGACCAAAAGGCACATGAAAATATACTCAACATCACTAATTATTAAATAAATGTGAATCAAAATTACAGTGAGGTATCACCTCACTCTGATGATAGTGGTCATCATCAAAAATCTACAAGCAATAAATGCTGGAGAGGGTGTGGGGAAATGGGAACCCTCTTGCACTGTTGCTGGGAATGTAAACTGATAGAGCCACTATGGTGAACTGTGTGGAGGTTCCTTGAAAAAGTAAACATAGAACTACCTTATGACCCAGCAATCCCACTGCTGGGCATACATCCTGAGAAAACTGTGATTCAAAAAGACACAGGTATCACGTGTTCATTGCAGCACTATTTACAATGGCCAGGACATGGAAACAACCTGTGTCCATCAACAGACAAATAGATAAAGAAGATGTGGTACATATATACAATGGAATATTTTTCACCATAAAAGGGAACAAAATTGGTCCATGTGGATGGACCTATCATCTGTCATACAGAGTGAAGTAAGTCAGACAGAAAAAAACGAGCATGGTATATTAATGCATGAATGTGGAATCTAGAAAAATGGTACAGATGAACCTAGTTTCAGGGCAGAAATAGAGACACAGACATACAGAATGGGCATAT
The DNA here is from genome assembly GCF_963930625.1 of Muntiacus reevesi. Classification (NCBI taxonomy): domain Eukaryota; kingdom Metazoa; phylum Chordata; class Mammalia; order Artiodactyla; family Cervidae; genus Muntiacus; species Muntiacus reevesi. The sequence goes on along the minus strand of NC_089253.1, from coordinate 53,826,438 downwards.
GACACAGCGGGAAAAGGAGAGTGGAATGGTTAAGAGATTAGGTTGACATATATACACTGCCATGTGTAAGATAGATAGCTAGTGGGAGCCTATAGTAAAGCACAGGGGGCTCAGCTCAATACTCTGTGATAACCTAGATGGGTGGGATGGTAGGGAGAGATCTAAAAAGGAGGCGATATGTGTATACATATAACTGATTCACTTTTTGTACAGCAGAAACTAACACATGTGTTAGTTGCTCAGTCACATCTGACTCTTTGCGACCCCATGGATATTAGCTTACCAGGCTCCTTTTTCCATGGGATTCTCCAGGCAAGAATACTGGAGTGGGTTGCCATTTCCTTCTCCAGAGGATCTTCCCCACCCAGGGATCAAACTTGGGTCTCCTGCATTGCAAGTAGATTCTTTATCATCTAAGCCACCAGGGAAGCCATAGGAAAGCAATTATATTCCAGTAAAAAAAAAAAAAATTAACATATAAGCACATAGGCCTAATCATTTTGGAGGTCTTTATTTTCCTGTGCAGGTTCCCATGTACATGTAAAAATTAGATTGGTATACTTTTCTCCTATTAATCTGTGTTATGTCAACTTAATTTTCAAGCCCAGTCAGAGACCCTAAGAGGGTAAAGGTAAAGTTTTGCCTTCCCTACAGTAACATATTCTTGTCTAGAGAGACTCGGAATTTTTTTTAAAATCCATTCTCCTAAAATAAAGTTAAAAGCTAATTCAACATGATTTTAAAATATGCCTAACTTTAAAGTTCATATAGAAAGATAAACAAGTTTTGTTAGGAAAATTCTAGAAAAGAAAACTAATTACATAGAACCACCCATATTACTATTAAAACATATTATAAAACATCAATAATTAGATGATTGTCCAATGTGTATATAAATATATAGACAAAACAATGATTGAATAGAAAGTCTAGAAATAGACCCAGATATATATGAGAATTTCATATAGTACCAAAAACAATCTCAAATCAGTAAGTTGAAGATGGACTTTTTAATAAATGATGTGATAACAGGAAAGTCATATGGGAAAATATAGACTGGGATATGTACCTCATACTGTATAGTATATATTGACTCCAAATGGATCAAAGCTTTTAACACTAAAAAATATGAAAACATAAAAGTGTAGAAGAAAGCTAGGTAAATAGTTCAAAACCTTGTATTTGGGAAGGCCTTTCAAATTAAGACTTAAAATTCAGAAGCCATTTTAAAAGGAAGACTGATAAATTTGACAACATATACCAAAGCCAAGGGCTTCCCAGTTGGTTCAGTGGGTAAAGAATTTGACTGCAATGCAGGAGACACAAGACATGCGGGAAGATCCCCTGGAAGAGGAGATCCAGTCAGTATTCTTGCCTGGAGAATCTCATGGACAGAAGAACCTGGCAAGCTACAGTCCAGAGGGTCAAAAAGAGTCAGACAAGATTGAAGCAACTTAGCACGCATGCATGCATGCACCAAAGCCAAGTCAAAAGAAAAACTTTGCAGACAAAGTTGCAGCTCACATCAGAAACAAGGTGTGAACCCTAATAGACACAAATCCATGTGAATATGTGTATCCATATACCTTAAAAATTAAGAAGAAAATGCCCAACTAGTCAATAGCAAAAATAGGCAAAGGATATGCCAAATAACTCACAAATATTGAAAAAACACAAACACTTCTTATTAAAACATGCTGAATTTTACTCAGAATAAGAGAAATATACAGTTAAACTATAGTAAGGTTTCATTTTTACCTCTTAAATTGGAAAATTTTCAAAATTTTTACAAGCATTGAAGGTTTGACAGCAAACTTAGTTGAAAAGTTTATGGTGAGATAGACATTTGTATAGTCTGCAAAACCATGTAACTCCTATAGAGAGCAATTTGGAAATAATTTAAAAATTTTCAAATATATGTACTCTTTGACCCAGGATTCCTACCATGGAAATTTACCCTACAGATATAATCTATATATACAAGAACAGAAAAAGATTGGAAGGAAAATCCATGGATCCATCAAAGAGATTATCAGTCCACAATACATCACACAATAAAATCCTGGGCAGGCATAAAAGGGAATTAATGAGAAACCTCTCTATGCACAAACATAGAGACACCTTCTGTTTATATTGATAAATAAAATATAAAGCAAGATTTAAAAGATTTAAGACTAATTTTCCTATTGGAAAGTTGTCAAATAAGAGTACATACTAATTTCTTAACTTGTATTTGTAAAAGTAAACACTAGAAAAATACATGAGAAACCAATATAAGTGTATCCCTGTTTAAAGATAGAAAGGAATGTGGTGATGACAATAGAATGAAAGTGAGAATTCTCAGTGGATACCTTTTATATCATATTTAGTTTTGAAATATATATTATACATTAACTATCTTAAAATTTTAATTTAAAAGAAAAGTATCTCTAGATTGCCTCACACTCACCCTTCTGAACAGCTGAATTCTATTTCTGATCCAAAAGAGTAATCTGTCTTAACTATCACTTGCCCATTAAGTAATTCTCCTGGGTTTCCACATCGTTTTTCTGTGAGAAAAATTAAAATGATGATTAGTGATTCCATGTACTCAAGGATATGGCATTAGAAAAGAGAACTGATGGATCACTGTGGTAACGAAGTCTATGGTCTGGAATTTAACATACTGACCAGGGAGCTAAGCTCCATTCTACATCGCCAGTGTGTACTTTGAACTTAAGCCGCTCAAAATACATGTCCTTGATCACAAAAGGTACAAAAAAAAAGTATAGATTGCATGTGTATACCCATACTACTAGAAAAGCATCACAGAATTTATTCTCAATTAAGAGTGAATAACAGCATCTTCCAAAAACAGTATTTGGGATGAGGTTTCTTTGAAAACTGTATTGTCATTTTCCAGACACATAATTTTCATAATTTTATACAGTGAATCTAGTTTTCAGTGTATTAAAATGAAGATTGTAAGTGATAGATTTATTTTTCACTGCAACTAGGTGTCTCCTAATTTTTTTTGTTTTATTCATTTGCTATTTTTTTCAAAAAATGGCACACATGTGTACATTGAAATCAGTAACTGACAAACTGGATTGTTCCTTAGTGATCAGAGATACTCATTTGCATTTATAAAGCTTAGTTCCTGAGGCAACTTTGAGAAGAAAGACAAAGCACAAATAAGAGAAATGAATGTTCATACTTACTGACACAAAACTCCCTGTATTTCCAATTGCCTGTTGCTTCACAGGTAAGAGAGTAACTTTTTGAACTTATCCTGTAGCCAAGACGACAGTTGTATCTCAGAGTAGTTCCAGTTTCAAACGTTGTCTCATTCAACTCATTTATTGGATAAGCAAAGTCTAAATAGGGTGGAATACCACAACTGCCTGAATACCAAAATGAGAAAACACTCAAGTTAGAGCTTGAGACACAGCATCCTAAAGTTTCAGTGGCATTACTTTAGGGCAGGAACCATTCTTTTCTCCTCTAATCAAGAAAAATAATAACTCCTATTATCCCCACTGTTTGATGAATCCAGAGAGTAATTAGTAATACATGCTTGTTGATTAACGACAATGAAAAAGATAAAAGGCATAAATTTTTCATTTCTTTTCTCCTATAAATGATTTATCTTAAAAGGATGGCAGACAAGATTTCATCAGCCTATCAGATTGCCCATATCTGCTGACTCATATGCATCCATGCAAATCCAGAAGTCCAAAAGTTTCTTCAACAGAAGTATATCATTTCATTAATAATAACAGAAACTTACCATTTAATTAATAGTAACATTACATAGCATTGGTTGTTCCAGAGAACAGAAACTTGGTGGCTAGGAGAAGGATGACTATAGCATTTCTAATCTGTCCTTTTTGCATCCTGTGTTTAGTGTGGTCTGAAGGAAGAAACATGGAGCCCTGGAAGCATAACAGTCTTAATCCTGCTTTACTTGCAAGAACAAAATATAAGGCTGATTTACCTTTTAGGAGCCACACTAGAAGTTTATACTATTCCTGTCCATTCTGGATAAACCCACAGGAAGTGAAGATTGTTTAGTCAGGCTAATAGATAAGACAGATTTGTTTCAAGTCATGGTTGGGGATAGTTTTGGAAATCCCTGAAGAAATTCTAGGAGGAAATGTCTACAAAACTGACTATGTGTATAGCAAATGACCCCTACATTCCAAATTATACCAAATCCCCTTAAGTTCCAAATTCTGCATAAATTCCAAACTCCGTCAAATAAACCCTTTGTTGCTAAAGCTGAATTTCTGTTAAAAGCTTAATCAGCTCTTTGTTAGTCTTGAAAGTGAAGAAGCAAATGATCTTGAAACTTTGCTGACAATTTGAACTTCTCTCCCTATTACTCACCAAGAACAGTGGCCAACAGAGTAGCAACCAAGGTCACTTGGAACAGAATTGGGTCAGAGATACTCCACAGCCTAGAGAAGGGCCAGGATGCCATTGTCCCCTTGCTATGAAGGATCACAACTGGAACTCTATGATGCTTCATTGACACCTTTCTGCTGAAAAGAACTCAATTTAAAAAAGAATCATTGAATTCCTACTTGTCATACAGCACTAGGATCATGCTATGGGATCCATGTCTTGAAGAAATTACAGCCTAGAGTTGGAAGAAAAGACAGGTGCACAAATGTTGCATCATGAAACAGTAGGTGTTAGCCTCTGAAGAAGCACTCTGCTCATGAAAGAGATTCATTCCAAGTGGAGAGATGGGAGGTAGCTTAATCTGAGTTAGGTATTCTGTAAAAGTTAGAAAAGGGAGGCAGGGCATATTGGGGAACAGAACATAGGACTACAGTGCGGCTGGAAAGTAAGGTGTTGCAGATGGTTGTCAAGCAGGAGGCAGCTCTCAGGTGTGTCTGAATGGAACCTAAGAGCCAAGGTTAGGAATTTACAGATGTTACTCTTTAGAGAGTAAAGAGCCATTGTCTTTCGGTTTTGTTCTGATTTGGTTTTGTTTTTGGTGTGTTTGTTTTTAATACATCCTTTAGAGTGATACATTATTGTACCTTAATATCACTAGAGTGGATGTATTAAATATACATGACAGATTGAAATGAACAGAGGAGAAACAGGGAGATTGATTAAGAAGACTATTGAAGGTGACCAGGTGAGCCACAGAGATGATTAGACCAAGGAAATGGCAAAGGTGTTAGACAAAATGAAATAAATTTAAAATAAAACAAAAAGCAGGAAAATTATAAGATGGGGGGAAAAAAGAGTTGGATCATCACGTAAAACATTGGCAGTTCCTCATGACAACTATCAGCTGAAACAATAAACCAAGCAATTTGCAGTTTTGGGGGGAAAGATGGTTCTATCTATAGATACGTGTAGGGGATTTCAGGTGGCTCAGCGATAAAGAATCCACATGCCAAGCAGGAAACACAGTTCTGTCTCTGGGTCGGGAAGATCGCCTGGAGAAGGAACTCGTAACCCACTCCAGGACTCGTGCCTAGGAGATCGCATGAGTAGAGAAGCCTGGCAGGCTACAGTCCATGGCGTCGCAAAGAGTTGGACATGACTTAGCAACTAAACGATAACACCACAGATAAATGTAGATATATGTATATAGGTATATAAATAAAAATACATGTGACAAATGTACTTTCATTATTTAATAAGACTATTTAAAGACTTATTTAAAGCTAAATCGTGAAGAACATTTTCTCTTCACCATGCTCCTGTTCCCATTGGGGGGGGGGGGGGAAACAGTGTATCTTAAATTTATGTTAGAATTAGTCTTTGTCTTCAAAGGAACACACGAAGTTAAGCCCCAATGAAATACTGAATTTCACCTTTTATTCTGATATGTCTGTTAGATCCACATGATTCTAACTCTTCCCATGTGTCCATAATTCATATTAATTGAATATCCATTTAGATAAAGGGGGTCCCCTCAATATTTGCCTCAAAGATGTTTCTGTCCCACATTTAGGGGGAAAAGGTTCATAGTGGCCCTTCTCGCAACCCAGAGGGCTTCAACTTCTTCACTGAGCAAAGACTCATCTAATCTTATCTTTGCAAAACTAAGTTCTGACACTCAGGCCTCTGTCAGACCTGCTGTCAGCTGTGGGTAACTCCACCCCCACCCCATGAGCTCCAGACTTGGCCACTAGGAAAATTCTGCAAAAAAAAAAAAAAAAATCTGTTGAAGAATTTATCAAATATCTTTAGTTATTTACAATGTGCTTGCAGAATTTGTACTGGAAAAATTGAAAAGGGTCAGGACCAGAGTTCTGAGCCCCTTTTTTTCTTGTTTTCCCTTCTGTTTTCTCAATACCTCCCTCCTGATCTCTAGTCTCTACTCCTAGCAATCTGATGAGACCGGAGACAGTTGCGGGTACAGCAGGGTCCACATGATGAAAACCAGTCTGCTAAATCATCTACAAAATTTACAAAATATAACAAATATCTCCCACCCAATTAAAGCTGTTATAAGCTATAAAAACCATAAGAATCAGTTTCTTTCATTTTTGATGTCAGTAAATGTGTCATGTTTATTGAATTTCAGTGAAATTAAAAAGATTTAAAAATATCAGTGTGTTGGCAAAATGGAATTTGACTGTAATCAAGAGGATAACAGTATAGAGTAAAACTTTTCCCCATGAATTTCTGCAGTTGTTACAATATTCACAAGAAAATTGTATACATAGGACATAATGAGAAAAATATTTGTGAGTATATTTATAAAGATACAGCCATAGATTGAATCCTTAGTTTCAGGAAATTGAACAATACTTAAAATACTATTTCAAAGATAATATTCATTAGTTACATTCAAAAAGAATATTTATAACCATTGAATACATTCAAAATGAATACTTCTTAGAATGATATTAACTAAACTGATAATGTGAGAAGTGCAGCAAATTGATTTCAGTGAATTGATCCTTCAGGAATGGGCATTCATCAAACTGGTTTCTGATGACTAACTTTTTAGTCATAATCCAGCTGATCTGGACAACCCAGATCCCTGACATTTCTAAACATGTTCTTACCTTCTACCCCTGCCCATATCATCTTCCCTCTCACCATTTCATCCTTAGCTCCTACTCATTCCAGCAGTCCCTTCTCCAGAGTCCCCTCCTATCCTCCAGACCAGTCTCCAATTTCCAATTAGAACTGAGTGTTTAAAATTCTGATTCTGACTTGGCTTAACTGACAGCTGAGGTCTGCCTTCCCCTTTGGACCACAAGTTCCTTGAAGTCAGAAGGTGGCCTGTTAGTCATCTTTGCCCTCCAAGATACCTAGCACTGTGCCTCACTCAGTGTGCTCAAGAAATGTTGGTTGAATTTACATTCAAAAGTACCTAGTGCTAAAATGCTAAAAGCATGTTTTCAAGAACAATAATACCATTCCATGTCTACTCTTAAACTGCTTGCTTTGTCAAGGTCAGATTTTAGCTGATTTTAAAACAAGGCACATCTGCTATCTTAATGAGAACAGATCCTAGTGATTTTACTCTAGGCTGTTCCCCATCCTTAACCCAAAGATACCATACCATCAACCATAAAACATAGGATAGTGGTAAAGGAAAGAATAAACAAATACCACAGTCCATGACAGGAGCTAAAAGACAGCCACACACACACACGTACAGACCCCGTGCTGTGGTAAGAGATTAACATCGTGGCCACAGACACAGTGCTGGGGGCACAGCGGCACAGCATGTGACCAGACCCTGGGGCATGAGCGCTGAAGACAGGCCTAGGCCATGGGGATGCAGTCCTGGCTCCCCCACGTGGGAACTGGGTGCCCGTGCACAGGAGAGCCAGCTCTCTAAGCTCTCAATCTCCGTACTTATAAACTGAGAATAACTATACATGTCTCCCAAAATTGCTGAGAGGGTTTGGTTTGGTGCCTGGACAGCACATACTAAATATTCATGAGAAATGTTAAGGGAGAGCATAACAGCATTGGTGTTGGAATGTGATTCTAACAGAACCAGAACTCCTAGAGTCAAAACATCATCACGATAATGACATAAAATCATAATGGCTACAATTCCAGGAGACTTTGGCTAAGCCCTGATAAAGAGGAAAAGACTCTGGACTTGGGTCAGAAGTCTTGGACAGGTTTTCGCTGTGGCCCATGGTAATAGTGAGGCCCAGTGCATGCTACATGCTACATGTTAAGTCGCTTCAGTCCTGCCCGACTCTGCAATGCTGTGGACCATAGCCCACCAGGCTTCTCTGTCCATGGGATTCTCCAGGCAAGAATACTGGAGTGGGTTGGCATTTCCTTCTCCAGGGAATCTTTCCACCCAGGAATCGAACTTTTGTCTCTTACATTTCCTGCACTGGCCAGCGGGTTCTTTACCACTAGAGCCACCTGGGAAATGAGACCCAGGACCACACCCAGAGCAATATCAATGGCACCCCCAGGGGTCCCTCCTGGACTTCTGCTTCCCTCATCTTAACTGTCTCTTGGAAGGAACTCATTCATTCTATGACCATCACCTATGAATCACTCACAGACCTCTGGGCCCAATATTCTCCTATGGGTACAAACATTTATATGTGCCATAAATTCAATTATTAATTTAAAAAAATCTTACTCTGCACTATTACTTACCACATGTCAATTCTGAGCCTTTCAGGTCAGGCACCTTTACTCTTGTTGCTAACTAGAAAATTCCTGTGTTGAGCCTTATGAATGAATTTTTATAAAAGTCTGTGAAAGAAATCTCTGCAAAATAAGGAGGAATTATTTTCTCTTCCCTTGAAATTACAGAATAGCAGATACCTACATCATAAATTGACCTGCAAATGTTATATGTAACAAAGGGATTGTTTCCAACACTTGAACATAACTTTTAACCTTTGAAAAGTCTATAATTCTAACTGGTTATCTTAGAAAATTATTTTTTGTCTTAGATAATATTTAAATTAATCATTCTGCTTTTGAAAGTTATAAATACTTGTGAACTTCTTAGCAAGTCCAAAAATAAATTGTTACACTTTCTTCACTTGCAATCCTGAACATAAATTAAAACTTTTGACTGTTGGATTTCTTTTCTTTAAATTTCAGCTTTATTGAGGCATAGGTGATTAAATTGTTAGATACTTAAAGTGTACATCATAGTGATTTGACAAAGGTATACATTATGAAAGGATTTCTCCCTGCCCCCCTTCTAATTAATTAACATATCCATTATATCACATATTTGACTTTTCCCCACAGTGTAATTAAAAAATAATTGACATACATCATTACATAAGTTTAAGGTATATAGTATGATGATTTGATTTACATAAATTGTGAAATAATTACCATAATAGATCCAGGCAGCATTCATTCTTCTCATATAGATACGATAAATAGAAAACAAAGAAAAAAAGACAAAATTTTTCCTAATGGTGAGAACTCATGATGAATCCTCAAAAACTTTCCAATATATCATGAAGCAGTTAGTCATGGTCATTGTGCTGTACATTACATGCCTAGCACTTATTTATCTCATAAATAGAAGTTCGTACCTTTTAACCACATTCTTCCAACTTCCCCCAACCCAACTCATGCCCTCCACCTCTGGTAACCACAAGTCTAATCTCCTTTTCTATAAATTTGTTTTGGAGGGGTTTGGTTTTTTGTTTTGTTTTAGATTCCACATAGAAGTATACCTTTTCTTTTTGGAAATGACATTTAAGTTCTATATTGTCTTGGCAAGTTTCAATTGTACATTATAGTATTATCACCCCGTTTTACATTAAACCCTTAAATATTCATCTTATAGCTGAAAATTTATACCCTTTTACCAACCTCTCCTTGTTTCTCCCATCCCCCAGCCCCTGGCAACCACTTCTTAGATTTCTTACTTGAGAACAAAAATGCTTTTACAATTTGTTGTAATAAATCTCAAGGTTCAGCTCAGTATTTCCTGCTGCTTTATTCGTGTCTACCAGATACCTTGAGTCTAACATATCCAAAACTAAACATAGCATCTTCCTCCCAACACTGCTTGACCTTTGCTTTCTGTCTCAACTAAGGCAATAATCACCACTCAGTCTTCCAGACTAGAAACCTGGGAAGCCTAGCTTCCTCTCTCTTGTCACCTTTCCATATGCAAAGTCACCAAGTCTTGTCACGCTGGCTGCAGAAACACTAAGAATCTGTCATTCTCTCTTCTACCCACTTCCGTGGTCAGGGTTTATGTTCTCAGCGTTTCCTTCACTCTACCCTGTGTGAGTGCTAAGTTGCTTCAGTCGTGTCTGATGCTTTGCGACTCTATGGACGGTAGCCCTCCATGCTCCTCTGTCCATGGGATTCTCTAGGCAAGAATACTGGAGTGGGGTGCCAGGCCATCCTCCAGGGGATCTTCCTGACCCAGGGATCAAACCCAAGTCTCTCAGGTCTCCTGCATTGGCAGGCAGATTCTTTACCACTAGCGCCACCTGGGAAGCCTTACACCACCCACACTACACCACAGCTAAAGCCTCCAAACAACTGCAAGCCAGCTTTCACATTGCTGCTGTTATATTTCTAAAAATCAATTTAGAAATTGCTAAACTGTTAGCAATTTAAAAACACCCACAGTCCCCGGTTCTCTAGGGTCCCATAAGTCTCCCAACTCTCCCTCTACTGCTCACTTAAAACACTGTGCTTCAGCAGAAAGATAAAGAACATTACAGTATACTAACACATACATATGGAATTTAGATAGATGGTAGCGATAACCCTATATGCAAAACAGAAAAAGAAACACAGAAGTACAGAACAGGCTTTTGAACTCTGGGGGAGAACGTGAGGGTGGGATGTTTTGAAAGAACAGCATGTATATTATCTATGGTGAAACGGACCACCAGCCCAGGTGGGATGCATGAGTCAAGTGCTCGGGCCTGGTGCACTGGGAGGACCCAGAGGAGTCGGGTGGAGAGGGAGGTGGGAGGGGGGATCGGGATGGGGAATACGTGTAACTCTATGGCTGATTCATGTCAATGTATGACAAAACCCACTGAAATGTTGTGAAGTGATTGGCCTCCAACTAATAAAATAATATTTAAAAAAAAAAAAACACTGTGCTTCAGCCACACGCATGTGCTTATCTTTCCCAAAATGCATCCTAGAACTTTCTAAACACCTGCAAGCATTTTCCTGTGATGTCTCTAGTGTATGAACGTTCTTAACTCCCAGCCTCTGCATGATGCACTTACCCAGATCAAATGCCACCTCATCGGTGAAGAATTACCCAACCCCTACACCCAAGAAATATCAATCTTTGCTATGCTTCCCTAATTACCTGACTGACATCTTAATTGTAACACCACATTGTATTGTAACTATCTATTCGCTTTTGCCCCTTGTGATAGATTGTAGGACCCTTGAAGGCAAAGAAGGTGTTTATTCAACCTTCCAGTTTCTAACCTAATATTAACTGGCATAATAATAGTTATCCAATAAATGTGAAACAAATGAAGTGCAGATTAGTTTTATCCTCAGAGTGAGAATGACTAGTCACCTACTGAGGACCAAGTGAAACAATCTGTGGGAAGTGCTTTGCAAATTTTGAAGAGATGATTCTGAGATTCATCTCCCCTTACTGGTTCCCAGGGTGTGTGGTGGCTCATTGGGCCGGGTGGAGCATCCCCAGTTCATCACCATGACTCACTGTGGACCCTCAGCAGAGCCTGCTCAGGACTCAGCAAACCACAGAGTCTGGAGGTGGAGGCGCGGACTTACGAGCTGAGGAGACCTGATTTGACTCCCAGCAATGCCAGTCAATTTCTGGGATCTTGAAGAAGCTATATCAGCTCCCCAATCTCAGTTTCTCATCCTTAAAATGATGACATTAGATTATCCTTCTATTCCCTACAAACCCTAGAATTATGCAATTGCCCACTGAAAAGCTAAGACTTCCTTAACAAATGCCCTGATACTTCACTATCACCTTTTAAATTCCTATAGAAATGAAACCAACTCAAGAACTATAGTCACCGTGGAGGGTCTCTTGTGAAAAACACCATTGGCATTTGCCAAGGCAGTACAATTTGAGAGGCTCCGGGAAAATCCTCAGCCTCCAAATTTCCCCTCTCATTAGAGATGACTTTTTAAAATTAGCTTATTTATTTAAGTATTAATTATTAATTTATTTAATTATTAAATATTAAAATTTAGTTATTTAAAATTCCCTTTTTAAAAATTCAGATACCTCTGGAAAAAGAAAACTTTTTTTCTCCAGTCTCAAGTGAGTGTCTCCTGGCTCACACCTGCACTCTCAATCACATTCCTTGCAGACTCCAGAAAGAACTTGCTTCCACAATTTTCTCTTCTTTCCTATAATTTCTTTAAATCTCATCAGCTCCTTCCTTCTGCACTATATTATAACATATCTCTAAACTTAACATAAAACTTCTTCGATGTTTCTTTCCCTTTTGGGCACTCTACTTTGTATTCTCCTTTACTACTACATTTAGGGACAGAACAAGAGTCAGCAAAGAGAAGGGTGGTTGAAGAATTAAAACTCAAACCAGAGGAGTACTATGTCTTGCCCAGTGAAAAGAGAAGGGAATTTCAAGAAGGAAAGCTAATCAACAACCAGATTCAAGAACTGAGGGAGAGAAAAGAAATCGGGACAATTCAGACCTCTAGCTTCAGATACTAACTAGACGCTGACCAATATCCTCCTTCTGAGTAAATCTAAAGGTCTTTGCTGTCAGCGGTGGAGGAGATAAGAGGTTCATAAAATCTTTAAAGGAAATTGCACCAATTTTCAGAATGTAGACTTTGGAAACCAGTCTCCTGTGTCTCTCTTTGGGACATCTGACTTATCTCCTGTCTCAACACCCCAATGTGGAGAGGTGGTAAAGGATTTATCAACCAACACTCTCAACTTTTAGGTGCAATAATAAGAATAACTTTTTACTTCTTTCTTGCTTCAGTTTATTAGTATGCATTATTATTCCCCCACTTATAATAGAAAATCAAAGTTCAGTAGGGATTACAAGTACTTCTCAAGTCACATTGTCTCCTAATGCAGTATCCCTAAAAACATTTCTGTTGAAAACACTCCAAATTTTGTCTTTGTGTCATATAATCATGCTCTCTTTAAAGGGCCAAACCACCAGCCTTTCCCCAAGGTACCCCAAATAATCCACTGACCTGCAGACAGCCGAGGAAGAAGACTCTATCATTGTTCCTTGGGTAGTTTCTTAAGGCAGAAGACTGCTTTGATCTGAAAAAGCATTAGTTCCTCCCCAGATAAGAGTTTACAAGAACACCCTGGAGTTGGCCCCACCAAAAATTCCCTCACTTCCAGCCATGTGGTTGACTGTTCAGGGATGGCTAGATAGAAATGGATGGGCAGACAATCTCTAGTGACCCAGTGAATGATTAACAGCATAACTAAAGCAGTAGTGTTTATCTAATCTCCTTCTTCTTCACTAGCCCTTTCTTGATAATATGTTGCAATTGTTTATTTTCTTCTCTGCCAACCATTTCCCCTAAGTAGAAGGGTAATATAAATTTGATGCCAGAATTCTTTTTTTTTTCCCATAAACAAAAGAGGGTTATACAATATGCAAACTAGTTATCCTGGAAACTTTGGGTAGTGCAGGGTTCAGACTAGGTCCACAAAAATAATACACTTTCCAAGATTCTAGGTCCAGCAGGCCCTGGGGTTCATAGGATGGCTGGGGTTCATAGGATGGCTGGGGTTCATAGGATGGCTGGCCTTCCCCTGTAATGGTCTCCAACCCACTCCAAGAAAAGTACAGAAGGTGAGGCGCTTAACGCACTTACTGAGTTCCCGGCAATGTGCAGAGTTGCTTGGAACCTAATTAGTACTTCAAAATTGCATAACCTCCAGAAGTTGGTCTACCATTGAGCACTGCTCAGAAGGATGCAATGAAGGGTCAGCCATGTTTGTTATCACGTGTGGTCCTAAGAATGCACTCCGACCTTATCCAGTTAAGCCTTAATCCTCAGGATTAAGGTTTGTGTGCTCAGGGGACTGCTACTTAAGGGAAATTTCTCGTGACCATTTCACTTTTTCTGTGCATGCATGCATGCTAAGCCACTTCAGTTATGACTCTTTGCAACCCTGTGGACTATAGCCCACCGTGCTCTTCTGTCCGTGGGATTCACCAGGCAACAATACTGGAGTGAGTTGCCGTTTTCTCCTCCAGGGGAGCTTCCAAACACAGGGATCTGAACCTGGGTCTCTTAGGCCTCCTGCATTGGCAGGCAGGTTCTTTACCACTAGTGCCCAAAATCTCATAAAATTTTCAGAAAAGGAGTTGAACCACAGAAGAGGTTTTGGCAAAATATAGGAAATCTGAGCAAGGCATTGAATGAAAAGTGGAAATTATTAGATGAAAATAAGAAAGATACTAGAAGTAAAGAGAACATAAATGAGGAATTCCCCGGTGGTCCAGAGCTTAGCAGCAGTGGCAGCAGGACTGGAAAAGGTCAATCCTCATCCCAGTTCCCAAGAAGGGAAGTACTAAAGAATGTGCTAGCCATCGGACAGTTGCACTCATCTCCCATGCTAATAGGGTCATGCTTAAAATCTTGCATGCTAGGCTCAGCATTATGTGAATCAAGAACTTCCAGATGTCCAAGCTGGGTTTAGAAAAGGAAGAGGAACCAGAGACCAAATTGCCAACATTTGCTGGATTATAGAGAAAACAAGGAAATTTCAGAAAAACATCTATCTCTGTTTCGTCAACTATGCCAAATCCTTTGACTGTGTGGATCATGACAAACTGCGGAAAGCTCTTAGAGAGATGGGAATACCAGACCATCTTACCTGTCTCCTGAGAAACCTGTTTGTGGTCCAAGAAGCAACAGTTAGTATGGAACAACTGATTGATTTAAGATCAAGAAAGGAGTATGACAGGGCTGTCTGCTGTCACCCTGTTTGTTTAATTTATACACTGAGCACATCAGGAGAAATTCGCACTGGGTGAGTTACAAGCCAGAATTAAGATAGGCGGGAGAATCATAAATAACCTCAGATATGCAGATGTTATCACTGTAACAGCAGAAAGCAAAGAGGAACCAAAGAACCTCCTGATGAGGGTGAAGAAGGAGAGTGAAAGAGCTGGCTTAAGACTAAATATTTAAAAAAAAAAAAAAAACCTAAGATCATAGCATCCAGCCCCATTACTGCATGGCATATAGAAGGGGAAAGTTGGAAGTAGTCACAGATTTCCTCTTCCTGGTCTCCAAAATCACTGTGGATGGTGACTGCAGCCATGAAATCAGAAGATAAACGCTTCTTGGAAGGAAAATGATGATAAACCTAGACAGTGTGTTGAAAAGCAGAGACATTGCTGACAAAGGTCCATGTAGTCAAGGCTATGGTCTTTCCAGTGGTCATGTATGGTTGTGAGAGTTGGACCATAAAGAAGGTAGAGTGCCAAAGAATTGATGCCTTTGAACTATGGTGCTGGAGAAGATTTCTGAAAGTCTCCTGGACAGCAAGGAAATTGAATCAGTCAATGTTATGGAAGATCAACCCTGAATATTCACTGGAAAGACTAATGCTGAAGCTGAAGCCCCAGTATTTTGGTCATTGGATGTGAATAGATGACTCATTGGAAAAGTCTGTGATGCTGGGAAAGATTGAGGGCAGAAGGAAAAGAGGGCATCAGAGGATGAAATGGCTGGGCAGCATCACCGATGCAATGAACGTGAACTTGGGCAAACTCCCAGAGAGGGACAGGGAGGCCTGAGGGGTAGGGAGGTTGCAGTCCACGGGGTTGCAAAGAGTCAGACACAACTGGGTGACTGAATAACAGCAACCAGAGGTTAGGACTCAGCACTTTGACTGCCAGGGCCCAGGTTCAATCCTTGGTCAGAGAACTAAGATCCCGCAAGCCATCCTGGTGGGGCCAAAAAGAGAAAGAGAGAGAGAGAACACGGGCCAAGTCACAAAAGTGAAGCTGATTTGCTGATTTAACAAAAATGAGCCTGGTGTACTGTAGTCCATGGGATCGCAAAGAGTCAGACCCAACTGAGCGACTGATCTGAACTGAGAATAAAAGTGGTACACTAGGAAGACCCAGAGGGATGGGGTGGGGAGGGAGGTGGGAGGGGGGATCAGGATGGGGGGATCAGGATGGGGAATACATGTAAATCCATGGCTGATTCATGTCAATGTATGACAAAAACCACTACAATATTATAAAGTAATTACCCTCCAACTAATAAAAACAAATGAAAAAAGGATCCAAAATTATGCAGTCTTGACAATGAAGTTAGAGAAAATATAACCTTTAAAACTGGGTCATCAAATTCCATTTCTCAATCTGAGTCCTTTTCTTTACTTTCCACTATGACTGTTTCAAATTTTTCTCTCCAGTTCACCAAATTGTCTAACCCTCAGCAGATAATCTTGCCTCCTACTTTACTAAGAAATCATTGCATGTTAGCTTCTCTCTTCCTCAAATTGTCTTCCCTATTTACTCTTGTGTCAGAAGAGATTTATTTTCTTTCCTTCCTTATTTTCACTGTGTGTCATCCTGAAATGTTCCCTCAGTCTTACCAAGCGTCAAATTCAAGTTTTTTTCTGTTGTGAGATATTGAACTTCTCAAAAGAATCTCCTATTTTCAAGCCCACTTTTTCTCTACAATCCCCTTTCATCCCCCCCATTGTGGTCTCCAATATGGCTTCCTTCCACCCACTCTACCGACACACCTCTGTGACATGTGCCCTTGTCTCCAAATCCAAAATTTCTTTAACTCATCCACTTTGGCTTCTCAGCAGCCTCTAACACTGTGGATCACCTCTGAACCTTCTCCTTCGCCTGCCATTACCCTAAACTTTCCTGATTTCCCTATCTTATTAACTGTCCTTTCCTGTTTGTTATTACCTCCTCTTCCTACTTTTCACCCTCAAATGCAGATACATCCCAAGTTCTTCTTTTTAAAAATGTTTCTCTTTAGACATAGATGTATGGAACAGACTTTTGGACTCTTTACATCTTTTTATCTTTCCTGTTCTCATGGCTTTAACTGTTCCCTGTAGGGACTATCGCAAAATACACCTTTATCTTTCATTTCTCTTTGAAACTCAAACTGATATTTTTTATTGCCCATTTGAAATCTTATAAGCACCTTTATACTCAACAAGGAAGAACTTCTCATTTCCTGCCCAGAAACTTCACCTTCTGACCACAAGATTAATTCAGGCTTCCCGGAATGGAATTTCAGACTCACCTTTAAACCCTTCCTCCCCTCATCCTCCAATGTTCATGAGTTGACAAGTTGTTTTGATTTCACAATGTCTCTCAAATCTGCTGTTTCTTTTCTATTTCTAATGCCAAAACTGGCTTGGGTTTTCACTGCCTCTTCGGTGGACTACTGCTGTGGCCTTTTCTTTGGCTTCTCTGTCTCAATCCTTTTCCTGCTGTACCTCCACAACATACTGTTGGGAGAGAAATCTATGTTCTGTCCTTAGCACTTGACAGTTTTCCATCTCTACTCACTATCTACAAAATAAAGTTCAAATTTTCTAACTTGACCTTTAAAATTCTCCATAAACTGGCTTTAATGTGTCTTTCCCTCTCTCTCATTACCTCTCACACTTTATCGAGGCTATGGAGATTACCCTTACATGCTCCACCCTTCTTGCCTCATTGCACCACCTTTTTTAAAAATTAATATTAAAATTAAATATAAAACATTAAAGAACTTGAAGAGAATTTCACCATTCTAAGACAACTGTTTTCATCTGCACTTATTATTGCTTGGTCCTTTTCTGTAAGAATAAAGGTTTTATATAAATGCAATTATAAGTACTTGCTCTTCTGTATTTTATTTTTATTTTATTTTATAAGATTATATTTTAAAAATTTTCTGTCCATAATTATCACTGCAAAAGACTGCATTACATTTGATGTATCCTAATTCACTAAAAATTTTCCTTAGATTGGACATTTCTAAAGGTCACAAGGTCTTACTAGCTGCTACATAGACAATATAGGCAATAATATAATGAACAACTTAAAATTTAAAATAATTTTGGTCAAGTTATATTAATCCTAGTTGTGGATTTACTTGGTTAAAAAGTTTATTACTTTTATTTGCAACAATGTGGATGGACCTATAGGGTATTATGCTTTAGTGAAATTAGTCAGGCAGAGAAAGACAAATGCTCTGTCTTATTACTTGTATATGGAATCTAAAAACTAAAACAAATGAATGAAGACAATAAAACAGAAATAAATTCACAGTTATAGAGAACAAACTAGTGGTTACCAACTCTTTTCTGTATTTTGTTTGTATCCTACCCAGAGTTCCTACATGTTTCCTACAGAGATCAGAGTGAGAGATGGAAAAAGCTAGTCATATCAGATCAGTATAAAATGTTGGCAAGAAAACCTTAGGATTCCTATTTCTTCCACCCTCTGAAAAAAGAATAATATTTTCATATGCTTTGCAGCATCTCAAATTGACCATATATATCTAAGTTTCATCCAAAAGGCAGTAAGCAATGTTACTGCAGAAGATTTGGAAGCCTGGTTTTATAAACAGGATGTTGGGGAGACCCAGGCAAGAGTTTGGGTTCTAATTCTTTTGTTTTGATAAGATATAACCATGCTGAATCTATTTGCCTAAAATAAGACTTTAATTTTTGCCTCATAAGTTTTGGTTAATTTGAGGTTAATTTTTGCCTCATCATTTGCCTTTCATATTGAAACATGAGGTGGGAATTCCCTAGCAGTCCAGCAGTTAGGACTTCACGCTTTCATTGTGGAGGGCCAGGGTTCAACTCTTATTCAAGGAACTAAGATCCCACAAGTCATGCAGTGCAGCCAAAAAAATAAATACCTTATACCTTAGCTGTGATCTAAGCTTCCCATCCTCTTTTAAACAGAAAATTAAACCCTTCCCTCTTCTTTGAAGTGAAAGTGTCAGTCACTCAGTCGTGTCCAACTCAGCAATCCCAAGGACTGAGCCTGCCAGGCTCCTCTGCCCATGGTATTCTCTGTCCATGGAATTCTCCAGGCAAAAATACTGGAGTGGGTAGCCATTCCCTTCTCCAAGGGATCTTCCCGACCCAGGGATCAAACCCAGGTCTCCTGCATTGCAGGCAGATTCTTCACCATATGAGCCACCAGGGAAGCCTTGTGGCTTTACATCCCATTAGTACATTGCTAATTCTGGTCTTAAACAATCACCACACTTGGTCATTCTACTTTCCATACACATACATGCGCGCGCGCGCACACACACATACACACACACAGTGTATTATACAACTGCAGCTGGTTATTATGAATTTGCATTTCGGTCCAAAGAGAGAAAAATCTGAAACCAATTTCAGAACCAAGAGAAAATTTTATTCATGGGAGTATTTCTATTACCCAGTCTGCTCAGCTACAATGTCAGGGCAACATTTTTGCCTTCAACTTGGCCTTCTTTCTTTCCAGAAAATATTTTACTTTCTCCATTGTTAAATCACTTTTCTTTAATCTTTGTGTAAATTTCTCTATGGCTTTGCAAAGTTCCTTACTCTCCTGAAAGGCAAGCTGAAGAAAAAAACACCTTTTTAAGTTACAGTTTAAGAACTGAGACCCAGTGCTACCCTCAGAAGCTAATGACTGGTGTTTAGGTCCCAAATGAAGGCTTCAGTGGGAATCTGGGTCTTCAATATGCTGAATCATCTAAATTTTCAGGATGGCTGTGGACTGCCTAAGCCCCTTCCAGGATGCTGCCAAGTGTCACTTAACCTTGCAATTAGGTGCGCCTTGGGGGAAGGTACCACTGTCTGCCCTTAGGGTCATTTTTTATTTTCAGAAAATAAAATTTAGAGATTTAAGTTTACTCATCATCCCAGTAATAAATATAGACTAAGAGAGATGGGCTTCCCTGGTGGCTCAGTGGTAAAGAATTCACCTGCCAATGGGAAACATGAGAGATGTTGGTTTGATCCCTGGGTTGAAAAGGTCCCCTGGAGAAGGAAATGGCAACCAACTCCAGTATTACTGTCTGGGAAATCCCATGGACTGAGGACCTCCGTGGGCTACATAGTCCGTGGGGTCTCAAAGAGTTGGATGTGACTTGGCAACTAACCAACAACAACAGAAAGAGAGGAGTCTCAATTGAAACAGATCTTTCAGTGTTTTTGTGATTTTTCTTAAAGTCTGGAAAAATTTTAGAGACTTTTCATAGCAATACTTCTAAGCCTAGGATATGAAATTATGTATCTTGCTCTTTAAAGCACATGAGACAACAACTCTTACCAACAGAGCTTCATGAGACATTCATGGTGATGGTGGAGAATGGGAACTCATACACAAAATCATGAGTTAATAGTTTATGAGTCCCACTCTACAAACAGGCCAAGATCAGCCCATTCAAAGGCATTGCAAATGAACCCTGGAGGCACCAATGTGAATAAGACAGAAAAGAGCCCACTACTTACAAATGCCTTCTCCAACTCTAACTCGGCTGGTTTGGGAGCTTCTTGGATCAACTCACAGATGGGAGGGGTACTGGTCCACTCCCCATCAATACACTGTTGGTGCTGTGTGCCCACCAGGCGGTACCTGGACACAAGGTGAAATGGAAACAGCTTTTACCCTTCCATTTCTTGAATTGGGCAACTAAAGTTGGTTTTATGTAATAGTATTTCACACTGTGAAATAGAAATACTAAAATCTACTTTCCTGCCCCAGAGCTGTAATGCATTCTTAAGCTATCTCAGTATTACACAGCAATCGTAAAGTAAAACCACTGTCCTGGGGATGGAGAGGACCCAAGAGATATATCTGCGTGTAAGATATGGAGAAATGAAAAATTCTAAATACGTGTTTTTAAGCACACAGTTTGGGGTGGGGAGGGTAAGGGAAGAAACTTCATCATTCAGTAATTTTTAAAATCAACTGTCATCTATACTCCAAAAAGCAGTAGAAAGCTAGAGACAGCTTTCAAAAAATTCTTGGTGAACTGGCTTAAAAGGAGACTCAGCTTTCAACCAGAAAAACAGGAGAGTTGATGGCAAAATCCACTGGAGATAGAAATGCCTGTGAGGCCTCATGACTCTGGGTTAAGACTGAGGCCAGAAAAAGAAAAGCCTAGGAGATCATTAAGGGCGCGGCTAGGCAGTCTAAGTTAAGGTTAGACTTTAATTATGATGTCCTAAGGACCTATGAGCTTCTCTGGTAGTTCAGCGGTAAAGAATCCACCTGTCAATGCAGGAGACATGAGTTCAATCCTTGGTCCAGGAAGATCCCCTGGAGCAGGAAATGGCAACCCACTCCAATATTCCTGCCTGGGAAGTCCCGTGGAGAAAGGAGCCTGGTGGCCTACAGTCCATGGGGTCATGAAGTGTTGGACATGACTTAGAGATTAAACACTAACAGCAAGGATCTAAATAATTCTATTTCTATACTTTCATATATTCTGGGGGGGGGGGGTGTTTAGTTTTTTGTTCTGCTATTCTTTAGAAAAACATACATTTTAAACATTTCATTTTGTCTTAGCTAAGAGAAAAGAAAGTGATACATAAATTAGGATAAATAGGAGAGTTAGGCTGTCTTCTAGAACTTGGGGAGACCTGGCAGTGGGTAAAGCAGCTCTCAAAATCAGAATGTGCTTGGTAATCAGCAGACAAGGTTGAGACAGACTGGGGCATTTCTGAAGCAAGGCTACCAGTCAATGGGCAAAGTCTTATGTTTAAAATTCTGCAGTACACGTACCTTGCTTCACAGTAATAAGTGATGGTAGATCCTGACTTGAAATCTCTTCCTTCAAAATAGCCATGAGTTGGAGTCTCAGGAGGGCCACAGTCTCCTGATAGACAGGATTATAAGGATGACAGTTGTGAAGCATTCCTGGAATAATGCTCAGAGGACACCACCAGCCACTACAGTGCAATGGTCTAGGCCAGCACCCGCCATCTTCAGAGCAGCCCATGTGGGACCTCAGACATGTTCTCCATTTATTTCGTTCTGGTCGAAATTATACTTGCCCATGGGAAAGACTCCCCACCCTGACTCATTCTCTGGGTCATTAGCGATCTGAAAGTACTTTCTGACTAGCAGGATTTGAGGAAAGAAAAGTTAAGTTGTAGAGATGCTGTCAGCGGACAAGAAGAGAAAAATTAGACTATAGGTAGAGATGGAAGAACTCTTGAAACAGTAGATAAATACAGTGAGCTCAGATGGAGACTGACTGCCCCTGTGTGACAGTTGTACCATATGAGAGCTTCAGAAAAAAAGGAGAAGAGAACTGGGAGGAAAGCGGGTGAGTCTATAAAATTGTGGAGAGAGAGGTGGGCAAGGTACTAGATGTCATGAGCTTTGTTTTTGGCCCTTCCACTAACCACATGGCATGAAACAAGCCTTTTCATCTTCCTCAGCTTCCTCCTTAATCTATAAGGTGAGCAGGCTAAATAATATTATCACTAAGGTCCCTTTCATTTCTGAGGTTACATGAGTCTAAACATATTGATCAAAATTAATGGCTAAGTTAATAGTAATTATGTAGGTATATTTATTGAAAAATAAAGGTCTTTGAAACATAAAGATAACTAAAACACCAAAGCATAAAACAGTATGTGTAATATAATACTATTTTTGTAAAAAATACACCAACATATATGAATAGAAAACAAAGTCTGAAAATTATATATCAAAGTACTCTGTTATTCTAGAGTGGTAGGTCTGTAGGTAATTAAATATTTTCTTCATTTATCTTCTATATTTTTCTACAACAGAGGTGTACTGCTTGAGCTATTAATACATAATTTTCAAAAGATCAAAACCTGATTTTAAAGTTATGTGGAAGAAAGAAAGAAGAATTGCAATGAGTTTACTGAGGAACTACAGTATTCTGAATGGACACCTCACCAAAGATGTACAGATGGCATATGAAAAGATGCTCTACATCATATGTCAGGGAAATAGAAATTAAAACAAGACACCATTGCACATCTATTAGAATGGTCAGATTCTGGAGCATTGACAACACCGAACGCTAGGAATGATTTGGAGCAACAGTATCTTTCATACATTGCTGATAGGGATGCAAAATGGTAGAGTCACTTTGGAAGATATTTTGGTGGTTTTGAAGAAGGAATTCATAGGGCCTGGACTCCATCTCAGGCCTGTCTGTGCTGATCGTGCTCTGCCACCTCTCCAGTGGACTCTGAACTCTCTGCTTAGTGCCTGTGGGAACGACAATGGAAGGATAAGACCCCCTCTGGACAGAGGAACCTTGAAGATCATATCCAGGTTACTCATCACCTAAGAGAAAACAGACACTAATCACCCCTGCCTCCGGACACTATCTATCAGAATGTAAGCACAGGCTTATCAGTTATTAACTATTTGGAATGTAACTGCGGGCTTATTGATTATTGACTGTTTGAACACATAACACGTGAATGATGGGGTTATTGTAGTTGTATTTATCCTTCCTTTGTTTATGTAAGTCTCAAGGGAATTGGGGTAGTGGGTTTGGACATGTACACCTCATACACATGGGGTATAAAAGATTTTCACAAATGCTGGTCGGGGTCCTTGGCTAAGAGGAGACTCTGCCTTGGGCCCGCTGGTGTAATAAACTGCACTCCACTATCTGCATTGTCCTTCTGAGTGAGTTTGGTTCCTGGAAAGCGTGGCTATAACAGTTTCTCAGAAAACTAAATGTATGCTGATCAATCAAACAATCCAACTCCCAAAGGAGGTGAAAATTTACATCCATACAAAAACCTTCACATGGATATTTTTAGCAGCTTTATTCATAATTGCCCAAACTTGGAAGAAACCAAGATGTCCTTCAGAAAGTGAATGGATAAGCAAACAGTGTTACATCCAGAAATATTACTCAGCACTAAAAAGAAATGAGATATCAGCCATGAAAAACATGGAGGAAAATTTATGGATGTTACTAAGTGAAAGAAGTCAATCTGAAAAGGCTACAAATGTATGATTCTAACTATAGGACATTCTGAAAAAGGCAAAAATGCAGAAACAACAAAAAGATCAGTGGTTGAGAAGGGTGGGGGAGTAAAGTGATAAATAAGCAGAGCACAGATTTTTAGGGTGGTGAGACTACTCCACATGAGGTTATAATGATGTACATGTGTTATTATACATTGGTCCAAATCCATTGAATGTATAATACCGACAGTGAACTCTGTCAGGTAAACTATGGACTTTGAGTGACAATGATGTGTCAGTTACCACACATGCACCACTCTGTGAGTGATGTTGATAATGGGTGGGAAGCTGTGCATGTGTGGGTGCGGGAGCAGCAGGGGAAATCTCTGGATCTTCCTCTCAACTTTATTAGAAACCTAAAACCGCTCTAAAACATGAAGTGTTGAAATAAAGAATTAAATTTTGCAGTGTCGGATATGTACCATTCCAAATGAGATTTTTAAATTAATATTTGCTTCTTATTTTTAAATTGAAAATTCTGGTTAGGATTGCATTGTAATACTGAGTCTCTGTGTCTGGGGTCTTTTCTTTCATTCACACCTTCTTTTCTGCTCTTTGGTAAATTTTCATATAGGTCTCATGAATGGAATTATTTTTACATGGAATAATTTATTAAATTATTCTAAATATAATGAAATATTTCAATATTTATCTAATAATTATTACCAGAAAGTGAAACTGTTGATTTTTCAATGTTTATTTTGTAACAAAGAATAAAGTTTTTAGTAAATAATAGAATTACTTGGATTTTTTACATATATTTAGCAAATGATGATATCATGTGACTCACCAATCACTCTAGGAGTCTATCCTGTAGAAATAATAGCATAAAGTTGTACGTGTATACATACTCACACATACACACACACACACACACACACATATATATACACATTCATTTCATCACTGTAAAGCAAAACTATAGAAATAAAATAAATGTTCATCACTATGAGAAATGGTATAACAACATACTGTTAAAAAGTAGGAGACAGAGCTTTACATACTGATCTGAAAAAGTTCCCACATACACTGTTATATGAAAAAATAGTTATTTCAAAAATACATATAGCCAAATACCATCGTTGTAGGTAAATATGTAGTTTGTAACACTGTACAAGATGCAGTGATAAAAACCATCCCCAAGAAAAAGAAATCCAAGAAGGTAAAATGGTTGTCTGAGGAGGCCTTACAAAAACAGCTGAGAAAAGAAGAGAAGTGAAAGGCAAAGGAAAAAAGGAAAGACACACCCATCTGAATGCAGAGTTCCAAAGAACAGCAAGGAGAGATAAGAAAGCCTTCCTCAGTGATCAATGCAAAGAAATAGAGGAAAACAACAGAATGGGAAAGACTAGAGATCTCTTCAAGAAAATTAGAGATACCAAGGGAACACTTCATGCAAAGATGAGCAAAATAAAGAACAGAAATGGTATGGACCTAAAAGAAGCAAAAGATATTAAGAAAAGGTGGCAAGAAAACAAAGAAGAACTATACAAAAACTATATCTTCATGAA
This sequence comes from Muntiacus reevesi, assembly GCF_963930625.1. NCBI lineage: Eukaryota > Metazoa > Chordata > Mammalia > Artiodactyla > Cervidae > Muntiacus > Muntiacus reevesi. Next base: position 53,801,009 of record NC_089253.1, on the reverse strand, counting down.
CTATATCTTCATGACTCAGACAATCATAATGGTGTGATCACCTAGATCCAGACATCCTGGAATGTGAAGTCAGGTGGGCCTTAGAAAGCATCACTATGAACAAAACTAACGGAGTTGAAAGAATTCCAGTTGAGCTATTTCAAATCCTAAAAGATGACACTGTGAAAGTGCTGCACTCAATATGCCAGCAAATTTGGAAAACTCAGCAGTGGTCACAAGACTGGAAAAGGTCAGTTTTCATTTCAAGCCCAAAGAAGGGCAATGCCAAAGAATGTTCAAACTGCCACACAATTGCACTCATTTCACATGCCAGCAAGGTAATGCTCAAAATTATTCAAGCTAGGCTTCAACAATACATGAATAGAGAACTTCCAAATGTTCAATCTGGATTTTGAACAGGTAGAGAAACCAGAATCAAATTGTCAACACCCATAGAATCATAGATTCCATGCAAGATTGCATAGATTCCAAGCAAGAGAGTTCCAGAAAAACACCTACTTCTTCTTCATTGACTATGCTAAAGCCTTTGACTATGTGGATCACAACAAACTGGAAAATTCTTAAACAGATGGGAATACCAAGCCACCTTACCAACCTCCTGAGAAACCTGTACAACGTAGGTCAAGAAGCAACAGTTGGAACCAGACATGGAACAACAGACTGGTTCCAAATTGGGAAAGGAGTATGTCAAGGCTGCCACCCTGCTTATTTAACTTATATGCAGAGTACATCATGAGAAATGCCGGGCTGGATGAAGCACAAGCTGGCTATTAAGATTGCTGGGAGAAATATCAATAACCTCAGATATGCAGATGACACCACCTTTATGACAGAAAGAGAAGAAGAACTGAAGAGCCTCTTGATGAAAGTGAAAGAGGAGAGTGAAAAAGCTGGCTTAAAACTCAACATTCAAGAAACAAAGATCATGGCATCCAGTTCCACCACTTCATGGCAAATAGATGGGGAAACAATGGAAACAGTGACAGACTTAATTTTCTTAGGCTCCAAAATCACTTCAGATGGTAACTGCAGCCATGAAATTAAAAGACGCTTGCTCCTTGACACAGCATGTTCAAAAGCAAAGACGTTACTCTGCAGACAAAGGTCCATCTAATCAAAGCTATGGTTTTTCCAATAGTCAAGTATGGACATGAGAGTTGGGCCACAAAGAAGGTTGAGCACTGAAGAATTGATGCTATTGAACTGTGGTGTTGGAGAAGACTCTTGAGAGTCCCTTGGACTGCAAGGAAATCCAACCAGTCCATCCTAAAAGAAATCAGTCCTGAATATTCATTGGAAGGACTGATGCTGAAGCTGAAACTCCAATACTTTGGCCACCTGATAGGAAGAGCTGACTCATTTGAAAAGACCTTGATGTGGGGAAAGATTGAAGGCAGGAAGAGACGGGAATGACAGAGGACAAGATGGTTGGATGGCATCACTGACTCAATGGACATGAGTTTGAGCAAGCTCCGGGAGATGGTGAAGGGCAGGGAAGGCTGGTGTTCTGCAGTCCATGGGGTCTCAAAGAGTCAGACACAACTAAGAGACTGAACAGCAACAAATGTCTGTTCATATGTGTGTGCATTTATTTAACTATCTGTGTAAACAGAAGAAAAAGTCATTAAACACATCCAACCAATTATCTCTAAGAGCTATGACTTGTACTGACAAAGAAAATATGCTCAAATTTATTTTATGTAATTTTGCAATGAAGTATGGTTTTTTCCCTGTTTTGTGTATCTTTCAAGAAAAGCTATTGTTTAATCTTGAAATTTTACAAAAACATAGTCAGATGTCCCAAACTACCCTGTTTTAGGCCTACTAGCACAGGAATCCTACTTCGGGGGATTATTGTTGGGTGCTAATCATTTCATTAGAACGCATTGCTTGAGTTGAGGCTTGGCTCTTTTCTTGATTGCCTGCTGGATCCTAAAACCCTCCCCCCAGATACAAGAAAGAGAATAGTGCTGTGGATTTGTGGCAAATGTCTAGATTTTCACTGCTGATCAGGGTCTTTGGGATTTTCACTCTTTTCTCTTATACTTACTGCTTTTGCAGACAGGAAAGTGAGTCACCCAGGTGTGGTTTTCTCGGCACTGGCTCCAACTGCTGCCCTTGAGGATGCAATGCTCATTGCCTTTAAACATGATAGTGTCATTCACATTGACAGGCTCCAAGGAACTGAACTCATCAGTCACCAGCAAGGGGTCAGGACAGTGGCCCACTGAACAAGAAAACAGGCAGAGAGCTGAAAGGGCGAAGCTGAAACCCACCACAGCAATGGGTAGACCTCCTCAGGCTTCACCAATAAGAGTGAAAACGAGAAGTAAAACTGCGTATTTTGTTTATTTATTTATTTTCTACATAGCACAGCTTGTGGGATCTTAGTTCCCCAACCAGGGATTGAACCCAGGCCCTCAGCAGTGAGAGTGCAGAATTCTAACCACTGGACTACCAGGGAATTCTCAAAACTGCAGCTTTTATTATGGACTGGTTGCTGCTACTGCTGCTGCTAAATCACTTCAGTCGTGTCTGACTCTTTGCAACCCCATGGACTATAGCCCCCAGGCTCCTCTGTCCATTACATTCTCCAGGCAAGAATACGGGAGTGGGTTGCCATTTCCTTCTCCAGGGGATCTTCCCTACCCAAGTATCAAACTCACGTTTCTTACATCTCCTGCATTGGCAGGCGGGTCCTTTATCACTAGTGCCACCGGGGAAGCCCATTATGGACTGGTACCAGGAACCAAACCGTATTAATGCAGGATGAGAAAAAATTGGGTTGCCCTAAGTGAGGATACATCTTGATTGTGCATAAGAGTTACAACCGACATTAGAACTTACTGAAATTTAGAATGTAAGTCGAAATTACCAATAGCACATTCATCATTCTCTTGTGTTAAGCATTGCTCAAAATTCTTGAGACCACGTTTAAGGCAAGTGTTTCCTTCCCTTTCATCCTGTCACATACACACATTAGTCATCATTTTTTTACTTTTTGTTGTTGTTGTTGTTGTTCTCCCCAGGTGGAAAAAACAGGAGAATACAGAGGGATGTGAATTTGGTAATGTGACTAAAGGATAAATATACAGGTGTGCTTTACTCTAGGTATAAAGGAGAACTTTACACTCCAGGTATAAAGCAAAACTAATCTAGCCATTCCTAAAAACAGTATTAATGAAGAGAATATGGACTAGTTATTCTCCATTATCATAGACATCCCAAGTGAGCTTTATGAACCTAAACAAATCACTTAGATTTCAGGTGTCACATTTGTAAATTGAGAACATAAATTTTTCCAACTCAAAAATTAAATGATGGATAAAATAAAATAGTATGATATATTTACTACAAAATAATAATGCAAAGCAGAATTGTAGATGAAAAAAGTCATGTGTTGATAATACATATGAGTTCATTTTTCTAATATTTAATTAATTATTTGGCTGCACTGGATCTTAGTTGTAGCCTGGGGGATCTAGCTCCCTCACCAGCGATCAAATCCAGGCCCCTTGCATTGGAAGCATGGAGTCTTAGACACTGGATGACCTCAAAAGTCCCACAAATGAGTTCCTTTTATACTTACGTCTTTTGTATGTGTTTAAATTTTTTCGTCATATAAAAATTTTAAAGCAGTGTGATATTAAATAAATTAAAGTTCCCCCAAAAAAGTACATAGAAATCCTTTCCTTCTTGTAGGGGTGACTGGGTCTACTAATTCAGCTACGTTAATTCTGAGTACAAGCTGATGGTTTATACAGTAAAGAATCTGCCTGCAATGCAGGAGACCCAGGTTTGATCCCTGGGTCAGGAAGATCCTCTGGAGAAGGGAATGGCAACCCATTCCAGTATTCTTGCCTGGAGAATTCCATGGACAAAGGAGTCTGGCGGGCTACAGTCCATGAGATCACAAACAGTAGGGCAAGACTGGAGCGACTTACACTTCTACTTTACATTCAAGAGCTGAATGGGCTTCCCAGGTGTTGCAGCATTAAAGAATCCACCTGCCAATGAAGGAAACTCAGGTTCGATCCCTGGTTCTGGAAGGTCTCCTGTAGAAGGAAATGGCAACGCACTCCAGTATTCTTGCCTGGGAAATCCTATGAACAGAGAAGTCTGGCGAGATACAGTCCATGGGATCGCAAAGAGTTGGGCGTGACTGAGCGCACACACACACCAGAGCTACTACATACCTTCAAAGGAAAGGCTGCCACTAGAGTTAAATGGATTCCTAAAAGTTGAGAATTTTTTTTCTTATAAAGTCTTACCATGGCCTACTGGAGGCATGATGTTGAATACAAGGGGATGACAAGATGAACAAAGAAGCAGAAGATAAAACTTAAAGCAGCACTCAGGAGTGAGGGCATTCCATCCCTTAGAGGCATTAAAAATCATTACATAAGTTAAGTCCCCAGAATTTGTCCTTTTCCCTCAATTGCAATGAATATGCTGTTGTTCACTGGGGTAAGTTTTGGATAGCTCTTTGTTGGAAGGGAAAAAAAGGAAAAAAAAAAACCAATTCACTTGACATGTCACGTGCCTTGAGGAAGCACTTACTGGAGTCCCCATCCAAGTGTCTTGTTGCTTGACTATTAATTCTGACTCCTTGTATTCTCCCATGTCCATGAACATCCACATCCTTCCCTCCCCAAGGATTGCCAAAGTTTTGTTTTCAAAAGAAAAACAAGAATTTTACTCAAATTCAGCCATTAGTTATCCACTCCTAAAAATACAATCCCCCTTTCCAAATAGAAGTACCGGAGTTCATCATAAGGAAGACCTCTCAAGATTTTGAAATTGGTACATTTTTCATTTCCAAAACAGAAAGGGGAAGTAGCAAAAAATGACTCACTTCTTAGAGCCAGGTCATTAGAAATTTACTCTTGAGTACAGAGCATAATACCAAGTAACTTGAGATTATTCAATAAAGGAAATATGTTTTATAAATTTCAATTTCATTAAAATCTTAGACAGAATGCCTCATAATCCACATGCTGATATAAAGCGCCTTACAGTCTGAACTTAAGAAAAGCATACATACCATCTGAGGCAGAAATCAGCCACACATCCACAAGATAGCACATAAGCCAAAAAAACATCTTATGATCAATTGTTGGACCAGGGTTGGAAATAACCCAGCCTAAGACCCTGGTTTGGATCAAAATAGGTCTTCTCACACCACTTGAGATCAGATTGTTCACTCCTTCCTAGAGACAGGGTTGTATTGATTTTTTCTATCCTGGAAGGAAAAAAAAAAAAAAATTCTATGATAGGAAATAAGAATAGCTGTAAGGAAGTTGGTACAAGGAGAGATTTTCCAAAGACACAAGGAGGTGATAAAAAGAATTGCTAGTTTTAAAACTCAGTTTCAGAAATGGCCTGTGTTGTTTATGCAAATCCAGTTGACCAGTCCCTTTGAACTGCAAGCCAATCATTCCTCAACAGATTCAGGCTAAACGGTCTTACTGTGACCTTCACTTCTGTCAATATTTGCCAGTGTTTGCAGTCCGCCTTGTGCAGCTCTCTCCAGCATAGTGGGTGGAGGTGGGAAAGTGAGAGGAGAAGTGCATTCCTGGTGATTTCCCAAGTACAACCTAACTCTGGGTGCTACCGCCCACCCTCCCTCCTCAAATACCAGGTATCCTAAGGCTTCAAGCAACACTGAAGCCCGAAAGCTCAAGGAAGTCAACTAACCTTGCCTGTCTCTGACAGCCTCCAGACCGTATTGCTTCCCAGAAAGGAGCGTGTCCTGGTGGATTCCAAGGTTGAGGAGGGCTCCAGAGTCCTGCAGCAACGACAGAGTCCTCGTTTGCCAGGTCTGCCCCCGGTTTCCCATTCCATGCTCTTCAGAGCAGGATTTGACCTGAGTCCAGAGTCAACCAAATGAGCTGAGAGATGAGGGGAACGCTTTGGTCTTAGGAATGAAAGCATGTAAATTTGCTTTTGGTTTCCCATGGTTTCTTGTTCATGATGATTACAGCCATTAACTGGTTGTCTGTGCACCAATTATAAAACTGGGATAAAATTACTCAAAATTTTAGGTTTAAATAAAATAATATAAAACATCATAATAAATATAAAGCATAAAGATACAGTAAAGTCTCAAATGTGATTCTCATCCCCACCCTTTATCATACTTTGTTAATGACTTATTAATGCTTTTCTCCCCCACTAGACTGTTAAAAAACAAAATTCACCTGAGTAAATTTCAAAACCTAGTTGGTTTTATCCAGCAAACCATGAATTAGGCAACACACCATCTAGTAAACAGAAGGGCCCTCTGAGGAGCTGTACAAAATGCAGGGTTTTATTACAGGAGAGTGGGGCAAGGAAGTTATTAACAAAAGAAAAGGAAGAATTGTTTCAGGGTTGGTCACCTTCTTTTGGGGGCAATGATGAGAATGTAATCTTGCAGTTTATCTCAATTGTACTGACCAGAAAATTCCAGAGTGGTCCAATTATGATTATATTCCTGGGGAAAGTCAAAATTGCAATTAGGTCAAGTATTAAATCTAGGTTTGGCATCACGACATTAGCAGAGATGACACCATTTGGGACCTGTGTTTCTCTCTTTAACAACTGTCAACAATTCTAGAACAGGAGTTGTGCCTCATCTGTGTTTGCAATCCCTTCCTCTGCATTGCTTAATGCAAAGTAGAATCAGCAGCTAAATGAAGTAAAAGCAACGCAGGGTAAATAAAAAGAAGAGTCACCCAGAAACTCTACCACAGCTCCTTGAATCCACACTGACAGCTTATCATTGATTATATGATAATCAGCTCGTATGGTGTTTCCATATCTTTGGTCAACTAATATATTGAGATCTTATAGTGCAAGCATCTTTTAAAGTATAATTTTCAAAAAATTAATACATGGCATTCATGTAATTATAAAATGAACATGTGTCAAAGATTTTATTTGATTCATTAATTAATGAAGGAATTATTAAGATACTACAACTAATTTAAAGAATTTGAGGAACAGAGATATGAAATATATAGTCAGTCAGTCAAAGGCATTCCAAAATGACTTTTCTACTAGAGGTAAAACTGGTTAATATGCTGAGCAGCAAATTGTAATATTTGAAATCAGCTTTTCTAACTGATGGCAATTAGCTGAATCTCTATTGGACAAAATTCATTTGTTTTCTGTGATCAGGAATCACTTGTATAGTTCTCTGAATCATTTTCACTCCCATCCATTTTCTACAAATTAACTCTACTCTATTATAGAGAGTTGTAAAAAAGCATAATTTTTTTTAAAGGCAATCAAAATTACACACACTATGGAATCAATAATTGCTAGAGAGTGTCTGCTAGAGAATACTCAGTAAGCCATTAGAAAATGTCTCCACTGATTTCTTTTTCCCTAGTTCCAAGTTTTCAGTAATTTTTTTAATTAATTTTTTATTGAAGGATAATTGCTTTACAGAATTTTGCTATTTTGTGAAACCTCAACATAAATCAGCCATAGGTATACATATATCCCCTCCCTTTTGAAACTCCCTCCCATCTCCCTCCCCATCTTACCCCTCTAGGTTGACACAGAACCCCTGTTTGAGTTTCCTGAGACATACAGCAAATTCCCATTGGCTATCTGTTGTACATATGGTAATGTAAGTTTCCATGTTACTCTCTCCATACATCTCACCCTCTCCTCCCCTCTCCCCATGTCCATAAGTCTATCCTCTATGTCTGTTTCTCCATTGCTGCCCTGCAAATAAATTCTTCAGTACCATTTTTCTATATTCCGTATATATGTGTTAGAATTTATCTTTCTCTTTCTTACAAACTTCACTCTGTATAATAGGTTCTAGGTTCATCCACCTGACTCAAATGTGTTTCTTTTGAAACTGCTCAAAGTGTGTTAGAACGACTCAAATGTGTTTCTTTTTATGGCTGAGTAATATTCCATTGTGTACATGTACTACAACTTATTTATCCATTCATCTGTCGATTCATCTAGGTTGCTTCCATGTTCTAGCTATTGTAAATAGTGCTGAAATGAACAATGGGATACACGTGTCTTTCAATATTGGTTTCCTCAGGGCATATGCCTAGGAGTGGGATTGCTGGGTCATATGGTGGTTTTATTCCTAGTTTCTTAAGGGATCTCCATACCATCTTCCGTAGTGGCTGTATCAATTTACATTCCCACCAACAGTGCAAGAGTGTTCCCTTTTCTCCACACCCTCTCAAGCATTTATGGTTTGTAGACTTTTTGATGATGGCCATTCTGACCGGTGTGAGGTGAAATATCTCACTGTAGTTTTGATTTGCATTTCTCTAATAATGAGCAGTGTTGAGCATCTTTTCATGTGTTTGTTAGCCATCTTTGTGTCTTCTTTGGAGAAATGTCTGTTTAGGTCTTTTTCCCACTTTTTGATTGGGTTGTTTGTTTTTCTGGTATTGAGTTGTATGAGCTGCTTCTGTATTTTGGAACTTAATCCTTTGTCAGTTGCTTCATTTGCTATTATTTTCTCCCATTCGGAGGGTTGTCTCTTCACCTTGCTTATAGTTTCCTTTGCTGTGTAAAAGCTTTTAAGTTTAATCAGGTCCCACTTGTTTATTTTTGTTTTTATTTCCATTACTCTAGGAGGTGGGTCATAGAGGATCTTGCTTTGATTTATGTCATCGAGTGTTCTGCCTATGTTTTCCTCTAAGAGTTTTATAGTTTCTGGTCCTACATTTATGTCTTTAATCCATTTTGAGTTCATCTTTGTGTATGGTGTTAGGCAGTGTTCTAATTTCATTCTTTTACATGTAGTTGCCCAGTTTTCCCAGCACCATTTATTGAAGAGGCTGTCTTGGCCCCATTGTATATTCTTGCCTCCTTTGTTAAAAATAAATTACCCATAGGTGTATGGGTTTATTTCTGGGCTTTCTGTCTTGTTCCATTGGTCTTTGCTTCTGTTTTTGTGACAGTACCATACCATCTTGATTTCTGTAGCTTTGTAGTATAATCTGAAGTCAGGAAGGTTGATTCCTCCAGTTCTATTCTTCTTTCTCAAGACTGCTTTGGCTAATAGGGGCCTTTTGTATTTCCATATGAATTGTGAAATCTTTTTGTCCTAGTTCTGTGAAAAATGCCATTGGTAATTTGAGGGGGATTACATTGAATCTGTAGATTGCATTTGGTAGTATAGTCATTTTGACCATATTGATTCTTCCTACCCAGGAACATGGAATATCTGTTTATGTCATATTTGATTTCTTTTATTAGTGTCTTATAATTTTCTGTGTACATTTCTTTCATCTCCTTAGGTAAGTTTATTCCTAGATATTTAATTCTTTTGGTTGCAATGGTGAATGGGATTGATTCCTTAATTGCTCTTTCTGATTTTTCATTGTTAGTATACAGAAATGCAAGTGATTTCTGTGTGTTGATTTTATATCCTGCAACTTTGCTAAATTCACTGATTAGCTCTAGTAATTTTCTGATACTATCTTTAGGGTTTTCTATGTACAGTATCATGTCATCTGCAAACAGTGAGAGCTTTACTTCTTTTCTGATCTGGATTCATTTTATTTCTTTTTCTTCTCTGATTGCTGTAGCTAGGACTTCCAGAATTCTGTTGAATAATAATGGTGAAAGTGGACACCCCTGTCTTGTTCCTGACTTAGGGGAATGCTTTCAGTTTTTCACCATCGAGAATAATGTTTGCTGTAGGCTTATCATATATGGCCTTTACTATGTTGAGGTAGGTTCCTTCTATGCCCATTTTTTGAGGAGTTTTAATCATAAATGGGTACTGAATTTTGTCAAAAGCTTTATCTGCATCTATTGAGATGATCATATAGTTTTTATCTTTCAATTTGTTAATATGGTATATCACATCAATTGACTTTTGTATATTGAAGAATCCTTGCATCCCTGGAATAAACCCAACTTCATCAAGGTGTATGAGCTTTTTGATATGTTGCTGAATTATGTTTGCTAAAATTTTGTTGAGGATTTTTTTGCATCTATGTTCATTAGTGATATTGACCTGTAGTTTTCTTTTTTGTGTTGTCTTTGTCTGGTTTTGGTATCAGGGTGATGATGTCCTCGTAGAATGAATTTGGAAGTGTTCCTTCCTCTGCAATTTTTTGAAAGAGTTTCAGAAGTGTAGAAGTTTTGCTACAAAAGCATGGGTATAATATAGAGTATTATTAAGGAAATAATTGCAAATAAATCTTCATCTCAATGACTTATTTCAGATTCAGAATGATTAAGACTTTAGAAAGGTACTATATTGCTTATAATATTGTCTTCCTAATATTCCTCCATGAAATGTAAAAATATTTATACTAAATAGGATACGTAGAGACTATAAATATCCTCACAAAGTTCAGGTAAGGTTTTATGATAAATAAGTTAAAAAAAAAAAACTTGTCAAAGCATATTGAATATTGTAATTCCATATAAAGGATTACATGTTTTATGATGAGAGTCCAAGTTTGAATAAACTAATAAATGAGCATTAACAGACTCTTCTAGACTGTTGAACAATTTGATCTAATCCAGATTGTTTTCTGGAGAACTGGAGTAATAAATCAGGTGCAGAAGTTGTACTCATACTGGTTTGATTACTTTACAAAGGGACGGTGGCCAATAATTAATGGAAGAGATCAGGAGGTATGGGTCGAGGTGTAGAAAAACAAAAGTCCTCAGTGCCTAGGCTGTGGGAAGAGTTGTGGGAAGCTAAACAAGAGGAACACACCCTATGGGTGTGCGTGAGTGAGAGAGATTATAATAGAACTGGGAAAAGATTTTTTTCTACACTATGTTATAAATGGATTCCCTTTGGTCTTTGTCAAGACAATTCAGAAAATGCCTAAATTGCTTCAAATTAATTTTTGTTTTAGCTGGATTTTTGTTTGTTTGTTTGTTTGAGCTGATACTTCTTGAATGCCTCTCCAAGAAAAACCTGGGTCAGTAAAGCATCCTTTATGCAAATGATATGAGAATAAAATACATAAATTTTTAAAAATCAAACAGTTCATGAAACACTGTTGAAAAAGCTTTGCTTGTGAGCCATGACAGATATGCACTATGGCAGGCTCAAACTCGATGAATGACAAATAGCATGCCTTTACTGATGGCAGTATAAGTCTTCAAAGACTAGTGTTCACCTTGTTTTGTCCCTTCAGGCGTGCTACAAAGTCCTTCTTACCTACTGAAGCAGATTGCTGTGCTTAGTCGCTCAGTCATGTCCGACTCTTTGCAACCTCATGGACCACAGGCTCCTCTGTCCTTGGGGATCCTCCAGGCAAGAATACTGGAGTGGGTTGCCATGCCTTCTTCCAGGGGATCTTCACAACCCAGACACAGAACCCACGTCTCCCTCATTGCAGGCAGATTCTTTACTGACTGAGCCACCAAGGAAGCCCAAAGCAGATTGTTATTCATTCCTAAAATCTATTCCATCTTTCTTCTTTAGTAATTAGACCCCAATTATAGCTGACATAAGGCCACATGAAATTTTAAAAAAATGCAGTTCACTCTAGTTGCAATCACATATAGCCATGAGCTATGAGAGGGAGTTATGCTCCCTTTTTGTTAATCTGAATGTAGACATGATTCTGGCAGCTTGAGTACCTATACTGTACTATGAAATAGAATCCAGGACACTGGAGGTGAGAGTAACCTTCTGCATATGTAAGGTGCTATTATTTTGGATTTGGTGACACCTTCAGTTAAAACCAACTGAAATATTCATCTGAAATACTGATGAATACAAGAAAATAAGGGTCAACTGGTGTTTGAGTGAAATGACCTAGAATTTAAATTTGGAGGAAAAAAAAAAAACACTATAATAAACTTTACTAAATTGTGCCCAGGGTTTCCCTGGTAGCTGAGTTGCTAAAAGATGTGGGTTCTATCCCTGGGTTGGGAAGATCCTCTGCAGAAGGGAATGGCAATCCACTCTAGTATTCTTGCCTGGGAAACCTCATGGACAGAGAAGCCTGGCAGGCTCTAAGGGTTTGCCAGAGTTGGACACAACTTAGTGACTAAATCACTACCACCAAATTGTTCCCATGCATGGCAACAATGGACTGTTTTCCATCCCATGCATAAATTCTAAAAAGGCAATGGGTGAAAGAAAAAACCTAGGAAGTGAAAACTGATTGTAAACAATAAGGTAAGTGGCTTCCAGTTCAAGATGGTGGGGTAGAAGGATGTGTGCTCATCTTCTCCTGCGAGAGAACAAAAGTTGCAACTAGCTGTTAAACAACCATTGACAGGAAGATGCTAGAACCCACCAAAGAAAGACACCCCACACTCAAACTCAAAGAAGAAACCGCAAAAAATCATTAGAAGGGGTGCAATCATGATAAAATCAAATCCCATACCCACTGGTGGGCAACCCACAAACTGGAGAACAATAATACCAAAGAAGTTGTCCCACTGTTGTGAAGGTTCTAAGCCCCACATCAGGCTTTCAGCCTGGGGCTCCAGCAAAGGGACTGGGAATCCCCAGGGAATCTGACCTTGAAGGCCAGCAGGATTTGATTATAGGGCTTCCATAGGACTGGGAGAAACAGAGACTTTACTCTTGGAGGGCACAAACAAAATCTTGCACACACTAAGACCCAGGGGACAGGAGCAGTGACCACCACCACCACCACCCCCCGCACCCAGGAGACTGAACAAGATCTACCTGGTAGTGTTGGAGGGTCTCCTGTGGAGCCGAGGGTCAAGCGGGATCTCACCTCAGGGACGTGGCCACTGGCGGCAGCAGTCCTGGAAGATGACCCTTGGTGTAAATCCTCTTGGAGGTCACCATTAGCCCTACCACATGGCCCAGGAGACCCCAGGGCTGGGTCGCCCCAGGCCAAACAACTAACAGGGAGGGAGCCCAACCCCACCCATTAGCAGGTAATTGGATTAAAGCTTTACTGAGCAAGGCCCTGCCCACCAAAACAAGACCCAGTTTTTCTCACAGTCTCTCCCATCAGGAAGGTACACAAGCCTCTTAGCCTCATCCACCAGAAAGCAGACAAAAGAAGAAGAACCATAATCCCACAGTGGCTGGAATAAAAACCACATTACAGAAAATTAATCAGGATGAAAAAGCAGAGAGTTATGCCCTTAGATGATGGCACAAGATAAAGCCCCAGAAAAACAACTAAATCAACAGCAGATATGCAACCTTCTACAAAAAAAATTCAGAATAATGATATTGAAGATGACCCAGGAGCTCAGAAACAGAATGGAAAGGTGCAAGAAGTGTTTGCCAAAGACCTAGAAGAACTAAAGAACAAACAGAGATGAATAATACACTAGAAGGAATCAATAGCAGAATAACTGAGGCAAAAGAACAGATAAGTGACCCGGAGGACAGAATGGTGGAAATCACAGCTGCAGAACAGAATATGGAAAAAAGAATGGAAAATAATGAAAACAACCTAGGAGACCTCTGGGATAACATTAAACACACCACCATTTGCATTATAAGTGTCCCAGAAGGAGAAGAAAGAGAGGACTCGAGAACATATTTCAAGAGATATAGCTGAAAATGGTGATTTCAGCACCATCAAACCAGCTTTACAACAAATGCTAAAGAAACTTCTCTAGGCAGAAAGCACAAAAGAAGGAAAAGACCTGCACAAAATAAACTCAAAACAACTAAGAAAATAGTATTAGGACTATATGTAACAATAATTACCTTAAATGTGTATGGATTAAGTGTACCGACCACAGGACACAGACTGACGGGGTGGATGAAAACATGCACATATGTGCACTTTCACTTACCACACCACTCTGCTCAACTCCCCAAACTGTAAGTAATTATTTTACATTGTTAATCATGTTTCCATTGTGGCTTACAATTATCTTTTTTTTTTTTTTTTTTTGGTTTGGCTGTTGATTGTGAAAACTGATAAACATCTTTTACTATTGTGATTATGTAATTATTATTCATTTAATACGATTGTATCATGGTTGCAACAGAAAATAATAAAATTCTATCATCAATGAATCATTTAATAGAAAAACCTATAATCACTTCTTAAAATCCAGATGCATATCAGAATTATGTTGGAATTTTTTGAAAACTACAAATGCCCAGGTATTGCTTTTTTTCTCCAAAGCTTCAGATGTGTTTCTAATGAGCAGCCATGTTTAAAAACTGGACTATATGATGATCTTTTACCTAGTTTGTTTCATTTTTTCTCTTTCATATTCAGTGTTCCCATTTAATTTAGTTTGTTTTCCAATTTCTCCATCTCTTCTTTCTCAAGCCTTTATCAAGCATAATAGAAAAACATTTGTACACATTTATATAAATAGTATGTGTAATATATATATTTTAGAAAACATTTGAATTGTTGCCTAGCTAAAAAATTTATGACATTTTGATTCTACTTGTTCGACTTAGGATGAATAGAATGCCAGATTTCTAATTAAAAAAAAAAATAGTACACAACAAACAACAAAGATTTACTGTGTAGCACAGGGAACTACCGTCAATATTTTGTAATAACCTATCATGGAAAATAATCTGAAAAATAATACATGTGTACATACATGTACAGCTGAATACCTTGCTGTCCACCTGAAACATTGTAAGTCAACTATACTTCAATAAAAGTATATCTATTAAGGAGAAAGAAAAGAAAAACAAAATAAGTGGATTACTAATGAAGAAAACCCAAATGGATAAACAAGCTATTCCCTGAAAGCGGGTTAGGTGCTTGGTGAAGGGCTTTTTGAGGCAAGGCCCATTAGATCTGGAATGCTCTTTCCAAGGGTACCTATGCTTCTGAAATTATTTCACTTAATTGCAAGGAGAAACTCACCTATAGAATATAAACTAGTTTCCAAATGTGAGGTATCACAGAGACAACCAAACAGGGTACTTAAGTGTCTTTGGGAACTCAGAAGGGAGTTCTGAAGGGAGTTATTCTGCCCATAATGCAACTGGCTTAATGAAAATAAAAGAAGACTTTGTTTCTTGAAGTTTTTAAGAAAAAGAAAATATTACTTTCCATGAACAGCAATGTTATCTTATTACAATCTATTCAAATTCCACAAAGGTCAGTTTTTTTAAAAAGTTAGCATTTCAGAATTTCATATATTCCCGTTCTCTGCTTAAATGAGTTAATATCAAATAGATGTCTCTTTTTTTTATGTTAAAGAAAGGAAAATGGGGTTATGAGTATGTGTGGAAATTATCATCTACTTCCTAGTTTCCTACTCTGAGGTCCAAGAATAGGTTTTGGGAGGTCATGACCACCCCCAAACAGTATGCACAACTTATGTGTGTGAACCTTTTTCTGGGGAGAGACTCCTTAGCTTTCATCAAGTTGTCAAATGATCTAGACAACGACTGTAGGTTGTTGCGCCAGTAGGGTCGTCACCAACAAGGACAAGCTAGTGAACCAAACGCTGCCCCTCCTCATGGTGAGTCCCCAGTGAAGACCTGGAGAGATTCAAAACATGTAATCATTACAGCTGCAGAAATAAAGCAAACAATGACCATTACCCAACACCTGGAGTACTCTACAATCAGTCATTTTCTTATCCTGATAATCTCTGACATTTCTACCTATTTTAAAGAGTAGTATGTTATGTGTTTATTGGGCCCTCACCATCACAAATCTTGTAATTTGACAAAAACTCCACCAATATTGAGGTGAGTCACTCAGTAAGGGAGTTCATTCACCTGTTTGTAAAACAAGAATGATCACGGACACTGCCAGCCCTCTACAAGGACTTGATTGCTGAGTAAGAGACACTTACAAAAGAGCTTCCCTGGCTCAAAGAATCCACCTGCAATGCAGGAGATGCGGGTTCGATCCCTGGGTCTGGAAGATCCGCTGGAGAAGGAAATGGCAACCCACTCCAGCATCCTTGCCTGGGAAATCCCGTGGACAGAGGAGACTGGCAGGCTACAGTCCATGGGGTCGCAAAGCGTCGGACACAACTGAGCGACCAACACTAGCACAAGAGGACTTGGAGAGTTTCCCAAGGAAAGTACACCCTTGACACTCTTGTCATTGTTTCTCCTCCAGATAGACTGCTAAAGCTATATATATTTAGCACTTTCTCTCAATTTCAAACTAGGAGAATTTGTAAGCAATTTTAATGCTATCAGAGCTCTTGGGTGTATAGAATTTATAATTTTACTGTTATTATGAACATTTCGATTTATATCATTGCTAACGGCCCTAGAGAGTGTTCCAAGTTCCTTTATCATTAATATTTGCTATCATAAATATAACTGTTATGTAAAAATAGCCTTGGTCAAGGTCATTAATAAGGGGGAAGGCATTTCCAGCAAGAAGGTATGGATTACAGACCTGCTGTTAATTGTTTCCTTTCCAATAATAAACTCTAGAAAGAGGACAGAGACTTTGTTTTACACATAGCATGGCAATTCAAAGGTAATCGTTATATAAAGTTAATAAATAAAGCTCTAGAATGTTGATAATGCATGGCAGTAATCATCCTACTATCATTTTGAAATGCTAACGGAACTTGACAAATGAGTTGCCAATTAAAACCAATTGGAAATATATACACAGTCTAATAATTTGAGAATAGTTTTAAAGAAGCTAGCTTCAAATACATTTTGCATGATGTTACTATTTTGTGTATGTATTATGTACCCTATATTATCCTGCTCTGTGTGTGATTTTAAAACTTAGCTGTATTTTTTCATTATAAATTATATTTCGTATTACAAAAGCAATACATATTACTCAAAAATTTTAGCATGATTTTATTTATCCAGGAGATAAACTTCTCTCCAGAGAAATGCATCTCTTGGTTTATACTTATAATAAAAAATCAATGAAAAAAAAGTATTCAAAAGAAACCCACTGTGCCTTAACATATTTATTATCCTTTTCCAGAAGACAGATACTACATCCTGAAATTTTAATTTAAGGTAATACTATGGACATTAAACTTAAATACTCAAACTACCTAAATTTCTACCAAAAAAAAAAACTGAACACAATAACGGTACATACAAGCAGACATTAATATAGGGATTTAAAATACCTTATGTGGATGAATAAATAACTAAATAACATTATCATATCATCAAAAGACAATATATTTAGATGCAGAAAGAAATCTGCATCACAGAACAAAATCATTACAGTACAACATGCTATGAGCAGACAGATAAAAATTACCTGCTACAGAGCAGAGTCAGGAGACCTTTCTGAAGGCAGCCTTGTGCATTAAAATAAGGTCCTATTTGCTGGTTGCTGAACTGCCAGCAGTCCAGCGCATCACACCTTAGATAACAGAGCCCTGTATCATCCACAGTATTAAAGAACCATTTGGGAAAAGCTGCATTGCATTACTTTTCTTGCTACTCACCCTCTTGCGCAGCAAGTGGGCCATCTGAATGAAAAGGGGGGAAAAGTTTTAAAAGCTAGAAACCTACTATTCTTACCAAAAATAAATATATATATTTTGCTTGTATGATATAGTATCCTTGGGAACTTCCGTATCCTCTTTCAGGAACAGTGGCAGATTAAAATCTCATCTACAGAGACATATTTGTACATCTGACAATCACTGATCTAGGGAATAATTACTTGGTTGATCTTCAAGGGAAACCACACGATTAATGCACTGAGGTGGGGAAGTGGGCAACCAAGGTTCTACATGAGAGACCAGTAGACTACAATGGTGACAACTAGCCAAGAGGAAGGGATTAGAAGGCCAGATGCTCTTGAAGTCACAGCCACAGCTTTCTTAGATACTGTATCACGGCAGCAGACCTCACTAAAGGGCAGGTCTCCCTGTACCTGTCTCGACACCAAAACAACTCCCTGGGAGAGGTGATGCCCAAGGAAACTTCATTTTCTTCTTCAGGTGATCCAAATGGCACCCT
Source organism: Muntiacus reevesi (assembly GCF_963930625.1). Taxonomy (NCBI): domain Eukaryota; kingdom Metazoa; phylum Chordata; class Mammalia; order Artiodactyla; family Cervidae; genus Muntiacus; species Muntiacus reevesi. The sequence goes on along the minus strand of NC_089253.1, from coordinate 53,783,164 downwards.
ACTTTTCTCTCCATCCCTCATTCCCAACCACCAAAGAGATGACTTCAGCCCTCTTAAACTTCGAGAGGCACACAGTATCAGAGCACAGCTGCTCCAGAACAGAACTCAGAAGAAGGGCACCCATTTCGGGGAGTCTTGCAGTCAGATCCTGCCCTCAAGGGGCCTGGAACGAGAACAATTTCTCTAGATGAAAAGGTGGCTCCTGATGCTGCTCTTCCATCGTCACAGAAGAGACCTTTCAGGGATTAGATTTCTCAGATACCCTCCATCCACCTGGTGAATTTGCCTCTTGCTTCCAATGTGACAGAATAAGCGACCTATTACACTCTAGCCTGTGTACCTGGAGTGGATGCAGAGCCCAGCTCTTACAGCACAGAAAAGGTGTGCGGGTCAGCCCTCTCTCGTGGAAACAACTAAATCTGAAGGGCTGCATCTCTACGTTAGGCAAAGAATATCCAGTCAGTCACTGGTCAGATGTTAAATTGCTGAAACAGAACAGGATTGGCCAACATGGGCCAAACCCAGCAGAGAGATGATCAAAACGCATCAGCTCAGGCTGTGAAATGTTTGCAGGCATAGGGAAGCCGAGCCTTTCAGGGTGGCTGACGTTTCCATTAGGCATGAGGGAAGAAATGCGGGGCAGCTTTTCCAGGCTCACTCGGGCGGCCCCGAATGTCCAAGCCCCACGGAGCTTCCTGCTCCAGCCCCAGTGGAGCTGACACGCCCAGGTCTTCAGCAGACCCCAGTCTCCGGGAGCCGTCTGGCCTCAGCCTCCACACCATCAGGAGGGCGACGCAGGGGGCGCCGGAGATGGGAGCCTGTGCGCGGCCCGCGAGGTCTCTGCCTAGGAGCCGGAGAGGAAGAGAGACACAGGCGTTACACCACCGCCCAGGCACGAGGAAGTCGAGCAGAACCCCTCCCTTGCCCTGCTGGTGCCCCCGGCGCTCACACCCCCCCCACGCCCACACACACGCTGGACACGCTGACGGGGCTGCACACATCTCTCTCCTCTTGGGAATCAGGCAGACTCGCAAGGACTCGCCCCAGGCTTCTTTCCCTGAGGAAGCTGACCCTTGGGACCACGCTGGACCAGGCACTCCTTCCAGACCCAAGGCAGGAGGTGAAAGCGGTCAGGGCCCCGTGGTTAAAGTACGCAGAGCTACAGCGGCCAAAAGCCCAGGCCAAAAACAGTGATGTTGCGGCAGGCAGGGGCTCCTTGGCTTCTGAGGAGGGTCCATCCTGAAATCGGTCATCAGAGCAGAAACCAAGTTTCTCCCATAAACTGAGATCCAATATTCAACCTGGTGAGAAATTCCTCCTCCTAGAACAGTGTTTCCCAAGTGTTAAATGTGCATCTGAATTGCCTGGTCATCCAGGAAGATTCTGATTCAACAGGCCTGGGGTGGGATCCAAGAGCCTACAGGGCTAATGAGCCCCTATTTCCTTGTTAACATAACAAGGAATCAAGCATGAGATAGTGGCACACTGCCATCTGTTTTTCCTATCCCAGAAGTGGTTAAATGTCATTTAATTCCACTGGCTGTAATCTCTTTTAAAGAAATCTTAATCTCTTTTAAACAGGAAGCTCACATTTTAGAAGGAACCGTCCACTAAATTCTAAGTGACCTCCAAAGTTTGTTTTTTTTTCCCCCAACAATGAGTTCCATGTTGCTAGTGTGAGTCACAGCACAGAGTCCTTTTATGATTTGAAAAAAACCAAAGGTAATTTTTCCTTAATTCAGGTGGAGGCGCCAAAAAGTACACACAACGCCCAGGTGCCTTCTATAACGTCCTTCTTATATTCGCCAGCAGGGGGTGCAGGAGAGCCACGCCTCCGCCAAGCACTCCAGTCACTGTGGCCTGGCTTTGGCTTGTCTGAGGCTCAATCATCAAGCAGTCTGAGGCAAAGTTTTGGGGGTCCGGGAGTGGGTGGAGAACACAACCCAAAATATAAAACAAAAAACCCAGAAGGCTTCTGAGAGATTCAAGTTACTCAACAATTTTATTTACCCATTCTACACACACACACACACACACAAAAAAACACATTTCAAATACATTTATATACCTGAGGATCTGAGTGCCATATTTTGACATCAATGTCACCAGATTAAATTAGAATGCTGCCAAGGATTTACATTCCTTCTTTCAACAGAGCTCTGCCTGGGAAACCCGGAGGGCAGCTCTACTGGGTGAGGTTCCCAATTCAGTCCGTTCCCGGCCGATAACCCAGTGAGCATCGTAACCCAGGCGTGCTCAGCCCATTCCCAGCCCCTCCAGAGGGCGCAGCTGGTGACCACGCCTTTGCTTTTGCCACAGGAAAACTACCACCATATCAGAATGAATTGATCTGTTACTTCTTGTTACACAAGAAAAATACATATATACACAAATAATTCATGTACAAAGATCAATGAGTCATGGATCCCCAGTGAAAGGCTTACTGAAAAAAATACTTTTGCCAAAATTTCCTTTAAATTTTTATTAATTAGATTGTGATTTAGAGCCAAGTGGATGGCAGACTAAAAACAGCAGCATTATCCAATGGAATGCTACAGCCCATCACAAGGAGGCTGAGGACACTTCAGAAAGTGAGATCCTGCCTAGAAATGGGGGGATGGATAGGATGACTTCAGCAAAGGCAGTGATATCAGGCTTTGAGCTCACACCTCCTTAGCTCAGTTTAAGAAATATCTTACAAGTGATGTTCAACATTCACTTTCTATAAAATGATTAGAGTTTGGCTGCTACTCTAAAAGAAAATGTCTACCGAAAATCATAGTGTACAGAACTTCCCCCTGAAGAAACTTCCTTTCTTTGTAGGACATGTGCAATAGAGAATTACAGTAACATGCATACAGTGTCAACCAGTACAATTAGAAAACAGTCAGACTGTCATATTACAGATCTTAGCAGAGCCAGTCAGTCAGCTAGCGACCCTACCACAGTCTGTCAGGCAGTCAGCATATAAATACTTCTAGATACAGTGTTCTGAATATGATGAGTCTAAATTAAACCCCTGGACATACTTCTGATATTTGTGTCACCTCGATCGCAAGTCAGAGCTCAACCCTGCCAATGCTGCAATCTGAATCAACTGTAAATCAAATTAAAACTAAAATACTTAATTCCAAGAAAATTAAAACACCTAATTCAAACTGAAACATTTTAAAATGTATACTGAAAACCCATGTAAAGTTATGAAATTTCTGGAAAACAAACACAACATGGCTTCTGGGCTTAGCAAAGATGATGGAACGTGCACAAGACCACACAACCCAGACAGAGCTCCCTCAGTGATTAGACACGGGCTCCCCTGTCCCTGGGCCATGCCGAGCATCAGTGAGTTTCTCTGGTATGCAGAGCTCCTACCCGCAGAGACATCGCAAGGTGGATTTATTTCCAAACAGCTACATCCTGTTTCTTCAAACTGCCAGTGGCTTTGAAGATCAAATGTGGGTTGTAATGAGGAACACCCAGAACCTCACAGGAAACACTCAACCATTTAGGTAGGGTACAAATATTTTGTTCTCCTAACCCTAACTTCTTGAGGGTTCATGTAAAGTGAAAGTGGAGTCGCTCAGTCATATCCAACTCTTTGCGACCGCATGGACTGTAGCCTACCACGCTCCTCCGTTCTTGGGATTTCCCAGGCAAGAGTACCGGAGTGGGTTGCCACTTCCTTCTCCAGGGGGTCTTCCCGACCGGGGAGGGAGGACAAAAAAACACACAAAAAACAAAAACCAGAGACATGGATACTGAGCAGACACCTAGCACAATGTATCTTTAAAAGATTTTCTTACTGCACTTTCTAATTGAATGCAAAACAATCTCCTTATCAAAACCAAAGCAAAGACAATACAAATAATAAATAAGAGCTAAATTCCATTTAAGGATTAAGATACAGGGGAAAAAAAAAAGCTCTCTAATCTGTTTTAGTTTCCTCTTCAAATCTGTCACAGAATCCCTCATTCAGTTTTAAAGCAGAAAAAAGATAATTGAATAGACAGTGATTTTTCCTTTCCCCATTTTCTAACAATAGATTAAATGTTAAAGACTTCACCTATTTCTCCCGTAACATAGCTGAAGTGAAAGTCACTCAGTCGTGTCCAACTCTTTGTGACCCCATGGACTATACAGTCCACGGAATTCTCCAGGCCAGAATACTGGAGTGGGGAGCCTTTCCCTTCTCCAGGGGATCTTCCCAACCCAGGGACTGAACCCCAGGTCTCCCGCATTGCAGGCGGCTTCTTTACCAGTGGAGCCACAAGGGAAGCCCAGTATAACTGAAAGCCTCAACAAAAGGTGCTCTGGAGTTTGTCCTTTATTAGGGTTTGTGATGGAGACACAATCATAGTAACGTGTATATATTACCGATACACGCGCACATGGGCTTCCCTGCTGGCTCAGGCAGTAAAGAATCTGCCTGCAATGTGGGCGATCTGGGTTCGACCCCTGGGATGGAAAGATCTCCTGGAGGAAGGCATGGCAGTATTCTTGCCTGAAGAATCCCCATGGACAGAGCAGCCTGGGAGGCTACAGTCCATGGGGTCGCAAAGAGTCGGACACAACTGAGCGACTAAGCCCAGCACAGCACACACTCAGATAAGACAGGGAGAGGACAAGAGAGAACAGATAGGTAACAGAGTTCCTCTTAATATGTGGAGTAAAAGCTCTATTCCATTCTAGGCCCTCCTGACTTCCTGCTGAAGCTTCTCTGGAGGGATCTTGCTCTAAAAACAAAGGATGCTGAAATCCTTGCCATTGTCACGTTCTAATTTCTGGTGTCCATTATGAGATTGAGCCCACCTTTGGCTTCTCTTCTTGGGGAAGCAAACTGGCACATGGGGGGAGTGGCGAAATATCAGCAGGTCGAGGGCCCCAGTGAACGCCCCAGTGCCCTGCGTCTAACGCAGGGGTTTGTAACAGGGTAACACGATGCTGGTTAGTTAGAGAGTTCTCTTCTCACTAAGAGTACAAACAGCCCAAAGCCAGCTGGGGATCAAAATGCTCTTTCTCACGCATTAGTTCTGAATCACTCTCACCTCACAGCAACAGACAAGGCCGAATGCCCATTTGGGCTAAAGATGCCACCAGCCAAGCAAAGCTAGACAAGGCAGCCTTGCAAAAGTGCCACATGCATCTCCCAGACCACATCATCCTGGGGGACAGTCCCACCTCCCAACCCTCTGTCTCACAAGCGGAGGACAAGAGAAAAGGCAGAAGGAACTCTTTGCTCCACTTCGACACCCATGTTCATAGACGCAGTGTGTTGCTCTTTCACCACTGTTCGTTTATTATAAATCACATGCCCCTTCTCTAAAACAACCCTCTTCAGGGCAAGGACCTTTTCTCCTGTTTGCTCCTTCCTCCACCACCAGCCACCCAGCCCAAAGCTCCACAAACACGGACACCAACCACACATTATATAATGCCTCAACAGGAAGAGCAGGTTACCTTACATCTGGAAGGCAATTTCGAGCAGAATCTAGGCAAGTGACCTTTGAAAACTGGCTGTGATGTCCGACCTACTTAGGATGTAGGAATAAAGGACTCAAGGTCACAAGCCAGCTGCCTGTGATGATAAGCCTTATCATCCCACATGCTTCACCTCAGTGCTTCTCTCCAGTGTGCTTAAAGCTCTCAGCTGCTATCACAGGTCATCTATATGATGCAGAGATCTGTTCCACATCGCCCTGCGATGTAAAGGGTAAAAGCTGAACAGGCTGCTGCCTGAAGTAACAATCAAGGGGTGACTTCATTTATCACTGTGATCAGCTCACACAGCTAACTCCAGGGAACTGTTCTTTCAGAACTATGAGAAATTCAGAATTCCTCGGCTGACGCTTTGTCCAAGGAACTATGGCCCCAGTGTTTCTCCAACCAACATCATAAAATGGAGTTCTGACTTGGAGTGTGATTCAGAATCATCAGGGAAGCTATTTAAAGACCCTAGACCTTGAGACAGAGTCAGAATTAAGCCTAGAGTGGATCTAGGCGGGAGTGCGTCTCACGGGTTCTGTAAGGGACTCTCACAAATACTCCGAGATGAGAAGCACAACAAAAGGTCTCTTGCTGTCCACTCGCTCAGGCATGTCCGACTGCGAACCCGGGGACCTCAGCACAATAGGTTTCCCTGTCCTTCACCATGTCCTGGAGTTTGTGCAAATTCATGTCCATTGAGTTGGTGATGCTATCAAAGGTTTCCTATTACCAAATAAAAACATCCCTGGCAAATGGCTAACTATTTGGTTAGTTAGGTACTAACTAACCACTAGCTAACTACTTCTAACTCTTCTAACTCTTCTAACTACTTACCTCTAAGAGACAGATTCATAACTCTGAGGTGGGGAGCCCTCTCTCTCTTAAAAATCTCATGAGAAACCTAGACTTGCCTCTCAGAAAAATGCAGATACATGTACTCACATATTTTGTGTTCAAAATTGGTGGGGGGGTATGCCATCGAGGGCCACCAAGGAGCTAAGAATCACTACTCTAAGCATTTCCAGGTTAACTCTGCAGAGAAGATAAAATGATACAAGTAAATAGTTAAGAGCTAGATCCCACTGGATTCCAAGAATCCTCTGGACATCAAGATGAAATAGAACAGTACCTTTAGTGAGGGAGATTAAATTTAACACTAGGTTTTCACAACATTTGGGGAAAAATTTGTTCATATAAAAATTTTTAACTTAAAAACCAATATTCAATATTGAATATTCCTTTTTAAGTTAAATAAATGAATAGTGTTGAATGTTACTAGGAAACAGCATGAACCCTTCTCTGCCTTTCCCTTGAGCAATTCAAACCTCAGCAATGACTCCTGAATCTAACTCTGTCCTTCTGAACAGTCCCAGACAGAGGTCACTGGCTTTGGCAGGGACGTTCCTGTGGTTGGCAAAGAAGCTGGGAGCCACTGGAGAAAAGAGATGCCTGCCCTCCAAGGGCCCTACAAGAGCTAGAGACCAGCCTACTCGCCCACACCTCACCCCGCTGCAGCCTAGAGACTTACGTCTGAAAAGAACAAACCAAGGCATTTCTCACAGACTGAGAGCCAGCCTCCCTCAGGGCACTGGAGCCTTCAGGACTGTTTCCCATGAAAGGGGACAAGAATTCTCATCCTGTGTCTCCCTGCAGGTTTCAGAGCATCTGTGGATGTTCTGTCAGGCCTGGGCTGACCCCTGCCGGACCTGACTTCAGCGGAAGGGAGAAGGGAAAAGGAAGGCTCCCCCAGGCCAGATCCACCGAGGCCCACTGCAGAGAACGCAACAGGGGCCGAACTCCCCTCGCACCCACTGCCCCTCCCGTCCTCAGCAGACACACACGAGGAACGCACCACACCGGACAGCCCAAAGGGGACGTGAGAGGGGGGAGAGAGCAGGCGGGCACAGACGGGGAGGGGGCACACCTCGGAGAGACAAAGGCGGAGGGGACAGGGGCTTCTGGGTCCCCTCCACCCCGCTCCAACTCCACCAGCACAAGGACGTGACTGAGTTTACAGACACCGTGGACGGACAGGAGCATGGCATGCTCAGCCTCAGCCCCAGCTGTGCCAGTCACCCCAGGAGAGGGGAGCCCTCCTCCTCCTCCTCCAAACCGCCCCAACCTGTCCTGAGAAACCCAGCTCGCCAGCTTGCCCCAGGGCAGGGAGACGGCTCACACCGTGGACTAGCTAAGGTTGGTCTGGAAACACGTGACCTCGCGTTCTTGGCTGAGATTCACGGTGTGGGGCCGGGAGGGGGTATGGGGGCTGGAGGTGACACGACTCCTCGGGGATTAGTGACAAGGGCAGGGGGCCAGGATGGGAGGGAGACACACGGTTACACCACCGGAATGCTGACTTGGGTCTTCGGCTGGTCGGCCCCTTCTTGCGTGTCCAGGGCACGGAGCGGGCTGAGGGGCTGGAGGGGCCGGCTCCCAACACTGTAATTTCTTGGACGCCTGATTGTATTCGAACTGGACAGAGGCGTAAAGCTGTTCCTTCTCATCCTTACAGGGGTTTGGCTCTTGGGAAAGTTGTTCTGATTGGAAACGAGGGACACCACACAAATGAAAGCCAAGCCAAAAGCTCACCCATCAAGGTTAAACAACGCTTGTAACCAAACAGCCTCCTCCACTCCTGCTCCTCCGCAGACAGGCTCTCTCGTAAGACCTGGGCCATGGCCTAATCCCCCAGCCCCGGGAAGCTAAAGGGTTGCAGGGGGGAGAAGTTCCTTGAGCATCACACTTTGAAGCAAGAGAGAGGCTCAAAGAAAGGAATGGACTTATTTAAGATCACTCAGATTACCTGGGCAGACCTAGGAACTAAGCTACACTTCCTGACCCCACCTTCCAGGAACCTACTTTCCAAAAGGAGCGCTTTCTGGGGGAGAAGAGGCGATATTTGCGTTTCACTTCTGCCAAACACTTTCCGTATTTCATTGGATTTCCAAGAGCCAACTGTCAAGGTTAAGACTCATGAAAGAGATACTAATTTTCAAAAATAGTGATTCCAACATCTCTTCCTTTGGGAAGTAAGCAGACTACATGGGACATGAGTTCTGGATCTGTTTTTCCTTCTGGACATAAAAGAAACCCCCGTCTCTCGATGTCAAAGTTTCAAGACTCAAGGTGGCAGGGAACTTGCATGTCATCCATGGAAAAATACTTACAGTTGGCTTGTCACGGTGAGTGTTCACAGCCTCCACGTTGAGTTTAATTGTTTCCACTTTGCACCCTGAGAAAACAGAGAGAACTTCAGGAAAAAAAAAGCTTCAAGAAAAAGCCCTTATGTTTCAGTTTGGTAATTAAAGAACATAGATATACCCAAATACATACAAACATCCTTTCAAAAACCGAAGGACTGAGGGAACCTCCCCAGCATACAGGAGCGATGAGGAGAACTTCTAGGCGAACTTACAGAAAATTTAAAATCCTGGCCTTCCCCAAGCCCCACCTCCTGCCCGTTCCTAGGCTCATGGTTACCGTAGGCCACGGGAGTAAGTCTGAAGATGGTGTGCAGAGGACACCTCAGGTACGGCAGCTCATCTGAAAGTGGAAAGTCCAGGTGGAGGAAATCTCAGCGTTATGAAACAAGGTCAAGTTAGCAGAAGATAGCATCTAAGGGGCTCATGAGTTTTCTTTACCCTGACCTGGAGCTGGACAACTCCTCCTCTAAACCCGAGAATTATCAACATGGCCGCCAAGAAAGCCACCCAGACTACTGGGTGTCTCAGAAACGAAATAAGTCCACTGCAGATCCTTCCTTGCAGGCAAAACAGGATAAGTGCTGTGTCCAAGGGACCCACGAAGGGAAGACTGGGGCTCAGGCGGGTACACCAGAAGCCAGTGTGCAGGCTTCTCAGCAGTGAAGGAAGATCAGGAAGGGAAGGAAGGGGCGTACCAAAGAAGATAGAGGAGCACTTCCTTATTGCTACCCCAGAAACCTGTCTACCCCGAATCCCAAGGATAAAGATTCTTCTAAGACACCACCCTCCCTGGAGCTCAAGTAACACGCCGGGAATGTCCAACCACTTTTCTACTGCTGCCAGGCGTGTGAGCTCAATGCTGCCCCTCCAGCCAAGCAGGACCAAGAGCCCCAGCAGCAGCCCCTCTCCACTGGGGGCTTTTGCACCAGCGGAAGAGTTGGCCCCAGGCTGCTGGGAGCCCCGCACTGCCGACTGAAGAATGCACTCCAGTCTGACTGCAAGGGGGGGCGTCTGGTTGCCACGTATCCCAGTGCCACCCCAAGTCCAGCCTCCCCACCCCCCCCATGGCACCTGCGCCCTTGTCCAAGAAGTAGGCCAGGAGGCAGCGCATGACAGCCTGGTGGGAGATGACGAGGACATTGCCCTGGCGCTCCAGCTCCATGATGACCGGCTCCAACCGCTGCACCAGGTCCTGGTACGACTGCGGGGGAAACAGGGCGGGCTGGTCGGAGGCCAGGCGCGAGCTGGCAGCCAAGTCAGTGGCCATGTCCACAGTTCAGAGGCCGCTTCTTTCTCCCCAGATGGCTTTCCTCCTGGAGGTTCAGCAGCTTCGTGTCACCTGCTAACCACCCCCATCCCCGGTATCTCCTGAGAATCTTCAGACCCTTCAATAGCTATATGCAGACCAAGAAAACTGTATTTCAAGAAAGGAAAATCTGAACGCCAAGTGTGTTTTGAATGTTTTTTCCCCCTACAGAGTAGGCAGAGTATAAGGCAACAGAGGCTCCTAGGGATTTCCTAGACCCTGTAAATTTATTTTGTTTCCCTTTGCCTCACACATCCCTAGACTTATGAAGCCACTTAGACCAGCAAGCTGTTGTAAACACCGCAGATGACAGGAAAATCCTTCATACGCCATATATTTACTTGGTGCCTATACCTGCTTGGGTGGGGATGGAATAATAAAAAAGAAGTGATGGGGACTTCCCTGGTGGTCCAATGGTTAAGAATTAACCTTGCAATGTAGGGGACGCATGTTTGATCGCTGGTCATTGAAGTGAAATAAGATCACACATGCCACGGGAAGCTTACACTCACGGCCACAACTAGAGAGAAGGCTGTGCAAACAACGCTTGCCGCACTGTGAGATCCCATGTACTGCGACTGAGACCAAACACCGTCAAATAAATAAAAAAGAAGTATTTTTTTAAAAAAAGTTAAAAAAGATTCTGCTGATTCTAAAATGTACTCAACAACAGAGGCTATCTTGTTATCCCTTACCTGGGGATCTTAACAAATTGAACTGCCTGCACTGAATTAAACACAGTAGGACCCAAAAATAGGAAGAAAAACTAAGTGATACCTTAAGCACCCCTGGAAGGTCCCCAAACTCACATTCAATCCTTCCCCCAAATTAAAGCTAAACCCCAAGCAAAGGATGGAACAGTCAGCCCACGGGAAGCGGATCTCACCTCCCCTCCAGGATATCGGTACAGATATTTCTCTTCATCTCGAAGCGCAAACTCGTCTGGGTACCGCTCCTGAATCTCTGCGTAAGTCATCTCCTCGCACACGCCCTGCAGGAACCACACAGCTCGGAGAGGCGATCGGACACACAGCCCCCCAGAGGAAGAGGTGACCCTGAGGAGTGTCAGTCGTCAGCGCCAGGCATGGGGCCGGCTCCCCCTCACACACTGTAACTGAACAACGCGCAGAGCGAGGGCTCAAGCTCGAGCTGCAGCTTTCTCCTGCGGCTGGGGACTGAGGGGTCAAGAAAAGTCAGCAGGAAGAAGGAGGGGAGACGGGGACGGAGGGAAACTCCAGGCCCTGCGGAATTCCTACAGGAGGCATAAAAGGATACAGAGGACCGAAAGAAAAGGAAGTGTCTACTTCTGACCTCAAGGACAGAGAAACTCAAAAACAAATTTGGAAAGGACTTTTCTAGAAGAGCTGACCAAGTTACCTAAGCAGAAATCAGACAAGATGTGAGTTGTCAGTTATTTCCTTTCCCTAGGAGGAAAATATATGAAGGAACCAACTGGAGCTTCACGCTCCCAGGTGCCAGAGGCCATGTCAAAAATTGGTTTGGGTGTTAGCACAGGTACATCAGGCAGGCAGGAAGCCACGACTGGGGACACAGCTGTTCTCACTTCCTCCTCAGACCAGCCACAGATTCAGCTTCCTCAACGTCTCTACTTGGCAATTCTAGTTTCTAGATAACACAGCCCACGTGGTGACTTCTGAGAGTTCCAGCTTGAACAGGAGCCCTTAACTGGCGTTTTAGCCATCAGAGCTTCCTACTCACAGCATCAATCTCGTTCAGAATCTTCCACTGCTCGTAGGTCACCCCCAGAGATTCAGCGGTCTGGATCGTCCTCTTCAACTGGCTTGTCCACACTTTGAGGTCTGCTATCTCCTGTTCCTCCAGGAACTTCCTTAGAGCCTGGGCAAACTGGGGCATGAAACAAAAGATGTAAAAGAAAACACAGAAGCGGACTTCCCTGGGGCTCAATGGTTAGGACTCCACGCTTCCACTGCACAGGGCACAGGTCTGATCCCTGGTTGAGGAATTAAGATCCTGCATGCCAGCCATGGTGAAGTCGAAATGAAAACACACACACACTGGACTGCTAATTCAGCCTACAAAGGACAATGTGCATGACCCCAATCAAACTCTGAAAGGTGCTTCATAGTTATAATAGACCCAGGAGGAAATGAACTTCAACCAGAGCACCCTGTACTGTGCAGGGCATACAAGCTGAGCCCAATAAATGTCCAATGGCTGAATGATCACAGCAGAAATGGTTCCAAGTTATGCACCCTCCAGTGCTGAGCTAGAATCCATGAACAAGAACACGTCTCCTCACTGAAATCGCAACTTAAGCCTAATAGGATTCAGTAAGAAGTTAAGGGGATCAAAGAGATGACCTCCAGCACGTCCCGCTCACCCTGAGCCTGGGACACCCAGCCCGCAGGCTGCCTACTCACCTGTTTCCCTCGCGCCGAGAGGCCTGAGTCGCCCCCAATCTTCCCCACGAGGTTGAACTCGCTCTCGCCGTGCCGGCAGAGGTAGATGGTGCGAGGGTGGACGTGGATATTCATGAGGTAGTAGACGATCTTGCTCTGGATGTAGTCCTGGACTTTGTTCACAAGAAATCGCTGGCCCACGTTTATCACCTTGATGAAAGAAAGATCCCTGGGACAAAGCAGGGGAAAAAAAATCCCCTGGGTATGAAAATCTGAGGATAACAGGAGGGCAACTGCAGAGTGACGTGAGGCCCCAGAGGCTCTTCTGTCTCTCCCGTGATACCCCCACCCACGTGGAAGGAGCCAAGTGGAAAGAGATGGGTCGCTCACTCCTCAGAACCAAGGTGCAGCAAAATGTCCTGAGCTTCTCATTGGGCAGAGCCAGGCACTGTGGCTACGTGTGCTGAGCAGAACTCAGGCCTCCCCTCTGGGGCTAGACTAGATGACCTGGTGATTTTGGCAACCCTGAAGTTTGCTGAGAAGCACAGCGTCCAACTCAGGTGGTCAAGACAGAGTCACAGTACAGCATCCCCCTGAGGGGAGGGGCAGGGAGGAGGGAGCAAAACCACACAGGCGCACTCCCTCCGCCCACCTGTCAGTCAAGCTTCTCTCAAAGGCACTCACATAGCCCTCTTTGGGGCCACATCATGGAGTTTTCCTCACGACAGAAACAACAAGTGTGGGGCTTCCCTTGTGGCTCAGCGCTAAAGAACCCACCTGCCAGGCCAGGAGACACAGGTTTGATCCCTGGTCTGGGAAGACCTCTCAAGCCTCAGAGCAGCTAAATCCGTGTGCCCCAACCACTGAGTCCGTGGTTTAAAGCCCACAGCTGCTGAGCCCTCACACAACCACTGAAGCCTGCGCCCCCCAGAGCCCGCGTTCAGCAACAAGAGAAGCCGCCACAGTGAGAAGCCCACACACCGAAACTAGAGTAGCCGCCGCTCACCACAGCCCGAAAAAAGCATGCACTGCAATGAAGACCCAGCACAGCTGAAAATAAATAAAACTACCTAAAAAATAGTAGCTGCTTATTCCAAAAAAAATTTTTTTTAAAGAAAGATGCAAATAAAAATCACCCATAACCCTACCACCAGAGGTAACATCTATAAACACACACACATATTCTCCTTGAATATTGTTCAATGTAGGACTTTGGGCTAACTAAAGAATATACTATTATGCCATATCTAGAGCAGTAGTTTTCAATTTCTGTATTAAGTAACATCTCCAAACAGTAACATTGTGGGCAACACACTGGAAGGAACTGAAAGACTAAAAACATGAGGCAGACCGCTGAAGCAATTTAACAATGGGCTATGCACACTCACCATTTGCTGGGCTGCAGAGCTGTATTCTCATCTGAATAGAGCTGCTCTGACTACACGCTTTTATGAAGACCACCTTCTCATGGGTCTCCCTGTGCACATATCATTCTTCAACATGGACTTGGCATTTTGCTACAAGTCTTATCGCTCTCACACATCAACTTAACCTGCATTCCAGGCCACACTGCCGATAGGTACTGCCATGCTGAGTAATATATAAAAGCCATATATATATATGTATAGCCTCCCTGGTGGCTCAGCTGGTGAAGAATCTGCCTGCAATGCAGGAGACCCCGCTTTGACTCCGGGTCGGGAGGATCCCCTGGAGAAGGGAAAGGCTGCCCACTCCAGTGTTCTTGGGCTTCCCTGGTGGTTGCGATGGTAAAGAAACCACCCGCAATGCAGGAGACCTGTGTTCCATCCCTGGGTCGGGGAGATCCCCTGCAGGAGGGCATGGCAACCCACTCCAGTATTCTTGCCTGGAGAACTTCTATGGAGAGGAGTCTGGCGGGCTTCAGCCCATGGGGTCACAAAGGGTCGGAAACAATTGAGCAACTAGACAACAACAACATGCATATGTGGGGGGGGGGCGGGGGAGTGCTTAGTTGCTCAGTCGTGTCTGAGTCTTTGTGATTGTCACAGCTTGGAACAGCTATGGGTATCTAGCGGCAGAGGGTGGGGATACTGCAAAAGCTCCTACAGTGCCCAAGACAGCTCCCCGCGGCAGAAATTATCCAGTTCAAAATGTCCATCATGCTGAGATTGAGAAATCACAGTCTAGAGCACACAACTGAAGAACTTATGATAAAAAAAAACACTGCAGTGTTCAAGTATAAGACTCAATCCGTTCAGAGGCCACAGAGCCTTATCTTTTCTCCCTGGAATGATGTAAACACAGGTCCGGATGGTCAGAGAGAAGTCTACAGACAGGGTGAGAAAGGCTCCTCTCTGCCGCAGCCCTCAGACCTTGGCCTCAAACCTTACTTGTCATGGCTGTCTGGGTCGAGGGGCTGATAGGTGACTTTGTAGCACTCGATCCTCTTCAGGAAGTCATCCATCACATTCTCCCTGTTCCTTTCAGGGTAGTCAGGACTCGACACCTTCACCTCCTGGAATCACAGAAGAGCAGGGCCCGCTCACAGGTCTGCCCTCAACAGCACTCCTGCAAACAGCCCCTGCTAAATAAAGCAAAGGAGGCCGGAGGAGAGGCCTTTCACGGGTGCTGGCGATCCCATTCACTGAGCAGCGCCCGCCCCCCCGTCCTGGGAGCCTGGCAGCCAAGAAGGGACAGACAACCGGGAGTCAGGCGCCTGCCCTTGGCTGCAGGACAGAGGCAGCCACACAGCCGAAGCAGCTCTCGGGCTCCGGTCCCTTCATGTACCTTCCTGGGAAAACAGAATGGGTTCAATTTCTTCCACGGGCACTTAGAATAAGCTGCATGATCTGACGCCTGGCTGACTCGGGCCAGACACCTCTTGGGCAAGTCCCCACACTGCTGGGAGACCTCCACCACGACACGATGCATGGGCGTCCACCAGCACGGCACGGCACAGCCATCGAATGGGCACAGGCGTGAGCTGTGACCACACCGCGCGGGCCCCAGACCGCTGACCTGGACGTTGGACAACTGCTGGGCAGACGACCTTCCTGGAAGGTGCCCCAGACAGATCATGAAGAGTCTGATCCATTCCAAGAACATACCTAGGCTTCAGCACTTAGCTAACACCCAGCATACACAGCCAGGACTCCTACAGTTTAAGACGAGCCTCTATATTCAACAGCTAATTCTTACTTTATTCCTCAAAGCCTGCTTCTTCTCCCAAGGAAAGAGGCTAGAAGTATAAAATGCGGTCCGGGCAGATCTAAGAGCTCACCCTGTGCTGCTAAACATGTCTCTCTTGCTTTCATTACCAAGCTGACCCTCTACCCACCCCTACCACCACACACACACGCAAGGCATAGACAGGTGTGTGCAGGGGGCTCACCTACCAGGATGTTGGCAGCAATGACGTCAGGATCATCGCAGACGGACTCCACAAAGAACACCTGCCCAGGGGAGAAGGCAGTGATCAATGAGTCAGAAATGGCCAGGCTGTCCATTAACAGCACACGTTCACACTTGCCCCACCCCAGCCACCACATCCCCCAGAGATTTTCCTTCATGAAAGTGGCCTTCGATCGCTCTTCATTTAAAAATATCTCTTACCACATCCCCAGGGCCTCATACATACATGCTAAGGATCTGAGAAATGACCTGAAAGAAAACACTCAAGTTTGGGGGTAAGGCAGCAAGACGAGAGAGAGAAGGGCATCCGGTCCTGACCTTACCCACCAGAGTCAAGCTGGTCCACACTGCCACCTAACTCCCCACCTCCACCGACCCTCCTCCTCCTCCAGCTTGGAGGCAGACCCTACCTTGAAGGAATTCTCCTCGGCAAAGTTCAAAATCAAGTCCCTCCTCTCCCGAGTGGTATTGGTGGCATCAAACACCTAGGAAGAGAGCCCATGGGGCAGAGGAATGGGGACCGGGAAATACAGTCCCCCCGAGCTGGGCCCAGGGTGGAGCGGCGCAGCAAGGCTGCTTCGGGGAGAGATGGGGAAGAGGCAGGTAAGGCTTACTGCAATCTGCCCGCTCTCCTCTGTGAGGTACGCCTTCACATCTTCCAGCGCCACCAGGGCACACTGTCTGCCAAGACAGTGGAGGAAATCAGCCAGAGGACGGAGCCAAGGCCAAGCTCAGGCACAGTCAGAGATGGGAACCACTGGGGAGCCGCAGGGGTCGCGTCCCTTCTGTTCAGCTTCCCCATGGATCAAAAATTTTCTCCAATCTGACCTTTCAACTTCCCCGTTACTCTTCTACCTTCCTGGATCTTCCATGTTCCCCTGCCCATATACATGTCTCACCCTCTGGAGGCTTAGCCTACAACAACACTCACAACTTTCTGAGTCCTGTTCTTCTACCCACCCAAGTCCACAGTGATCCGCCCAGTGGATACCTTCCACCTAAAATTCCCACCAGGTGTTTACTAAGAAGGAAACCAAGCCCCGTGACATCCAGTCTCACAATGGCCAAGGAAGGGATGGCCTGGTGGTCAGGCCTAGAAGACTCACTTGCGAATCTTCATGGCCTCCTCGTTGTCATGCCGGAAGAAGTCATAGGACTTATAGGACTTGACTGCTTGCCGCCGATACACCCCAAGATTAAACACTGCAGAAGACACCCACAACCTTTAGCAGTGAAACAATACAATGCCCCAAAGCAGACTTCTTGATCTAATGTCAGAGTGGCCAAGGGGACTGAAAACAGCACCATGGTATGCTGGCAACAACACAAGACTAAGAATCAGGTTAAGTTCAAGCTCTGACTTAACAGACTCTGGACAAGTCTTAAATTATCTGACTTTCAATTTTCTCAGCCACTTTGGCTGTTCCACAGGGATACTGCTAAATAACGCAGACGTAAGGGCTCTGGAAATGTAAAGCCCTATACTCATTTAATTCTTAATACTCCTATCAAAGGTATTCCTCCCAAATTAGGCCAAAACAGACAAGGCCAGGTGGAACAAGTATATAGCTAGAGAATAAAGCTGGTAAACCAGGAAAAACCACAGCTGCTGCCAGGAGCACCCTGTACCCTTGATGCCAGGGACACAAAGTCTCCCAGAGGCCTGGGAGGCCCAGAGCTGATCACTTCCTTTCCCAGAGAACGCACAGCCGCACCTACCTTTGGTGGGCACACCAATCCAGTTGAGGTAGCGTGTAAGCTTCTTGGACACGTAAGTTTTGCCACGGGCTGGTAAGCCAATCATAACGATGAGGGTTGGAGAGTTTGTCATGTAAGATGCCCATGCTAAAGGGAAATGGAACGGAACAGAAGTAAATATAAGAGAGGCCAAGTAAAGAGTGTGCAGGGGGCTAAGCCTTCATGATCAGAACCTGGTTTGATTCTCATTCACCTCAGTGAGGCCAGGGTCCAAGAGGACTGGAAAGGCAAACCGAGGTGAACCTCCTAAAAGACAAAGTACCCAAGCTAAGATGTGCCTTTCCCACATGTCCAAGGTCTTCACAGAGGTACACAAGGTGAAAGAGAAAGAAAAAGTGGCCAGGACTAGAAAGACAGTAGCCACAGCACGTTCCTCAGCACTGAGAATATTCAGTAACTCGGAAGTGACGGCGCCATGAAGGAAGGCCTTGGGCCTGGAGATTCTACCAGTGCAGCGCTGAGCTGGCTCCAGGAACTCATCCAACAAACTGTCTGTCCTGAGGGTCCCATCTACCCCTTCAGAGCCACAGGCAAGACTTAACCTTGAGCAATGAAAGAAGATCCTGCCCTCAACCTGTTTGGGCCTTTGTGCTCAGGCCACGAGTTTAAGTCAGAACTTCTAAATATTTAGATGGCGTCAAAGCCTACCTGGGTGGCTCAGATGGTAAAGAATCTGCCTGCGGACACAGGAGTCCCAGATTCAATCCCTGGGTCAGGAAGATCCTTTGGAGAAGACAATGGCAACCCACTCCAGTGTTTCTGCCTGCAGAATCCCATGGACAGAGAAGCCTGGCAGGCTATGGTCCACAGGGTCACAAAGAAACATGACTGAAGCGACTCGGCACGCACAGCACAAAGCCTGTGTAACCCAGGATCTGACCAGACCTCAGGAAACATTGTGGTAAAGCTGGCCAACAAGGGCATTACGGCCAGGCTGCCTGAAAGGCCCAGACAAAAGCAAGACAATTTTGAAGCAGAAGAGCCACTGGTCTGCCCTTCCTTAGAAAACGGATTTCAAGAATGCTCATTTACACAGACAGCTCCCACTGGGCAGGCAGGGGCAAACCAGATGCTCAGAGGCCAGGTGACTCGCCTGAGGATAGACACTGAGTCACAGAATCAGCTTTTCCCCATAAAAAGAGCCTATGATGAGGATCGGCTTACTCACGGCCCCTCCCTGCCCACCCTGCCAAGGAGTGGTGGGAGAGGGCCCTGCCCGCTGCCAGTCACAGCCCTGGGGCCAAGACCCAAACACAGGTCATCAGGAGGGACTCAGGCTCTGCGTCGCCCACGAGGGGGGCCCTGTGCACAGACCCCACGGGAGATAGTCACGTGCACCTTCATCTTCCAGAGGCATCCAGCAGGTAGCTGCTGCTTCACTTCCCTGGGACAAGGCGACCCTGGAAGGCTAATAAACAATTCAGCAAACTGGTGGTACCTGGATGGGAATGTCATCTTTCATTATTAGAGAAGGGAAGGTAAAAAGGTCTCAGTGGAGAAGTGGGCAGAGGGGCGCGGGTAGAGAACGGACCTTGGAAGGAAGAGAGTTTCCTAGGAGTGTTTGGCA
Source organism: Muntiacus reevesi (assembly GCF_963930625.1). Classification (NCBI taxonomy): domain Eukaryota; kingdom Metazoa; phylum Chordata; class Mammalia; order Artiodactyla; family Cervidae; genus Muntiacus; species Muntiacus reevesi. The sequence goes on along the minus strand of NC_089253.1, from coordinate 53,764,075 downwards.
AGAAGTACCCGGTAGCCAAACAGGGCGCTGGCAGTGAGCGAGAGTTGGATGCCCAGACTTGGGGTCAGAGGGGTTGACTTTTAGCCCTTCACCCACTGGGGACATGGAAAACTCCCAGGCCTGAGCAGGAGCCCCTCCAAGGTAGGGGATGAGCAACAGAAGCAATTTTCATCTCTGTCCCAATGGGGAGCACAAGGGCAAGCAAATGCCTGTGCTGCAGCCTCGGCTGATGTTAATCCCTGACCTTTTGACCGCCAACAGGCAGATTGGTTGCCTCAGGTTTCAGAAGTGAAATCCTCCCGAGTCTTCACTTTCTCCAGCTCAGCGCAGCTCCCTTTCCAATCCCCGTGGCTTGGCTCATTACCCGCACCTCCAGTGCTGCCCGGCCCGCACCTTCCAGCCCATTACGCACTTCCCCCAAACGTCCTCTTACCCTCCCTGAAGCTGAAAATGAACTGATGATCCCTGGGAGATGCTCTGAAGCCAGCCAGGGAGCCAGCTGCTCCATGTTTACCAAACAGGACAGAGAGTGCTAAGAACAAAAGGAAGCACGGGGCATTAAGGACTCCACTTGGCGGCCCCCAGCGCAGGTCCCTATCGGCCCGCGACACGCCCAAACATACCTGCTGCAACAGGGCTGCTCATTTACCCGAGGACAAAACTAAACCATACTGTCTATCTCAAATTGCCCCATCGGCAGTACTGGGAACACTCTGTCTTGCCTGTTAAAAAACAAAACTATCACCACCTTAACCTAAATAGTAGACACTTCATGCTGATTAATTTCAGACACAATATATTATAACACGTGCTGTGCTTAGTCACTGAGTCATGTCCAACTCTTTTCAACCCCACAGACTGTAGCTCACCAGGCCCCTCTGTCCATGGGGACTCTCCAGGCAAGAATACTGCAGTAGGTTACCATACCCTCCTCAAGGGGATCTTCCCAACCCAGGGATCAAACCCAGGTCTCCAGCATTGCAGGTGGATTTTTTACCATCTGAGCCACCAGGGAAGCCCATGAATACTGGACTGGGTAGCCTATCACCTCTCCAGGGGAACTTCCTGACCCAGGAATCAAATTGGGGTCGCCTGCATTACAGGTGGATTCTTTACCAGCTCAGCTACCAGGGAAGCCCATATTATAACATATCCCTTGACAAAGTTTGGAAAACTGTTTCAAAGCTGAAATTCTCTTCTGCCTTCTGTACGCAAGGTCGAACTCACTTTCTCAATCTTAGACTTCTTTTCCTTCACAAACACACTTAGAGGAAATGAGGGTGTGAAAACTTCCCTCCTGTAGACAGAAAACCTGCGGCCCAGAAAAGGGAAGAGCTTGGCCCACAGTCCTGCAGTAGAAAGTCAAGGTCAGGGCCCTGACCAGACTCCCAGTTTCATGACCGTCCAATTAGTCCCAGTCACTAGCTCTTGGCAGCACCCGACAGAGGGAACCAAGCGGCCAGCACAACCCTGATCTCTAACCTAAACTGAAAGGTAGTCTAGAAGGCCCACAGTCCCTGGCTCTCTCAGGACCAACGTCACCTTCCACTTTTTGTTCTCAACAAAATATTTTGAATATATATTGCCCTATGTGATTCATTAGTAATACCTTCTCTGTGTTCATCAAAAGTCATAAAACTGCCAATTATGTCCTGCCGTTTTACTGATAAGCCTAATATATCCAAGTTCTGCAGCCAAACACTAAGAAAGTTAATGTTTTAGTTAACCAGTGCAGCTATAGTTTAATGCCCAATTTCTATCAAGTACTTTGGAATATTAAAAACTACTAACAACACAGAGCTTTTGAGGAATGCTGATGAGTGTCTCAAAGTGTCTGCCTTTCCTCTGAGTATTTATACAGGAAAGCTGCTGGCACAAACATGCAAGGATGCTTCTTACACTGTTGTTGGTGATGGTGGAAAACTGGAAACAATGGAAATGTCCATCAGGGAGAGGCAATATTCACACAAGGCTGATTGAAGAATGAAGCAAATTTGAACTTGTGTTGACAAGTTGTGAGAGTATGTGTTTATTTCCCTTTTCTCGGTTACTGGACACAAAAAATGTCCAGAATATAGTTTTAAAAAGGAGCAGCGGAGAGATGGCGGCAGAACAAAAAATGTACACTGTGAATCTATTTTCACTAACAGGATACACCAGAATAAGATTTTAGAAAGAATAAAACTTAACAGGGACAGGAGAAATGGTGAGAAACTTCTTGCTTTTCACTTTCTTTCTGTGTTGTAATTAAGGGAAGATTCCATATGAGAAGCTGTCTGTTCCAGACCTGCTCAAAATATCAAAAAATAAAAGAAACAAAGAAAGAAAACCAGGTGGATCTCCCCGGCTACCCCTAATTCCTGCTTTCACTGAGCCCTGAAACCAGCTGTCTCAGCACCTTAAGGGCACCTCAGCCAGCACCACCCCCCTTCTCCCCCATCCCGGGAGCAGCTGAAATTTCAGTAATGCTCTTTTGGAGGCTTTGGCTCTCTAAGGACATTCTACAGCCCTCCAGTTCAGGCACTTCCCAGAGTCGAAGTCAGCCAACAAACAGGTGTAATTAGCAGTAACGGGATAATGTACGAGCTATTAATAAAGCAACTCCTGTGTATGAACACTCAGCAGCCTGGGAAGCCTGCTGCAAGATACAGGCAAGTAACCGAGAAAAGGGAAATAAACACATACTCTCACAACTGTATTTCTCCTTGGACTGTGGCTTTCAAAATCTCAGAGTCCAAACACAAAAGGAGAACAAAGTGGGGTAAATGAATGGCAGCAGCTTCAGGAGAACCCAGATGCCTCTGCCGAGGAAGACAGGGGTAGAATTTGGAAAGGAGAGATCAAGAACTAGAGTCTAGAGGATGGAAAGATACCTGGGATTATTGTTTCCTTGACTAATCAAAAGACCTCAAGGCAAAAAAACTGCAAAAAAGTGAGGAAGGCAGGTAGGAGAGTCCTTTGGAGAAAAGGCAGAGCTAGAAGGGCTGGCGCTGGGCACTGGGCAGGGCCCGTGACCCCCAGTTATCAACTCCCCACCCCCAACCACCACCTGTTCTCCGCTCTTTCTGGACTCAAGTGTCCCAGCAACATGAGGGCACCTCTCTTTAAGATATGCATTCCATACCCCCAAATCTGGGCTACCATATTGTCAAACGAGAGGAGAAAACACTTTTTACTGAAAATATCATTCTTCACAGGGCTCTTTTAAACAGTGAGATTCCAGCACAGCATTTACTGCATAATTCAATCTATATATAATGCTTCAGGAACAGACACAACATGCAAATTGTCACCGGTGAAAAATAACACATTTTAGCCACATGCCTAACATTCTTCTAAGTGCTCTCCTATATATACGCATTCAATTCTCATATCACTCAGAGAGATACTATTAGTATCCCCATTTTATCAAAAAGTAAACTGAGGCATGGGGCAGACAAGCAACTTAGGTAAAAGCACCTAGCTAGGAAGTAGTAGCAAGAAGATTTGGACCCAGGCAGTCTGACTCCAGAGGCTACACCCAAACATCGTGATACAGTAGGTTTCTTCCACAGGGTTCTTGCCCTCGGTACCTGGCTTCCTGCCCTGGCAGAAAAAGAAGACCCTAATCATACAGGTGCACCGACCCCAGGATCACACCCAAACAAGCCGCCTCTGCTGCAGCCAAACCCCAACAAGCCTCATCAGTGATAGGTGAAAAAAGATGATCATCATTAATCATGAGACTGACAAGGGCGTGACATCAAGGTTGAGACTCTGGGGAAAGTTTGGAACATGAGATGATCTCAAGTCTCATGCTGGTTGACTATTTCCACCTGCTGATAAATATAACCACTGAAGTGAGAAGGACTGCCTGGTAGGGTTCCAAGGGAACTTGGAAGCAGGGACAGAGTGAGCTTTCCTTGAGTTTCCCCAAAACATCTGGGGACCAACTGCCCAGGATCTTTTGACCTGGGTGATACAGTCTCGCAGTCTGAAGGATGCTTAGGCATGCAGATCACGGGGACAGGAAACACCACTTCATCTCTCTGCAAACCCACCTGTTGCCTCTGTCTAAAAGATGAGCATGGAAATGCTCCTGTGAAACCCATCCCCAGAGGAAAATAGTTTGCAAAATATAAAGACTAAACTTGTGAGGCAGTAAAGTGTCCCAGACATGGCAAAAAGTGAAATGTCATGGTCAATTTCCCTTAGGCCTGTAGAAATGAGCAGCTGGTTCCTACCTGCAATTTCTGCTGCGAGCAGCACTCTCACAAAACTTAGCCCAAGAGATTAAGGGAAACTCTTAACAGTATCAGCCCCAAGGAATTCCTGCACCCTGCCACTCTGCCTTACTCACTGCGTGTACAATACTTACTCTAACTTTTGGCATCAATTGACTGGGCAAATACTCCCAGGATGGAGGAGATAAAGATTCAGTTAAAGAAAGCAGGAAGAAAATGCTGGGCTACACCAGCAGTCTAGCCAAGGACAGACATTTCACTGAGTCTACTTGTTTCAGAAAAGAAATTTCCCTGCTATACTTTGTTTTAAATTCCCGTGTCAAAGAATTATTTCTCACTCCCACTCAGCAGCAAAGTCTAGAATTACAACAATATTCCCAAAATAAAATCATGGGACAGAGCAGCCCCTCCTCTTTCCCAACACTCACAACATTTCTTCTCTGACATTCGTAGACTTGCTTTGGTTTCATAGCTATTGTTGTTCTGTTCTGAGGAAGAGGCAGGATTTCCAGACATGGCAACTCTTCAGGAGATGTCTGGAAGGGATAAAAGGAATGTAAAGAAGGGAAGGAAGAAAAGAACCCTCAGAACACGCAAAAGAGGACCACTGAGGTACAAGTGAAAGAACCCTGGATCTAGTGTCAAAGCCAGCCCTCCTTCTCCCAGTTAATAGCTACATGCCCTTAGGATAAGTCATGAATATCTCCAGCCCTCTGTTTCCTTATCTATGAACAGTTGCACCAGATCCTTGCATTTATAATGCTGACTTAGGAGTTTACATTCACATAAATTATCTCCTTCAATCCTTCCAATAATCATGTAATAAAACAGATTTTGCTACCATTGCTACTTCTCCCCCATTTTAGACCGAAAAGCTGAGGTTAATCAAATTAAATGGCTTATCCAAGTCCCTTCCTAACCTCAGATTCCAGGTTAAGAATCTGGGGAGAGTAGTGGCATCAGGTGGGAGTGGGGTGGATTGTGAATAGATCAAGTTCATTATCATAAAGCAACTGCAGTCCAATGCTAGGATTCAGTTCTGGGGGGGGCGGGGGGAGGAGAGAATCGGGAACATCTCAAACATGTCCCCTAAAGGAAAAACCGCAGCTGGACCCGGGACAGCCCCCGGACGTCACCACTTTCTCTTATGGTGTTCTTACTCTCAACCCCCGGGTCCGCACCCCCTCCCCATACATCTCCTGGGAGGCAGTCGATGGAAGAATCACCGGGTAACTAGATGTGGTAAATAACTTTCCCAAGGTCACTTGCAGCATAAGAGGTAAGTCCTGACTCTTAACTGGAGTGGGAGAGCCCCGAGTCCACTCCGCAATACCAGACAAGGGATTCGTGAGAAAGACCCCCAATGCTTCAGGGACCCTGCAGTTCTTTCACTGACCACGCACATCCTCTGAACTCACCCACTAGCTGCGGCTCTAGGTCCCTAAACGTACACACTCCAGGTAATGCCTGGGGTGGGGGCGGGGGGAACCCGGATTTGCCCCAAACAGCGAGGCTTCATCTTCCCGCACCTCATCAAGGTCCAGGCAGCCACCCTCCTGTCGCCTGCCAAGTTCCTTCAAGGTGCTGCACAGCCTCCGTCCACCCTAAGACCCCTCCCGCCTGCGGCCCCGGTACCTACCCGTTGAGGCTAACAGGCGTGAGCCGATTCTGGGGCCGGGGTCCGGGGCACCAGCAGCCGGCGGGTCACGTGCCCGGCCAGGCCCCGCCCACCAAGCCTGGTCCCGCCCACCCCGGCTCAGCCCTCACCTGGAGAGGTTCCTCGGCCAATCGAGCGCCCGCGGGCTCCGGGGGGCGGGGCTCGCGATCGCTCGCTGGGTCAGGAGGAGGGACCTGTGAAGGTGAACTAGCGCGAGCTCGCGAGTCTCCCGGCGCCGTGGAGGTTGGCTACACCGTTGCTTGGCAACTAGCACGGCTGGGGGCGGGGTTAATAAAAAGCCGGACTATTTTTCGTACTATCGCGAGAGTGCACTAGTGGACGTCTTGAGGGGGTGTGGCTTTTGCTGACGGGAAAAAAATTGCTGTGAAGATTAACGCTCTTCTTCCTGAATCCCGACGGGATCTCGTTAAATCCAAGCACTGGAGCATACACCTTAGAAAGTGCTTTGCTTCAGGTCACAGAGAGTCGGACTCGACTGAGCGATTAACACGCGCTAAACTACCAAAGGACTTAAGCGGATCCCATTTTAGGATGTTTGCATAGTCCCTTCGGTCAAACACTGTAAACTAAGAAAATCAACTACTCTCCTCGCCGAACCAGGGTCTTCCCTGAACCCGTGCTCGTACTCCAGCGGACTTACCATCTTATTTACTCTTCCGTTTACCACCCACGCTGTACCGGTTGTTAATAATCATCTTGAAGAACCAAAGAGGAAAATTGCTCCAGGAGAAAATTGGGTCCTGAAAGGTTTGAAAAGATGCTTTGTTTCCATATAATTTATTCAGAGGCAGAAACTTTCACAGTGTTAGTGAGTTTGCACATTTCAAGTGCACGGTTGCCCCCAGGGCCCATTCGATGCTTGGCTGTAGTTATAAATCCCCTCTACGCAGTGTAGGCTTTGCCGCTTTGCGTCCAGGACGGGAAAAGAACAATGCGTACGTATTTCTTGGAAGAGAGGTGAATTCAGAGATGTTTTTATTCCTCTTTCACCTGGGGATTAAATCCATCCTTCAAAACAGCTCAAATAGTATCTCCTCTGAAACTTTTTACAACTCCCAGCTGCCCCTTCTGTGCCTATACAGCTCCCTTTCATCCATTCAGCAAGTATTTACTGAGCTTATGGTATTTGCGAGGCACCGTCCTTTGTTCTCGGGATATAGGTTTGGAAAAGGTCACATAATCTAGCATTATCACGTTGCTATGAAATTCCGTGGTTATGTGTCCTTTACACCCCACCCTCTCTCCTGATTACGTGAGTACTTTACTATTTTGAAGGCAGGAATGGAGTCCTTTTGGTATGTGTGTGTCTAGGGCCTGAACTGGAATCTGAATGACACACGTTGGTCTTCATTCCTCCTCCTTATACCGCCACCACCTCCTGAAGGTACCAATTGCCCTCTGCCCAGATGCTGACCTCATACTGCGCTTTCTGATGTGGCCAATGGACGTTTTCAAGTTACAGTCTCTTGGAGGTGGAAAGGCCCCTTAACCTCAATGAGTCAATGTTTGCTGCAGCCGAGTCTATAGTCACGAGTACTTATTTGTCTTTAACTGGTTATTTGACTCACAGGCCATTCTTGGCATTCGTCTGCATTCCGAACTATGATTCTTGTTTCTCCCGGCATAGTTTGGAAGCCCCAATTTAATAATTTCCGAACTAAGTGCAAGGTTACATTCCAATGGCTTCGATCAGAAACTCCTTCCCCCGCCCTCTTCCCTTGAGCATATATGCTTCCGACGCGGAGGGTACCTCACTAGCCCTACAGGTGGCAAGACCAGTCGTACTTTGGGAATACGGATAAACCTTCATCCTCTGCCTCCTGACGAGGAAGTAGCAGGAGTTAGTTGTCTCTTTAAGAGCGTGCTAGAACAGAAGCCTAAGAGTATCGCGAGAACCGTACAACCAGCGACTTCTCGCGATGTTTAGACCGGCAAAGGGTGGCCATTTTGGAGTCCACCCGGCGCCTGGTTGCCCCGGCGGCGTCTGCCAGCCTGCTGCCGGGACCAAAGCTGGCCCCACCGGTGTCTGCCCTGTGGGCGGCCGCACCAACGCGATGTGGCGGCTCCGCTGCAAGGCCAAGGAGGGCACCCATGTTTTGCAGGGGTTGTCCAGCCGGACTCGGGTGCGGGAACTCCAGGGCCAGATTGCCGCCATCACCGGGATCTCGCCCGGCTGTCAGCGAATCCTCGTTGGATACCCGCCCGAGTGCCTGGATCTCAGCAACGGGGATACCATACTGGCGGATTTGCCCATCCAGTCAGGTACGGGAATCGAGGCTGGGCCAGGCAAGGTCCTGGGAGGACCTAGAGGGGCAGAAAGAACGGACGCTGTCAGGGCCAGGTCCCTAGGTGTCGGCTTGGGGCATGAGAATAGGAGAAATTAAAGAACCGAGAATTCTGACGGAGGCTAGGACTAGTGTCCAGCAACTCCCTGACTTCACATATAGTTTGAAAGAGACAGGGAGGGCCTGATCTCTATGAGAAGCTCAAAAACCGTGGAGTCCTCTTTCCTGGCTGCTTTCTGGTCTGCCTTGAAAACATCTCATTCATTTTGTTTTCGTCTGCGTCCACAGAAGTATTTTTAAAACGATGTTTTCTCTGTCCTGATTGTTCTTTTTCCCTGTATCAGTGAAAGAAGACAGTATGTCTGAAGAATGTAAGATACTTTTTTTTGCTTTCCTGGTTCATTTTTACAGTCACCTTCATTGGTACTTTCTCTGACCGTTGTACTCATTTTAGAGTTTGCTTTGACACATCCACTGAAGGCGCTTTCAAGTTGTAGACGAAAGCAGTTATTTCTGTCCAATATTAAAACTTGAACAGCAATATTGGTATTTAAAAACTTTCCTCTGTAGCCTCAAGGATCCTGTAAACACTTGAACAGGGTAGATATGATATTTCAGATCGAGAGCACCCCCTAGTGGCCGAGTCCTTCGTAAACACCTTTTGGAAGTGCTTTTAAACTGCAGAGAGCAAAGATAAGAAAATTTTGTTCTTGAAATGTATCTTTTTAGGTAAGTATAAAAGTGTATAACTCAGGCCTCTTTACTAAATGAGATACAGTGTCTTTCTCTTTGTTCCGTTTTCATCTTTATGAGGATTCAGGGAACAAGAACTATTGCTGATCACATGTTTGCAAAGTTGTATTCTCTCTAGTAACCCCAGTTTATACTTTAACTCCCCCTGTTTGTAATTTACAGACTTGGTGTAGTGAACACCCAATTTTCACTTGTATGCATTGGAGAAGGAAATGGCAACCCACTCCAGTGTTCTTGCCTAGAGAATCCCAGGGACCGGGGAGGCTGGTGGGCTGCTGTCTATGGGGTTGCACAGAGTCAGACATGACTGACGCGACTTAGCAGTAGCAGTAGCAATTTCATCTATACTTTCTCTGCAGTTCTAAATTTGCATTGTTTTTGACAGGTGACATGCTGATCGTTGAAGAAGACCAAAGTAGGCCCAAAACGTCGCCTACATTTACAAAATATGGTGCTCCTAGTTACGTCAGGGAAACTTTGCCTGTACTTACCAGGATGGCGGTCCCAGCAGACAACTCTTGTCTCTTTACCAGTGTGTACTATGTTGTTGAAGGAGGAGTCTTGAATCCAGCTTGTGCCCCTGAGATGAGACGCCTCATAGCACAAATTGTAGCAAGTGATCCAGACTTCTATAGTGAGGCAATACTGGGAAAAACAAATGAAGAGTACTGTGACTGGATCAAAAGGGATGATACTTGGGGCGGAGCCATTGAGATATCCATTTTGTCTAAATTTTACCAATGTGAAATATGTGTAGTGGATACACAGACTGTACGAATTGACCGTTTTGGGGAAGATGCAGGATATACCAAAAGGGTCCTTCTCATTTATGATGGCATCCACTATGATCCACTTCAGCGTGTCTTCCCTGACCCAGACACCCCTCCTCTGACTATTTTCTCCTCTTATGATGATATTGTTCTTGTGCAAGCACTGGAATTAGCAGATGAAGCTAGAAAGAAGAGACAGTTTACTGATGTAAACCGCTTCACCCTGAGATGCATGGTATGTCAGAAGGGATTAACTGGACAAGCAGAAGCAAGGGACCATGCTAAGGAGACAGGCCATACCAACTTCGGAGAAGTGTGATCCATGCATGATGAGGATTGAAGCCTACTACCTCACAGATCCAGAAGGCTCTGGGTTTTCCAATAAGCTATTTGTTACCCTTAAGAACAAAAGAACACAATGCTTGAACCATCCTTTTAACCTTAAACCACTAAGACACTGAATTCCTTGTTAAGATTAAAATTAGTGTGCAAGTTTACAGATGTGTGTCTACAGCGGTGATACAGCCCTCCTCCTGCTTGGGTGACAGCATAGGTAGTCCTTGCTCCCTACTGACACTGACCTGAAGATTGAGTTTTAGTATTATAAACTAGCACCCAGCAGCATTAACTTGTAGAAGAAAACAACTTCCTATTTGGGGTAATGCAGAAGGCTTCAGGTGAGGCCACTGGACATAAACCACAGTGTCTCCGGTAATTGGGTCTTTTTAAAAACTCTGAGTGGGTTAATAGTTTCTATGTTATGAATTGATTCCTCAAATGAAGATACTCAGAATTGTTAAAACTGATTTCATATTGCAATTTGGTAGACTTTATAAATGTGTACTTCACCAGTTGTTATAAGTAGATAACATGCAATTTTTACAGAGATGAGTCTACTCCTTGAGAATATTACCTAAAATCAAGAACTTATAGTGCCCAGTTAAGAATTTCTAGTATTTAAAAGAGAATGTACAAGGGAAGAGGTGCCTGAGCAGCTTACCGAAGCTTTAAAAGACCATGGGCCTCATGTTTTAATGCAACTCATTTATTCATCTGTCACGTTGGATAAAACGTTAAAATTAAGCAGGATTTTTTGTTTTAATTGAACTTCCTTGAAACTTGAGTGCTCAATTTTTGCCTTTTTAACTTAAGATTTGTTTGGAGGGATTTAATTTCCTCAGCTTTTTGTTAAGAGCACTTCCTCCAAGTCCTAAAATAACTTTTCATCTAGAATAATAACAGCATGCTTTCATTTGGTTTTTGAGAGATCTTTTGCTTACCTAAACAGTATTTGTTTTCATGCTAGCCATGTCAAACCACTCTTTTAAATGATTTCATGTTTCTGAAATTTGATACTGTTTATCCACCATCTTTTACGTTGACTTTTGCAGAGTTTTAAAGTAACTGGGATAATAACATTGAATGAATTTGTTTCACTTACAAAATATGCCAGTTTTTAAATCTTTGCCTTATTCAACCTTCTCAGAATTCTGCTTCTTACTAGTATTAGATGTGTAGCCATTTGCTTGGTGGGCTAATCCACGAGGCATACCCTCTAAAACTTAGCTTCACTATGAGATCTTCCAGATAAGTGTTCTACCTCTTAATTCTTCTGAAGATCAGGGATGCTAAATTATAACTTGTTATGCATTATCTTACATAATGTAAAGAGGCTTAATGTTGTGAAGTTTTGTTATCTTGGTCTCGTTTTTTATTATCTTACTTAGAAAACCAATGGTATGGAAATTCCCTGCAGTCCAGTGGTAAGAACTCTACCCTTTCATTGCCAAGGTCACAGTTCAGTCCCTTGTTGGGGAACTAAGTCCCACAAGCTTCATGGAGTGACCAAAAAAAAACCCAATGGTATACCTTAAAGCACTTATATCTCTTTTAGCATGTCTTCTTGGCAGATGTTTCAGAATTAAGATTTCCTCTTAAGCGCTTTCACTTGGTAGAAGTGATCGTATAAAATTAAGGAGTATGTAAACAATTTAGGAGAAAAGTATCTTTAAGGAGCAATTCACAAAATATGCTTTAAATCGTTAGATGACATTTCTTGAGTACGTTTTGTGTGAATAGGACTTTTAGGATAATAGCGATAAGTTATTATCGCCAGTTTAACTCAAAAGTGTTTAATTTTCTATTTTACTGAGCCTTAAAATAGCACTTATGAGCTTGTGAAATTCGATGTTTGGCAGTCATAATGTGTACAAATGAATATGATTGAAAATCTCTTTGTACCTGTATGTCACCTGGTCTAAAAGGATTTTGTATCTCTTAATTCCCCCAGACAAATTTAAAGCTGTAAGTTAAGAGTATACCGCTGGGTAACACCAATCCAGTTGAGCTTTATGCATTATTATTCATAAACCTTGCCTTCCTTTCCTAAGTATTTCAAGGGCCAAACTTGATACTTGCTTACTGGAATTTTAGAGAAGTTTATTCATCCAACAAATATTTATTGAGTAATTTATTATATACCAGGCGTATATTGATGTTTGCAAACATAAATTTTGTTGCTTTAAAGTTGAGTATACTTTTATCTACATTTGATTTTAATTTTAACAAGTGGAGAGATATAGAACTGGATATTTTATAAAATTAAGCTTATTTTAAATGTTTTTGTTTGCATATTTAAGCTTATGCTCTTATAACAAGTGTCAACTATTTATTTGGGGGATCTTATTCTATTTTATTATACCTGTTAACTAGTTTGTGCATTCCTCAGTTGGACACTGAAAGGTCACTCTCAGTAACGACTTATTTAATCAGCTGCTGAATTTTAGCAATAGGACTTTTTTAAGTAATGTTCTGATCGTGGGATATTCAAGATGAAGCACTGTTTGCAGACCTTTTTAATTTAATTGTGGAGGATTAAAACCTAAACTTGTACTTACTCAGAATTCAAGCTTGTAAGCCTCACAGAAGCTATAAGATTTTTTAAATTGCACTTATACTCTTGAATGGAGAAGGGAATGGCAACCCATTTCAGTATTCTTGCCTAGAGAATCCCATGGAAAGGGGAGCCTGGCAGGCTCCCATGGGGTCGCAGAGTCGGACATGACTGAGCGCCCAACACTATACACTTGAAGTTAGTTAATGTACGTAAATTCTAGTCTTGAGAAATTTAACACATTGCACCAAGATGAAAAGAAACTTTTTCTTACATTTGCACTTGAGCAGAGTGAAACCTTTCTTCCTATTCATTCAGGTTTTGACTGCCTTGCAAGAATTTTTTTTTATTAAAGTGAGGTTAGTTGATATTAGTAGCAGAATGAACCAAGGTTGTGCTTTCCTGTCCCCTACTCCTCCTTTCCTGACTCTTCTTGCCCTTACTCTTCTTTGGATTTAAAGATTAGATGTAGGGCTATGAATGCACTTCTGAATAGAGTGATTTCAGAAATTAAAATTAATGTCTCCGGAATTTTGTGATGTGATAGCCATGTGAAGATATCAATGTGGTACAGCTACTATTAGTAGTTCATGGTTGCTTTCTTGTTTCTCATGAATCGATCATGGGCACAGTCAAGTGATACCCTTGCAAGTTTGGGGGCTGGTCAGCTTGACCCTGTTGGCAAAAACAAATATTGACATACCACTTGATTATTCCATGAAGTTCAAGTCCCAGTGAAATCTTAATCAGGAATGAATTAATATATTTATACATTCCTGTAAATGCCCGTGCCTAATTTGCATGTTAAGCTTACTCTTTCTATCTTGTATAGGCATTAAAACAGGAAAGTTGTAAGTTCCCCTCTAGCTGGACATACTTTTCTGTCTTTTGTGGAAAAAATTGAATGGGGAATATACAAGATTAGCAGCACAGTGATTTTTTTTTCTTTTATGTGTCAGGTGGCCTTTCATATATTAGGATTTTCATGTTTTTTCATGTATTGAGAACACAAATCTGTTATTATTTGCAGCACTTTAAAAATATGAAATAAAAGTTTACGTGTTAGCCCTCTCTGATGATCTTGTCAGACATTAAAATATAGTTCTTGAGCTGCCAACAATCAGCTCTTCTTAATTAAAAGTTACCATCAGTGAATAGTGTATCCAGTGGTACAACATTCTGGTAATTCTAACAGTAAAACTCCTTTCAGTAACTATTAGGAGCATGCTCTGTGCCCTAGCATTCAAAATGTTACTTATTTCTATAATGTGATTGTTCTTTATTCATTGTACAATGCAGTATTCAAATTTGTCCTTGTAGCTCAAAGATGACTACTGCAACTTTGAAAATGTTAGATTCTTAAAACCCTTCATTTGTTTCTAAGCAGACTTATGATTTTGAGCTGATTTTTGAGTCAGAGGCCTTAAAAGTAATATATAAGCAACATCATTAAGTCTAAAGTGAAACACTTGATTTGAATAAGCTAGTTTATTAACTAAGGATGTTTTCTTACTAGGAGTTATGATATTTAGCATTTAGCACCTTTCACCCAACTTAAAAAGATTATAAAACTTCCCTGATTGTAGAAAAAAGTTTCTTTAATTTTCCATCTCCAAAACTTAGCTTGCGTTTTGTTTACAGTGCTTTGAATATTTGAAAAAATCACATTGATACTGAATTGTGGAGTGCTGGTTTAAGTCTTGGTTGGTAGAATTTAGAGGAGATTAATAACCCTCCCATGCTGCTTTAGAATAAAGGAAGAAAGGGGCAGGAAGATAAAGTGCCACATAAACAGAAGAGCTTCTCAAATGAATGCATTCCTACTCTTGAATTATGCTTTTCAGAAAATGTTTCAGGCAATGCCTTTGTGTCATCTTAACCCGTTCACGTTTCTTGGCATAGACTATAGCAAGGCCATAACAGAAAGAAAGGCTTGTCAGTAAAGCATTGAAACATGACTATAAGCATTTTGCTATGATGTCTTTTTATACTTGTTTTTTAAAATGCACACCTACATCTAAAGAGTTTGGGGATAGTGAAATTATGATTTAGTTACATTGTGGGCAAACAGGTTAACCTAGGAGAGGTTTACAGTTTCCTCTCGGATTCCATGAGCCTGCCTGGAATAGGAGATGTAGTTAGGTGTTGCCCATAAGTTACTTAAAGGGCCAGGGCTCTTGATCTTGTCTGTTTTCCAGTTCACCTCCGTGCCATTTATCACATAAACTGTTTACAGGAAATATAATTTCCTTAGCAAAAAGTAACATTTTTCCTTTAAAAGAGTATTAAGTTTAAAGAATAAATATAATTTGTCAAAAGGAATAGAGAATGGCAGTAATCCTATATTTCCTGTGTTAATGCAACAGGTTGAAATTCCTGAAGCAATGAGGAAACTACAAAACTGTCAAATTTAGAGCTTTAAAATATGACTTGAAAAGTAATAGAGAAGGACAAATAGAACAAAGTTCTGTTTCTCTTGGCATAAAATATTTTTTCTTAATGAAGATGGACAGTGCTTCCTTGGTTTAAAAACATTTTGTCCATTTGCCAGCATTTTTTCAAGTTAATGCACTATTGCTACTACCTGAGAGATGCCTAATTTTGTTTTATGTAACTTATGTGATTTTACCATTGTCATTAAGATGCATTGATTTTATTTGTGAGGTGTATGATTTTAAATACCTAAATGCCGTATGAAATGACTTGTTTTGAAGGAATAAATGAAGTGAAAATATTGTTGTCTGAGCATGTTTGGGGGAGGAAAGAGGGCTAGTGAACAGCTGCTACACTCAAGTTATGTATTTGTCATCACTGCTTTGACTTCCTGTACCAATATCTGCCAAATCTCATTCTGTGGGTGGAGTCTTAATAAATCAGCTCCTCAAAGTTGTAATTTAATGTCTGTTGCTGACAAATTGTCCAAGAGGAAAGGCTGAATGTTCCTTTTCATTTATAATAGACTGAGGTCTCTGTGAACTTAGATCCGTGTGGAAACTGCAGCATTTCTTGGGGAGAACTTATTTAATCTTTGATAATGTCAGCAGGTAAACATTTACTTGAAATAGAACTGGCCAGTTTCATCTCTCTAAATTGGACTCTGTATCCTTTGCATTTTTATACTTTTTATTGAAAGTATAAAAACTATGGCAGTGGAACCATAATGCAGTTTTACCAATTTGTGCACCAGGACAAAATATCTTTGGTGGCCAGCATAAATCCAACATTAAAATAACACAAGCCCAGCATCATATTAAAAGGTTTGTGAGAAGTCTCCCAGGATACGTGGTGGTAGCTTGTTAAACAACTGCACCCATAAAGCAGTGTTTCTCAAAGTGTGTTCATCACATTGCCTGAGAGCTTTTTAGAAGTGCAAATTCTCAGAAGTCAGAAATAAATGAGACGAGTAGTCTGTTTCAACAAGCCCTCCAAGTGATTTTGATGAGGATAAAAATTTGAGAACCACAGCTATGACCATGGTTATATAATGTATCAATGTCAACTCCCAGAGACCTCTGATGACTGTCAATCACGTCCTTTTGTTCAGTCATCCAGCCATGTTTGACTCTGCAACTCCGTGGACTGCAGCATGCCAGGCTTCCCTGTCCTACATCCTTGGCTTCATGCAGACCATCTTCATCCACTAAAGACAGTGGATGAAGTTGCAACTAATACAGTTGCAACAAATAAAGTTACAAATAATACAAATCCAGAGAGCAAAATGGTGCAATAGATGACCATTCAAAAATCTCAACAGGCCGAAAAATCTTAAGGTTGGATACTCTAAATGGGAAGTCCAGCCCTTGAGTTCTAATACACCCCATTATGTGAGTCCGGCATGAGTAAAACCTGGCATAGTTGATGAAAAATCAGCAATAGTACTTAACTATTGTTCTGATACCAACAGGGTGATATGATTTTGGTTGCAAAAATAGTTGCATTTTAATAGTTAAAAGATCTAGAAAAGAAGCAATAGTATTAATGTGTCCTGCTTTAGTCATATTGCATTAGTTTTGATGAGGGCTTTTACCTTTAAAACATGAAAATCCAAGGTTTGACAACTGTCTTGTGATAACTGAAAGAACTGTAGACGATTGCCTGTTTAAGAGAAAAGGTGTCTCAGGTTGATGTGATGGCTAACGTCAAATCTGAGAAAGCACTGTGTTAACAATGAAGTACACTTATTTTCTGACTCAGACCAGGAAGGGGTGAATATGACAATGTAAAATTTACCTTAAAAACCTAATTCAAAGGGACTTCCCTGGTGGTCCAGTGGCTAAGACTTTGCCTTCCAATGCAGGGTGTGTGGGTTCAATCCCTGGTTGGGGAGCAAAGATCCCACATGCCCCGTGGCAAAAAATAAAAATAAAACAGAAGCCATATAGTAACTAAGTCAATAAAGACTTTA
Organism: Muntiacus reevesi; assembly: GCF_963930625.1. Classification (NCBI taxonomy): domain Eukaryota; kingdom Metazoa; phylum Chordata; class Mammalia; order Artiodactyla; family Cervidae; genus Muntiacus; species Muntiacus reevesi. The sequence continues at coordinate 53,747,068 of NC_089253.1, read as the reverse complement.
AAAATGGTCCACGTCAAAAAAAGAAAAAATTGAAAAAACACCCAACACAAGTAGAAAGGAATGCTTCGATATTAAGGTCAAGAATTGGGATGCAATCGCCTGCATAGTGAAAAATGTCATTAGGCCCCTGACATCCTGAAAATTCTGTTCCTTGAAAAATTATGACATCTTGAAAATGCCAGTTATGAAATGAATTGCAAAATAGCTTCTTCCCTAGAAAACATTCGTGTTTTCTTTTTCTCCCTTTACCATCCCATTAGTGTTTGGAAAGGAGTGGTTCTCGCTCTTGTTCAGTAATAAGATGCAGGCTACAAAGTAGGGCTTCCATAATTGGGAGTCGTATATACTGTGCTTATTATATCTCTAAATATAAAATGAGAGACTCAAGAATGAAAAAGCAAGCCTCTCAAATGCTTTTCACTAAAATTTGTTCTGACTTGGATTGTCTTTGTCTCCATTGTGTTTATAGATTTTGATGATATTTATCAGATGAATCAAGTGCCAAGGTATCATGAATATCTTTTCCTAAGCTCACTGAAACTTGCATGATTTCCATATGTGTGAGCTTAAAAAAAATCAAGAATCCGTGAGGAACCAGCTTTGAGAATAGTCTTTTATCTTTGCTTTAGTAACTGTCTCCCTTATAACTGCTTCTCTGCCATTCTATCCTCCTAAAATTTCTTCTGTACACCAAGAAGAGTTTTCTGATCTTACTGTCATGGCATTTCTCTGTATTTAATTGAAGGGCTTCATTACTTAATCTTGTTAATCATTACAGTAGGTGTCATAGTGACTTGGCCAGGTCTAAAACCCTAACAAACCTGTGGAATAATTACAGTAGGCTGAAAGCTGTTAATTTGAAGTTGAAGCTTACTCAGGAGTCAAGTTCAAAATCAATGCTGAGATTAAATACAAGACATAGGAAAAATTATTCCTGATAACCTCTTAACTGGCTCGTAGAGTATATAGACATAACCATGACTTAGTAAGTTCAACACAGCTAGTCCTCATCCCAGTGTTGGGAGAATTCATGCCCACTTCCAGGATACAACTTTGAGGTCCCAACGTGCAGTGAGTGTGGCTCACTTGGCCCCAACCATTAGTGAACCCGACTCCAGTCTCTGATCCCTTGCTTCTGTGGAACAGAAGCGTCCCTCAGCATCTCAACCACCCATTCTCGAATAGAGGAATGTCTCCAGAAGAAAAGTGGTCCCAGGTGTTGATTGCATCACACCTGACTTCTATCCTCATCCTGATACAGGCCTGGCAGTTCTTCAAATTCTTCACCATATCTCTGGCTCACACTGCTTCAGCAAGAAGGCTTTGTGTGAATTCCCTAGTCCAACATCACTGGAAATGGAGGTCCTCAACAACATCTTTTTATAATAATCAAAAAACAAATACCATAAAATTTGTTTAAAAAAAAAAAGACATAATGTTGGAAATGAAAATACCATGTATGAGGCAAATGATTTGATAACAATTTTAACATCAACAATGGAGGAGAGGGGATAGGCTTCTCTGTCCATGGGATTCTCCAGGCAAGCATACTGGAGTGGGTTGCCATTCCCTTTTCCAAGGAGTCTTCCTGACTCAGGAATCGAACCCAGATCTCCTGCATTGCAGGAGATGTTAAAGGAATGTTAACATTCCTTTAAGCCATATAGTAACTAAGTCAATAAAGACTTTAAAAATGGTCCATGTTAAAGGAATGTGGACCATTCCTTTAACATTCAGCCAATTTTTTTTTTTTACTCTTAAACAATGAAGACTGAGAAAATGATCTTAAATTTGGCAAGAAACAGCTAAAGTAAATTGCTAAGCAATTTTCTCTACATCTTGTATGATATGATATTGACTACCTAATGGCAACCCACTCCAGTATTCTTGCCTGGAAAGTTCCATGGACAGAGGAGCCTGGAGGGCTACAATCCATGGGTCACAAGAGTCAGACACAACTGAGTGACTTTGACTCATATTAGGACTACAAAGATAGTCATTCATTCAATAAACATTTTTTAATGTTAATGTTGTTCTAGGAAATGCATTAGATGATGGTAATACATGAGGTGGGGGTAGGGGAAACATAATGCTATAAAGGAATGGTGCTATGAAGAGAATAAGGGAGTATTTTTCAATATTCACAAATCAATCAATGTGATACACCATATCAACAAACTGAAGAATGTAAACCATATGATCATCTCAGTAGATACAGAAAAGGCTTTTGACAAAATCAGCACCCATTTATGATTTAAAAAAACCCTCCAGAGAGTGGGCATAGAGGGAATATACCTCAATATAATAAAGTCTGTATATGACAAACCTACAGCTAGCATCATAATGGCGAAAAGCTGAAAACATTCCCTTTAGAATCAAGAACAAGACAAGGGTGTCTACTCTCACCACTTTTATTCAACATAGTTTTGGAAGTAATAACTATAGCAATCAGAGAAGAAAAAGAAGCAAAGAGAATCCAAATTGGAAAAGAAATTAAAATATCAGCTGTTTACAGATGACATGATACTATACATAAATGATTCTAAAGATGCTATCAGAAAACTAGAACTCATCAATGAATTTGGTAAAGTTGCAGGTTACAAAATTAATACACAGAAGTCTGTTGCATTTCTACATGCTAACAATGAAATATCAGAAAGAAATTCAATAAGCAATTCCATTAACCATTGCATCAAAAAGAATAAAATACCTAGGAATAAACCTATCTAAGGAGACAATACACCTGTACTCTGAAAACTATAAGATGCTTTTGAAAGAAATCAAAGAAGACAAAACAGCATTAAATGATAATTATGGGGTTTTAAAAGGCATAAACTCTCAAGGACAAAGAGATGCTGAAGTAAATATTAGCAATAAAATTATGGAAACTAGCCAGAGGTTGGATAAGTGATAACTGACCTGTTGCTGTTCAGTCATGAAGTTGTGTCCAACTGTCCATGACCCCATGGACTGCGGCACACCAGGCCTCCCTGTCCCTCACTCTCCTGAAGTTTGCCCAAGTTCACATCCATTGAGTCGGTGATGCCATCCAACCATCTCATCCTCCGCTGCCCCCTTCTCCTTTTGCCTTCAGTCTTCCCCAGCATCAGGGTCTTATCCAGTGAGTCAGCTGTTTGCATCAAGTGGCCAAAGTATTGGAGCTTCAGCTTCAGCATCAGTCCTTCCAATGAGTGTTCAGGGTTGGTTTCCTTTAGGATGAACTGGCTTGATCTCCTTGCTGACCAAGGGGCTCTCAAGAATCTTCTCCAGCACCACAGTTCAAAAGCATCAATTTCTTCAGCACTCAGCCTTCTTTATGGTCCAACTTTACATCTGTATATGACTACTGGAAAGACCATAGCTTTGAGTAGATGGACCTTTTTCATATGCTATCGAGGTTTGTCAAGAAGCAAATGTCTTCTGATTTCATGGCTGCAGTCACCATCTACAGTGATTTTGGTGCCCAAGAAGAGAAAATCTGTCACCACTTCCACTTTTTCCCCTTCTATTTGTCATGAAGTGATGGGACCGGATGACATGATCTTAGTCTTTGAAGGTTAAGTTTTAAACCGCTTCTCCACTCTCCTCTTTCACTCTCATCAAGAGGCTCTTTAGTTCCTCTTTGCTTTCTGCCATTAGAATGGTATCATCTGCACACCTGAGCTTGTCAATGCTTCTCCCAGAAATCTCGATTTCAGCATGTGACTCATCCAGCCTGGCGTTTCTCATGATGTACTCTGCACATAAGTTAAATAAACAGGGTGACAATATACAGCCTTGTTGTACTCTTTTCCCAACTTTGAACCAGTCAGTTGTTCCATGTTCGGTTTTAACTGTAGCTTCTTGACTGATCCGTATACAGGTTTCTCAGGAGACAGGTAAGATGGTCTGGCATTCCCATCTCTTTAAAAATTTTCCACAGTTCATTGTGATCCACATAGTCAAAGACTTTTGCAGAGCCAATGAAGCAGAAATAGATGTTTTTCTGGAATTCCTTTGCATTCTCTATGATCCAACGAATGTTGGCAATTTGATCTCTGGTTCCTCTGCCTTTTCTAAACCTAGCTTGTACATCTGGAAGTTCTCTGCTTAAGTACTGTTAAAGCCTAGCTTGAAGGATTTTGAGCACACCCTTACTAGCATGGGAAATGAGTGCAATTGTCCAGTAGTTTGAGCATTCTTTGAGCAAAACTGACGTAGCAGATTTTTTAAAATTGCATATTAAGACAGCAACCTCATTTTTCCCATAGAGCTCCCTCCCCCCGGCCAGTTCAAAAACTGGTGATGCTAATACTGCTAGACATAGGAGTGGGGGCGGAAATCGTGAAAATGGAGAATCTGGTTAAAAAATAGACCTTTCAGGTCTCTTTCACTCTGAGCGACTAAGAGCTTGCTATATCCCCTCTGATGATGGGGTAACGCAAAGTTGTTCTGTCGTATCTGACTCTTTGCAACCCCATGGTATCCATGGCATTTTCCAGGCAAGAATAATGGAGTGGGTTGCCATGCCCTCCTCCAGGGGATCTTCCCCACCCAGGGAAGTCTGCACTGCAGGCAGACTCTTTACAGTCTGAGCCACCAGGGAAGCCCTCGGGGTCTCTGTACTAAAATGAAGAGGATGATGCAGTGTTATTATATCTAAATGTTGAGACCAACAACCTTCTGCCACTAGGCTCCAAGAATGCTAGCTGCTAGAATTATCCCCTTCAGGCATGATTTTGGAAAACTCTTCTCTGAGGAACCACACCAACAAAAAAGACTAGTGGTATTGACACCAAAGATTTTCTGATTAGATGGCCCTCCATGGTCACTGTATAGTAAACTTCACAGTAAACCAGCCCTCTCTGCACCACAAAATTTAGTCAGTTTTTGCGAGGTTCTTAAATTTTATGAGAATCTATTTCTTGGATAGTCAAGAATCATCAGACATCTGAAGATATTCTTTAAAAAGAAACACAAAAGTGAAAACAAATGGGAAAAAAGTAACTTGGAGAAAGCAGAGTCTGTGGAGGCAGAAAAATACTAACATTATATTTACATATCAATTCTTAAAGTAATAAGAGAAGATTTTGCATCAATGAAGATAGAAAAAAACATGATAAAAATTCAAAAACAAACAATAGTTCTTAGAAAATAAAAATACAATAGTGGAAAGAAAGTGCAACAAAAAGCCATAGGTAAATTTTAAGAAAGCTCCCAGTAGCAAAGAGAGATAGAAGTCTAGGAGATTCGACATCCAAACAGTAGAAGTTCCTAAAAGAAAGAACAGGGAAAACGGATGGAAGGAATTCATCAGAAAAATAATTCAACAAAATATCCCAGGACTGCAGGTCATGAGATTTTAGATTGGAAGGATTGACTGAGTACCCAACATACAATGTAGATCCATTCCAAACCACATCATCATGAAAACTTAAGAATTCTGGAAACAAAGAGAAAGCCCTAAATTTAGAAACATAAATCCTTCGGGCTTTTCAACAGCAACACTGAAAGCTAGCAGACATTAATCTAAAATTTATACCCAAACAAATTAGCAACCAAATGTGTAGATAGAACAGAGGTATCTTCAGACATGTAAGATCCTATGCACTCTTTCTCAGGAAGATACTGGAGAATGTATTTTGCCAAAATTAGAGAGCTAACTCAAGAAAGAGGAATGAGATCTAGGTAATACAACAAAAGAAAGAAGTGAAAGGATTTTTCCCAGTAGGATGATAAAGGCAGATAAAGTGACAGGCATGCAACAGGCTATCCAAATACAAGTAGATCAGAAAGCCCTGGGAAACATTTCTCAAGGATGAAATGCATAGAATACTACTATATCTGAATGTTTTGAGAGGAGATTTACATAATGGGTGGGGTGGACAGACAAAAAAGATGTATAGAAAAGGAAGAGTAAACATAGTATATTTCAAGGCATTAACTCCCCATAGCATTTATTTATGCAAAAGCAGGGAAGAAAATTAGGCAGTTTGGCTTCAGAGATGCTATACTATAGTATTGTATATTTGGATACTGACGGGAATTATATTAGTAGGAAGGTCAAAATGATGATGTATAAGATAGAATCACAGGGATAGAGCTCATAAGATGAGACCCAGAGTACATGATGGGATTCTATAGGAATAATAATTCTTTGGTTGTAACAAAAAAGAAGAAAACAGTTGCAAAGGAAGGTAGGTTCACAAATTTGGTGATAGAAATGTGGAGTTCCTGCCCATTGGCTGCTGTTTTCTTACCAAATTTTTCTAACTTCGTGGCAAAGTTATCTGAACATAAACAAAAGAGGAATAGAAAGTGTGAGGAAAGAGAAGAAAGAGTGGCCTTGGAAAAAATGGGAAATCAATCTTCCTAGCAAAATGTGGTAATTGCCTGGGAGTATAGAGTATCCATTTGAGGTTGTTATTCTTGAGTTTATAGCAGTACCTATCTTCTAGTAGTGCCAATCCTCTTTTCTTTGCATTTTTTAAACTGAAGTATAATTTACAATATTATACTAGTTTCAAGTGTGCAGCATAGAATTCAGTATTTCTATAGGTTTACTCCATTAAAAGTTATTACAAAATAATGGTTATGATTCCCTGTGCTGTACAATATATCACTGTTGCTTATTTATTTTATACTTCTCTTAATCCCATACCTCTATCTTGCCCCACCTTCCCTCTCGCCACTAGTAACCACAAGTTTGTTTTTTTATATCTGTGAGTGTATTTTTGTTTTGCTATATACATTCATTGGTTTTATTTTTTAATACTACATATAAATGATATCACACAGTATTTGTTTTTCTCTGTCTGACTTACTTTACTAAGTATGATATTCTCTGATCCATCCACCTTGCTGCAAAAGTAGGCTCAGTGGTAAAGAATCTGCCTGCCAATGCAGGAAACGTGGGTTTGATCCAAAGGTCAGGAAGATTCCCTGGAGAAGGAAACGACAACCTGCTTCAGTATTCTTGGCTGGGAAATCCCATGGACAGAGGAGCCTGGGGGGCTACAGTCCATGGGGTCACAAAAGAGTCAGACACTACTTAGTGACTAAACAACAACCAATTATATATATAAAAGTATGAAATTGAAAGTTGCTCTGTCATGTCTGACTCTTTGCAACCCCATGGACTATACAGTCCATGGAATTCTCCAGGCCAGAATCCTGGAGTGGGTAGCCTTTCCCTTCTCCAGGGCATCTTCCCAACCCATGGATGAAACCCAGGTCTCCCACATTTCAGGCGGATTCTTTACCAGCTGAGCCACAAGGGAAGCCCAAAAATATATTCAGTTCAGTTCAGTTCAGTCGCTCAGTCATGTCCGACTCTTTGCGACCCCATGAATCGCAGCAGGCCAGGCCTCCCTGTCCATCACCAACTCCCGGAGACTACTCAAATTCATGTCCATAGAATCAGTGATGCCATCCAGCCATCTCATCCTCTGTCGTCCCCTTCTCCTCCTGCCCCCAACCCCTCCTAGCATCAGGGTCTTTTCCAAGGAGTCAACTCTTCACGTGAGGTGGCCAAAGTATTGGAGTTTCAGCTTCAACATCAGTCCTTCCAATGAACACCCAGGACTGATCTCCTTCAGGATGGACTGGCTGGATCTCCTTGCAGTCCAAGAGACTCTCAAGAGTCTTCTCCAACACCACAGTTCAAAAGCATCAATTCTTTGGCTCTCAGCTTTCTTCACAGTCCAACTCTCACATCCATACATGATCACTGGAAGAACCATAGCCTTGACTAGACGGACCTTTGTTGGCAAAGTAATGTCTCTGCTTTTTAATATGCTATCTAGGTTGGTCATAACTTTCCTTCCAAGGAGTAAGCGTGTCTTAATTTCATGGCTGCAGTCACCATCTGCAGTGATTTTGGAGCTCAAGAAAATAAAGTCAGCCACTGTTTCCACTCTTTCCCCATCTATTTGCCATGAAGTGATGGGACCAGATGCCATGATCTTAGTTTTCTGAATGTTGAGCTTTAAGCCAACTTTTTCACTCTCCTCTTTCACTTTCATCAAGAGGCTCTTTAGTTCTTCTTCACTTATAGCTCAGTCATAAAAGAGAAAGAAATTATATATATTTTATATAATTTTAATATATATTTAAAATATTATTAATATTAATAATTTTTAAAATTACTTAATATTAAATTAAAATTTATTAAATTTAATTTAATTTAAAATTAAAATGTTAATATATTTAATATATTTACATAATATATATTATATATATAATTATATATATATATAGGCTTCCCTGCTGGCTCAACTGGTAAACAAGCTTCCTGCAATGCAGAAGATCTGGGTTTGATCCCTGGGTTGGGAAGATCCCCTGGAGAAGGTAAAGGCTACCCACTCCAGTATTCTGGCCTGGAGAATTCCATGGGCTGTATGGTCCATGGGGTCACAAAGAGTCAGACAAGACTGAATGACTCTCACTTTTCCCTTTCATATATATATGTATATGTATATATGTATATATGATGGACACTGGGGTTGCTTCCATATTTTGGCAATTGTAAATGACTATGAACATATGAACACTGGGATACATATGATCTTTTCAAACTGTTGTGGTGTTGTTTTTTTTCCCAAGATATATACCCAAGAGAGGAATTGCAGGATCATAGCATAAAAATATTCTATTTATAGTCTTTTGAGGAATTTCCATACTGTTTCCCACAGTAGCTACAATAATTTACATTCCCACCAATAATGTACAAAGGTTTCATTTTCTCTATAACCTTGACAATATTTCTTATTTGTGGTTTTTTTTACAATAGCCATTCTAACAGATGTGAGGTGGTATTTCATTGTTTTGACTTGCATTCCTCTAATAATTAATGATTTGAACATCTGTTCATGTGCCTGTTAGTCACTATGTCTTCTTTGGAAAAATATCTCTTCAGATCCTGCACATTCTTTAATTGAATTGTTTGTATTTTTGATATTGAATTGTATGAGCTATTTCTTTTGGATATTAGCCCCATGTCAGTCATATCATTTGCAAATGTTTTCTCTCATATTGTAGGTTGTCTTTTCATTTTGGCTGTGGTTTCCTTTGCTATTAAAAGGAACAGATTCACAAATATGGAAAATAAGCTAGTGGGGAGAGAAGAGGGGAGGGGCAAGAGGGGTTGGGGATTAATAGGCACAAACTATTACACATGAAATAAATAAGCTATGAGGGTATATTGCATGACACAGGGAATATAGCCAATATTTTAATAACCCTAAGGGGAGCATAACCTTTAAAAATTGTGAATCACTGTGGCATATACCTGTCATGTATATTACTGTACATCACTATATTTCAATTTCTTTTTTTAAAAGTTTTTAAGTTTACTTACTTAGGTCTCATTTGCTTCTTTTTGCTTTTATTTCTTTGGGCTTAGGACAAAATTTTTTGTTTCAATTGCTGAGATTTATGCCGAAGAGTATTTTGCTTATTTTCTCTTCTGGGTTTCTATGGTTCAGATTTTACATTTACGTCTTTAATCCATTTTATTTTTGTTTACAGTGTAAGGAAATGTTCTAATCTTATTCTTTTACATGTAGTTGTCCAGTTTTTCCAGCACTTAGTTCTTTTATCTTAGAATAATTGACCACATTTGGTTTTGTTTCTGATCTCTCTATTTTGTTCCATTGATCTATGTGTCTATTTTGTGCCAGTACAATACTGTTTTGATTACTAAAGCTTTGTAGGACAGTTTGAAATCAGGGAGCATAATAACTCTTTCTTTGTTCTGTCTCAAGATTGTTTTGGCTATTTGAGGTCTTTTCTGGTTTCACACAAATTTTAGGAGCATTTGTTCTAGTTCTATGGGAAAAAATGCTGTGAGTATTTTGATAGGGATTGCATTGAATCTGTAGATTGCTTTGCATAGTAATTAATAATATTACTCTTCCAATCCATGAGCACACTATGTGTCCCCATTTCTTTATGGCATCTTCAATTTCTTTCATCAATGTTTTGCACTTTTCAGAGCACAGGTCTTTCAACTCCTTGGTTAAATTTATTCCTTGGTATTTTATTCTTTTTTGATGCAGTTATAAACGGAACTGTTTTCTTAATTTCTCTTTCTGATAGTCTGCTGTTAGGGTATAGAAGTGCAACAGATTTCTGTATATTAATTTTGTATCATAAAACTTTACTGAATTCATTTGTTAATTCTAATAGTTTTTATGTATGTGAATTCTTTAAGGTTTTCTATGTATAGTATCAGTTCAGTTCAGTCACTCAGTCATGTCTGACTCTGTGGCCCCATAGACTGCAGCACACTAAACTTCCCTGTCCATCACCAGCTCCTGGAGATTGCCCAAACTCATGTCCATAGAGTTGGTGATGCCATTCAATCATCTCATTCTCCCTCATCCCCTTCTTCTCCTGCCTTCAACCTTTCACAGCATCAGGGTCTTTTCCAGTGAGTCACTTCTTGGCATCATGTGGCTGAAGTATTCGAGCTTCAGTTTCAGCATCAGTCCTTCCAATGAATTTTCAGGACTGATTTCCTTTAGGATGGACTGGTTGGATCTTCTAGCTGTCCAAGGGACTCTCAAGAGTCTTCTCCAACACCACAGTTCAAAAGCATCAGTTCTTAAGCTCTCAGTCATTATGGTCCAACTCTCACATCCACACATGACTACTGGAGAAACCATAACTTTGACTGGCAAAGTAATGTCTCTGCTTTTTAATGTGCTGTCTAGGTTTGTCATAGTTTTTCTTCCAAGAAACAAGCATCTTTTAATTTCCTTGCTGCAGTCACCATCTGCAATGATTCTGGAGCCCAAGAAAATAAAGTCTGTCACTGTTTCCACTGTTTCCCCATCTATTTGCCATGAAGTGATGGGGCCAGATGCCAGGATCTTGGTTTTCTGAATGGTGAGCTATAAGCCAGCTTTTCCACTCTCCTCTTTCACTTTCATCAAAGGCTTTTTAGTTCCTTTATGCTTTCTGCCATAAGGGTGGTGTCATATACATATCTGAGGTTATTGATATTTCTCCCTGCAATCTTGATTTCAGCTAGTGCTTCATCCAGCTCAGCATTTTGCATGAGGTACTGTGCATATAAGTTAAATAAGTAAGGTGACAATATATAGCCTTTACATACTCTTTTCCCAATTTGGAACCAGTCTGTTGTTCCATGTCCAGTTTTAACTGTTACTTCTTAACCTGCCTACAGACTTCTCAGGAGGCAAGTAAGGTGGTCTGGTATTTCCATCTGTTTAAGAATTTTCCACAGTTTATTGTGATCCACACAGTCAAAGGCTTTATCACAGTCAATGAAGCAGAAGTAGATGTTTTTCTGGAATTCTCTTTCTTCTTCTAAGGCCCAATGGATGTTGGCAATTTGGTCTCTGGTTCCTCTGCCTTTTCTCAAACCAGTTTGAATATCTGGAAGTTCTCAGTTCACATACTGTTGAAGCCTAGCTTGGAGAATTTTGAGCATTACTTTGCTAGTGTGTGAGATGAGTTCAATTGTGCAGTAGTTTGAGCATTCTTTGGCATTGCCTTTCTTTGGAATTGGAAAGAAAACTGACATTCTCCAGTCCTGTGGCCACTGCTGAGCTTTCCCAATTTGCTGGCATATTGAGTGCAGCACTTTCACAGCATCATCTTTTAGGATTTGAAAGAGCTCGACTGGAATTCCATCACCTCTGCTAGCTTTGTTCACAGTGATGCTTCCTAAGGCCCACTTGACTTTGCACTCCAGGATGTCTGGCTCTAGGTGAGTGATCACACCATCATGGTTATCTGGGTCATGAAGATCTTTTTTGTACAGCTTTTCTGTGTATTCTTGCCACCTGTTCTTAATATCTTCCGCTTCTGTTAGGTCCATACCATTTGTGTCTTTTATTGTGCCCATCTTTGCATGAAATGTTCCCTTGGTATCTTGAATTTTCTTGAAGAGATCTCTAGTCTTTCCCATTCTACTGTTTTCCTGTATTTCTTTGCATTGATCACTGAGAAAGGCTTTTGTATCTCTCCTTGCTAGTCTTTGGAACTCTGTATTCAGATGGGCGTGTCTTTCCTTTTCTCCTTTGCCTTTTGCTTCTCTTCTTTTCTCAGCTATTTGTAAGACCTCCTCAAACAACCATTTTGCCTTTTTGCGTGTGTTTTTTTTTCCTTGGGGATGGTTTTGATCACTGTGACCTGTACAATGTTATGAACCTCCATCCATAGTTCTTCAGGCATTCTGTCTGTCAGATGCTATTTGTCACTTCCACTGTATAATCATAAGGGATTTGCTTTAGGTCAGACCTGAATGATCTGGTTATTTTCCCTACTTTCTTCAATTGAAGTCTGAATTTAGCAATAAGGAGTTCATGATCTGAGCCAAAGTCAGCTCTCGGTCTTGTTTTTGCTGACTATATAGAGCTTCACCATCTTTGGCTGCAAAGAATATAATCAATCTGATTTGGGTATTGATCATCTGGTAATGTCCATGTGTAGAGCCTTCTCTTGTGTTGTTGGAAGAGGGTGTCTGCTATGACCAATGCGTTCTCTTGGCAAAACTCTGTTAGCCTTGGCCCTGCTTCATTTTGTACTTCAAGGCCAAACTTGCCTGTTGCTCCAGGTATCTCTTGAAATCCTACTTTTGCATTCCAATCCCCTATGATGAAAAGGCATCTTTTTTTTGGTGTTAGTTATAGGAGGTCTTGTAGGTCTTCACAGAACTGTTCAAATATATAGTGTCATGCCACCAGCAAATAGTGACAGTGTTATTTCTTCCCTCCCAGTTTGGATTCCTTTTATTTCTTTTTCTTGTCTGATTTCTGTGGCTAGGACTTCCAATAAAAGTGGTGAGAATGGGCATCTTTGTTTTGTTCCTGAATTTAGAAGAAAAGCTGTCAATTTTTCACTGTTGGATATGGTGTTAGATGATGACCTATATTCCCTCTATACCAACTTTGATGAGCATTTTTATCATTAATGGGTGTTGACTTTTGTCAACTGCTTTATCTGCATCTATTGGGATGATCATGTGATTTTTATTCTTCCTTTTGTTAATGTAATGAGTTACACTGATTGATTTGTGAATATTGTCCATTCTTGTGACCCTGGAATAAATCCCAGTAGATCAAGGTGTATGATCCTTTCATATATTGTTGGATTTGGTTTGCTAATATTTTTATGATGATTTCAGCATCTATATTCATCAGAGATATTGACCTGTAATTTTCTTTTTTATACTGTCTTTGTCTGGTTTTGGTGTCAGAAACTAGATTTGATCTCATGGAATGAATTTGGGAGTGTTCCATTCACCTCAAATTTTTTTTTTTTTTTTTTTTTGAGTAGTTTGAGAAGGATAGGTATTAACTCTTCTTTATATGTTTGGTAGAATTCCCCCTGTGAAGCCATTCAGTCCTGGACTTTTGTTTGCTAGGAAGTTTTTTTTGTTTGTTTTTTGGTTACAAATTCAATTTTACTACTAGTAATCAGTCTGTTCAAATTGTCTGTTTCTTCTTGATTCAGTCATGGCAGGTTATATGTTTCTAGAAATTTGTCCATTTCTTCTAGGTTGTACAATTCATCGGTATATAACAATTCATTTTGTTCCAATAGTCTTCCAACATTTCTGATTTTGAGTTTTCTCTCTTTTCTTATTGATGACTCTGGCTAGAGGTTTATCAATGGTATCTTAAAAAAAAAAAAAAAGCTCAGTTTCACTGATCTTTTCGATTGTTTTGGGATCTCTATTTATTTTTTCTCTAATCTGTATTATTTCTTTTCTTCTGTTGACTCTGGACTTCTTGTTCTTTCTCTAATTCCTTTAGATGGTAGGTTTCTTTGGGATTTTCTCTTGTTTCTTGAGAAAGGCCTATATCATCATAAACCTCCCTTTTAGAACGTTTTTGCTGCATCTCATGGATCTTGGAAAGCTTTGCTTCCATTTTCATTTATCTTAAACGATTCTCTGATTCCTCTTTGATATATTCATTGATCCACTAGTTTTTAAGTAGCAAGTTATTTAGTATCCATGTGCTTGTGCTTTTCTTATTTTTCTTTCTGTGATTGTGCCAAGCTGCAACATTGAGTAAGCAGGACTGAACCATTCACTTGACTCAGGCTGGGGCCCATGCTGAAGTGGTCGGGGGAAACCCAGCAGTCACTAGGACAGTCTTCATTCCATCCTATTAACTCTGCCTTGAGGACAAGCCAGCATGCATGCACTCCTCAAGAGCAGGGTTCAGGCTTTCCTCAGCCCTCCTGTTGGTCCCACTGTTCCTATGACCAGCCAAGGGGTCTCGTCTCCCCTGGGTAGGACCCCAGGACTGGGGTGCCCAGTCTGTGGCCCAAACCACTTATTCCCCAAGGTGGGTCTCTGCCTGCATAATCTCCCTTTCCCCCCCGAGTCCCTTTCCAGGGGTACACGTTCCGACATGATCACTTTTTCTTCCTTCCTGATTATGTGTGTATCTCTCTTACAGCTTTGGTTTACAGAAATCTTTCTGCCAACTTCCAGTTAGTTTTCAGAGAGAAGTGCTTCACATGTACATTTATTTTTGATGTGTTCACAAGGGGAGGGAGGTTCCCCATCCTCCTACCCTGCCATGTTGATTGATCCGCAACGCCGACCTTCTTGTGAAGAGATGTTAGTGACTTCAAGGAATCCAATGATTAAAAAAAAAAAAAGCAAGAGCAGAAAATTCTAACATGTGGAGTAGAAAGTTAAAGTTTACATTTCTGAGTACCTAGACACTAGCAGATCAGAGGGAAATGGTTACAGTCTAATCCATCTATCTGGCTGATAACTGTCACCATAATATAAGTATGTATTCCATGGCCCTATGTACCGCTAACAATGAAAAAAAAAAATATTACTGTATTACAGTTATAATATACTTAATGCAAATTCTGTGAAAAGTATTCCAAGAAATAATAAGTTTGAAAAGCAAAATAAATTCTTAAATTGACAATTTCAACAAAAGATTTTGTGTAGAGCTATTAAGAACTTGCTGGGAGATCCAAATATTATCAATTTATGCTCCCTAACATTGTCCAAGGTTGAATATGGCTTTAAGCTACAGTTCTTTGTAAATACTGCTAAACCTGCTATCTCTTATTTACTAAACAATTTTTCAATATAGGTATCTATAATAATAATAAATGAAGAACATAAAGAAAGTTAGAAGCATTTTAAGAAAGATAATGGAAATCGGTCAGCCCATTGCCAGATATGTTTTAAATTATTGCAATGTAAAATATCATCAATTCAAATTTTTCATGGAGAGAAAGAGGACAATTACATCCTAGAGGGTTAAATCAGGAGATAATGTTCATTTTGTTAACAGATTACAATGAAGAAGCACCCAACGTTCTATTCCAAAAGGTGGTGCTCGGGCTGAACCCTGAAGGAAGGCTGAGAGTAAGCCAGAAGAACAGGGTGGAAATGCGTCCAAGTAAAGGGTGCAGGCCAGCAGCCTGAAAGGAGGACAGTTTCAGAAAAATTAGATGCGACTGTAATAAAGAAAATGGATGAATATGTGGTGGGAAAAGCATGTAGGCCCAGCTTATGAGGGTCTTTTTATGCCCCACAGGGACCTTGAATTTCATTCTGAACGCTATGAACCATACCCCAAAGTATCTTAATCAGAGGAATGACAGTTCAAATGTGCCTTTATAAAATGAGAGACAGGAAGCAAGGAGCTTCTGCAGTTTCTCCATCTGTAGTGGTCTGTGATCCTACAAAGAGCCAAGTCCTGATCAGAGTGGAGAAGAGCCACAGGCAGTTATGAGAGTGATCTCACAGGAGATATGGGGGACGGTTTGAAGTACTGAGTCTGGGTGAGGCAATGAGCTGGCGTGCGGATAGAGTAGAGAGGCCAGAGCTAAGAGAGGTTCCATTTCGAACATGTTAAGATTTGACATTCCTTACAAAACTCACTGATGCTACTAGATGATCTCAGCCCCCAAACTTTTATTAGTCCTGGGAAGAAAAGGACTACTGAATCCTCTAAGTTTTCATGGTAGGTGGGCCAAGTGGGAAAGAAGTTACTATGAGCAATTACTTAACAAGTAAGTCATTTCAAAACTTTATCCAAATCCACTTAATTATGCCTTTTAGCTCCCATCTAATTATTTCAGGCTTAACACTAATATCAGTTTAGTGAGAACTTGGTGATATACTTGATCCCTTAATTCCACATGGAATTCACTATCAATTCCTTGGCTCATAGCCAAATTATAATCATCCTCATCTGAATCCTTTCCCAACTATTTTCTCTTGAAAGCAAATTCTATCTACTACTTGAGGAATAAAACCTTCCCTCTCCCCGATAGAAGTTCTTTCAGAGACCTGGCATGTAGTACCATGCCCTATACTGTGAACATAGTGGGCACCCAGTGTTTCCTAGGGTAGGTGATAATACAAGCTCAAAGCGACTTCATTTTTTTTTTTTCCTTTGGAGAGGAAAAAGAGAAGAAAGGCATTGATAGGATGTGGCTGTAATGTGAATAGGTATCATGAATGGTTAGATGGAGGTCCACTGTGTTTTACAGAAAGACCAACTTTATAGTGAGCCCAAAGAGGAAAGAGTGACTTTCCTCAAAGAGGAGGTTATACTGAAAAAGGAAATAAACAAGTTTCTGACAGTCGAGAAGATGACTGTACCGCAGCAGCACGCAAGGACGGAGGAGTGAGGAGACCGATGAGTCAGGTGAGCTGGACTGTAATTAGATTCCACAGTCAGGTCATCAGACAGGAATTCACATACAAATAAACAATATGCACTCCTCTCAAGTGACGACCTACATCAACCACGGAGCCTTAAGTCCCTCAGGAGCTCCTAACTTTGGAACTCCTCTCTTTCCCATAGTCCAGGCCTCCTTCCCCATTCTCTTGGAAACTCAGAGACCTGATATTTCTCCTGCACCAAAGTAAAGAAAGCAAAGAAAAATCAAGCAAGATTCCAAGGAAAACATTTAAAGATATGGAGAATGAAAAAACACCACATTCAGAATAGCGATTTGTTTCAGCTGGAGTGTGTGTCTGTTTTGGGGAGGCAGGAAGGAGTGAGGAGCAAAGTTTGTAAGCAACCTCAACTCTAATGTTAATATTCTATTTTTTGAACTGGGTGTTAGGTACAGTGCTGTCTGCTATGCCAAAGTATCTGAAATATTTCATAATTTTCAAAAAGAAATTTTTTTAAAAAAGGAAAGAGAGCAATAGTAAGATCACTTTGTCTATGTCCCTACTTCTACCTGGGAAAAGATAGGGGCTCTTCCTAATTATTCTAATTTTACTATAAACTGAAAAACTGTTCACAAACAAGACTGTGCCTCCTCTCATCTTTGAGGTTAATGCTCATAAGTCAATTCATTTTTTTTTTAGCAAATGTTCAAACCGCACACCTATGAAGCTGGATCAGCTTCAGTGACTGAATCCTTGGGTGTAACTCTGGTTGCATTGAACTTCTGAGTTGGAGATGCCCTTCCTGTTTTGTTAGTATTATGACATCATACATATTTGAATGACACATCAGGAGGAGAGATCATCAGTCAGCTGACTAAATGCTTGGTCAGCTCTGCTATTCACATGCACTGACAGGTGCTGAGTTATTCCAGGCTTCCGCAAACCTGCTTTCTCCTCACTAGTCCTGCCTGCCTTTTCTGTAAGTTAGCCCCGTGATCACTGCCCTCCTGCAATGATCACAACCGCAGAGATCACACAGGGAAAAGATGAAAACCGTGTGTCATTCTTGTTCTAAAGGACAGGAACAGCTGCAAGACAGAAATGAGGCAAGAAGGGTGAATCTAGTTATTAGAATTAGACCTGCACATTATCTGTGTACTTCACGTTTCATACTTAGGATTTTTCTCCAAAATAGAGACTGATTGGCATCGTATTGATACAAGGCAAACTTGACGCCATACTGCCTAAGTTGAAATCCGTGCTCTGCCATGCCGTAGCTACATGATCTTGAGCAAGTCATTTCTCCTTTTTGTAAAAATTTGTATATTAATAGTGCCTACTTTTCAAATAAAGAATAAATGAAATGTATGAAAATGTTTAGCACAGCACAATTCCCAGTGCATAGCAAGAGCTTAACAAAATGTTGGCAATTACTATGTGCATTGATTTTAATTTTTCTTCCTGCCCTTTGGTATCGAGGATAACGTATATCCAGGAAAATCCAGTTTCCACGCAAAAGGTATATCTGGTGAAAGTGATCGCCATTCCTGAAGGAAGATTCCTTCCTGAAAGCTTTGGATTCTTTCACCTAGTGTCTTCGCCCTACTTTCTTCCGGATGTTTTAACTACAGGTGCCAGAAATCTGCCATTGGAAGGAGATACGAATTGCAGAACTGATTGGTAGCTTCTTTCGTTTTTATTTCTTCATATTCATTGCTACCTTCCACACACAGCTAAAAGACCAAAGACCCAAATGACGGCGTGCATGCTCTCTCTTTCCAGGCTGTCCCGTCCCTTTTTCCCTCCGCATAGGGACCTCTTGAGAGAGAAAACAGTTTTATTTCCCCCAGAAGGTCTTTGTCACGGTGTCTCAGCGCCAGCGTCCCCGTCCTTAGACGCCTTCATCCGTGGTCCTGAGTGGAGCCGCTAGGAAAACACTTAAGGACGACAGTGACTCTGAAAGACTGGAAAAGACAAAGGATTTTTACTTTGAAGAATTCAGGGGACTACTTCGAGACGAAGAAGGCAGTTACAGATAGAAACTCAAGTTTCAAACAGGCGCACGGAAAAGCGCACTGCCCACTGGACTGCGTTTCTCTGTATCAAAATACCTGAAAGGGATAACATGCCTACTCTCGTCCAAGCCTCGGCCCAAACCAGCGGCTCCTCCTTCCGGCCCTCGTCTGGGCTTAAAGGCTCGCTATTGGATCTTGACGAGGGAAGGAGGGGGCCAGAGGCGGTTGGCTAAGCGAGCCGCCCCGCCCGCGCCCTCCCCGGGGAAACAGCTGGAAGCGGACGTGGGGAGGGAGACCTGGGATTGGCTGGGAGTCGGACAGGGCGGGGTGAGGCCGCGCGGATGAAGCCTTTACCTGTCCAGGTAAGTCAGAAAGAGGTCAGAAGAAGAAAACAGTAGGAGACCGGGCGCGCTGTCTCTGTTTCCGTCTCCGCCCTTTGCAAAACGAGGGTATTCTCTTCTTTTCCTCTCTTCAGTCACCCGCACATTGAAGGTGAGTTAATTACTAACCAACTATTGCTTACTCTGCTGCAGGAGTCGGGGTCTTCGTGGAAGCCAGAGCTACAGAGTTGAGCCCTTTATGACGCAACTGGGGGACTTTCCTGTCTCTTCCTCGACTCTCTGAGCCCTTAGTGCACCAGAGGAGGTTGATAGCTGGAGACGGGGGTGCTTTTCTGGAGACCGGGGCTGAAATGCATTTTTTTTTTTTTTTCATCTGCCTGTTTAGGTTGGGTAAAGCACATTGTGCAGGCAACAAGAGAAGAAAACAGGTTTGCTTTAGAAATTTCCATCTCTGAGCAATTGAAATTGAGTTGTGATTTTGGAAGAGAATAGTTGATGCTTTTTTTTTTTTTTTTCATCTGCCTGTTTAGGTTGGGTAAAGCACATTGTGCAGGCAACAAGAGAAGAAAACAGGTTTGCTTTAGAAATTTTCATCTCTGAGCAATTGAAATTGAGTTGTGATTTTGGAAGAGAATAGTTGGAGTAGACGGAGTAGAAATGGAAAATCGCCCAGGGGAGGAAAAGTGCTTCGGTTTTCCATTGCATTTCTAACAGGAAATTTTCCCATAGCTTTATCAACTCAATGTCTATCTTTATTTAAATAAAAAGTGCAGTGTGTGTGTTTTCAGTGTGTGTGTGTGTGTATGCGCACGCGCCTGATAAAGGCGCTCCTTGTGGAAGGGTGTGTAAGGTGTGAGCCGTGCTAGGTTGTTTGTAAGGCGATGTGAGGTTTGGTTACATTGGAAAAACTCCAAGTCAGGTTACCAGCTCATCTTTGGAAGCCCACGGATAATCTAGTTGCAAAGTCAAGCCTATTTGAGTTCAACCTCATTAAATTTCTTACTTTGCCTGTTAATAGACGCAAGGACTGGCAAACTGGAAGCTACTCAGCTGTGCCAGGGCCCCACCCAACGTTAATGCTTCACCATAGCATGTCAAGTCTAGTAGGAATTCCGAGAGGCGTTCAGGCCGAAGCAGCGTGGCAGGGTCCAGAGAGGAGAACCAGAGCAGTGCCGTGGTTTTGCTTTGCGTTCCTTCAGGTGTCCTGTTAGCGGTGTGTGCGGCAGTGTTCCCTGCACACGGACACTGGGTGTAGAAGTCAAGTCAGAGAAACAAGTCAGCTCTCCATCCTCTAGCTTGTGGGAGTTAACACTCTGTTCCTTGACTTGACGCCTTTTCCTCCTGCTTCCAGAAAAAGGAAGTGGGAAGATCTAGTGCCAGGATCCCAGAGCCTGGCATGCAAGCCCTGGATTGGGTTTCTTCCTGGCACTGGAACCTTTAGGCTCTAGCTCAGTCCACAGCCCAGAACCAGCCCGCCAAGCTCAGTGACTGACGGCTGCCATAGATGGTGACCTTGTCAGCAATAAGAATGAGCTGTGATGTAAGCAAAGCCTTTCTGCACACGGGATGTTTCCACCCCACTCTCCCTCAAATCTACTGATGAAAGAGGCAATTATATAATTGCCTAAACTTACATAGAAACCTGCCCATGTGCTTGTGGAGAGTGATACGCATACAGCGCAACTTTTAGTCTTCTTGGCCTCCTTAGGATGTTCTCCAGTCCAAGGCACATTTGACTGGTCAGCAGGAGACCTGGAGACCTGGAGATAGGAAACCTCTTTGACCACTAGGGAGAGAGATGAGTTCTTAGAGGATATGGGGGTGGTTTCATGGGAGGAGGGTGACCAGGGAGCCTTCAGACTGTTCAGGAGGTACAGAGGAGCCAAACGGGAGTGGGCTGGAGCCCTCTTCCCACCCCACCCCGTCCAGATGCCAGAATGCCACATGCCATTTTTTTTACTCTCCTCCAAGGCTTGGCTGGCTTCAGGGAGTGGTTAATATTTAATATGCCTTTGCACGGGTGACGCTGATACAGGCTGTGCACATCTCTTAATCCATTCCTTTCTCCCCTCAAGCTGCTCAAAGAGGTCAAGTGTTCAAAGATACCAAACTCTCACCTTGAGTGTTTTGCCTGTTCCTCCGCTTATCAAGTAGAAATACCTCAGGTTTCAATGGCTGCCCTGAAACAGCCCACAAGTTTCAAGGTTGTAAAGTTGGTGGAAGGAAATGCAGCATCCAGGACAGGTCAGCCTGGTGAGGGAAGGAGAGGGAGTGGGAAGAAGAGAAGGCATGGTCACGGTTCAGACATTTGGGATCAGAACACTAGGTGTGGAAGGGAGGTGCAAGCACCTTGGGGCTCACTCAGCTTTGGTTTCAGGTCCAGGTTAATCTCTGTGGTGATTCTGTTGTGCTTACTTGAGTGTCAGCGGCAGTTGATGTCATTTCTTTACGCTGGAAATATCTGTTGTTGGGACAAAAAGCTGGCCTGGATGCATAAAGTTGAATCAAAAGAGGATGTTACTGGGGTTTTCAGTGTTTAGTCAGGAGTGGTCAATCGTCCTTCCTTAGGTACATGGCCCTCTTGCGTGTGGAAAGCCTTTGTGATACCCTCTAGAAGGGCTGGGAGCCACAGGCTGTCCCACAGATGCAGTTATATGGATTATTTCCTACTTCTCATAGGAAGGGGAGTTAGAAAGAACCCCAGCTTTCTTAGCTGTCAAATGGAGAAAATGTCCCATCCTGCCTAAGCTAGCAGTTTTTTTAAAAAAACTCAATTAGCATATCTGAAAGCCCTTTATAAGCTATACCCTGCTGTGTTTTTTGAACCAGTGCTGTTCATATTGTTTCTATCTCTTCCAGCTGCTTCAAGCCATCCTTGGTTCCAAAGTGAGAGTGTGTTAGGCTGCCCTGGGAGGAAGGAGAGGCTAGCAAACCCCTGTAAAGTCCGACATGTGCTTGGAAGAACAAGGCAGTAATTTTTCTCTGAAAGGAAAAGGCAGCATCTGCATATCTGTTCACAGAGAACATTCCATTAATTACAGTGAGTCACTTTTAACAGTTACTGCCCCAATGTTACAGATAGGAAAGCTAGAGCCAATAAAACAGACCCTTGGATCTACACTGACTTCTTGGAAACAATACCTTTGTCTTAGTAAAGTTTGCATGCCCAGGGCCAACTGGGTGCTAATAAATGTTACTGTAACTGAAAGTGTTTCCCAAAACTCCATTAAGCCACATATATTCTGGGAAATAAAATATTTGAAAAAGAGCTTGCAGTAATAGTGTAGAAGCCAAAAAAGCAACCTTCCAACCGTGCAACTCAGCAGACTCTAGAATGAACGACAGGTTTCTTCATCTAGCATTTTTTGAGTGCCTTCCGTGTGCCTAGGCTAATGGATGAGAGATGAGAGATGGATCCTCTTTGTCTGTCTCAAACCTACAGAATGTTAGAAATGAGTTAGTACTCCTGGAAGTCAGTGACCTAGTCAGTCATTAATGGAGAGGCTAGCTGAGGTGACTGAACCTCATCTCGCATGACTTCTCACGTTTGTTTCTTTGGGGTTTTGGATAATGGGGAACTAGTGAAGGAACTCGTGAAGGAAACCCAGGAGTTATCTTCACCCGTGTTGATTCATCACTGGGCTTCATCTCGGTTCCCTCTGGTCCCCTCTATCTCTCCTAAGAGGCTCTAGACCCTCATGAACTACACATATCTTGCTCAGAAGAGATCGTCCCTCTTCCTTCTCCGTTGTTCTGCCCCTCCCTACCTGTGGCACTTGAGGGCCTCCTCCCCGGCAGGAGAGGAGCTCTGGGAGGCCTTGGGCTTGTCAGCTCGAGGTGGTTGGCAGGCTGACTCCCCCAGCACAGCCCAAACCTGACTTTGGCACTGGAAGCAATTATTGGTACAGGCTGAAAAGATAACCTGCCCTAGAATCTAAACCCCAAGTCTCAAGATGTCAAATAAAATTTGATTTTCCAGGACATTTTACCTCATACTGGGAGAGTAGGAAAGATGGTAGAAAATAAGACGCAGCACTATGAGGAAACCATGGATTCAGAATCCAACAAACTGTATTCTAATTCTAAACTCTTTCCACATGTCCTTTCTTGATCTTGAAACTGTCTTTTAATCTTAATTGTTCTAGAATTTCATTTTAACATAGGAGTGTCACCTTTGGCCTTTCCAACTCTGGTGGAGTTTTCCCCATGAACGGGAATATGAAAACCCCCGGGACTTCCTGAAGATAGATGGCACTAACCTTCCTTTGCTATTTCTGTTGGTACAGTAAAATTGAAGCCATTCTTTCCCTACGAGTTGGAGTTGGAAGGAAGCCACCTAGGACTTTGCTCTTGTTCATGCGAGACAGGTTAGGGAACCTCATTGGGAATAAGAGCAGCCTCAGAGGGGGTGATACGTGAGAGAGGAACTAGGTCTGTGTCAGCCACTGGGTGCCTTGCACACACCTCCCAGAGTTGGGCGATAATGGTGGCTGTGGTGGGAGTCATCGCGTTGATGTTGATGACATGGATATGGTAGCAGCTGACAATTACAGGGCCGCACACTGCACAAAGTGTTTTAAATGGAGTATCTCATTATAAATTCATGACAACCCTTTGAGGTAGGTACTATTATGCCCTTGTTCCTTTAAAAAAAAAAATTTTGTTTCCCTTGCTTCAGTCTACTTTGACCCAAGTTGAATCTTGTCTTTTTCTTATTACAAGAACAGTAGCAGTTACTCATTTATTCCTTAAGCATTTGCTAATTTACTACCAACTAAACTGTGCTAACTGTTCTCATTTAATCTTATTATTAACCCTATTTAATGAGGAAAAACAGACTCAGAGTAAATTGCCTCAAATCACATCACTGTAAATGGTGGAGCTGGAATTGGAACCCAGATCCAGCTACTCTCCAGAACCCAAGGTTTAACCCCTGTAATACCAATACTAGTAATGAAAATCTAGGTTAAGTTCCCTGGTCCAGAGAAAAAAAGAGAGAGAAATGATGGAGGCTCCCTTCTGCTGAACTGCTTCTGCACCACCTAATTCCATCCTCCTGCATGTGCGTGTCCAGCTTGGTGTCCCTGGTGAGGCTGGGGTCGGGGCCTGGGCATGGCTGAGCATGGCCCCTTCCAGCTCTCTGCTTGCTTCGTGTCCCGGGTGCCACGCTGCTCCAGGGCCTGGGCAGAGACTCGCTGGAGCCCGGCTCAGCTCACACGTGGCTTTGATTCTTCTCTTTTCAGGCCCAGTCTGGGACATTCTCCACTTCCCTTCACTTCCCCTCTGGGAGCCCCTTTCACCACCCCTGCACCTTGCTTCAGGCGATGCCCGAGAGAGAGCTGTGGCCAGCAGGGCCTGGCTTGGAACCCGCCAACCGCGTCGGCAGCTGCGACAGTATGATGAGCACCACCTCCGCGCGCTCTGGATCTGTACGTACTCTGTCTGCAGCCTGGCCCGCTCTCTGCTCCCTGCCCTGCCCTGCCCTGCCCTGCCCTGCCCACCACCACCGGCCTTGCTCACTGCTCCTTGTCTTTCATCTTCCTCGTCAGGGAGTGAATCACGCCAGGCAGGATTTTGCCTCTGAGTCACCCCCACTTCTATAGAGAATAGGGTGGGACAACCCCAGAGAGTAATAAGACAAATGAGACTTTTTCCCAGTTCTCATTAGGTTGGGAGGTTTAACTGAGATGAGAGAATGGGTCAGTGATCTCAGGCCACGGTGG
Organism: Muntiacus reevesi; assembly: GCF_963930625.1. Taxonomy (NCBI): domain Eukaryota; kingdom Metazoa; phylum Chordata; class Mammalia; order Artiodactyla; family Cervidae; genus Muntiacus; species Muntiacus reevesi. Next base: position 53,722,365 of record NC_089253.1, on the reverse strand, counting down.
AAACAGAATGCAGATCCTTGTGAATTCCTCAAGTCCTCTGCAGTGAACAGCCTCATTTCAGTCTTTAACAAAGGTCAAAGAGCACAGAGCAGTTAAGAGCCTGGGTTCTGGAGCCAAGCAGATCTGGGTTCTCTACTTAGAATTTCCATTATCTTGGGCAAATTACTTTATTTCTCCAAGTTTCAGTTTTAAGATGAGGATAATGTTAATACCGAATTCATAGGGTTCTTGAGAGGAATAAATGAAATACATGATAAAGTATTTAGTACCTGCCTCTATCTAGAAAAGAAGTAGCTTATCTGTAAGTGGAGATTGAGAATCTTCCAAAATTATTGTGTTTATCTATGACATGTAATCAGTTGTAGTTTTTCTGGGCATGGATTTAAATCTCAATTATTATAAGATTGGTGTCAAAGAATAAGTCTGCCCTATGTCCAAATGTAAGCATTCTTTTGCTATGGGTGCTCATCATATACATGATAACCCTTGATAATGTATACTTTATTGATCTATATCCTGTATGTATAGATATTTGAAAGTTTAAAGATCATAATGATCTCTACTGAATGTTGAAGATGTTTAATATAGTTGGTAAGTTTTGGCATGTAAAAATGGAGTAGAAAAAGCAGCACATAATGCACAAAACCTGAAAGTGCAGACAATCTGTATATAATTTCTTTTTGACCTTACATGATGGGGCGACAGAGATAGCTTCCTGTCTGTTAGGCAGAGACCAACATAGCATTGGACACAGAATGTGGCAGGAATTAAAGGTTGTCAAAATGAATCATCTACAAAGGACAAATTCAGAGATGGAGTCTTGGCAAGACTATTTTAGGAAGAAGAGGGCAGTAAAGAAGATTTTGTTCACAGAACCTCTGGAGCCGGCATCAAGATTTTTAAGGGCTATATTTGGGACTTCCTTGACATCTAGGTCTCCCTCAATCAACTGACAGATGATTCCTTATGAAGCCTGAGGGACTGGAAAAGTCATTCCAACAACCATTTCCCCTCCACCTGAGATATTTTCAGGGTTTTCTCAAAATCTTTCCTGGCCATCTGAATGGGTCTGAAGAATATATAACTCTGCAGTGACTCAAACAGTAGGAAGAGGGGTAGAGACGCTAGGAAGGGACTCAAGCCAAATCTCCTGTATTCCCATCTGCCCTTTTCGTCCTCCCTTCAACCTTCAACTTTGGAGAGCAACTATTCCATGGATCTTCCTGGCCTTACAGAACACGGCAGTAAGCATCTGAATTGGCCATAACCTGTTCTTCCAAACATGCCTGTGTGCTTTTTCATAATAAAAACATGTATCTCAATTCCTGCCTAATATTTAATACTCAGTTGCTCTCCCCACAGCCCATACCAGTCTGTCCACCTTCCTCCCTTAAGTTAATATTTGCTTAAGAAATGCGCACTTTTTTGAATGTTAGCCAGAGCCAAATGCCATCAGGAAAGTAAATACACAAGGGGGAAAAATTCTGCATGGAATGCATTTCAAAGTCAAGTATAAATTATTTAGTGAATTTATCTGTGACTAGTCATGCCCCTGTTCCTATTGGCCTGGCAGCGAGTAGTTGACTGTCTTTCTTGTTTGTCCTCATACTGTCCTTGACGTGCCACATCAAGGATGCAGAAGTACTTTGAAAAGTTCAAAGCAATACCAGTTTAGGTATTGCTTCAGGTTTAAAATCAAATCATTATGTTACACACGAAGTTGAAGCACTTGACATAGGTCACACAGAAGAAGTAGAATTAGAACCCAGGACCTTCTAATCTGTGCCCATAAGCGTTCCACCCAGGACTTAGCACCTGAAAAACCCTTTGCAGTCGGCCTGCCCAGCTGTCGGAGCTGGGTGCGAGGGGGACCACAGCTAGACAGGCTCTGCCCTCCCGGTGCTCACGGCTTCAGGAAGCAGCTCCAGCAGGTCTGCAGAGTGGCACGGTGGGGAGGTGTCTGGCTCTTCGGCATTCCTCCCCCAAGGCAGGGTGGCTCTTGGGCCCCACCAGTTTCTGGAGAGCTGCCTGTCACAGCTCCCCCGCCCTCTCCTCACTCCAGAGTGACAGCAGCTACGACTTCCTGTCCGCTGAAGAGAAGGAGTGTCTGCTATTCCTGGAGGAAACCATTGGCTCCCTGGACGCCGAGGCTGACAGCGGGCTGTCCACCGTCGAGTCTGAGCAAGCCACAACTCCCCGAGGTCCCCGAGCACTGCCCCCGACCCAGCCTGCCCCCCAGGGTAAGATAGAGCCGCTTTCCCTCTTGTCTGCCCTCTGCTCTAAGAGTCATGGGCAGAAGAAGGAACAAGCACTCTCCTCTCTACTTGCGGCTAGAATAAAGCCTTGTCCCTGGAGGGAAGGAGGGATTGTCCAAGACAGCTTCTGGTGTCGTTGTATGAAGTATCAAAAGTCTGGGAGGGAAGGGGATTTGACCAGCTCCCGCTCTCTTCTGGAGACATTCTAAAGCCATCTGACCACCGAGGTGGGGGAAAGAACCAGGGAGGGGTGGGTGGTTGGCTCTGGAAAACCTGAGTCAGTCTGGGGAGCTAATCTGGGTGACCCAGAGGATGAGGCTGCAGGAGATAAGAAGAGGGAGGGGCTCCCTTAGTTTCAGTGGGTGGCATCTTGAGGGCCTTGTGAGAGAGCGTGGAATGATGATGAGGCTCAGGAGATGGAGACAAAGGTGACCTGTAAGTGTAGCCATACATCCCAGGAAGACAGTCCTATTGGTATTAGGACTGCAACCACTTCTTCATACACTTTGCAAATATTTATTGACAATATATTAGACCGTCTGTCTGTGGTGATACGGCAGGAAGTGGGGACGTGGGACTGCCCCTGCTGCCTGGTGCTGATTTCCTGGCCCAGTGGGCCTGATGCTTATGCTTCCTCGCTGGAAGGGAAGAGCCCACATCACCCTGTGGCGCAGAGACAGCTGTGGCCATTACAGAGTCATCCAAGCGTTTACAGGAAGTGGAGGTGGAGGAAGGCAGATGCCTGGTGGGGCGAGAGCACATCACCTGTTGATGCTGTTCAAGCTCAGTGCTCCCACTGGACCCAGTTACCCGGGAGCCCCAGGACAGCGAGAGGGACTGTCCTGAATCCCAGCCATCCTGCTTCTATAGAGATTAGGAAGAGCCTGAGTCAGGGACACAAAGCTGTCTGCGCTGCCCTTTCCCCAGCCACTGGGAAATGCTAATCCTTGGTTGAAAGAAATCTGCTAGGATTGATCTGTCAGTCTAAATGATATCCAGACAAAAGTGTTGTCCTTCAAGAACAAAGAAACAGCAACAACAGACAGACAAAAACCCATCCATTGAGGACTGGAGATTAGAGTTTGGGAAGCATTTTCTTTCCCCTCGACAGCAGGGTCCTCACTGCCTACTCTTCTTCACCTGTTCCCCTGACTCTTACAGGACATCCAGAGGAGACAACTGTCCGAGGACCGGAGCCAAAAAGAGTCACTCCATTCAGCTCAGCTCATCCCCCCGGGCCCCAAAGCCTGGGCCTCAGGTCTGGCTCCAACAGCCTCCCCAGAAATATCCACATCGGCAGAAACCAGAATCTCAGAAAAAGCACCACCCTGACTAACAGCCATAATCCAGGGGGATCCGAGGGACTTGTCTTGGAACCTGAGACCGAGCAGGTCAGCCAGAGCCCTGAGCGGGTCAACCAGAGCCCTGAGCCCAGCCAGGCACTGGCCACGCCCCCAGAGGCTGCCCTTGAGCTGGACGGGGCGCTCATCCCCCCACCGGAGGCTTTCCAGGACACCCAGCCCGAGCAGCGTGGCCAAGGCAGCCTGCCCAGAGGACCAGGGGAACTGAGCCCCAGGCCCCAGGCCCACCCATCACTCAGCTCCCAGAGAAACAGGGAGCCCGCTCCAGAGGCCATGTCCCAAAAAGCCAGTGAGAAAGGCTCAACCGGGGAACCTGCACCACCTCGGCTTCCTCCCCTGGTGTCCTCTCAGGATGCAGGCGCTAGAGATACGGTCGTCCCTTCTGGGGGCCCTCCAAATGACCGGCCGGCCCCCGTCACGGCCCCTAAGCCCCGGAAGCTGCCGCCAAACATTGTCCTGAAGAGCAGCCGCAGCAGTTTCCACAGCGACCCCCAGAACCGGCTGTCCCGCCGCTCGGAGGCTGCGCCCGGGGACCCCAGCCCCGCCTCGTCCTCCCTGCAGGAACAGAGGAAAGCACGCAGGGAAGCGCTGGAGAAGCTGGGGCTGCCGCAGGACCAGGAGGAGCCCAGCCCCCGCTTAAGCAGGCCCTCCGTCAGGCTCAAGGAGACTGGCGCTCAGGCCGTGTCCCCGGCCCCAGCCCAGGTCCCCGGAAGGGCCCTGGCCCCTGCACCCACGCGGGGCCCTTCTCCCGGGAAAGCGCCAGCTCTGGCCCAGCCGCCTTCTCCAGGCAAGGTTCTGGTTCCCTCCCAGGAACCCACTCAGGGGACAGCTCCAGCTGCCAAATCCACGCCAATTCCTATCCCGAAGGGCCCGCGGGCACACAGTCCCCTGACTCAGCGAAAGCCAGACTCCGGGCTGACCCTCCAGGAGAGCGGCGTCCCTGGCCTCAGACAGATGAGCTTCAAGTCCAGCACCCTGGAGCGGTCAGGCATCGGGCTGAGCAGCTACCTCTCAGCGGAGAAAGCTCCCAGCCCCCAAACCAGCACCTCTCTGGAAAAAGGCTCCTTGCTGGACAGGATCTCACCCAGCGTCTTGCGTAATTCCCGGCCGCGCCCGGCCTCCTTGGGCACGGGGAAGGACTTCGAGGGTATCCAGGTGGGCAAGCTGGCTGACCTGAAGCAGGAGGGGCGCCCCAAGCACCTTTCTTACCAGGGACAGAGCCGAGACAAGCTGCCCCGGCCCCCCTGTGTCAGCGTCAGGATCTCCCCAAAGGGGGTGTCTGATGAACACAGAAGGGAGGCTCTGAAGAAGCTGGGCCTGTTGAAGGAGTAGGCCAGGCCCACTGGCCACCAGCCCAACCCACACAGCCCCCTCCCCACACCCCATTACTCAGGGTGGGACCCAGAGCTCAACTTAGCCTCCCCACCTCGCGACTCAGGAGCTGGACAGGGGTCAGCTCCTCTCCAGTGGCCTCCTCTCTCTGAGGGAGAGCCTGGAGCACACATTTATATTCACAGCAGCTGTGCCAAGGAAAGTGAAGTTGCTCAGTTGTGTCCAACTCTTTGTGAACCCATGGACTGTAGCCTGCCAGGCTCCTCTTGTCCATGGGATTTTCCAGGCAAGAGTACTGGAGTGGGTTGCCATTGCCTTCTCCAGGGGATCTTCCTGACCCAGGGATTGAACCCGCATTGCAGGCAGATGCTTTACTGTCTGAGCTACAGGGAAGTCCTCAGTACCTGTGCAAATGGTCCTGAAGAGGATTTCCACAGGAGGTTGTGTGTGTGTGTGTGTGTATGTGTGTGTGTGTGTGTGTGTTATAGGCTGTATATATCACTGATGCTATTTATATGACACAAGGAGTCATTGCTCAGAATTCTGCTCTGGTTGAAAATTTTCTTAAGCTGGGTAGAGTTCAGTCTAGCCAGAACTGAGTGGAGAGGCATGGCTGAGCCTGAGAAAAATAGTCAAATGAGACAATAGACGTTCCCATGACATTAGGCAAATGCAGAGTCACATGAAACGTGGGTCTCCCAGAATCCCCGCAGTGGATGGAGACTGGCTCAGATCTTGCTGGAGTCCCCTCTCTCTTCTGCCCTTCTGGACAGGGGCCCATGGCCAAGGAGGCTGTTTGCTGCCCTCTCACTGTCCTTAGTCCTGAGGATCAGACATATCCTGACACTCTTGTTGGTCTGTGGAGGCGGGATGAATATCTACACATCATAGTTCCCTTGGGGAGGGTCTTGTCCTTGGGCTTGTTAAACTCAGTGATAAACTATGATGGGCCCTGACTCCGAGATCCCTGTTTTTCCTGCTCTGGATCTCCATCTGCACAGGACTGAAGCCAGGGCTGAGCCACCAGTGAGTTGGGAACTCAAGCCTAGAGACATTGTAAATACCGAGAAACTCTTGAAAGCCTTTGTCTACATGATTGCAAGTTATTTTTTGATTTCCACAATTCCTATGGAAAATCATCACCTGACATTCTCTGCTAATTATTTATGTATAGACTATAAGAGCTGGGAGGGGCCATAGAGACCCTCTAATCCAATCCTGTTAGGGAAGGGAAGTGACTCATCGTGGTCAGTGTGCATTAGTGACAGAGCTGAGGTCAGAGCTGGGGCTCCCACTCCCGCCCACACTGCAGGCCCCGCCCCTCCAGCAGGGCCCTTGTCCATCCACCCAGCACCCTCAGGACCGGCAGTCACCAGCAGAAGTCTAACCTGAAAGCTCTTCACTCTCTAAGGTGTCTTCTGAAACAGCAGAGATTAAATGTTCAGGATCATATTCAGTGTTGTGGCTTCTTATTTAATTTGGGAAAGTAGCCGTCTAATGACTCATATGAATCCCAAATTCCCTGACCAAGTCGTGCAACTTGCAAATACGCCACAGGGTACTGTGGGTGGGCAGTGTGGGCTTCCGAATACAAGGCTGGAGACTGGACATAGCTGGACATAGCCCATGCTTCCCCTCAGGAAATAAATACTGTTCAGAGACATGACCTGATTGGAGTCCACGATGCCCGAATATGGGGGGCGGATAAAGGGAAGTGGGTTGAAAATGTGCCCTGTAGTTCTGCTGAGCATTTCTGGACCATGTCCTTAGGGACCCAGCACGTCAAGGCTCAGTGTTTCTGAAAATGGTGAGAAGGTTAAGATGAGGACAACAAATGACTGCACCCTGCTCTGGCATGTAGGGTGTGGGTGCATGCGGAGTGTGGGTGTGACAGTTTCTGTGTACACTCCACACACACACACACACACACCCAAAAGCCTAGTACCTTGCTTCTGGCCCTGGGTGAGAACCAGGCCTGTCACAGCAGACGGGGTCCCCCATGACGGGCTGAGTCACATGTTATCTCAGAACCCCCCCACCCCAGCCTCCAAGAGAGAAGGCCTTTCCTGCATGGTCCACCACAATGCATTGGGTTGAACTGCTTCTTAAGATGCAACCTGAAGAAAGCTCATTTTATTTTTTATTAACTTCCATGATAAACAGGGAAACTTGAGGCTAGCTCTAAAGCATGACTTGGTAGGAGCCTGGGGCCCTGGCACCAACACAAGGCTGACTAACACAGGGCGGTCAGGGGTACCTCCTGTTAAATCCCACTTCCTGGGGAGGGCAGTTTCTCTCCCAGACACAGCAGAGTTACACACAGCCTACACTCCTGTTCTGTATTCTCATCCTGCCCAGTTCCCCAAGTCTCCCAGTTTGAGATACTCCCCCTCCCCTCCCCATGGAGAACCATGCTTTCCCATGTCCTCGGCCTTCAAAGAGCATGTTTTGCTCTAGGAATGGTCTTTGGGATTCAAGGATTGCATAATAATTGGATGATAAATAAATAATATCCAATAAATAATTGGATAATAAATCCAAAGCCAGTTGTCCTCATTTTGAAGAAGGTCAAAAGGACCCAGAGACAGCATCCACCATCCTGAATTGTATCCATCTTCTTGTTCCAAATAGGATTGCTCTTCATTCAGCTTTAAGTGATTGAGGAAGAGCTGGAAGTGGGGTCAGGGTTATTCTTATCCCTTTTTGGGCAGAAGTTTGTAAAGGCCGTTCATCTGATTTTAAAGGCCACAGTGACAACTCTGTTTCCACACGGCCTTATTTCTTTGCTATACCCTGCCTGGCGCAGTCTCACTGAGAACAGACCATCTGCCAAACGGAGGAGCTGGCTTCTCCTCAGCCCAGCAGAGTGGGGCCTGGGCCCTCAGGTGTGCTGGCAGCTACCCCTCTGAATCACAGCTCATATGCCACCCTGGGCATTCTTCAGGCACACACACTGTCCTACACACAGGCCAAGGGATGGGCCCAGTCAGCTCTTAGCTGGCCCCATCCAGAGTGGAATGTGTGGTCTGGCAAATGCCACCCTGGGGGTGAATAGGTATGCAAAAGTTAGTGTTCATCCCATGGAAGAAAGGCAAGTCAAAGACTGCAGAACAGGTCCAACTTGATGTTATGAGTTAGAGCTGACAGTAAAGATTCAAATACGTGCAAATATGTGAGATGAACCACTTCATCCTTGGCAGAATACGAAGCTGTAGGTTCATAAACTAGAGGAGGAGACCAGGGAGATGCGCAGGAGGAAGCATGACCACCTCAATCAGAACCTAGGGAGGCAAGCAGATACCATGTCCTCATGATCTTCACGTGGGTGATTATGGAGCATATACAGCTGAGCTCCATTCACCTCCATCACTTACCAGTCAGGGTACCATGGGGATGGCACTTTAATTTTTGAACATCAGAGCTATCATCTGCAAGGTGGGAATAATAATCCTTTCCAGATGGCTGAGATGAACAAATTATATGAAATATCAAAGCTCAGTGCTTGACATAGTGTAGAAACTCAATAAGTGATAGTAATATCCCTTCTCAAAGGCAGCAAATGTATACAGCACTGGAAGTCAAGAGCTCACTCAGTTCAGCTCTGAAGAAATCAGAGAAATCTTGCTGCAAATAAAAGTCCAAAGAAACAGGTAGGTTTTGGCAGACTCTCCAAGTGACTCAACTTTACCCACACCATGGTTCCCAGAATTTGAAAACAAAGAATCAGAGTGAATCTGGCGTTTCTGTCTTGGTGGAAGCTGAACTGGTTATTTCCAGCGTCTCTATCCCCAAACCCAGCTTCCCATTTATCATCAATCTCTTGTTGCCCATGACCATATAGTTTACTTCTTTTTGCTTCCTTTAACTTCCTTTTGCTGTGGTTCAGGGGAAAATGGAACATGCTGTTCTGTATGTGTGCTGTGTGCTTGGTCACTCAGTCACGTCCGACTCTTGCGATCCCATGGACTGTAGCCTTCCAGGCTCCTCTGTCCATGGGATTCTCCAGGCAAGAGTACTGGAGTGGGTTGCCATTTCCTTCTGCAGAGGATCTTCCCAACCCAGGAATTGAACCCGGGTTGATTGTAGGCACACTCTTTACCAACTGAGCTATGAAGGAGGCCTTATGCTATTCTATAGTTATTTGTTGTTTTCTTAAATGGAGGAAAAGAACATATAAAAGAAGGGAACTCTCACTAAAATCCAGGAAAAGGTCTTCCCTGGTGGTCCAATGGTTCAGAATTGCCTGCATATGCCCGGGATACAGGTTTGATCCCTGGTCCGGGAAGACTCCACATGCTAAGGGACACCTAAGTCCGTGGGTTGTGGTTACTGAGCCTGTGCTCTAGAGTCCACTCGCTGCAACTGTGGAAGCCTTTGGGCTCTAGAGCCCCTGTGCTGCAATTACTGAACCTGCTTGCTACAACTACTGAATCCCCAGTGCCTGGAGTCTGTGCTTTGCAGCAAGAGAAGTCACCACAATGGGAAGCCCACACTCCCCATCGAAGAGTAGCCCTGGCTTGCTGCAACTAGTGAAAGCCCATGCACAGCAACCCTAACCTAACCCAGCATAACCAAAAATTAAGTAATTTTTGACAATTAGGAAGAGACAGAGGTTTCAAGATTCCTGGGGCATTTTGTAAAATAAGGTAGGCATCTTTCAGAAATGAATCAGGCATTTGTTAGTTGAAGAAGATATACTGGAAAACCTCTCCAAATCCCTTCTGATATGAGGGCCTATGAATTTCAGGAGTCATCACCACCATCACCATCACCATCACTGACTTAGCATGCAACTGAGTAAAAACAGATGATGTTCTAAATCCCAGCCGTCATTCTCCCTTGCTCATTGCCTATCTGGAGCATTGTCTTTATTCACCACTTACCATGTTTCCAGATTTCAAAATAATCGGAAATGGATTTTTTTTTAAAGCTCAAAAGCCACTTAGTTTAAAATGGAGTACAAAGAATGACGTTTTAATGGACTGAATCCCGTAGAAGCAATAACAAAGCCTGTTGCGGTTATGAGCATAGAAGTAAATGAGAGAATACATGTAAAAGACACAGCACAGTGATCAGTAAATATTAATGTTATTGTCATGTACACATGTTATTCAGATGCCAAAGGGTTTCCCCTTGAGGACTGGATTAATCCTAACCTGCACCTAAATTCCTCAACCCCAAACAGTCAAAAGCCCTTGTCCAGTTTCCGGAAGCCCCTGCAGCAGGCCTGCCACCTCCGATACCGCCGTGTTCCCTCCACATCTGTGATGCTGCTTCTGGGCCTCCTTCCCATCCCACGCACTGCCCACCCCGGAGCTCCCTCACTGTCCCCAAAGCCCAGGCCCCTTATTGATTCCCGAGGGGAGTGAAGGTTATGCTTCTTCTTGTTTCCTGAGTTTCTAACTGCAGATTGAGTGCGAGATGCCAAGGGTCCTAACTTGAGGCACGCCACCTACCGCCAGCCCTTTTCCCCCCCTGTCCCTCCTGCTGTTGCAAGGCACTCAGGAAACCTTCACCTCCATCTGTACCCGTGCTCTGAACATCTGCCCCAAGAGACTTCTCAAGAAATTTCTTATCCATGAATAGGGTGTTCCACTGAAATGAGCTCTGGAAACCGCAGTGTTCGCTACCTCCTTACCTTTACCCCGAAAGCGTGGGAGGGAGGCTAACAACACAAGGGTCTTGCGGCATCTATGCTTCCAGCTCACATGGACCCCACTATGTTCTTCCCAAGGGTTTCAGCAGGGCCTCCTTCGGATTGCTCCCTCTCCATGGATAAGGGGAGAAGCTTGGTCTCCTCTGCCCATGACACCACTGGTTTTCAGGTGGGGGCTCTTCTGTGTGAGCCAAGGCCCCAGCTAGGTCTTGTGAGCTGTGGGAATATCATCTAGTTGAAGTGAATTCAAATATGGTATCATTAACATTTTAGGGTGACTTCTTTGACTGAAAAAAATTGTACAACCCACAAGGTGAGAATTATATTTTATTTGGTGGGTGAAATTGAAGACTTAAGCCCAGAAGAGAAACTGCTCTGAAAAGAAAAGAGAGCAAGCAGGGTACATAGTTTTTGCAACAAAGACCAGATAGCTGGAACATCGAAAGATTACCATTAGTTAAAGAAAACTAGGTATCTCAAGTCCAGGAGGTAGCACTTTTCTGTGTATGGGAAGATGCAAGAAGCTGGGCTCCTTGAAATTATCCCTTCACTGTGCACCTCAGTTCTGTGGGACCAGTATCCTGTGCTTTCTCATCCTGGGTTGCCTCAGGGTACCTCACTGGAGGGAGGTGGGGCTGCAGTGACTGACCGTTTGATGATGGGCATCTGTTTCCACCCTGAGTTTCCTCGGGGCTCACCCAAAGGGTGGCTGTAATGTGATGGCTTGATGGTTGCAACATCCTTTGTTTACTGATTTGGCAGTTGACTTTTTCATTGAGACTTGGAAATCAGGCACAATTCTAGCCCTTAATCTTCTGCCATTCCACCTCCACCTTGAGAGGCAGGGACTGCCCCGTGCCTCTGACCTCACTGGCTGGAACACATCCTCTGGCAGGCACTCTGCTCTGAGGAGCCAGCCTCTTGCAAGAAGAAGCTGGGATGACTACCAAGGTTTTGTTTGTGTTTTTGTTCTTCTGCTTGGAGTATCTACTTGAGATTTTTAATTGAAAACCTATATTTGGTCTTCAGACTTCCCTGGTAGCTCAGCTGGTAAAGAACCCGCCTGCAATACAGGAGACCCCAGTTTGATCCCTGGGTCATGGAGATCTCCTTGAGAAGGGAACAGCTACCCACTCCAATATTCTTGCCTGGAGAATCCCCTGGACAGAGGAGCCTGGCAGTTTACACGGTCCATGGGGTCATAAAGAGTCAAACACGGCTGAGTGACTTTCACTTTCATTTGGTCTTCATCCCCTTTTCTGTCATAAAACTTCTAAAACATTTCCTTTGATGAGAGCAATAAAGGTGTCTTTTATTGTATTAATGAAGGGACTTTTGGAAAGTCCCTCTAGAACCTACGGATGGGGCTTTTTCACCTGGGGAGCCAACTTTTAGCCCTCCCTCTAGCCAGTGATTTAATCAGTCATGTCTGAGCAATGAAGCTTCCATAAACACCCAAAAGGATGAGTCTCAGAGAGCTCCCAGGTTGGTGAAGCAGAACACTTCCAAGTGCCACTGTGCCAGGCCCCAAACTCCATCAGGACAGAAGTTCCTTTGTATAAGACATCAACCTATGCAGTGCTTCATCTGTTTGTTGATTCGTATCCCTTATTCTCCTTTGTAGTAAACCAATAATCCAGTGAGTAAGCTGGTTTCCTGAGATAGGTGAGTCACTCTAGCAAATGAATGGAACCTAAGGAAGAAGTCACAGGAACCTCTGATTTATAACCAGGCAGTCAGAAGCACGGGTGAAGCACTGGGCTTGGGACTGGCATCGGAAGCGAAGGGCAGCCTTGTGGGACTGAACCCTCCACCTGTGGAACCGGATGCTGTCTCAGGGTGGATAGTGCCAGGCTTGGGTTAAACTGTAAGACACCCCACTGGTGTCACACTGGAATTAGACACTGGATCCCACTCCCACACTACTGTACTTGCTTCCTGACCTGAGTGTCCAGAAGATCAGGGCAGAACTCACAGCTTGAGAAACTACTCTTCAGACCTCTGCTCTGTACTTTATGCCTCAGCTGCTCCATTTCAAACTTGATATGTCCAAACGCAGACCTGCTTGGGAGACCTCTTACTAAAGCTGACCCTTTAAATGTCCTCCGTCTCCATGAACCACACTAGCATCCATCCAATCCGTCAGTCAGTAACCAAAGCCTCATCCATGACATCACAGTCAGTAATCAGTCACCACATTATGACACCATCACCTCCAAACATCACCCACACCTGCTGTCTTTTCTCCTCTTCTGCTGCCACTGGAGCTGCCCCGGTGCCCCTGCCTCTCTCCTGGCCCCCAGCAGCAGTTCCCCAAGTATTCTCTTCACATCCGCCCGAGCCTGCCTCCAGTCCCTCTCCACCCAGCAGCCAGAATGGTCTTCCTATTTGTAGGATATTGCCTTTCATGCAAGAGAAAAGAAACTCTAAGAAAATGCATGTGTGTCTGCCATTTGTGCAAAAAGAAATACAGGAGAGGTAAGCCAAAAATTAGTGTAATTAATACCTATAGAAGTTGGGTGGGAAAGCTGTTGTAAAAGCAGGGAAATGGGAACAGAGTCGGGAGTACGGGTGAGGTTGGTGGGGAACTTGGCTGAGTTTACCTTTTCTGTATAGTTCAGATTTTATTTTAGAACCATGGTAATGTTTCACATATCCAGAAAAGTACTATGTAAATAACAAACTAATAACAACCAGAATGTATGTGTGTGTTTGGAGGAGGAGTGTAGAAGGATCCAAATTGGAATACAAACAGTGAAAGATAAACCTAGCTTTATTAAAAATGAGTAACACAACCACACTCAAAGGCATAGGGAAGAAAAGAACTAATCTAAGGTTGATTTTTTAAAAACTATTTTTACCTTATGCTGTCAAAGGCTAGTGGCAAATTCTACTTGATGAATGTGTTTTTCATGTTTATGGATTAGCATTCTGAATTTACTTTATGTGTAATACTAGATTGAACAATAAGCACCTATATTATGTATAAAAGAGCCATATTTCTCCTTGTCAGAAAAAGAAACACGGGGAAAAAGTACTCTGAGACTATGCAAATAAGATATCTTATTTCTCGTCATACTTTCTTCCATTTTGGCATCCATTGATGATACTTGCCTGCAACAATTATTACAATTACTACTGTGCTGCTTGCCAAATTGTTGTTTTTCTATTTCTACCGTTCCTTCTTCTATATTTACTGTTTGGAATTCTAACATTCACATCAACTTTTCTGTCCTTTTGGCATGTCCCCACCATTTTTTTAGTACTTCCTGACATTTTACCACCACAAGATGTTTTAGGCAAATTGGTTTCTTCCTTGTCTTCACCCTGGAATTCCTCACCAAGTATCAGTGGATCATCTTTTTGGAAAGTGATATTTAGAAACTAAGATCTGGATTCTAGATGTCCCCATTGCTTCTAGATCCTTTCAGGGAAAATAACCAGAAAATATATGTATGAACATGCACACATCTATATCTTTGTCTGCACTCATCTACCTGTATATATGTTAAAAATCATGAGCTCATACTGATACCTCCAGTTCCAGTCCAGAATTACAGGGCTTATTGTAGTCTTCCTCATTTTCTTATATATTTTAAATAAATGTCTGAAGGACAAAACAGCCAATGTTAAGAGTCTCTCAGTAGCCAAGTGTGGAGTAAGTTGAGCAACAAAATAAAAGATAGTCATGGACTATAATCCAGAGAGTAAAGTAAATAAACATGATTCCATACTGATATAAATCAATGGTTGAATAAATAATGAAGTGGAGTTAAAGGACAGTTCTTTGTTACAGTAGAATTCCAAACAAGAAATGTAGAAAGAATGACGAGAATAGAAAAATGACAATTTGGCAAACACCACTGTGATAATTACTATTATTAAGGGCTCACATTTCTTCAATCCAGGGATGATCTGGTGTCAGGTGATAGGCAAACTGTGGTCTTCTATGGAAGGAAGAGTGTATCATCAAGTAGCTACCATCTTCCATTTGGTGGAGACTTCAGTTCCACAGAGGAGGCCAAAGATGTTTGGTATATCCCTTGAGGTAGAACCGGAACACTGCCCCAAGGTTGCACTGTTTTTTCTTGACTGCTCCCTGCTCATCTCTGCATCCTCTCCCTTTCCTGATTAGCAACTGATTGAGCCAGTTCTTTGGAACTCAGGGAAGGGGACACAGAAAGGCTTTAATGCCCAAGAGCCCCACAGGGTCCTGCTTGGTTTCAGAAACTGGGCATCCCAATTGGGATCCCAGCAAGGTTGAAGACCTCTCCTCCTTACCTACACTTCAGCTAATACTTACTGAGCTCCCATTATCAGTCAGAAATTCTCACACCCAGTATCTCATTTTTTCCTCATCACAATCCCACAGATTTATACACAACCTTCTGGTAGCTCAGATGGTAAAATGTCTGCCTACAATGCGGGAGACCTGGGTTCGATCCCTGGGTCAGGAATATCCCCTGGAGAAGGCAATGGCAAACACACTCCAGTATTCTTGCCTGGAAAATCCCATGGATTGAGGATCCTGGTAGGCTATAGTCCATGGAGTCACAAAGAGTCGGACACGACTGAGCGACTTCACTTTCACTTTCTCAGTTCAGTTCAGTTCAATTCAGTCGCTCAGACATGTCTGACTCTCTGCGACCCCATGAATCACAGCACGCCAGGCCTCCCTGTCCATCACCAACTCCTGGAGTTTACTCAAACTCATGCCCATCAAGGCAGTGATGCCATCCAGCCATCTCATCCTCTGTCGTCCCCTTCTCCTCCTGCCCCCAATCCCTCCCAGCATCAGGGTCTTTTCCAATGAATCAACTCTTCACATGAGGTGGCCAAAGTATTGGAGTTTCAGCTTCAACATCAGTCCTTCCAATGAACATCCAGGGCTGATCTCCTTCAGGATGGATTGGTTGGATCTCCTTGCAATCCAAGGGACTCTCAAAAGTCTTCTCTGACACCACAGTTCAAAAGCATCAATTTTTCGGCTCTCAGCTTTCTTCACAGTCCAACTCTCACATCCATACATGACTACTGGAAAAACCATAGCTTTGACCAGACAGACCTTTGTTGGCAAAGTAATGTCTCTGCTTTTTAATATGCTATCTAGGTTGGTCATAACTTTCCTTTCAAGGAGTAAGCGTCTTTTAATTCATGGCTACAGTCACCATCCACAGTGGTTTTGGAGCCCAAAAAAATAAAGTCTGACACTGTTTCCACTGTTTCCTCATCTATTTCTCATGAGGTGATGGGACCAGATGACAGGATCTTAGTTTTCTGAATGTTAAGCTTTAAGCCAACTTTTTGACTCTCCTCTTTCACTTTCAAGAGCCTTTTTAGTTCCTCTTCACTTTCTGGCATAAGGGTGGTGTCATCTGCATATCTGAGGTTATTGATATTTCTCCTGGCAATCTTGACTCCAGTTTGTGCTTCTTCCAGCCCAGCATTTCTCATGATGTACTCTGCATATAAGTTAAATAAGCAGGGTGACAATATACAGCCTTGATGTACTCCTTTTCCTATTTAGAACTAGTCTGTTGTTCCATGTCCAGTTCTAACTGTTGCTTCCTGACCTGCAGGCAGGTTTCTCAAGAGGCAGGTCAGGTGATCTGGTATTCGCATCTCTTTCAGAATTTTCCACAGTTTATTGTGATCCACACAGTTGAAGGCTTTGGCATCGTCAATAAAGCAGAAATAGATGTTTTTTTGAAACTCTCTTGCTTTTTCGATGATCCAGCGGGTATTGGCAATTTCATCTCTGGTTCCTCTGCCTTTTCTAAAACCAGATTGAACATCTGGAAATTCTCAGTTCATGTATTGCTGAAACCTGGCTTGGAGAATTTCGAGCATTACTTTACTAACGTGTGAGATGAGTGCAATTGTGTGGTAGTTTGAGCATTCTTTGGGATTGCCTTTCTTAGGGATTAGAATGAAAACTGACATTTTCCAGTCCTGTGGCCACTGCTGAGTTTTCCAAATTTGCTGGCATATTGAGTGCAGCACTTTAATACCATCATCTTTCAGGATTTGAAATAGCTCAACTGGAATTCCATCACATCCACTAGCTTTGTTCGTAGTAATGCTTTCTAATTTCGCTTTCTACCAATTTAATAAACTGAGGCTCAGAGAGTTTGCCTAACTTGCTCAAATTTGTAAATTTGTAGATCCATGGATTTTAATCTGTGTCTGCCTGTCACTGAGGTCAGTGCTGTTTTTGAAATTACAGAGCTGACACAAACATATAACTTCATTTGAACTTCAAATGGCCCTATGATCTAGACAAAGGTAAGATCATTTACCCTTGTTTTACATATGAAGAAGATGAATTTCAGAGAACCCATGAGATTATGAGAAACAGAATGATAGAGAGAATCAAGGCCTCTGGTTCAGTGCACTCATTCCTTCCTTCATTCATTCATTCATTTTACAAGCAATTCCCTGAATCCAAGTCCTCTACCCAATATTGGGAAGACAAAGGTGAGTAAGAAAAATCATAGAGATGTTCATCGTCTGGTGAGAAGAAAAGACAATAAAAATGTGACTGTGATTAAAAAAAATCAGTAAGGAAATGGAACCTTAAGGATAAGGATATAAAAGATAGAGCTCTAAGAGAGGAGGGTGAAAGACAAAGAAAGAAGGTATTTCAGGCAGAAGAAACAGCACAGGCCAGGAAAACATGAAAGATCATGTTTACTTGGAAACGTGTCTGTGATGTACAGTGCCAAGGACGAGGCTGGAAGAACAGGCAGCCAGAGATTGTGGAAGGTCTGCATGCCATGCAAAATGGTCTGAACTTTATCCTCTACAGTGGAGAGCCAGCAGAGGATTTAATTAGGGAAGTAGCAGGATCAAATTTGCATTTTACAAAGGTTATTCTAGTCTAGGTTGTGAAGAATGGAACACTGCAGTGATACTTAAACAGGGGAACCAGGTAGTGGACTATCAGTCAAGAATGCTTTGGGCCACAAGTAAAAGAATCCCCTCTGGCTTAACTCAAGGTTTATTTTTTTCCATATTGAGACATCTAGGGGTAGGTAGTTATTGGCACTGATCAGGGCTGGGGTCACTAAGATTCTCTTTGCCTTTCCCTCAGTGATTGCAAAGTTGTAACAGTCATGGTGTCAGCAGCCAAAGGTGGAAGAAGAGAAAGAAAGAGGAGCAGCAGCTATACCTGTCCTTTTTAATCAATCAGGAAAGAAAAGATTTTCCTGGACACTCTCCAACAGTCTCCATCTTAGGTCCATGAGACAAACCTCCTCTAGCTGAATGTATCCCTTCTTCATCCTCTCTATGAGAGGCTAACCTGGGAGAAGGGGGTGGTGGGTATGAATATCCTGCTGGTCAATCCACATGGTCCCCAACACAAGAGTTTAAATAAGTCAGTGAAGATGGAGAGGAGAGAATCAATTCTACAAATGTTCCCAAATCAAACTAGCCATTTAGTGACTGACCAGATATAAAGAATGAGGAAGAAGAAAAGAGTTCAAGATGACTCCCCCATTGCTGGCCTTGGCAAGTAGGTGGGTTTCAAGGAGGTGCTATAGAAATAAGACCAGGAGAAATTGGAGGTTTGGTTTTGCACAATACTGAGTTTGAGATTGCTGTGGGAATTCGAAGTTGACATGATCTTTCAGGTAGGTGGACTGTGGATCTGCTACTCAGAAGGGAAACATAATAATGAGGGTGATCATGAGCATGGGCAAGGTTGTCAGAGGAGGATATGTAGAATAGAAAAAGCAGGAGTCATGGACGGGTCTCCTGGGCATGCCAACAGCTGAAGAGAGAGAAAAAGAGAGGTTCAGGAAGAAAGATGCACTTCCAATCTCTATGTGATTGCCATTGTGTCTAGTATCCATTACATTAAAAAATTAACTACAACTCAGACGACTACAACCAACAGCAACAATAAAATTTAAAAACCTTCGTTAACACCACATCCTCTACCACAAGATTGTCCAACAGAAACTCCAGCGATGATAAAAACATATCTGCTTTAGTCAAAAGTAACCACGAGACACATGTGGCTATATAGCATGTCAACTGTGGTTAGTGTGAGTGAGGAACTGAATTTTTTATTTTACTTCATTTTAATTACAATGCTTAAGCAGCCACATGTGGTTATCATATTGTAGAGCACATCTCTAGAGCTCTGTCCATCTCTCTTTTTCTGGAAATGCTCCTTGAAATAATGATAGCCCATCCTTTCTCACCTCACACCTCTCTTCCACCCTTTTCAAACAAGCATCAGTCTCCCCTATGCTCCCAAGACTGCACTTGCCAAGGTCACCATTATATCCATTTGGCAGATCCACAGGTCCTCTTTGCTCTCATTTTATTTTACCTTTCAGTAATATTTGGCACAACTGATACTGACAACTTCCTTTTGTTTTTGTTTTTTGTCTGTGCCACACATCCTGTAATATCTTGGTTGTCCACCAGGAATCAAACCCGTGCTCCCTACAGCAGAAGCATGGAGTCCTAACCTCTGAACCACAGGGAATTCCTGAAGCTTCCTTCTTTGTCAAAGACTTTCATTTCTGGCCTTCTGGTTTCTATCTCCTCCTCCTCAGTCGCCTTGGCCCACTCATCCTCTTGGGCTCCAGGTATTATTCTGCTGAGATATATCTACACATTCAAAGGAGAAATCCTTTAAATGTATCAATTTTGTCTCAGCTCTGGGATTCTGCCTTGACCATTTCTTCTGCTAGAATTCTCTTCCCGTCATCTTTACTTAGCGTTCTCAGCCTTCAAGTCTTAGATGAAATTTGAAATCTTCAGAGAGGCCTTTACTGAATGTTCAATCTAAAGATGACGCTCAATCTTTACTGATCCCACACTTGTTTCTCTGCATAGTACTCAGTGCAGTCAACATTATTATTTGTTTAATATTTTTAACTTTAACATTGTTTCTTGTTTGTTTGCTTATTTTATTTACTTGCTCTTTCCCTCAACAAAAATATAAACCCTGTGAAAGCAAGGACTTTCCTATATTGTAGAAGAATTCTTGAGTAATCACTCAACGAATATTTATTTTATGAATACATGAAAGAATTTCTCTGAAACACAGTAAAGAAACAGAAAAGGAGAAAGGCTGAAAGGGAGAGAGAGAGAAAGACTGAAAGCAGAAACAAAGAACTTCTAAAAGGAGACACGGTCAACAGTATCAAATACCCCTGATACTTCAAATATCACAATGACAAAAACACTTTCACTGGATCTGGAAGTTAAGTTACCAACAGTTTCAGCAAAGGCAATTTCAGTGGAGGGTTGGGTGTGGAAGTTGACTTTAGAGGGTTGTCAGGTAAACGGAAGTGAGGACAGTATAGATTTAAACTTAGCTGTAAAAAGAAAATGAAAGCTGTAATGGGAAAATGTAAAAGGCAAATGACAGAGAGTCACAGGGTTGAGGAGGACTTTTTAACTGTTTCCTTTAAGATGAAATAGATTTGAGCATGATCATATGCTAGGAGGAAAGAGTCAGCAGAGGAAAAAAGTAAATATACAGGAAAGGTCATCATTATAGGGCAGGGTTTTTAAAGGAAAAGGGGGACAGAATCTGGTGAACAAGAACAAATTCTTGGGCAAGAGGGTCAGCACCTTCTCCGGATCAAGAGAGAAGAAGGAAAAGATGAAGAGATGGAAAACAAACAAAAACTGTGGGTTGAGAAGGAGAAATGGAGGGAGTTCCCTCAATAAATTGCATTTTCCCTTTTAATTCAGAAGCGGCGTCAGCTGTTGAAAGCAGAGGAAGGGGCAGGGTAAGAAGCTCAGTCAAAGAGGGGAAGGTGTTTAGAAAGTAGCCCTGGTGGCCGGGATGGTAAAGGAGCCCATTTGGAACAATGACGGAAAAGGAGGGGTGGGGATACCACAGGCCCAAACCAGGTCAGAAACTGCTCGGGAAAGAGTAACTGTGCAGAGAAAGAAAGGTGGCATTAGATCAACGCAGGTTTGAGGAGGTGCAGGCTTTTCTCCAAGCCTGGTCCTCCGACAGAGGCCCCCTCACTCACAGTTATACATCTACCACATAAAAACATCCCCACCAGAAAACAGTGGTGTTGAAAACACAATTACCCCAATTTTCCACACAATTAAGCTAAATCCACAGCTCTTACAGCCACCCTTGCTCATCCTCAGAACCTGTGAGAACCACCCCAGCATGCTGATGGTACCTGAAGAAGCTGTAGGTACCTGGAGGCTACTGAAAAGGGACTTTAAGTTTACTCTGGAAGCACTGAGGGTTGGTATTATACTTAGGAAGGAAGAAAAAGCGTGTTCTGAAGAGGTCTGGGGTAAGCAGAACACTGACATGGCTTCCCAGTGTCATCACAGCCCCTAGAATTAAGGGAGCTGGGAGGGGAGGTTGGGGAGGCATATTCCAATTAGGGCAGGAGACGGAGGAGCGGCCTGTGAAATGCTGAGCATAAGTCAGAGTTCTGCGTCTAGCAGAGAACGTGGGGCGTAGAGGAACTCCAGTGTGGGAGCCTCCTTGTGGGCTGTGCTGAGATCCTTCCTGGTGGCAGCAGGATTTTGCTGGTCTGGGGTCTGTAAAGCAGAACACAGGCTGGGAGTAAGTTGTTCCCTTTGAAGTTTTCACTTCTCAGTCTTGGGAGCTGGGAGTGTCAGGGTGGGGAGGAGGTGACTAATTAAATAACCCTCACCCCTGCTGTGGCCTTCAAGGCTTGGAGCAATCTAAGCTCATCTTGTATCAGTTACTCTAGTCAAGGCAGCAACTTGTTGAAGGATGGATGGTTGATCTGTGTGAAATAACATCCAGCTTAAGTCCAATCCTAAGAAAGACAGACAGACAGAGAGAGAGTCTGTTCACATACAAACCTTTCTAAAACTTGTTCTTGGAAGAGTTTTGGCTAGAATCGGTATTTAACAAACATTTAAAGAACATGATGTGTTGTAATTCAGGCTTCAAGTTGGGGACAAAGGAGCCATGGATTCTGCCCTCAGAAAGTCTTCCAATGTAGGAGATGTAAGCAGACAGGTTAGAGGGGGGTCCCTGGAGAAAGAGAACCCCAGGGATGGCTTTCATAAACCTACAAGAACCCATTTTGGCCTAAGCCATTTTGTCATTTAAATCTGGCCTTGGTGCTTGGGATTGAACTGGTCTCAATAATTAACAATCTTAAAGGGGAGAATGCAGAAACAAAAAAGGAGAAATCAAGAAACAAGAGTGCAACCTTGGGTCAGGGTCCTGATTCGTCAAGGGATATATATAATAATGTATCTCTGAGTTCTGCATGCACTAAGGCCGCCTTCCAGGTGGAGAATAGAAAAATGATGTTGACCCTCAACTTCAATCAACCAGACTTGGACTCTGTCCACCTTGGCCCTAATTTTATGCTGAATTCTCCTCTGCTCCAGCCCCGTCATGAGTATGCAATATATACCCTTAGCTCAAAACTTCCTCGGTTTTGTTGTTTTGGGGGATACTCCTTCAGGAAAGATCCCCAACGTTCTCCTTATTTGCTGCAAGTAAAAAAAATCCCTTCTTTCCCCCAGTTTTTGGCTTGGATGTGTCTAACTGGCTCAAAGAGCTTCGCTGGTGGCTCAGATGAGTAAGGAATCTGCCTGCAATGCAGGAGACCCAGTTCAATCCCTGGGTCAGGACGATCCCCTGGAAAATGAAATGGCAACCCACTCCAGTATTCTCATCTGGGAAATCCCATGGACAGAGGAACCTGGCAGGCTACAGTCCACGGGGTCGCAAAGAGTCGGACACAACTGGGCAACTAACACTTAACACTGGCTCCACATCCACCAAGAAGGGAACCCGGTTTCAGGTAACAGAGACACAGCACAGAGATGAAGTGTGCCCAGAAAAGGGAGGGCAGGGTGCACAGTGCAGACAAGCGCGTCACTGCTGCAGGATAAGGAGCAGAGTGCTGGCGGGGCTCATCAGAGGATGCTGACGGAACGCATGGGATGCTGAGCTCCATTTGAAGACCATGCCATGACAAGCTAGGGGAAAAGGACTCTCTAACAGGTTTGAATTTAGAAGGGAGGAAGGAAACGGTGTAAGAACTCCTTGTCCTGAAGAGAAACTGTGAGTCCAGTTAGCCACCTGAACCCCGGTCATGCCCAGGCAGGAAGTCCTGCACAAGTGCGTCCCGTCAGCCTGACCCAGGGTTTTCTCTGGCCTGGAGCTGGGCCACTCTCCTCCTCCTGTTTCACTGCATTCACAGCCGCAGACTGAAGCCAGAGGCTCTGGAAGGCCTCCCACCTCTGGAAGGGTCCAGGCAGGAAGGTAACCGTGAGCCAATGTTTAGCTCAGGAGACAAAAGGCCCTTTGATGGGACCCTGGCCTTGTGGCAGACTTTTTCCTCTTGGCAAATAAACTTGGATTCCATGCAGGGAAAGCAGGAGCGGGAAGCGCTGGTTAGTGAGGGACCCCTTGTCCTTGAAGATGGGTGTGACTGTAGCATGGGGTGCAGTTTGAACCCTGGCCTGGCTATCGAGTTTCCACTGATACCCTTGATAAGGTCCTTGTCACACCCAGGAATTTTGTACCTGCTCTGGCAGAGATGGGGCTGGTGCCAGGGAATAGGACGTGCAAAATACAGGGGGTCCCAAAGCACAGTCCCTAGTGTAGGAGCTACCCTCAGCTTAGAGACCCTGAGCCTGCGTTTCTAGAGGCCTCTCTCCTACTATGAAGTGCTAGTTCCTTGGTCAACCTCAGTTACAGCAGCTTTCCATGGCAAAATGTAGGGAGGAATACTAAGTAGTTGCATGGATCTACAGGGAAAGCTACTGAACAAGGGAAGTTGGCTTGAGAAATGAGGCCCAATGTGTTGGGGGAGGTAAGGAGCCAACTGCCCAGGGGGCTGGTGGGGGGGGATACGGTAATGAGACAAGCAGAGAAGGGGCTCCTGGGCAAGGCCCTGGGGGTGGTGCCTACTAGACCTGCCCCTTTACTCTAGAATCACCCTCCCTGACATGCTTCTTAATCCTTCCCCAAGTTTCAGAATCATCCTCCCCTCCTCTTGTAAGTTCCTCATCTCCTTGGGAAGTTTTTCTTGGGATAAATAGAAGACACTTTTCTGAACCGTGTCAATTTATTATAAGAAGTGCATTATGGAAGAAGACCATTTACACCCTTTTACCTTGGGGAAGGAAAGTGGAATGCTTTACAGGGTTTCAGCAGAAGGGGCCAGCTGAAGATCAGCTAGTTTCAGGAATAGTTGGTCAAGAATAGTTTTCAAAGGAAGGAGAAACTGTGCTTCCAGATTAGCACCTACAGTTTGGGCCATTTGGATTTCATTAAGAGAAGGGAAGAGGAGGGACTTCCCTGTGGTCCAGTGGTTAAGAATCCCCCTTCCAGTGCTAGAGACTCAGGAGACTCAGGTTCAATCCCTCAGTCAGGAAGATCCCCTGGAGGAGGAAATGGTAATCAACTCCAGTATTCTTGTCTAGAGAATCCCATGGACAGAAGAGTCTGGCAGGCTAGATTGCTTGGGTATCCAAACTTGTGATTAGAGGGTTGGAACTGACAGGGTAACAGGTAGGAAGGCCAGAGATCCCCAAGCAGTAGGAGGAAATAAACTGCAAATGGCAGACTTTTCTTTTTTACCCCTTCTCTATTGATGAAACTGGTTCTGCCTAAGATTAACCTTTTTTTTCTTTTCTCAACCCTTGGGCTGATAATGGCTCAACAAATCAGTATTCTTGTCAACTGTTTAAGGGGGAGGGTGTAGGGGGACGACACACCTTGTGCCATCCTATCTCAAAAATGCAAATTGTGGGAGAGGGGCCCGTGAAACCCCCTCAGCCTAGAGGTGTCTCTTATCTGAGTACCAGCTCACTGACAAACATAACAAATTGGAAGTGGTCAACAAGAGATGGCAAGAGAGAATGTCAACATTCTAGGAATCAGTGAACTAAAATGGACTGGAATGGGTGAATTTAACTCAGATGACCATTATATCTACTACTGTGGGCAGGAATCCCTTAGAAGAAATGGAGTAGCCATCAAGGCCAATAAAAGAGTCCAAAATGCAGTACTTGGGTGCAATCTCATAAATGACAGAATGATCTCTGTTCATTTCCAAGGCAAGCCATTCAATATCACGGTAATCCAAGCCTATGCCCCAACCAGTAATGCTGAAGAAGGTGAAGTTGAACGGTTCTATGAAGACGTACAAGATCTTTTAGAACTAACACCCAAAAGGATGTCCTTTTCATTATAGGGGACTGGAATGCAAAAGTAGGAAGTCAAGAAACACCTGGAGTAACAGGCAAATTTGTCCTTGGAGTACAGAATGAGGCAGGGCAAAGGCTAATAGAGTTCCGCCAAAAGAATGCACTGGTCATAGCAAACACCCTCTTCCAACAACA
Organism: Muntiacus reevesi; assembly: GCF_963930625.1. Taxonomy (NCBI): domain Eukaryota; kingdom Metazoa; phylum Chordata; class Mammalia; order Artiodactyla; family Cervidae; genus Muntiacus; species Muntiacus reevesi. The sequence goes on along the minus strand of NC_089253.1, from coordinate 53,697,418 downwards.
CAAGAGAAGACTCTACACATGGACATCACCAGATGGTCAACACTGAAGTCAGATTGATTATATTCTTTGCAGCCAAAGATGGAGAAGCTCTATACAGTCAGCAAAAACAAGACTGGGAGCTGACTGTGGCTCAGATCATGAACTCCTTATTGCCAAATTCAGACATAAATTGAAGAAAGTAGGGAAAACCACTAGACCATTCAGGTATGACCTAAATCAAATCCCTATAATTATACAGTGGAAGTGAGAAATAGATATAAGAGACTAGATCTGATAAACAGAGAGCCTGATGAGCTATGGACAGAGGTTTATGACATTGTACAGGAGACGGGGATTAAGACCATCCCCATGGAAAAGAAATGCAAAAAAGCAAAATGGCTGCCTGAGGAGGCCTTACAAATAGCTGTGAAAAGAAGAGAAGTGAAAAGCAAAGGAGAAAAGGAAAGTTATTCCCATTTGAATGCAGAGTTCCAAAGAATAGCCAGGAGAGAAAAGAAAGCCTTCCTCAGCGATCAATGCAAAGAAATAGAGGAAAACAACAGAATGGGAACGACTAGAGATCTCTTCAAGAAAATCAGAGATACCAAGGGAACACTTCATGCAAAGATGGGTTCAATAAAAGACAGAAATGGTATGGACCTAACAGAAGCAGAAGATATTAAGAAGAGGTGGCAAGAATACACAGAAGAACTGTACAAAAAAGATCTTCATGACCCAGATAATCACGACGGTGTGATCACTCACCTAGAGCCAGACATCCTGGAATGTGAAGTCAAGTGGGCCTTAGAAATCATCACTTCGAACAAAGCTAGTGGATGTGATGGAATTTCAGTTGAGCTATTTCAAACTCTGAAAGATGATGCTGTGAAAGTGCTGCATGCAATATGCCAGCAAATTTGGAAAACTCAGCAGTGGCCACAGGACTGGAAAAGGTCAGTTTTCATTCCAATCCCAAAGAAAGGCAATGCCCAAGAATGCTCAAACCACTGCACAGTTGCACTCATCTCACATGCTGGTAAAGTAATGCTCAAAATTCTCCAAGACAGGTTTCAGCAATACATGAACCGTGAACTTCCAGATGTTCAATCTGGTTTTAGAAAAGGCAGAGGAACCAGAGATCAAGTTGCCAACATCTGCTGGATCATAGAAAAAGCAAGAGAGTTCCAGAAAAACATCTATTTCTGCTTCATTGACGATGCCAAAGCCTTCAACTGTGTGGATCACAATAAACTGTGGAAAATTCTGAAAGAGATGGGAATACCACACCACCTGACCTGCCTCTTGAGAAACCTGCATGCAGGTCAGGAAGCAACAGTTAGAACTGGACATGGAACAACTGTGTGGATCACAATAAACTGTGGGAAATTCTGAAAGAGATGGGAATACCACACCACCTGACCTGCCTCTTGAGAAACCTGCATGCAGGTCAGGAAGCAACAGTTAGAACTGGACATGGAACAACTGTGTGGATCACAATAAACTGTGGGAAATTCTGAAAGAGATGGGAATACCAGACCACCTGACCTGCCTCTTGAGAAACCTGCATGAAGGTCAGGAAGCAGCAGTTAGAACTGGACATGGAACAACAGACTGGTTCCAAATAGAAAAAGGGGTACGTCAAGGCTGTATATTGTCACCCTGCTTGTTTAACTTACATGCAGAGTACATCATGAGAAATGCTGGGCTGGAAGAAGCAAAAGCTGGAATCAAGATTGCCTCAGATATGCAGATGACACCACCCTTACAGCAGAAAGTGAAGAGGAACTAAAAAGCCTCTTGATGAAAGTGAAAGAGGAACGTGAAAAAGTTGGCTTAAAGCTCAACATTCAGAAAACTAAGATCCTGTCATCTGGTCCCATCACCTCATGGGAAATAGATGGGGAAACAGTGGAAACAGTGTCAGACTTTATTTTTGGAGGCTCCAAAATCACTGCAGATGGTGATTGCAGACATGAAATTAAAAGATGCTTACTCCTTGGAAGAAAAGTTATGACCAACCTAGATAGCATATTAAAAAGCAGAGACATTACTTTGCCAACAAAGGTCTGTCTGGTCAAAGCTATGGTTTTTCCAGTAGTCATGTATGGATGTGAGAGTTGGACTATAAAGAAAGCTGATCGCCAAAGAATTGATCCTTTTGAACTGTGATGTTGGAGAAGACTCTTGAGAGTCCCTTGGACTGCAAGGAGATCCAACCAGTGCATCCTAAAGGAGATCAATCCTGGGTGTTCATTGGAAGGACTGATGCTGAAGCTGAAACTCCAGTACTTTGGCCACCTCATGCGAAGAGTTGACTCATTGGAAAAGACCCTGATGCTGGGAGGGATTGGGGGCAGGAGGAGAAGGGGACGACAGAGGATGAGATGGCTGGATGGCATCACTGCCTTGATGGGCGTGAGTTTGAGTAAACTCTGGGAGTTGGTGATGGACAGGGAGGCCTGGCGTGCTGCGATTCATCACAAAGAGTCAGACACGACTGAGCGACTGAACTGAACTGGACTGAAGAAACATAAAATACCTTACTAAAACTAGCAAGCGGGCACTCTTTCTGTCCCCTTCTGATGTCTATGTCAGCAACTTTCCCTGTCTCTATTAAACTTTAACAAAACTTTTCTACGCAAAAAGCTCCAAGTAGTCAAGCCTCATCTCTGACCCCGGATCGAAATCCTCTCCTCCAGAGGTCATGAATCCCAGTGTAACACATGGTTTGCAGCAACCTTTCAGAACTTTCAATCTCACCCACCACCTTCCCACCCTCAGCCTCTGGAGAGGGAAGAGGAGCTGGAGATTGAGTTTAAACAAAAATGGGAAATGGATTAATCAAGCAGGGCTATGCAATGAAATCTCCATAAAAGCCCCCAAAAGGATGGGGTTTGGAGAGCGTCCACACTGGTGAACTCATGGGAATTAGTGAAGAGCGTTGGCTTAGAGGGGACATGGAAGCTTGTGCCCTTTCCTCGCGCGTTACTGCGTGCATCTCTTCCATCTGGCTGTTCCTGCATTATATCCTTTTATAATAACCAGGAATCTAGTAAGTAAAATGTTTCTCTGAGTTCTGTGAGCTGGTCTAGTAAATTAATCAGAACCCAAGAAAATGGTTGCTGGAACCTCAAGTAAGGAGTCATTGGAAGCTCCAATTTTATAGCCAGTGGGTGGGAAAAACCTGGACTTGTGACTGGCATCTGAAGTGGCATGGCAATCTTACAGGACTGAGCCTTTAACTTCTGAAATCTGATGCTGTCTCCAGATTGCTGTTGTTGTTCAGTTGATAAGTTGTGTCTGATTCTTCACAACTTCATGAACTGCAGCACACCAGACTTCTCTATATTCCACTATCTCCTGGAGTTTGCTCAAATTCATGTTCAATGAGTCAGTGATGCTATATAACCATCTCATCCTCTACCACCCCCTTCTCTATTTGCCTTCAACCTTTCCCGTCATCAGGGTCTTTTCCAATGAGTCAGCTCTTTGCATCAGGTGGCCAAAATATGAGTATCAGCTCCAGGTAGACAGTTTCAGAATTGAATTGATCACAGGTAACTCAGCTGGTGTCCAAGATTGCTTGTTGGTGTATGGACTCCTGCCCCCAAGTTACTGAACTCCAGTTTGACTGCTCACTACTCAAAAGCGCATACTTTAGAGAAACAAGTACTGGTAGAAATGAAAAGTTTGCTGGTAAGAATGGAAAGAGGCTGGCAACTGTGGAGAAGGTGGACTTGTGTCCAAACCCAACTCTGAAGATTCTGCTCAACCATGAATGTTTTTAAAAGGAGAATCATTTGGGGAAGGTGTCAGAGTCTTCATTATCTTCCACTGTGTGAAGGCTGTCTTAAGATTAGTTGGTGGTGAGGTAACAGAGTGGCATTCCAGGAATCTTGTGCTCAGCCTGACCACCCTCCACCTGAATGGGAGCCTTAGTACCTACAGAAGAACTCAAAGATACTGTCACGTAAATTCCTTGAGGCGGAACCAGGAACCTGCCCCATTGCTGCACTATTGCTTCTTCATAGCTCTTCCTTCTTTTCTGCAATCCCTTCCTTCCCTCTTCCAAGAGGGAAACAAGAGAAGACTGTACATGTGGATATCACCAGATGGTCAATACCGAAATCAGATTGATTACATTCTTTGCAGCCAAAGATGGAGAAGCTCTATACAGTCAGCAAAAAAACAAGACTGGGAGCTGACTGTGGCTCAGATCATGAACTCCTTATTGCCAAATTCAGACTGAAATTGAAGAAAGTAGGGAAAACCACTAGACCATTCAGGTATGACCTAAATCAAATCCCTTATGACTGTACAGTGGAAGTGAGAAATAGATGTAAGGGATTAGATCTGATAGAGAGCCTGATGAACCATGGGCGGAGGTTCCTGACATTTTATAGGAGGCATTGATCAAGACCTTCCCCAAGAAAAAGAAATGCAAAAAGGTAAAATGGATGTCTGAGGAGGCCTTACAAACAGCTTACAAACAGAGAAAAGAAGAGCAGCGAAAGGCAAAGGAGAAAAGGAAAGATATTCCCATTTGAATGCAGAGTTCCAAAGAATAGCCAGGAGAGAAAAGAAAGCCTTCCTCAGTGATCAGTGCAAAGATATAGAGGAAAACAACAGAATGGGAAAGACAAGAGATCTCTTCAAGAAAATTAGAGATACCAAGGGAACACTTCATGCAAAGATGGGCACAAAAAGGACAGAAATGGTATGGACCTAACAGAAGCAGAAGATATTAAGAAGAGGTAGCAAGAATACACAGAAGAACTGTACAAAAAAGATCTTCATGACCCAGATAATCATGACAGTGTGATCACTCACCTAGAGCCAGACATCCTGGAATTCGAAGTCAAGTGGGCCTTAGGAAGAATCTCTACACACAAAGATAGTGAAGATGATAGAATTACAGTTGAGCTATTTCAAATCCTAAAAGATGATGCTGTGAAAGTGCTGCAGTCAATATACCAGCAGATTTGGAAAACTCAGCAGTGGCCACAGGACTGGAAAAGGTCAGTTTTCATTCCAATCCCAAAGAAAGACAATGCCCAGGAATGCTCAAACTATCACAGAATTGCACTCATCTTACACGCTAGCAAAATAATGCTCAAAATTCTCCAAGCCAGCTTCAACAGGACGTGAACTGTTAGCTTCCAGATGTTCCAACTGGTTTTAGAAAAGGCAGAGAAGCCAGAGATCAAATTGCCAACATCCGTTGGATCATTAAAAAAGCAAGAGAGTTCCAGAAAAATACCTTCTTCTGCTTTATTGACTACATACACCAAAGTATTTGACCGTGTGGATCACAATAAACTGTGGAAAATTCTTAAAGATGTGGGAATGGGGGGGAGGAGTTAACATGGTGGAGGAATAGGACAGGGAGACCACTTTCTCCCCTACAAATTCATTGTAAGAACAGTTGAATGCTGAGCAAACTCCACAAAACAACTTCTGATCGCTAGCAGAGGACATCAGGCGCCCAGAAAAGCAGCCCATTGTCTTCAAAAGGAGGTAGGACAAAATATAAAAGATAAAAAGAGAGACAAAAGGGCTAGGGATGGAGACCTATCCCAGGAAGGGAGTCATAATAGAGGAAGTTTCCAAACACCAGGAAACCCTCTCACTGGCGGGTCTGGGGGACGTTTTCATATCTCGGAGGGCAACCTAACCGGGAGGAAAAATAAAACCCACAGATTACATGCCTAAAAGCAACTCCCAGCAGAAAAGTACCCCAGATGCTCGCATCCGCCACCAGCAAGTGGGGGCGGAACAGAGGAGCGTTGCTTAGGGTAAGGTCCGGGCCTGAATGCCCCGAGGGCAATCGGAGGGAGCTAACGTGAGATAGCAACTGAAACTGTGGGATAGCAAGAGAAAGAGAGAAAATTAACCTGCGAACCGAAAACACTGCTGGCCGGTTCACAGAACAAAGGAAGGACTGAGAAATTTCAGAGAAGAGCTAGTCGGCTGCAGACCGGCCCATCTCCCGCTGGAGGCAGGAGGCAGGAGGGAGGGGAAAGGGGCAAACTCAGCCCCAGAGATGGCATCCCCGACCAAACTGCAAACAGGCTTCCAGTTTCTAACCAAAGACTTCCTGAGATTCTGGATGGTTGACATCCCCTGGGAGGGTAGCAGCTAGAGACCAGTTCTTGAGAACAGGCACAAGGCGCACACACCCGACTGGCACGCGGGGAAAGTGAGGTTGGGACCGTGGAGGGGACAAAGTGCACCGCACCCGGGGAGAGTGTGCTCCTCAAGCTCCTGGCTGCCTGAGCTGCTCCGGCGGGGAAGGCACAAAAACGCAGGCCCAACCGAGTCTGCGCTTTTGTGGAGGACCTGAAAACTGGAACCGCAGGCAACTCAGGGCCCACTCCCCATAGAGCAGCCTGGAACCTGAGCAGTGTAGACAGGGAAAGCACACACACCCGTGAGCAGGGGCAAACCCAGTGTGGCCGGAACACTACGAGTGCTCCCCACACACGCCAGTGACATTTGTCTGCAGCGCCCCTCCCTTCCTACAGCACGACTGAACAAGCGAACCTAAACAAGAGAGCACCTCCACCCGCCTGTGTCAGGGCAGGAATTAGACACTGAAGAGACCAGCAAACAGAAGCCAAATAAACAAAAGGAACCCCTTCAGAAGTGACCGGTGCAACTGATTAAAATCCCTGTAGGTAACACCGACTACACCGGAAGGGGCCTATAGATATCAAGAAGTGTAAGCTGGAACAAGGAGCTATCTGAAACTGAACCAAACCCACACTACCCACAAGAGCTACAGAGAAATTCCTAGATATATTTTTACTATTTTTTTATTAAACATTTTTTTCTTTTTTCTTTTTATTTTCTTTTATTTTCTTTTAAAGTTCCCTATTACTCCTCTATTACTCCTTAATTTTCATTTTCTTTTATTTTCTTTTAAAGTTCCCTATTACTCCTCTATTACTCCTTAATTTTCATTTTCATTTCACTATAACCTTGCAAAAAAAAAAAAAAAGACCCTATTTTTAAAGCAAACTTAATATATAGTTCTTAAATTTTTTGTGTTTTTGTTTTTGTTTTTAATATTGTATTTTTAAGAGTCTAACCTCTATTCTAGATTTTTAATCTTTGTTTTTCAGTATTTGATATCAATTTTGGACATTTAAGAATCCAATATTCAGTACCCATTTTTACTCAGGAGTGTGTTGATTACTCTCTCCCCCTTTTGACTCTCCTTTTTCTCCCCCAGATCACCTCTATTTCCTCCCTCACCATTCTCTTCTCAATCCAATTCTGTGAATCTCTGTGGGTGTTCTGGGCTATGGAGAACACTTAGGGAACAGAGTACTGTGTAGATCTGTCTCTCTCCTTTTGAGTCCCCCTTTTTCTCCTCCTACCCATCTCTATCTCCTTCCTCCCTCTCCTCTTCTTCATGTAACTCTGTGAACCTCTCTGGGTGTCCCTCACTGTGGAGAATCTTTTCACCATTGACCGAGAAGTTTTATTATCAGTGCTGTATAGTTGGAGAAGTCTTGAGGCTACTGGAAGTATAAGACTGAAATCCAGAGGCAGGAGACTTAAGCCCAAAACCAGAGAACACTAGAGAACTCCTGACTACAAGGAACATTAAGTAATAAGTGATCATCCAAAAGCCTCCATACCTACACTGAAACCAATCACCACCCAAGAGCCAATAAGTTCCAGAGCAAGACATACCACGCAAATTCTCCAGCAATGCAGGAACATAGCCCTGAGCATCAACATACAGGCTGCCCAAAGTCACACCAAACACATAGACCCATCTCAAAACTCACTACTGGACTCTCCATTGCACTCCAAAGAGAAGAAATCCAGTTCCACACACCAGAACACCGACACAAACCTTGACAAGCCAATCGTCCAACCCCACCCACTGGGAGAAACCTCCACAATAAAAAAGAACCACAGGCCACCAGAACACAGAAAGACCACTCCAAACACAGCAATCTAAACAAAAGGAAAAGGCAGAGAAATACCCAGCAGGTAAAGGAAGATGAAAAATGCCCACCAAGCCAAACAAAAGAGGAGATAGGGAATCTACCTGAAAAATAATTTAGAATAATGATAATAAAAATGATCCAAAATCTTTAAAACAAAATGGAGTTACAGATAAATAGCCTGGAGACAAGGATTGAAAAGATGAAAGAAATGTTTAACAAGGACCTAGAAGAAATAAAAAAGAGTCAATTAAAAATGAATAATGCATTATATGAGATCAAAAACACTCTGGAGGGAACCAACAGTAGAATAATGGAGGCAGAATATAGTCTAAGTGAGGTAGAAGATAAAGTGTTGGAAATAAATGAAGCAGAGAGGAAAAAAGAATCCAAAGAAATGAGGACAACCTCAGGGACCTCTGGGACAATGTGAAACACCCCAACATTTGAATCATAGGAGTCCCAGAAGAAGAAGACAAAAAGAAAGGCCATGAGAAAATACTCAAGGAGATAATAGCTGAAAACTTCCCTAAAATGGGGAAGGAAATAGTTACACAAGTCTAAGAAACCCAAAGAGTCCCAGACAGGATAAACCCAAAGCAAAACACCCCAAGACACATATTAATCAAATTATCAAAGATCAAACACAAAGAACAAATATTAAAAGGAGCAAGGGAGAAACAACAAATAACACACAAAGGGATTCCCATAAGGATAACAGCTGATGTATCAATAGAAACCCTTCAGGCTAGAAGGGAATGGCAGGACATACTTAAAGTAATGAAAGAGAATAACCTAAAACCCAGGTTACTGTACCCAGCAAGAATCTCATTCAGATATGAAGGAGAATTCAAAAGCTTTACAGACAAGCAAAAGCTGAGAGAATTCAGCACCACCAAACCAGCTCTTCAACAAAAGCTAAAGGATCTTCTCTAGACAGGAAACACAGAAAGGTTGTATAAACGTGAACCCAAAACAACAGAGTAAATGGCAATGGGACCATACCCATCAATAATTACCTTAATTGTAAATGGGTTGAATGCCTCAACCAAAAGACAAAGACTGGCTGAGTGGATACAAAAACAAGACCCCCATATATGCTGTCTACAAGAGACCCATCTCAAAACAAGGGACACATACAGACTGAAAGTGAAGGGCTAGAAAAAAATATTTCATGCAAATGGAGACCAAAAGAAAGCAGGAGTCACAATACTCATATCAGATAAAATAGATTTTAAAATAAAGGCTGTGAAAAGAGACAAAGAAGGACACTACATAATGATCAAAGGATCAATCCAAGAAGAAGCTATAACAATTATAAATATATATGCACCCAACATAGGAGCACCCTAATATATAAGGCAAATGCTAACGAGTATGAAAGGGGAAATTAACAATAACGCACTAATAGTGGGAGACTTTAATACCCCACTCACACCTATGGATAGATCAACTAAATAGAAAATTAACAAGGAAACACAAACTTTAAATGACACAATGGACCAGCTAGACCTAATTGATATCTATAGAACATTTCACCCCAAAACAATCAATTTCACCTTTTTCTCAAGTGCACACGGAACCTTCTCCAGAATAGCTCACATCCTGGGCCATAAATCTAGCCTTGGTAAATTCAAAAAAACTGAAATCATTCCAGTCATCTTTTCTGACCACAATGCAGTAAGATTAGATCTCAATTACAGAAAAAAAGAAAAAAAAAAAAAACTATTAAAAACTCAAACACATGGAGGCTAAATAACATGCTTCTGAATAACCAACAAATCATAGAAGAAATCAAAAAAGAAATCAAAATATGCATAGAAACAAATGAAAATGAAAACACAACAACCCAAAACCTATGGGACACTGTAAAAGCAGTGCTAAGGGGAAGGTTCATAGCATTACAGGCTTACCTCAAGAAACAAGAAAAAAGTCAAATAAATAACCTAACTCTATACCTAAAGCAACTAGAGAAGGAAGAAATGAAGAATCCCAGGGTTAGTAGAAGGAAAGAAATCTTAAAACTTAGGGGAAAAAAAAAAAAAACAGGGAAGAAATAAATGCAAAAGAAACAAAAGAAACCATAGCAAAAATCAACAAAGCTAAAAGTTGGTTTTTTGAAAAGATAAACAAAATTGACAAACTGTTAGCAAGACTCATTAAGAAACAAAGGGAGAAGAACCAAATCAACAAAATTAGAAATGAAAATGGAGAGATCACAACAGACAACACTGAAATACAAAGGATCATAAGAGACTACTACCAGCAGCTCTATGCCAATAAAATGGACAACTTGGAAGAAGTGGACAAATTCCTAGAAAAATATAACTTTCTGAAACTGAACCAGGAAGAAATACAAGATCTTAACAGACCCATCACAAGCAAGGAAATCGAAACTTCCAGCAATCAGAAATCTTCCAGCAAACAAAAGCCCAGGACCAGATGTCTTCACAGCTGAATTCTACCAAAAATTTAGAGAAGAGCTACTACCTATCTTACTCAAACTCTTCCAGAAAATTGCAGAAGGTAAACTTCCAAACTAATTCTATGAGGTCACCATCACCCTAATTCCAAAACCAGACAAAGATGCTACAAAAAAAGAAAACTACAGGCCAATATCACTGATGAACATAGATGCAAAAATCTTTAACAAAATTCTAGCAAACAGAATCCAACAACATATTAAAAAGATCATACATCATGACCAAGTGGGCTTTATCCCAGGAATGCAAGGATTCTTTAATATCCACAAATCAATAAATGTAATACACCACATTAACAAATTGAAAGATAAAAACCATATGATTATCTCAATAGATGCAGAAAAAGCCTTTGACAAAATTCAACATCCATTTATGATAAAAACTCTCCAGGAAGCAGGAATAGAAGGAACATACCTCAACATAATAAAAGCTATATATGACAAACCCACAGCAAACATTATCCTCAATGGTGAAAAATTGAAAGCATTTCCCCTAAAATCAGGAACAAGACAAGGGTGCCCACTCTCACCACTACTATTCAACATAGTTTTGGAAGTGTTGGCCACAGCAATCAGAGCAGAAAAAGAAATAAAAGGAATCCAGATAGGAAAAGAAGAAGTGAAACTCTCACTGTTTGCAGATTACATAATCCTCTACATAGAAAACCCTAAAGACTCTACCAGAAAATTAGTAGAGCTAACCAATGAATATAGTAAAGTTGCAGGATATAAAATTAACACACAGAAATACCTTGCATTCCTATACACTAACAATGAGAAAGCAGAAAGAGAAATTAAGGGAAAAATACCATTCACCATTGCAACAAAAAGAATAAAATACTTAGGAGTATATCTACCTAAAGAAACGAAAGACCTATAGAAGAAAACTATAAAACACTGATGAAAGAAATCAAAGAGGACACAAATAGATGGAGAAATATACCATGTTCATGGATTGGAAGAATCAATATTGTGAAAATGACTATACTACCCAAAGCAATCTATAGATTCAATGCAATCCCTATCAAGCTACCAACGGTTTTCTTCACAGAACTAGAACAAATAATTTCACAATTTGTATGGAAATACAAAAAACCTCGAATAGCCAAAGCAATCTTGAGAAAGAAGAATGGAACTGGAGGAATCAACCTGCCTGACTTCAGCTTCTACTACAAAGCCACAGCTATCAAGACAGTATGGTACTGGCACAAAGACAGAAGTATAGATCAATGGAACAGAATAGAAAGCCCAGAGATAAATCCACGAACCTATGGACACCTTATCTTTGACAAAGGAGGCAAGAATATACAACGGAAAAAAGACAACCTCTTTAACAAGTGGTGCTGGGAAAATTGGTCAACCACTTGTAAAAGAATGAAACTAGAACACTTTCTAACACCATACACAAAAATAAACTCAAAATGGATTAAAGATCTAAATGTAAGACCAGAGACTATAAAACTCCTAGAGAAGAACATAGGCAAAACACTCTCCGACATAAATCACAACAAGATCCTCTATGACCCACCTCCCAGAATATTGGAAATAAAAGCAAAAATAAACAAATGGGACCTAATGAAACTTAAAAGCTTTTGCACAACAAAGGAAACTATAAGCAAGGTGAAAAGACAGTCCTCAGAATGGGAGAAAATAATAGCAAATGAAGAAACAGACAAAGGATTAATCTCAAAAATATACAAGCATCACCTGCAGCTCAATTCCAGAAAAATAAATGACCCAATCAAAAAATGGGCCAAAGAACTAAACAGACATTTCTCCAAAGAAGACAAACAGATGGCTAACAAACACATGAAAAGATGCTCAATATCAGCCATTATCAGAGAAATGCAAATCAAAACCACAATGAGGTACCATTACACACCAGTCAGAATGGCTGCTATCCAAAAGTCTACAAGCAATAAATGCTGGAGAGGGTGTGGAGAAAAGGGAACCCTCTTACACTGTTGGTGGGAATGTAAACTAGTACAGCCACTATGGAGAACAGGGTGGAGGTTCCTTAAAAAACTGGACATAGAACTGCCATATGACCCAGCAATCCCACTCCTGGGCATACACACCGAGGAAACCAGATCTGAAAGAGACACGTGTACCCCAATGTTCATCACAGCACTGTTTATAATAGCCAGGATATGGAAGCAACCTAGATGCCCATCAGCAGACGAATGAATAAGAAAGCCATGGTACATATACACAATGGAATATCACTCAGTCATTAAAAAGAATTCATTTGAATCAGTTCTAATGAGATGGATAAAACTGGAGCCCATTATACAGAGTGAAGTAAGCCAGAAAGACAAACACCAATACAGTATACTAACGCATATATATGAAATTTAGAAAGATGGTAACGGTAACCCTATATGCGAGACAGAAAAAGAGACACAGATGTATAGAACAGACTTTTGGACTCTGTGGGAGAAGGTGGGGGTGGGATGATCTGAGAGAACAGCATTGAAACATGTATCCTATCAAGTGTGAAACAGATCACCAGTCCAGATTGGATGCATAAGACAAGTGCTTGGGGCTGGTGCTCTGGGATGACCCAGAGGGATGGGAAGGGAAGGGAGTTGGGAGGGGGCTTCAGAATGGAGAACACATGTAAATCCATGGCTGATTCATGTCAATGTATGGCAAAAACCACTACAATATTGTAAAGTAATTAGCCTCCAACTAATAAAAATAAATGGAAAAAAAAAAAAGATGTGGGAATACCAGACCACCTGACCTGCCTCCTGAGAAATCTGTATGCAGGTCAGGAAGCAACAGTTAGAACTGGATATGGAACAACAGACTAGTTTCAAATTGGGAAAGGAGTATGTCAAGGCTATATATTGTCACCCTACTTATTTAACTTATATGCAGAATATATCATGAGAAATACTGGACTGAATGAAGCACAAACTGGAATCAAGATTGCTGGGAGAATTATCAATAACCTCAAATATGCAGATGATACCACCTTTATGGCAGAAAGTGAAAAACTAAAGAGCCTCTTGTTGAAAGTGAAAGAGGAGAGTAAAAAAGCTGGCTTAAAACTCAACATTCAGAAAACTAAGATTATGGCATCTGGTCCCATCACTTCATGGTAAATAGATGGGGAAACAGTAGAAACAGTGACAGACTTTTTATTTTGGGGGGCTCCAAAATCACCACAAATGGTGACTGCAGCCCTGAAAGTAAAAAATGCTTGCTCCTTGGAAGAAAAGTTATGATCAACCTAGACAGCTTATTAAAAAGCAGAGACATTACTTTGCCAACAAAGTCTACTCAAAGCTGTCGGTTTTCCAGTATTCAAGTATGGATGTAAGAGTGGACTATTAAGAAAGCTGAGCACCAAAGAATTCATGCTTTTGAACTGTGGTGTTGAAGAAGACTCTTAAGAGTCCCTTGGACGGCAAGGAGATCCAACCAGTCCATCCTAAAGGAAATCAGTCCTGAATATTCTTTGGAAGGACTGATGCTGAAACTGAAACTGCAATACTTTGGCCACCTGATGGGAAGAACTGACTCATTTGAAAAGACCCTGATGCTGGGAAAGATTGAAGGTGGGAGGAGAAGGGAAGGACAGAGGATGAGATGGTTGGATGGCAACACTGACTCAATGGACCTGAGTTTGAGTAAACTCTGGGAGTTGGTGATGTACAGGGAGGCTTGGCGTGCTGCAGTCCATGGGGTCGTAAAGGGTCAGACATGACTGAGCAACTGAACTGAACTAAACTTCCTTCCCTAGTAAGTAACTATTTGATTCTACCCTTTGAAACTCAGGAAGGTCAAGGAGGCTGAATGAACCCTATTTCTTACAAACAATGAAATGGGGACATAGAGAAGGTTTGTACCTGGGAGGGCCCCACAGGGTTATTCATACCCCTCAGTCATACACACACTGAAATTGGGTGCAGAAAAACAGGGCTAAAAATCTTTTGTGTTTGGACAAAATCATATTTTCTGCCATTTCAGTAAACAAAAGATATTGTCCACCATCAAGCCATCTATCACTATAGCCACTCCAAAGTGCAACCAGAGCAGAATTTAGAATAGAGATAAAACAAGATACTGGCCTTGGATTGTTAAGATGAACATCAAAGGAATAGTTTCAATGAGCCCAGACTTTTGCATTGTGGAAAAACACTAAAATCATTAAGTTGAGGTGTCTCTTTTTTTGTGATTAGCAGTGATTTTTTGATGTTCAACTACATGTTTTTTGTTTCTTTTTATTTTCTTCTTTTTGTATGTTTTACTGAAAAACTCCTATGTATGCTGACCCTTCTCTTAACTCTTTGTAACAACTCCTTATAACTATCCAAGAGGCTGATTCCCAGGCTATCATATTCAATAAGCTCCCTGAATAAAACATAGCTCTTGACTTTTAGCTTGTGTTTTTTTTTGCCCAGTCAACATATGTGCAAGAGGGGTTGAGGGGAATAACTGCTGGGGACAAGGACACGAGAGGGCAACTGGGGAAAACTCTCAACCCTCTAAAAGTAAAGTGGTGTATGAGCAAATACATGTGACATGTCTCCATCCCTTCATTGTCAGCGCCAGCCCCTTCCCTTTGGCTTCAGCCCTGCCTGTGCCCCAACTCCCCACAAACAGAAGGATCAGAGCTCTGCTGGACCTGACACCTGGGGCTGGGCCTTGGAAGAGGGGCTGTAAGACGGGGCTCTGGGGAGGCGGGAGGAAAGGGGAAGAACCTGTTGAACTAGGAGGAAGCATTCTTGTCATTCTCTCCCCAGACTGCAAAGAAAAGCGAGTAAGAGAGCAAGTGAGGTGAACCACACAGCGAGTGAGGAGAGGCTGTGAAAGTTTGGGAGCTCTCCCCTTCTGGGTCAGAAGCGAGTGGGTGCCGCTTTGTCTCCTTGCTTCCAGCAGGATCTGAAGAAGGCAAACTGCGGACTGCTCCCATCTTACAAGGCTGTGTGTATGACGAGGGGCAAGGTGAGGTGCCCAGAGGAGGATGGAATTTGATGGGCAATAGACAGATTGAGTTGGGGCCCGCGCATAGCCATGCCAACCCAGAGGCAAGATGGGAGAGGCTGGCACCGCCTACACCAATGCATTCTTCTGTGAAACGTAAATTTGCAAGGCATTATGTTAGCCAGTGCCTAGGTTCCCTTATCCGCACATAATAAAATGCATGGTGTTTTCAAGTTAACCAACAATGAAAATTGGGGAGCATCTTATCCTTTTTCTTCTTTCTGCAGTGTAGTCAGTCAGATAGGCTCTTCGTCATTTATAACACAAATGTGTCACAGATGGTGAATTCATTGGAGAAGGGAGAGGGAGTGGGGAAAATGTGAAAGGAACCTCCTAATCTGTCTCAAGATTTCAGTTCAGTTCAGTTCAGTGTTGCTCAGTTGTGTCTGACTCTTTTAATTCAGTTTACTAACAGCAGATTGGATTGATCTGACTCCCTCTTTTGATGCACAGTGAAGAGGAAAAGTAAAAGAAGGATTGGAACAGGACTCCAGGACAGTGGTTTAAATAAAGTGATGCTTAATAAATAGGCAATGAGTTGATTGGTCAAGGAGAAACAGTTAATGACAGACACCCAATTCAGGGCAACAGTTCAACAAGAGTCCTGGGTAAGAAAATGCCCCCTTCAGGCCTTGGGTTAACCTGCCCATCACCTCCAGGACCAGAACCCAGTTGTCCTGTCTCCTAGGCCAGGCTGACTCTTTGGCTCTAACCACATCTCCTGAGGCTTCGCTTTGGGTTCAGCTGCCATTTGGATTCAGCCACATGGGTCACTTCTCCCAAGACTGAACTTGGGCTGCTCCTGACCTCTTTGCTAGACTAGTTAAGTTTGCCTGCCACAGTGCTTTTACAGGAAGGTCCCAGAGATAAGCACGCTCATTTTTGCTCAGGAAAATGCCCAAAGCCACCACCCTATGGAAACCAAGCAGGACCCCGTGGGGCTCCCAGGCACAGGAACTCTTTGGTGTCACTCTACTTTTGTGAGGAATAGGCTCCAGGACCTTCCCTGAGTCCCACAGGGCAGATTCAACAGGTGCTGATCAGGAAAGGGAGGGGAGGCAAGACAAGGGAGAAGAAACAATAGCACAGCCTTGGGGCAAGGCCTCTTTCTGCCTCAAGGGATACACATCTCTTGTGTAGAACTAAACCCCCAACAGAAGGAAGATGAACTATTTGATGAAGTATTCTTCATTCCAGAGAGAAGGTCATTGTTCTATAACATTCAGAACCACAAAAGTCGCTCAAGAGACAGCCTGAGGCCAGATTAAAAGAATCCAGGCCCTGCACACACCCTGATCCTTATCAGTCATCCTGCCCTGGAACCACTGCTATAAAACTCCTCACCAAATCCGCCCCTAGGTTGGAGTACACCTTTTTTGATGGCACGAGCCCACTATGTCCCCTTTAACCTAGCAAAGCAATGAAGCTATTCTTTTCTACTTCACCCAAAACTCTGTCTCCAAGATTCAACTAGGCACCAGGGCACAGAAGTTGAGTTTTCGGCATCGTCATGAACTCCTAACTGGACTCACTGTCAGAGGCACTTTGTGATGTTCCTATCTGGCTCAGAAATCCCGGGAAAATCACTTCACCTCTTTCAACTCCAGCATCTTTACCTATAAAATATGGATGCTAATACAATCCATTCTTTGTTGTTGACAAGATTAAATGATATAGCTGTTTTGAAGGGCCTACTAGGTGCTCAGCAAGGGTTAACTCTCCCTCCTTACACCGCCTGCCCATCCTTCCTCCTCCCTCTTGCTTTTTCTTCTTTGCTACAGTTCATCTTGCATGTCACTCCCAGACTGAACCTTCTGAAACTGCACTCACATCAGGCTATTCCCTGGATCACAAGTCTCAACTGACTTCCCACAGCCAAGTCCAGTCACCTCTCCATATACCATGCAGGACCCTGGGCCACCAGTCACCCACTCCCCTCTTTGTCTCCCACTGGTCAGGAACACATTCAGTCTGGTTCCCACCTACTTACTGTTCCTCTTTTCCTTTTCTTCTGCTAGTTCAACCCCCTGGAATGCCCCTGCCTGTCTCTCTAGCCCTGGAGGCATCCCTCCCTGCTCTGTGAATCTCTCCCTTCTCTAATTTTCCTGTCTGTATCTGCTGCTTCAGCACCAATCACAGAGGCCCATCAGTCTTCAGGTTGTTTCCCCTGCCTAGATCCTTTCTCATCAATTTTACTGTCCCTCCAGGGCAGTCCAAAGTCTTTACCACTTTGAGTAACCACTAAACCAGTAGAGTTAAGTGGGAACACCAAATGAATCCACATCTCCAGGCCTGAGTCCAAATCCCAGGCACAGTATTTCCATGCTGTCTCATTTAGGAAGTCTCTTTTTCTCAGCTGTAAAATGAATAATTTGACTTCTTTAGTAGAACACTGTTTTATTGTTTTTTTCAATAGTGTTTTGCCATCAAATAAATATTCACTGAGCACCTGCTATGTGTCAGACCTGTGCTTTTTGATATATTGAGCTTATCTAATACTCACAATCTCAATGCAGTAACCTCAGCTCTGGAACCCCAAATTCTAGCATGAAGTTCATGGAGATGAAATTAAAAGACTATATCTGAAGTTGCATCATGCCTGATAAGTAGTAGATGCTCAGTACATCTTTTCTGAACCTGAGTATTAGGTCCTCAATTAATTGGACACAATTAACTCCCTCATGCAGTACTGAGTAAAACAAGCAGATTCCCTGTCCTCATGGAGCATTCCTCCCAGCAAAGGATGAAATAGACATGAAGCAAATAATTACAGTCATCCTATAGAGTATAATGAGAGCATATAATGGGACCTAGGGGCTTCCCTGGTGGCTCAGATGCTAAAAAATCTGCCTGCAATGCAGGAGACCTGGGTTCAATCAAAGAGTCAGGAAGATCCCCTGGAGAAGGAAATGGCAACCGACTCCAGTATTCTTGCCTGGAGAATTCCATGAACAGAGGAGCCTGAGAGGCTACAGTTGATGGGGTAGCAAGAAGTCATACATGACTGAGCGAATAACACTCTCAATGGGACCTAACATGGCTAGAGTATTGAGTCAGACTTCTCTGAAGAAGATACTGAGTGCACATCTGAAAGATCAGCATCATATAAGTGGGAAGAGAGAGGAGAAAAGATTTGGAGATGGGGAAGATGGATATTCCAGACAGTGGCAAGAGCAAGTGCAAAGGTCCTGAGGCAGGAAAGCATAGAATCTTTTCCAGGAAGCTGAGCATAGCTTGGTGAAGACAGTGGAGCACTGTGAGGCTAAAGGTGGGCTGCTATAGAACACGCAGAGTCTGGCTGGCATGCTGAGAAATTTGGATGTGATGCCTCATGGGACCACTGGGAGTCCCGGGCCAGGGGAGTGACATGATCAGGTCTGTGTTCTGGGAAGCTCACTCCGGATACGTGTGAAGAATAGATGAACGGGCGAGGGTGGACTCAGGAAAGTGGAAGTGAGTTAAAGAAGCACTGGTGCCTGGAACACTCCCAGGAAAGACGCCAGTGTCTGTGGACCTGGAAGCTGGCCACAGCAGTCGTTGCTCAGAGAGCATCAGCAGCTTCAGGCCTGAGAACCCTCTGCTTCCTGAAGCACATTTGCCCCACCTCTGTCTCTTCTCCATGCTCTCCCCTCTCAGTGAGACAGCCTAGGTTTGGGTGGGGATGGAAAATAAAGAACTGCCAACACCACCCCATTCTAAGCGTGGGCTAAGCCACAGACTAGTTTGAACCTGTTGGTTCAGAGCTAGCTACAAGGCAGAGACCTACCTGGCCTGATTCAGAGTGGCCTCTCCACATTCTTGTGCCCAAAATCACCTACAGGAGGCCAGGGTCCGCCCCTTCCTACCCAGACAGCTGGCAGTGGCCCAACCTCCGCTCAAATCCCCTGCGCCCAGGCTCTGCTGCATTCTAGTTTAGAGTTGGGTGGCTTCCGGAGGTGGGATTAATAGGTAGGCTCTGGGTTGGAGATGTGGAAATAAGAGCCTGTTCCTGGTCCTGGCAGTTCTTCCCACTAAGACCTGATGGCCTAAACTTGCGGTGTATCCACAGCCCAGACAGCCCAGGCTCAGGTGCAGCCCCCATCACTCATAAACAGTGTTAGTCTCCTCTGTTGTGAACAATTGGAGTAAACATTGATTGGGGTTAGGGGACTTCGGTTTTAGGACTCTGCTGTGCCAACAATATATGCAGGTAACACAACTTCTCTTGGCTTTCACTTTTTCAACTATAAAATAAGGGAACAAATGCTCATGTTGTATACATCAAACAGGTGAGAAAGAAGACCTACATGAATGTATTTAGAAAAGTTAAAAATACAGTACCACGGTAAAAGGTGTTAATAATGATATCCATGAACAACATAGACAGTTATAATATCTGTATGTCCATGGGAAAGAGGAGAGTGAAAAAGCTGGCTGAAAACTCAACATTCAAAAAATTAAGATCATGGCATTGGTCCCATCACTTCATCACAAATAGATGGGGAAACAATGGAAACAGTGACAGACTATTTTCTTAGGCTCCAAAATCACTACAGATGGTGATTGCAGCCATGAAATTAAAAGACACTTGCTCCTTGGAAGTAAAGCTATGACCAACCTAGACAGCATATTAAAAAGCAGAGACATTACTTTGCCAACAAAGGTCTGTCTAATCAAAGCTATGGTTTTTCCAGTAGTTATGCATAGATGTGAGAGGTAGACCATGAAGAAAGCTGAGTGCTGAAGAATTGATTCTTTTGAACTGTGGTGTTGGAAAAGACTCTTGAGAGTCCCTTGGACTACAAGGAGATCCAACCAGTCCATCCTAAAAGAAATCAGTCCTGGGTGTTCATTGGACGGACTGATGTTGAAGCTGAAGCTTCAATACTTTGGCCACCTGATGCGAAAAGCTGATTCACTGGGAAAGATCCTGATGCTGGGAAAGACTGAGGGCAAGAGGAGAAGGGAATGACAGAGAATGAGATGATTGCGTGGCATCACCGACTCACTGGACATGAGTGAGCAAACTCTGGAAGATGGTAAAGGCCTGGTGTGCTGCCGTTCATGGGGTCACAAAGAGTCAGACACAACTGAGTGACTGAACAACAACAGATGTCCATGGGAACTCTGTGTGGCTGTCCAAGCACTAAGAATCCTCGAACTTGAGCTCTGGGAGTAGTACTCTAGCAAAAAGGCTGAGGCTTCCCACACCCAACTTGCCCTCCTGGCCCTCCCCTCAACGGAGTCAAGGCTGGGACAGAAGTCCAGTCCCTCACGGTTGTGCTGCAGCAGGTTAGAGAAGTTTCGACACAGCCCTGCACACAGCAGCCTCCGCTGGGACTCTTATCCTGAAGCTCTGACTAACGCAGGTACTCCATAAGGAATGAGGTACAGATAATTATCAGTTCAGGCTTGGCAGTTGCAACTGCCCTAGGCAAGATTGAAACTGATGCCTAAAATTGAGATGATTCCTGGAAGGATTCAAGTGCCTAGAGACAAGGCAAAAAGAGAGTACTAAGGCCAAGCAGAGGACAAAATATAAAGTATCTACACGTGCCTTCCAAGTTCCAGCCTTGCTGCCCCTCAAGGATGCCCTTCCTTTTCAAGGTTTTCCTGAGGTTTCCAAATCTGACCCTGCTCAGGCCTCTGACACTGTGAATAAGCTCACGAGTTTAAGCCAAAGGAATGACTCTTTAAGAACACACCCACCTACAGAGAAGCCTAATCAGCCAAGACCACCAGACACAAACCTGACTCGGTGCAGTGGGGGGGTGGAGGGCATTCCAGAGAAGTTATATTAAGAGAACAAACCTCAACAATAGGGAAGACAGGAAGCGTGGTTTACAAGGATTTGGTTCCTGCTGAAGAATTTTGAAGAGTCTCACTGTTCTGACTTGATTGTTGTTTCTGATGCAAGATTAGGATACATGGAAATTAACTAGGGATTGAATGCTGTCATGAACCAAGGAGTGTTCAGCAATTGAGTGTTCCCTATAACAGATGGATAGAGCAATGCTGAGTTGAGAGAATCATCTGGAAGAGAGAGCTGGTCACTCAAGGAGGAGGGTCTTTGTGATATTTTACACCTGCTGCATTACTTTGGGAGAAACAATACTTTCTTTCTATATTGCAGCTAGTTTTATCTGTGTCTGTCCTCCCAACCTGATTAAGGGCAGAGCTGCTTATTTATTTTTCATAATGAGATGATTTTGATGATTTGACCTTTGGGTTGGATGCCTATCTATCTATCGATCTAACTATCCATCCATCTATATATGTCACGTGATGGTTGGGGACAGAGCTACTGGAATCAGACTGCTTGTATCCATATTCCAGTTCTACTACTTGCTTATCTCTAAGATCCTTAGCAAGCTATCTTGCTAAAGATAACTCTGTTTCTCAATTTCCTCTTCTGTAAAGTAGGAACAAAATCAGAGCAGTTGCCTCATGGGATTAACAAAATAATACATGTGAAGTTCTTAGACCAGTGTCTGGCCCTCAGTTAGTGTTCAATAAGCATTAGTTCTTTTTCTTCTTGTTATTATTTTTATTTTAAAAGTAACCTAACTTCTGATTAAAGGTGACAGATCTACTATACATGTTTTCTCTTCACCCTTCAAAGAACTCTCTAAATAATAATTAAAATGTATAAGTGAGAGCAATGAAAAGACTAAGAAATTATTAGCATATGGAAGAAATCAACAAATACTCAGAAGACATGAAGTAGGTGGAGCAGTGACCACTGTTGATGCTAAGAACAGGAACCCAGGACGCAGAGCAGAGAGTACCTGGCATGCTGCATGCAAAGTCACTTCAGTCATGTACGACGCATTGTGATCTCATGGACTGCAGCCCACCAGGCTCCTCTGTCCATGGGATTCTCCAGGCAAGAATACTGGAGTGGGCTGCCATTCCCTTCTCCAGGGGATCTTCCCAACCCAGGGATCAAACCCGTGATGCTTACATCTCCTGCTTTAGCAGGTGGGTTCTTTACCACTAGCACCACCTGGGAAGCCCTTGGAGTACCTGGGGAAGATCAGAGAGTAAGGGTGTAACAGGGAAGGGTCAATTTTGACTCCATACCGGATCTGTTTCTGCAACTTCAACTCTTACATTTCCACTTTTGTTATTATGGGTATACATAATGGCCTGCCTCAGGGAGCACTGCCCACCACCCTGTCTGACCCTTGGGCTAAGGTTTCTTTGTTTATTGATATGACAGGAGATATTCCATTTCACACCACCTGTGAAATAACTGTAAGGAAGTGAAGCTAGCACATCCACTGGCCTGAGGTTTGCCATTCTAAGCAATATTTGCAAGAATTAAATAGTCTTTTACTTTGTTTCCTCACCTCCCCCCATCTCTGATCAATAAAAGAACCTGGCATCCAGCCTCTGACAAGATGGTTATTTTGAGACATTATTCTGCCATCTTTTCAGTCAGCCGGTTCTCTGAAAAAAGTCATATCCCTTGCCTCAACATCTTATTTCTTGGATTTTTTGGCCTATTGTGCAGTGAGCAGAGCAAGCCTCGACTGGGTAACAGGGGTCTGCCATGTTGAGCAGAACCCAGTGAACTTGGCCCTAAGAAATGCCAAATGGAATGAAGCCAAGAGTGAAACATGGGTTTGAAACGGAATGTCTTCTGAAATGCTGTGCACAGAGCAAGTTGAATGCTACCCAAAGCCTTTGCTCAAAATACACAGGAGCCATGAACCAACCTTCAAGGAAAACAGAACAACCACCAAAAACCAGAAACAGCGTCCCAAAACAAAAAACAATGAAGGACGTTTCCCATGAGAAACAGAATAGTCTCAGAGAAAAGATTCTCCCAAAATGTCTTGTAGATGGCCCCCAGCATAACTGCTGTCTCCCCACCCTACCAGCCTGAAGCAAAGCACGTATGTGAACATAGAAGTCCCAATCTGATGTTTTAAAGGATGAACAGACAAAAAGGTCAATTTATATCTTAGAAGAACCTCCACCATAAGAGAGAGAGAGAAAGAGATGGCGGGGGGGGGGGGGGGGTTCTAATTAGGAAATATACAAATTAGTGAGTATGTATCTATCCAGATATATAGATAGGTAGATAGGTATAAACTTACTACATATATACATATACATATGTGTGTGTGTGCGTGTGTGTGTATATATATATATATATATATATAGCTGTTCAGTCACTAAGTTGTGTCTGGCTCTGCAACCCCATGTACTGTAGCATACCAGGCTCCTCTGTCCACTATCTCCTGGAGTTTGCTCAAGTTCATGTCCTTTGAGTTGGTGATGCTATCTAGCCATCTCATCTTCCGCCCCCTTAACCTTTTGCCTTCAATCTTTTCCAGCCTCAGGGTTTCTTTTCAGTGAGTCAGCTCTTCTCATCAAGTAGCCAAAGTATATGTGAAATAGAGAGTTGAAACTCTTGTTGAAGGATAATATTACAATTAAAATAATACCTTGAACACCAACATACCTACCACCAACCTCAGAAAACGGATGTTCCCCATTCCTTGGATGTTACTGTGTCTCTTCTTGACCATATCCCTGCTCCCTCTAAGGTAACCACCAGCCCAAACTCTGTGGTGATCACACCCTTGCCTTTCTTCATACTTATTCACATATGTATCTATCCCTAAGCAATTCACTGTTTACTTTTCCTTATTTCACTTTTATACAAACAAAATCCCATTTTCTATATCTTGTGCTGTGCTGTGTTCAGTCGTGTCTAACTTTTGCGACCTCACAAATTGTAACCCATCAGGCTCCTCTGTCCATGAAATTTTCCAAGCAAGAATACTGGAATGGGTTACCATTTCCTCCTCCAGGGAATCTTCCCAACCCAGGGATTGAAAGCAAGCCTCCTGTGTCTCCTGCACTGGCAGGCAGACTCTCCACCACTGTGTCACCTGGGAAGCCCTCCGTTTTCTTCTGTGACTTATTTTCCACTCAACATTATATTTTTTTTAAGTAAAAGTTTTATTAAGATATAATTCACATAATATAAAATTTATCCTTTTAAAGTGTACAACCCAGTGGTTTTTAGGTTAGTCACAAAGTTGTACAACCATCACAGTCATTTAACTTAAGAACACTTTTGCCATCCGAAAATAAGCCCTACCCTCATTAGAGATCACTCTCTATTCCCTCTCCTCTCAGCTCCTGGAAACCACTAATCTACTTTCTTTTTATATCTACGTGCATGTGTGCATGCTAAGTTGCTTCAGTTGTGTCCAACTCTTTGCAACCATATGGACTGTAGCCTGCCAGTCTCCTCTGTCCATGGGATTCTGCAGATAAGAATACTGGAGTAGGTTGCCATGCCATCCTTCAGGGCACCTTTCCGACCCAGGGATGGATCCCACATTTCATGTCTCTTGAATCAGCAGAAGGGTTCTTTATCACTAGCGCCACCTGGATAGCCCTTCTATTATCTACAAGACTTGACAATTCTGGATATTCCATATAAACGAAATCATGATATATAACATTTTGACTGGCTTCTTTCACTTGGCATAATGTCTTCAAGGTTCACCCTTATCACAGCATGTTATCAGTTGTTGTTGCTGTTGTTGAGTTGCTTGCGACACCAGGGACTGCAGCACATCAGGCTTTCCTGTCCTTCACCATCTCTCTGAACTTGCTCAAACTCATGTCCATTGAGTCTGTGATGCCATCCAACCATCTCGTCCTCTGTCGTCCCCTTCTCCTCTTGCCCTCGATCTTTCCCAGGATCAAGGACTTTTCTAATGAATCAGCTATTTGCATCATGTGGCCAAAGTATTGGAGTTTCAGCTTCAGCATCAGTTCTTCCAATGAATATTCAGGACTGGTTTCCTTTAGGATTGACCAGTTTGATCTTCTTGCTGTTGAAGGGACTCTCAAAAGTCTTCTCCAGCACCACAGTTCAAAATCATCAATAATTCTTCAGCAGTCAGCCTTCTTTATGGTCCAACTCTCACATCTATGCATAACTACTGGAAAAACTGTAGCTTTGACTATACGGATCTTTCTCGGCAAAGTCTCTGCTTTTTAATATGCTGTCTAGATTTGTTATAACTTTTCTTCCAAGGAGCAAAACTACTATCAGCACTTCACTCCTTTTATGGCTGAGTAATGCTCCACTGTGTATCCATAATACAATTTTGTTTATCCATTCTTTATTTGATCAACAATTTGGGTTGTTTCTCCCATTTAACTATTATTAATAATGCTTTTGTGAACATTCTTGGAGAGTTTTTTTGTTTTACATTTTATTGTATGGAGTGTATGTTTTGAATCTCTTGGAGAATACCTAGGAGTGGAATTGCTGGGTCATATGATAACTTTATGCTTAAGTTTTTTAAGAACTGCCACAATTTTTTCCCCAAAGTTGCTGCACCATTTTACATTCTCATCAGCAATGTATGATGATTAAGATGGTATTTCACCCATTTTGTGTACATGGTACAATTTATGCATTCTACAGTTGACGGTCACTTGTGTTGTTTCCAGTTTTTTGCTGTTATACACAAAGATCTTGTGAACACTCTCCCACAGGTCATCTGGCGGATGTGTGCCAAGAGTTTCTTCAGAGTGTATAACCAGAAGTGGAACCACTGGATCATAAGGTAGGCACATTTGCAAATTTATTACATAATCCTGAATTGTTTTCCAAAGTATCATCCTCATAAGCACTTCCATCCTTAGTGTTTAAGAGCTCCCATTCTCTACATCATATCTTGGCATTATCAGACTTTTTAAATCTTGGGTAATCTGATAAGAATGCAATGTCCTCTCATTGTGGGTTTTTAATTGGCCTCTTCCTGTTTGCTCACCATACTGAGCATCTCTTTATGTCCATTTTAGGTTTCTTCTCCAGGGAAAATTGAGATGTCTTTTGTCAACCTTTCTCTTAGTTTGTTTTTATTTTTCTTATGATTTGTGAGTGTTTTTCCTTTGTTCTGGGTAGAAATCCCTTTGTCTCTTACAGGTGTTGCAAATATATTCCTCCAGTTTGTTGCTTTTCTTCTCTCCTTGCAGTGGACTTTGATAAACAGTATAAGTTATTTTTTGATAAACATTACCAAAGTAGTCAATGTATTCAAATATATACAATATATTAATGTATTCAAGTGTAGTCCCCTCTCTTTTAGTTTCTTATTTCTGTTTTGTTACCAAAAAAAAAAAAAAAAAAAAACACTTTTTTTCCTTGAATACATGAAAATCTTCTATAATGCTTCTAAATTTAAATTGTTTGTTTTTTATATTTAAGTTCTTAATTCATCTGGAATTTATTTTGTGTGTGGGCTTCCCTGGTGGCTAAGTGGTAAAGAATCTGCCTGCCAATGAGGAGATGCGGGTTGGATCCCTGGGTCAGGAAGGTCCCGTGGAGAAGGAAATGACAACCCATTCCAGTATTGTTGCCTAGGAAATCCCATGGATAGAAGAGTCTGGTGGGCTACAGTCCAGGGGTCTCCAAAGAGTCAGACACACACTTAGCAACTAAACAACAAATGGGGCAGTTAAGGACTTGATTTCTTTTTTTTTAAATCATGGCTAAATAATCAGGAATAGAATCCTTCTCACATATCAAGTTTTCATCTACATGTTTGACTGTGTCTGGGTTTTCATATTTATTCTGTTCCATTAATTCATTTGCTTATTATTCTCTTCTAATATGACACAGTTTTAATTACTCTAGTTTTATAAAAAAAATTGCGACATCAGAGAACATGCTAGTCCATCCCCACCACCAATCTTGTGCTTCCTCAGAAGGCCTTTGGATATTCTGGGTCCTTTGTTCTTCCAAACAGTTTTAGAAAAAGGTCATCACATTCCAAGGAAAATCACATTAAGGCTTTGATTGGAATTTCTTTAATTCTATAGATCAAGATGGAGAAAGTATATTTACAAAACTGATCTTCCTTCTGCACAAATATATTATCTTTCTACTTATTTAAGTTTTCTATATCTTTCAAAAGATGTATTATTTTTATATGAAGGATTTACATATTTTTAGAGTCATTTCTAGACACTTTACCTTCTTTACTGCTCTTATCATTGGAAGTTTGAAATTATATTTTTGTTTATTGTTGATATAAAAATGAAGTAGTTTGGGGGTATTGATTTTATCCTTAGCAACTTTGCTAAATAGTCAATAGTTTTAATAATAAATCTGTAGATTGTTTGGAGTTTCCTATGTGGATATTCATATTATTGGCCAAAATGAGACTTTTATTTCATCCTTCTTCATTCTTATTTTTTTTTCTCTTCTTTTTCTTGCCTGGCTGAGCTGGCTAAACTCTTCACTTCCATCTTTATTTGTTTCTGAATTTAAAAGCAATACTTTTAACATTTCATTTACAATGTTAAAACTGTAGTTTTTAAAAATAATTTTCTTTCTATTTCTAGTAAAAATAACCTTCTATTTCTAATTTATTAAAAGGCTGATTTTAGTTTTTTTAAAAGTGTATAAATGTTGGTCATCATCTAATAATCTTTCTAGACCCGTTGAGGTGAATCACTTTAAGTCTCTAATGGGATAAATTATATGAAAATACCCACTCCAGGATTCTTGCCTGGAAAGTTCCGTGAACAAAGGAGCCTGGAGGGCTACAGTTCATGGTGTTGCAGAGTTGAAGATGACCTAGTGACTGAGCAACAGCAGTAGCATTTTCCTATACAACTTTGTGGAATAGACATATATCATTTTTCAAATTTTACCTATTTATTTTATTTTAGGCTGTAGTAGGCATTCCTTGCTGAGCATGGGCTTTCTCTAGTCACAGTATGCAGGCTTCCCATTATGATGACTTCCTCTGTTGCAGAGTTCGGGCTCTAGAGTGCAGGGGCTTCAGTAGTTGCAGCACGTGACCTCAGTAGTTATGAGGCATGGGCTTAGTGGCCTCATGGCATGAGGGATCTTCCTGAGCCAGTGAGCGAACCTGTCCCCTGCATTGGCCAGCAGATTCTTTACCCCTGGACCACCAGGGATCCCCTCACATATTATTTTTTAATGACTGGATTATGTTTGGAGTATTTAACTTGAGCATTTTGTTTGTTTGTTTTTTGTTTTCATCCACTTAAGTAAATGAGTCTGATCTGTTATTTTCTTTTCCACACTGTCTTTGTACAGCTTGGGGATCGGGTTTCACTTAGTCTTATAAAATGAAGTTAAGAGTATTGCCTCTCCTACCGTAAAAGTTTGAATTATCTGCCTTTATCTCTTGAATACATAACATCAATAGAACTCACCTTTATAACTGTTTGGGCTTAATTTTTGTCTTTAAGATTCAATTTTGTTAACAGTTATAAGACCATTCTAGCTTTCTTTTCTATGTAAAGGCAAATATTTACCAGTTATATTTTTCTAGGAGTTTTTCCATTTCACCTAAGAATACAAGTTTATTGGCATAGAGTAATTTATAACATTCGCTAGTATCTTTGATCTTATAATTACCTCCTTTTTCATTCCTGATACAATTTGTGAGTGCCTTTGCTTTCCTTACTTGACAATCTTCCAGAGCCTTGTTAGTTATTTTGATTCTGCTGGCTCTCTCTGTGTTTCTATTTCAAGTGTCGCTCTTGTCTTACATCTTACTCTCCACTTTAACTTGATTTTCTTCTCCTTGTTGTTCTTCTCCTAACATCTTTAGTTGGATACTTAATCTAGCAAAATTACTTAAACTTCACCTCTCTTCTGAAGCAAGAAATTTAAGTCTATATATTTCCTTCAAATTTCAACTTTAATTTTGAAAGTTAGTATTTTTATTGTTTAGATTTAAATATTTTTCTAATTCACATTATCATTTATTTTTTAAACATCAGGTGTTTCAATATCTATTTTGAATTTGCGAAATATATGGCTTTTACAAGATAGGGGTGTTTTTATGTTCAGATAAAAAGATCTGTTTGATACTAACTTGGAATGTGTTGAAAGTTTATAACTTAAAATGACAGTCAAGAAATTTTTGTATATATATATTTTTAAATGTGTTTTCTTTAGTTTTTAAGTATAGTATTTAATGTATGTCCACTAGGCCAACCTTGGTTAGTTGTTTTATTCATAGTAATATTTTCAGAAACACAAAGACTGAAGAAATTTACTTATCAAGCCTCTTTGGTTAGTAAATGATTACCAACAAGCTTTAACAAATATGGGAGTTGTCTAAGACAAAGGAAAACATGGGACCCAGAAACAGCAAGTTTTTAAAGTGAACACTATTTTTCTTATTGTATAGGTGAGAAAAGAGGCTCAGAGATGTTAAGCAACTTGCTTCAAGTCACGTAGTAATTCATGAGCCCCGGATTCCAACCCAGGCTCTAGTCTCCAGAGCACATGCTTTTCCACCGGCTTCAGCATTCCACTGGGCTTACACTCGCCCAGTGTCCCTTTTACAAATTTACTTGTTGTTAATTGCTAGGTTGAATTGTTGCCCTGCCCCAATCCAAGGCCTTCTTAAATGAGCAATGCAAAGAAATAGAGGAAAACAGCAGAATGGGATAGACTAGAGACCTCTTCAAGAAAACTGGAGATATCAAGGGAACATTTCATGCAAGGATGAGCATGAAAAAGGACAGAAACTGTATGGACCTAACAGAAGCAGAAGATATTAAGAAGAAGTGGCAAGAATACACCGAAGAATTATACAGTAAATGTCTTAACAACCTGGATAACCACAATGTTGTGATCACTCACCTAGAGCCAGACATCCTGGAATGTGAGGTCAAGTGGGTCTTAGGAAACATAACTACAAACAAAGCTAGTGGAGGCAACAGAATTCCAGTTGAGCTATCTAAAATTAAAAGATGATACTGTTAAAGTGCTGCATATGTGAACAAATTTGGAAAACCCATCGGTGGCCACAGGACTGGAGAAGGTCAGTTTTCACTCCAATCACAAAGAAGGACAATGCCAAAGAATGTTCAAGCTACTGTACAATCATGCTCATTTCACATGCTAGCAATGTTATGTTCAAAGTCCTTCAAGCTAGGCTTCAGTAGTGCATGAACCGAGAACTTCTAGATGTACAAGCTGGATTTCAAAGAGGCAGAGGAATCAGAGATCAAATGGCCAACATTCATTGTATCATGGAGAAGGCAAGGGTTCCAGGAAAACATCTACTTCTGCTTCGTTATTTATGTTAAAGCCTTTGACTGTGTGGATCACAACAAATTGTGAAAAATTCTTAAAGAGATGGAAGTACCAGACTACCATACCTGTCTCCTGAGAAACCTGTATGCATGATAAGAAGCAACCGTTAGAACGAGACATGGAACAATGGACTGGTTCAAAATTAGGAAAAGAGTAGGACAAGGCTGTCACCCTGCTTATTTAAATTATATTCAGAGTACATCATGCGAAATACTGGGCTGGATGAATTACAAGCTAGAATCAAGATCCCAGAAGAAATATCAACAACCTCAGATATGCAGATGATACCACTCTAATGGCAGAAAGTGAAGAGGAAATAAAGAGCCTCTTGATGAAGGTGAAAGAGGACAGTGGAGAAGCTGGTTTAAAACTCAACATTCAAAACACTAAGATCATGGCATATGGTCCCATCATTTTGAGAGGGTAACAGGCAGGAAGGCCAGGGGTCTCCAAACATAGGAAATAGGCTGCAAGTGCCAGACACTTTTATCTCTCTTAAGCGGCAGGAGGAAACAAACTAGAGATATGTTTTTCCTTCTCTACACAAATTTAAAAGGAGGTTTCTCTTAAAATGCTGTGTTGCCATGACACCTGGTTTCACCTGAAGTTAACTATTCTCAAAACCTTGAGTTAACCAATACATTTTTTCTTATGGAAATGTTTTTCTTAAGCTATGTTAATGTACCCCAGACTCTGTCTTCAAGTTGGTTAGGCCAAATGGCCCAACCTACTTACTCAGATATTGTTCCCCTAATCTATGTAAATGAAACTATTTGTTTGGTAAACAGCCCTTCTACAAGATTCAAGTCAATCTTTTATGGCCGGGGATGAATTATCTGGTGCCATTCTAAATTTTATGACATTCCTTTCTTTTCATTAACAGACTGCAAGTGACTATATAACATACAGCTAAAGACTAGCAGGGGGGTACTCTTTCTGCCCCCTTCTGATGCCTATGTCAGAAGCTTTCTCTATCTCCTTTATACTTTAATAAAATTTTATTACACAAAAGCTCTGAGCGATCCAGCCTCGTCTGTGGCCCCGGATTGAATTCATCTCCTCCGGAGGCCAAGAATCCCGGTGTCTTATCGTTTAGCAACAACCTTTCAACTTCATGGCAAATAGAAGAGGAAAAAGTAGAAGCAGTAACAGATTTTATTTTCTTGGGCTCCAAAATCACTGCAGATGGTGACTGCAGCCATGAAATTAAAGAATGCTTGCTCCTTAGAAGGACAGTTATGACAGAGTATTAAAAACCAGAGATATCACTTTGCCGACAAGGATCCATGTAGTCAAAGCTTTGGTTTTTTCCAGGAGTCATATATGGATGTGAGAGTTGGACCATAAGTCTGAGTGTGAAAGAACTGATGCTTTTGAATTGTGGGGCTGGAGAGTCCCTTGAACTGCAAGCATATCAAACCAATTAATCTTAAAAGAAATCAATCTTGAATATTCATTGGAAGGAATGTTGCTGAAGTTCCAATACTTTGGCAACCAGATGCGAAGAGCCAACTCATGGAAAAGACCCTGATGTTGGGAAAGATTGAAGGCAAAAGGGGCAACAGAGGATGAGATGGTTAAACAGCATCACTGACAACGAATTTGAGCTAACTCCAGGAGACAGTGGAGGACAGAGGAGCCTGGCATGCTGCAGTCCATGGGGTTGCAGGGTCAGATTCAACTTAGCAACTGAACAACAACAACTCAAATTCATATTGAAGTCCTAACCCCTAATGCCTCAGAATGTAACCTTATTTTGGAAATAGGTCATTGTAGACGAGGTTGAAGCCATGCCCCACAGGGTTAACAGAAACTGGTGACTAATAGAAATTCTTAAGTTTGTCTTCTTCAGTTCAGTTCAGTTCAGTTCAGTCACTCAGTCGTGTCTGACTCTTTGCGACCCCATGAATCGCAGCTCACCAGGCCTCCCTGTCCATCACCAACTCCTAGAGTTTACTCAAACTCATGCCCATCAAGTCAGTGATGCCATCCAGCCATCTCATCCTCTGTCATCCCTTCTCCTCCTGCCCCCAATCCCTCCCAGCATCAGGATCTTTTCCAATGAATCAATTCTTCACATGAGGTGGCCAAAATACTGGAGTTTCAGCTGAAGCATCAGTCCTTCCAATGAACACCCAGGACTGATCTCCTTTAGGATGGACTGATTGGATCTCCTTGTAGTCCAAGGGACTCTCAACAGTCTTCTCCAACACCACAGTTCAAAAGCATCAATTTTTCGGCGCTCAGCTTTCTTCACAGTCCAACTCTCACATCCATACATGACCACTGGAAAAACCACAGCCTTGACCAGATGGACCTTTGTTGGCAAAGTAATGTCTCTGCTTTTTAATATGCTGTCTTGGTTGGTCATAACTTTCCTTCCAAGGAGTAAGTGTCTGTTCATTTCATGGTTGCAGTCACCATCTGCAGTGATTTTGGAGCCCAAAAAAATAAAGTCTGACACTGTTTCCACTGTCTCCCCATCTGTTTCCCATGAGGTGATGGTTTGTCTTCTTACAGCTTGCTAAACATCCCTCCTCTTATAGCTATAGCTCCTCTTATAGCTTGCCTTCACTGAACAAACTCACCTTAGTTATTTTGTTGCAGGTTGCACACCCTCCAAGCTTCACGTTGGCTAATAACATGTTTGCCCCATTTTCTTTCCAGGAACTCTGAGTGAGCAGTGTCTAGTTTCAGCTTGAGCCTGCTAAGACTGGTTGGGACCATCAACCGTAAAACCGGGCCTGTGTGGGTGTCTGATGAATGAACTTTTGATGTCGGAAGGCCAGAACTCTACTCTTAGATCATGCTAAGTACCTCCATTTTTTTTTTTAGCACACATCCCATGAAGTAGCATGTAACTCAGATATGCCTGTACAGAATAGTGATTACCTAACCTTTTCCCACCATTGCCAATAAAGGCCCGTCTAGTCAAACCTATGGTTTTTCCAATAGTCATATATGGATGTGAGAGTTGGACTATAAAGAAAGCTGAGTGCTGAAGAATTGATGCTTTTGAACTGTGGTGTTGGAGAAGACTCTTGAGAATCCCTTGGATGGCAAGGAGATCCAACCAGTCAATCCTAAAGGAGATTAGTCCTGGGTGTTCATTGGAAGGACTGATGTTGAAGCTAAAACTCCAATATTTTGGCCACCTGATGCAAAGAGCTGACTCATTTGAAAAGTCCCTGATGCTGAAAAAGATTGCAGGGAGGAGAAGGGAATGACAGAGGATGAGATGGCTGGATGGCATCACCGACTCAGTAGACATGAATTTAAAGTAAACTCCAGGAGCTGGTGATGGACAGGGAGGCCTGGCATACTGCAGTCCATGGGGTCGAAAAGAGTTGGACAAGACTGATCAACTGAACTGAACTGACTGAACCTTTTCCCTAACTCCAATCAATTTTTCTCACACCTAAAACCACCCTGATTTTTTATCCCACAAATATATGAAGCCCCTCACCTTCAAGAAGTCGGATGTGAGATTTGCTGTCTACTCTCCTTGCTTGGCTTTCGTGCAAACAAACCATCTCTTCGCTGCGGTCCTCAGTGTCTCAGATGATGCAGATGATACCTCTCTAAAACACAAGAAAGCAAAGAGGAATTAATGAGTTTCTTGATAAGGGTGAAAGAAGAGAGTGAAAAAGCTGGCTTAAAGCTCAATACTGAAAAAACTAAGATCTTGGAATCTGATCCCATCACTTCATGGCAAACAAAAGGGGAAAATGTGGAAGCAGTGACAGATTTCCTCTTTTGGGGCTGTAAAATCACTGCAGATGCTGACTGCAGCCATGAAATTAGAAGACAATTGCTTCTTGGAAGGAAAGCTATGACAAACAGATAGTGTGTTAAAAAGCAAAGACATCACTTTGCCAACAAAGATCTTTATAGTCAGGGCTATGGTCTTTCCAGTAGTCATGTACTGATGTGAGAATTAAACCATAAAGAAGGCTGAGCCCTGAAGAATTGATGCTTTTGAACCGTGGTGCTGGAGAAGGCTCTTGAGAGTCCCTTGGACTACAAGGAGATCCAATCAGTCAATCCTAAAGGAAATCAATCCTGAATATTCTTTGGAAGGACTGATGCTAAAACTGAAACTCCAATACTTTGGCCACCTGATGCAAAGAATGGACTCATTGGAAAAGACCCTGATGCTGGGAAAGACTGAAGGCAGAAGGAGAAGAGGGTGACAGAGGGTGAGATGGTTGGATGGCATCACCAATTCAGTGGACATGAACTTGGGCAAACTCAGGGAGACAGTGAAGAACAAGGAGACCCCCGAACAACAACAACACATTGGGCAAAATGAACCTGGTTTGGTAAAGAGGTCCAGCTAAGAAAGAAGTCATACTGGAATAGAGTGGATTCCTAATCTAACATAATTGGTGTCTTTATATTGGGTTGGTCAAAATGTTTATTTTGGTTTTTCTGTAACATAAAATGAAAAACAAAACTTCACCTGAGGGGACATATTTGCCTAGGGGGTGAACACTACAGTAAGAATGGAGTTCTGCTACCCGAAACCAAGAAAGTATCAGAAGCTAGCAGAAAGGCCTGGACCAGATACTTCCCTGGTCTTCAAAGGAAACAAGACCAAATCAGCAGCTTGCTTTTGGAGTTCCAGCCTCCAGAACCATAAAACATGAAGTGTCCATTATTCAAGAGCCCAGTTTACGGCACTTCGTTTTAGCAGTCTCACAAACCAATATACCTGTTATTCACTTATTTGCAGATGAGATAAACTGAACATTTGGAGGAGGAAATGTGACTTACCACAAATATGTATTTGGTCTTTGTCCCCATTCCTGACTCCGAATTGTCAACTCCTTGTAAATTCCTGAGTGATAAGAGCTCTGGGGGCATCTTTTGTTCCAACGAGGGGACTCTCAGTGGGCCCCCTGGGTGGTCCCTGGATAAGGCTGATCTCCAGAAAGACCATGCCCTGATGTGAAGCTTGGAATTTCCAGCCCCACCACCCAATCTCCAGAAAGAGGTCAGGGGCTAGAAATGGGGTATGTAAATGATCATGCCCAAGTGAGGAAGCCTCCATAAAAACCCCCAAACTGCAGAGTTGGGAGGGCTTCAGGTTGGTAAACACTTAGAGGTGCTGGGAGGGTATCGCACTCAGAGAGGGCATGGAAGCCCCTCCCCACATACCTGCCTTGATCTGGATGTTCATCTGGATCCTTCATCACATTCTTTTACAACAAACTGGTAAACAATAAGTTCACTGTTTCCCTGAGTCATGTAAGCTGTTCTATCAAGTTAATCAAACACAAGGGAAGAGTTGTGGGAACCTCCAATTCGTAGCTGACTGACCAGAAGTACAGGAAACAAATGGGCTTGCAACTGGCATCTGGAGGGTGAGGGTGGCACAGACTTGTGGGACTCAGCCCTCACCTACAGGCTCTGATGCCATCTCCGGGTAAATAGTATCAGAATTGAGTTAAATCGTAGGACACCCAGCTGATGACACAGCATTGCTTGGTGTGGGGGAATCCTACATATGTTTAGTGACCAGAAGTGTCAGAAGTAAAACATTCTCTGTAAAAGTAACCGGGACACATGGGAAGACTGTAGGCTTCCCTAATACAAAATGGAATTTAACTTCTCATCTATGTATTTTTTAAATGCAAGTGACTTATTAAATAGTGTTTCTCCAGTCTTCTTTCAAAACACACCAGAGAAAGAGTCAAGGATACCTCTCCTTCTCACCCTCTATCTCCTGTGATCTGACCACAGTCTGCTAATTCTGCTAATGGGGCAGAAGGCAGGATATCGCTCAGCTGTGTCTGACTCTTTGCAACCCCATGGACTGTAGCCTGCCAGGCTCCTCTGTCCATGAAGTTCTCCAGGCCAGAATACTGGAGTGGATAGCCATTCCCTTCTCCAGGGGATCTTCCTAAACCAGGGACTTAACCAAAGTCTCCTGCATTGCAGGCGGATTCTCCTCTGACTAAGCCATCAGGGAAGCCCCCAAAACACCCCAAGTATGCTACTAATTCTTCTGAAAGACTTACAAAATAAATGCTGGTCTTACTGAGATTAAATAAATATTTGGAAGGAATTATTCTATTCACCAAATTATAAAACCAGCTAAAACTATGCAGTGTGACGTCCAAGAATCTTTTCTCCAGAACCTGATAAACTGGGAGCACCCTCCCCTAATGCAATAGAAAGCCTCATTTCCCAGGTTTGGAGCCTGGGAGCAAGCCCTTCAGCTAAGCCTGCCACTGGCCTAGAGACTGACCAAGAGGTCTCAGTCACTAGTGAGAGCAGGACAATAATCAAACTAAGCTTAGCTAGAAAAATCCCAAATGCTACTTGAACTTGGTAGTGGAAACTTGGAGTAGAACTTGGAGTAGAAACAATATTTTATCTGTGTTCCAAAATCCCATTAACATGTAAAGAATTTTAAAAGGTAAAAATTCACAAAGACAAAAAAGAGAAAAGGAGATGACAGTGAACAATGAAAAGCAAGTTAGAAGAGGGTACCTGACCAGCTGGGGCAGGGAGAATGTGATCCCAAGCCTGAGACTGGGAAGCCAGAGAGAAGCAGCCTTTTGTGCTGAAGCCGCAGAAACATCAGGAATTAGAGGAATATGGAACTCAGAAGGGGTGGATGTGGAGTGTTTCGGCTAAAAGTAAAGCAATTATACCGGATAACTAAACACAGAAACACCAGGCACAGCTGAGAACTGAGAGATTAATTCATTGTCTACTCTGAATAGTTGAAACCTCAGCCTTCCTCTATTTGATTCAAAAATGCCAGCAGAGGCTTATACCAACATCCTCTCTCCACCTCTGCCCCTCTACCCACCCCACCCTGCACAGGATTGGAAGATTCTCTGGGGAAACCAACCAGGCCAAGAGAAAATGGCTATTGCAACTGAATTTCGGGGTTTCTGCCAATGAAATGGATGGGTCACTGCCTGAAAAAAACAAAACTTCTGCAGTGAAGCTTGTCAAGACTATCGACAGGCTCCAAAAACACACAGAGTCAGATAGCTGTTTGGGTGCTTCAGTCTTAAGGATGAACACACATACACGGACCTCTAGACCTCTGAAGAAAGCCTCTAAAATCAGACCAGAGGCCAAAATAAACAAACATGAAGAAAGGACTTGAGGGGAAACAGATACAATGCAGAGATTTTAAAAAAAAGAAAGAAAAAAACCTCTACAAACAATTCTTAAAAAAAAAAAAAAAAAAGAAATCAATATCTTTGGAAACAAAGAGATACTATAACCAAGAAAATGTCATATATTTTAAAAAAGGAATTTTGGAAACAAAATGTCCTTGTAAAATGTATACCCGTGCATGCTAAGTCGCTTTACATGTCCAATTCTTTGCAACCCTATGGATTGTAGACCACCAGTTTCCTCTGTCCATGGGGATTCTCCAGGCAAGAATACTGGAGTGGATTGCCATGCCGTCCTGCAGGGGATCTTCCCAACCCAGGAATCAAACCCGCAGTCTCTTATATCTCCGACATAAAAGACATATGGTGCCATATGACTTCTTTACCACTAGCGCCACCCAGAAAGCTCTGTAAAGTATATACACACACATACATAAAGCTATGGAAAAATCTTCTTTGGTTCTGACCCTCCTGCTTCCCTCTTCCACTTTATAAGGACCCTTCTAATTACACTTGGGACCACCAGATAATCCAGGATAATTTTTTCAGGTCAAGATCCTTAATTTAATCCCCTTGCAAAGTCCGTTTTGCCAGGTAAGGTAGCATAGTCACAGGTTCCGGGGATTAGAATGTGCACATCTTTGGGGGAACCGTTACTCTGCCTGCTATGGGTGGGATTTCAAATGGACACAGTCCATTTTCTTTCCTGAATGGGCCACATCTACCTTTGGTCCACAAGGAACTCATTCTTTGCCTGGATAGAAGCTGAGTGACTCTCTTTAGCTTGCTCTGCTCCTAAAGCTGCTAGGCAACTGGCCTAGCCTCTGCCCTGGATTCCATGGGCAGGAACCGGCCTTTGCCCAAACTGCAGGAGGCCCCGCACTCTAAGTGGTCAGCTGAATCTTGAGCAGGGAAGCAGAGCCACCCAGCCCCCCACGGTCCTTTGTTGAGGGAGGGGGCTCAGTCTCAGCACCGGTCCCTGTAGAAACAGCTGCCTTCCCAGCCCCAGTCTCTGCTCCCAAACCCCTCACAGCCTCGGTACGGGGATTTGCCTCACTGGTTCTCTTGGTGGAATTTTTTTTTTCTGCAGATCTGCCTTTCATCTCACTCTGGGATCATTTATTTCACATCTGGGTGATTCAGTCAAACTATCTAACTGCATCTGCTGTTATAAAAACAAAAAAAGAGAAAAGTGAGCAGAGGACACAAAAAGGCAATTCGCAAAATAAATATGAATAATTAATATTCATTTAAAATTCATTTTCCATGTGATGAAATATATTCAGATTAAAACAAGATACCATTTTCACTGAGGAGAGGAAGAAGGTCTTAAAGTTTGGTAACACCCCGCAAGGGCCTGAATAGACCTTTTATACACTGCTGAAAAAAGTCAAAGAGTCAGTCGCTCAGTCATGTCCAACACTTGGCGATCCCATGGACTGTAGTCCACCAGGCTCCTCTGTCCATGGAATTCTCCAGGCAAGAATTACTGAAGTAAGTAGCCATTCCCTTCTCCAGGGGGTCTTCCTGACCCAAGGATCAAACCTAGGTCCCCTGCATTGCAGACAGATTCTTTCCCATTTGAGCCACCAGGGAAGCCCTTATACACTGTTGAGAGGAATTCAAATATTTCGGATGGCAATTTTTCAATACTCACCAAAGTCTTTAAAATGTATATTGGGTGAAATTGTTGGCAGGTGTAGAAAGATGAATAAATATTCACTGAATCAGCATCTATATTAACAAAAGTGATTGATCATTAACCAATAAAGGATTGGTTAAGTACTTTATAATCTCCATATGTGATGTAATTCTTTGCAACCCTCTGAAGTGATGTTATAGAAGATGAAATGACATCAGTAAATAAGTCTGGGTATATTGACAAATGAAAAAACTATTTGCAGAATAATTTTGTGGGAAAATACATCTGAGAGAAGAACATTCAGATTTTAATATAGGATATCTTTATGTTGTGAGGCAATGGGTAAATTCTAATTTTCTTCTTTGGCTTTTCTATATTTTTAATATAAAACTATGAAATTGTATTTTATAAATTTTATAATAAAATCCACTTTTAAAACACTAAACAGTTTTTCCTTGTATCCACTGCAGAATCGTCTTCGGGAACTGGTTTTGGTATAAGCAATCTGTTGGGAGTGGTACTGGGAGGCACTTTCACTGTAACAGGGGAACAGAAACATGGAAAATGCCCAACAGCGACAGGGCAAGACAAATTCCACATCACGATGAGTAGGGTGGGGAAGGCCGCTGGGTCAGACAGGTGTCTATAGTCAGTGCTCTATTAATAGATGGCATGCTTGACCCTCCGGGGGCCCCAGTCAGCACACATTGGTTCTATGCCCATGAAAAAGGAGAAAGAGTATATTGTGTTTGAGTTTCAAAGGGCTGGTTAAGGAGAGAAAATAAAATGTATGAAATAATTACAAAGGTATGCAGTAAATATATTTTAAAATAGTATGGAAACTATTTTGATATATTTTGATATCTGGTTTGGCTGGATTATACAATGGTTGGGTGGTGCAATTCTCTCAATAAATGTTTTGGAAGGAAGAAAGGAAAGACAGAAAGAGAGAGAGAGAAAGAAGGGGGAAAAAAAGAAGAGGGAGAGGGAAGGGATGGAAGGAGGGAGGCAAAAAGAAGAGATGTTTCAGTGGAAGGTATGGCTGAGCCAATGGTTCTCAACGTGTGGTCCCCAGACCAGCAACAGCAACATCACCTGGAACTTCTAAGAAATGAAGATTCTCAGGCCTCATCCAGATGTGCTGAATCAGCTACATACAATCAAAGGATTCTAAATGGCTAAAGTGTGAGAACCACTGGGCTAAGCAAAGATGTGGAAGCTGGGATGAGCAGGTTGTGGGTATAGACTCCGGCTTTACCAGAGTGAAGAAGTCACATCAGACATCGACGGGAGACAAAGTGGGAAGGAACCAAGAAGGCTTTGTATTATTGGAGGCAAAATTGATTAATTTTTTTCATAAACAACATGATTGATATTTGCAGAGAGCTGGTATTTGTATTGATTAGTATTTGCAAATATGAAGGAAATCTGTTAAAGGAAACATATCACCTCTAGCCGCCCTTCACCAGCACATCAATTAACTTGATATTTTCCCTGCTCCATTACAGTGTTTGTATGTATATTTAGATAATGTTCATGCAGTTATAATGAAGTCGTACATGCAATTGGGGGCGTTATTCACTTGTTTTAGTACTTTGTAGTGGGCTAGCATTTTGATACATTAATCAATGAATTAACATTTTTTGTAGCTTTCTTATTTAACATATTATTGAAAGTCCCAGCCAGATCAATTGGGCAAAAAAAGGAAATAAAAAACATCTAAATTGGAAAGGAAGAAGTAAAATGGTCATTATTTGTGAATGAAATGATTATATATATAGAAAACCCTAAAGACACTTAGAAATAATAAATATAATAAACGTGTAGGGTACAAAAATATGTTACATTTCTATACATTAAGAATGAGCTTGCAGAAAGAAATCTCATTTACAACTACAACAAAAGAATAAAATACCTAGGAATAAATTTAACCAAGGAAGTGAAAGACTATAAAACACTGATGAAAGAATTTGAAGAAGACTCAAATAAATGAAAAGCTCTCCTGTGCTCGTGGATTGGAAGAATTAACGTTGGCAAGATGCCCATATAACCTATGCCAGGTGTTAGTAGCAGCATACAAACTCTTAGCGGCAGCACATGAGATCTAGTTCCCTGACCAGGGATTGAACCTGGAGCTTGGCATCTTAGCCACTGGACCACCAGGGAAATCCCTAAAATGTATCTTTAAAGTCAGAACTAAATATTGAATGTGCTTGGGGCATTTTTGGTCCATAGGCAATGTAGAAAGGCATCTATCTTCCCCTCCCCCCTGCCCCTCTTTCAGTAGGTGTAGTTGGGATTTCCTTATACTTTGTGTCAGAGGGCCTCAAGACTCTTTTGTGTATTACTAACCCTGAACAAAGCGGAGGATGGCCAGCGTGGGTAGCTGTAGGAAGCTTCTTGCTGAGAGTAGACAGAGGGGAGTAGCACAATTTGAAAAACACTGCCAGAACTCTCTGTAAAGAATCCCAGTACGTCCTCTTGTTCCCTCACATTCCCTCTCCCAGTTTGCCTGGCATAGTCCCAATCTACACCTGCTGTTCCCACACTAAGATTAAAAGCCCCCTTCCACTTTAAAAAGTGTCCTAATCTGAGAACTGGGGCTTCCCGCATGGCTCAGCGGTCAAGAATCCACCTGCAGTGCAGGAGATGCAGGAAACGCGGGTTCGATTCTGTGGTAGGGAAGATCCCTTGGAGGAGGAAATGGCAACCCACCGCAGTATTCTTGCCTGAAAAATACCGTGGATAGAGGAGCCTGGCGGGCTGCAGTCCATGGGGTCACAAAGAGGGCGAGCAGGCGCAGGATTTTAGGAATAAAGGACATGGTCACCCTAGTCATGAAGCCTTGCGGCCACAAGGTGGCAACATCTGTTCATCGTTGAAACAGCACCGCAGCTGGTGGGCGATCCCAGTATCTGTGATAGAAAGCAGGCCCTTCCTTAACCCGGGAGAAGGTGGAGATACAGCACCAGGCCAACGAAATGAGGGTAACTTAGAATTCAGGGACTTTAAGGGAGTCATCTTGTCCACTCTCCAGACCTGAGAGCTATGAGAGAGGCTGTCCCCGGGAAAGGGATTCTCTTAGCATGTGAAGTTAGCCCTTAGTTCAAGCATTTCCTGGGTGATGCCAGGGACAGGTCCTCTCCACCAGCAGTTTCTGAGATCCTGACCTACAGACACTAGTTCTTGCACTGCAGGTGCACACCGCTTAGATGGATTCAACGTGCCTGTTTGGTTTTCCCGACGATCTTTTCATTGTCAGCTCTCTTCTTTTTTTTCTTCCTGTTTTCGGGCTGAATTCTTTGCTCTGAAAGGATAGGCTGAAGGTCTAACCCCCAGGACCTCTTGAAAATAAGGTCATTAAAGAAGCAATTAGCTCAAATGAGGCCGTACAGAGTAGAAAAATAAAAGTGAAGTCTCTCAGTCGGGTCTGACTCTGTGATCCCATGGACTGTAGCCTACCAGGCTCCTCTGTCCATGGGATTTTCCAGGCAAGAGTACTGGAGTGGGTTACCATTTCCTTCTCCAGGGGATCTTCCCAACCCAGGGATCAAACCCGGGTCTCCTGCACTGCAGGCAGACACTTTACCCTCTGAGCCAGAGTAGAGCAGGCCCTTAACCCAATGTGACTGGTGTCCATATAAGAAGAGAAGAGGAATGGACTGGAGTGATGCTGATACAGGTCACAGAACACCTGGGGTGGAAGAGGGAAGGATAAATCACTTCCTGGAGGCTTCAGAAGGGTCATGGCCCTGCCAACACCTTGATTTTGCACTTCTAACCTCTGTAACTATGAGAGAAAATGTTTTTGTTTCTCCAGCCACTCAGCTTGTGGTATTTTGCAACAGCCATAGATAAATTTTTTTTCACTCACTGATCCCATTGATTAGCATCGATTGCTGCATAATTGTACTACCAAACAGTTAGCAGACAAAACAGTACACGTTTATTTTCTCATGGTTTCCTTGGGTCAAGAGCCCCAGCAGGGGTTAGCCGAGATCTCTGCAAGACTGCAATCAAAGCATCAGCCAAGGCTGCATTCTCATCTGAGAGCTTGGTTGGGGAATAATCCACTTTCATGTTTGCCTGATTATTGGTACGATTCAGGTCCTTGAGGGCGCTGGACTGAGAGGCTCGGGTTTCTTGCTGGCTGGAGGTCAAGTGAAAGTGTTAGCCGCTCAGTCGTGCCCGACTCTCTGTGACCCCATGGACTATAGCTTTCCAGTCTCCTCTGTCCGTGGAATTCTCCAGGCAAGAATACTGGACTGGGTAGCCATTCCCTTCTCCAGGGGATCTTCTTGACCCAGGGATCAAACCTGGGTCTTCTGCATTTTGCAGGCAGACTCTTTACCATTTGAGCCAAGGCTGCCCTCATTTCCTTTCCCCAGTGCCCTTTCCTCAGAGTAGCTCACAACAAGGCAACTGCCTTCAGCAAAGCCCACAAAGAAAGAAGTCTCCTTACAATCTTATGCGTCCTAATCATAAAAGCGACCTCTCATCACCTGTGCTCTTGGTTTAGGTGAGTCACGGACTACACTCACATTTGAGGAAAAAGCATGAGCACCGGGAGGCAGGGATCTGGAAGCCGCCCTCTAGCAAGGCTATGGACAACAAATTACTTGGAGATGAAATTTCCAGACCAAATATCGAGGGGTGTGAGTCCCTATAGCTCTCCCTAGCCCCTACCTTTCCACAGTTCAGTTAAGTCACTCAGTCATGTCCAACTTTTTGTGACCCCATGGACTGCAACATGCCAGGCTTCCCTGTCCATCACTAACACTTGGAGTTTGCTCAAACTCATGTCCATTGAGTCAGTGATGCCATCCAACCAGCTCATCCTCTGGCATCACCTTCTCCTCCTGCCTTCAATCTTTCCCAGCATCAGGGTCTTTTCCAAATAGTCAGCTCTTGGCATCAAGAGCTGGAGTTTCAGCTTCAACCTCAGCCCTTCCAATGAATTTTCATGACTGATTTCCTTTAGGATTGACTGGTTTGATCTTCTTGCAGTCCAAGGAACTCTCAAGAGTCTTCTCCAACACCACAGTTCAAAAGCATCAATTCTTCAGCACTCAGCCTTTTTATGGTCCAACTCTCACACCCATACACGACTACTGGAAAAACCATAGCTTTGACTAGATAGACCTTTGTTGGCAAAGTAATTCTCTGCTTTTTAATATGCTGTCTAGGTTGGTCATAACTTTTCTTCCAAGGAGCAAGCATCTTTTAATTTCATGACTGCAGTCACCATCTGAAGTGATTTTGGAGCCCAGAAAAATAAAGTCAGCCACTGTTTCCCCATCTACTTGCC
The DNA here is from genome assembly GCF_963930625.1 of Muntiacus reevesi. Taxonomy (NCBI): domain Eukaryota; kingdom Metazoa; phylum Chordata; class Mammalia; order Artiodactyla; family Cervidae; genus Muntiacus; species Muntiacus reevesi. The sequence continues at coordinate 53,652,797 of NC_089253.1, read as the reverse complement.
TTGAAGTGATGGAATTGGATGCCATGACCTTAGTTTTTTGAATGTTGAGTTTTAAGCCAGCTTTTTCACTCTCCTCTTTCACTTTCATCAAGAGGCTCTTTAGTTCTTCACTTTCTGCCATAAGGGTGGTGTCATCTGCGTATCTGAGGATATTGATATTTCTCTCAGCAATCTTGATTCCATGCTTTATTCAGCCCAGTGTTTCTCATGATGTACTGGTACTCTACATATAAGTTAAATAAGCAGGGTGACAGTATACAGACTTGACATACTCCTTTCCCTATTTGGAACCAGTCTGTTGTTCCATGTCCAGTTCCATGTTCTAACTGTTGCTTCCTGACCTGCATACAGCTTTCTCAGGAGGCAGGTCAGGTGGTCTGAGATTCCCATCTCTTTCAGAGATGTGGGATACCTTCCCACACATCCAAACAATAAAGTGATTTTTCTTTCCCCATTCCCAAATCGAAAGCAACTTCTTTCTCCCTGGTCTGTGGGGTGACTCCCTTCCCACACTTCCTGCTTCCTCTCTGCTGCCAAATGAACATGTCACAGGAGGCCCTTAAATCCTGGGACGGGGCAGCGATTAAAAGCTGAAAACAGTCTGATCCGAGCCAAGGAGAGGCTGTGCTCTCACTGAGGCTGATGGGTACTATCCTCCTTCAGGGATGAAAGAGTACTGCTCACCCTCACTTGCTTCTGCCTTGCCTCCGGCTGGGCACGGGGTCAGTCCCTTTGTGGCAGGGACAGCAGCTCTCAGTGGTCCATGGCCTTATGCTTCCCCGCACTCCTTTGCCGTTAGGCAGGGGCCGTGTGACCGGTGCAGGCCCTGTAGGTTTGGTGCAACGCTCTTGTGTGAAGAAATTTAAATCCAGTGTGTCTCCTCCATCCCTTTCTCCCCAGACTCAGCAAGCTTGGCGGCCTAGTGCTGAGAGGGTGAAGCCAAAAGATGGAGGGAACTTGGTTCCTGAGACATGGCTGTCCTTGCCGGAAAGCCCCTGCTAACCCACAGGGGTATCATTTGACTGAGAAGTGAGGTTCTTTGCATTAAGCCACGGGTTTTGGAATTTGTCTATCGCATTAGCTTAGCGATAAGTACCCTTCCTGATCACCTTCACTGGGGCTTCTTTATCAGTCTCAGGCAAAACGGTGCAAAGACAAGGTCAGCCAGCGGATCTGAAACCTCCAGAACCGGCGCCAGGCTTGACCGATCTGCCAGGGCCACTTGGGCGGTCACACTGACAGCTGATTCTGTTCTGTGCCACTTGCAAGCTACGTGACTTTGGGCAAATCACATGATCTCTGTGCCTCTGCTTCCACACCTGTAAAATAGGCTCTGCTCCTAAGGCAGAGTAAAGAGTAAAGAAATGAACACGCAAAGCAGGGGAGCATCATTGGCTCTACTGGCAGGGATGCAGGTGTGCGCTCTGGGGCACCAGGGTGGCACGCATTTTAACCTTATCCTCGACCTGCCCACACAGGCCCCTGGGGGTGTCTCCTCAGCCTAGGAAAAGGACTGGGCCTCCCATCTCCAAAACAAGTCCTCACTTAAATTCTTTCTTCCTTCCCCAGCTCCCTGTCTCTCAGGCTATTACCTTCCTTTCCTTGACACTAGAAGGTTCTTCATGACTAGCATCATCCAAATCTCCAGTTCAGATTCTCACACAATCTAGTGGGCAATGGTCAGAGGCCAGACTTGACCCTGGAGCACACCACTTGAAACAAGAAGATGGGCTCCTCATTCATCAGAGGGGCCAGCCAGCCTAGGTGCTGCTGGTATATAACTACAGGTGTTACAACTATAAGACATCCACTCCTCTCCAGACCTGTCCTGGACCACTTTCTTAGAGCCCTGTTCTTTCCCTTCTCAATAGTCATTAACATTTGTAATTATGAACTTGCTTCTATGCTGATGCTGGTGGATGCCATGCCCTCCTCCCCAGACTCAGCTCCATGAAGAAGGAGACATACCTGTTTTTCAGCATCTCTTTCCAGCCCCCAGTGTTGTGTTTGGTGTGTCTATTCTTAATAAGTACCTGAGGACTCAGTAAATTAATCCCCCTGTCTGTCCTCCTACTCTCCCTCTGCCCACCTCCCCCCACACCACTGGATTTCAGTATAACCCCATGTGACTCCTCACTGCCATCCCAACCTCATCACCTTTGGTTTTATCAGAATTTCCTAATAGGCTTTCATTTTTCCAAATGTTTGCTCTCCAATACATTTTTAAAAATGCATTTCTATGTATTACTTTATTTTTTGGCCACCCCACATGGCTCGTGGGATCTTAGTTCCCTGACCAACGATGGAACCAAGGCCCCCTGAAGTGAAAGCACCATGTTCTAACCACTGGACTGCCAGGGAATTCCCTCCAGTACATTTTGTCCTCTCCTCTACCCTGCTCGAAAGACCATTACCCACAGGGTCAATTTCCAGCTGCTTTCAAGACACACTAAAAAATGTATCTGAAAAGGAGCGGTTTTGATAGCGGGGTTGGGAGAGAGAATGCTGAAATTCCCTGGGTCTAAAAACTCTTGTCTATGAAGTGCGGATAGTAATACTGCCTTAAGGGTCATTGCAGCGCTTAAATAAGACTGTGATAGGCATGAGGACAAGCAGAAAGTAGACAGGTAATGAAGGGTGCATTTTTGCATTGATAATATTCTATGATTTTAGTTCAAAGGAATGGGGACTGTTCAGGTGAGCAGACAGAAGACCCTAGTGGATGAGTTCAAAGGCTACTAAGGGAAGAGGGAGTAGATTCAATCTTATATTCCTCTTTCCAGAAGATATAAGCATTATCAATAGGAAGGAATTAAAAGCAGTTAGAGTTTTCTCAATTAGAATTTCCTAAAAATTAGAGACATTTGAAAATGTGATGGCTTTGTGTGAGTTTCCTGTCACTGGGAGTAATCAAACTGAGGTGGAATGCCTCATTTTAAAATTGGTCTTTGAAACTGAATAGATGCTTTTCCAAAGAGGAAATGTAGATGGCCAAAAGGCATATGAAAATGTGCTCAGTGTCACTAATCATCAGGGAAACGCAAGTCAAAATGATGAATCAACCTCACACCTGTCAGCATGGCTATCATCAGAAGGAACACAACAAATATTTGGGGAGGATGTGGAGAAAAGGAAACCCTTAACATAGTTGATGGGAATGTAAACTGGTGCAGCCACTATGGAAAACAGCATGGAGATTTCTCAAAAGACTAAAAATAAATGTGACCAACAATTCCAATCGGGTATATATCTGAAAAAAACAAAAGCACTAATTCAAAAAAATACATGCACCCCAATGTTCGTAGCAGTACTGTTCATAATTGTCAAGATGTGGAGACAACCTAAGTGTCCATGAACAAATAAATGCATAAAGGTATGGTACATATAGACTAAAATACTACTCAGCCACAAAAAGAATGGAATAATGTCCTTTGCAACAATTTGAATGAACTTGGAGGAGCATACTGGGTGAAGCAAATCAGAAGAGAAAGACAATACCATATGATATCACTTACATGTGGAATCTGAAAAGTATAACAAACTAGTGAATATAACAAAAAAGAAGCAGACTCGTAGATACAGAGAACAGATGAGTGGTTACCAGTAGCAGGAGGCAATATAGGGGTGGGAGAATGAGAGGTATAAATTACTGGGATTCAGTAGAAGCATTGCTAAGGGGAAGGTTCATAGCAATACAAGCTTACCTCAAGAAACAAGAGAAAAATCAAATAAATAACCTAACTTTACATCTAAAGCAACTAGAAAAAGAAGAAATTAAGAACTCCAGGGTTAGTTGAAGGAAAGAAATCATAAAAAATTAGGGCAGAAATAAATGAAAAAAAAAAACGAGACTACAGAAGGAAATCAACAAAACTAAAAGCTGGGTCTTTGAGAAGATAAATAAGATAGACAAACCATTAGCCAGACTCATCAAGAAAAAATGGGAGAAGAATCAAATCGACAAATATAACTAAAAATGGAGAAATCAAAACAGACAACACAGAAATGTAAAGGATCATAAGAGACTACTACCAGCAGCTCTATGCCAATAAAATGGACAACTTGGAAGAAATGGATGAATTCTTAGAAAAGTATAACCTTCCAAAACTGAACCAGGAAGAAATAGAAAATCTTAACAGACCCACCACAAGCACGGAAATCAAAACTGTAATAAAAAATCCTTCAACAAACAAAAACCCATACCAGATGGCTTCACAGATGAATTCTACCAAAAATTTAGAGAAGAGCTAACACCCATCCTACTCAGACTCTTCCAGAAAATTGCAGAGGAAGGTAAACTGCCAAACTCTTTCTATGAGGCCACCATCACCCTAATTCCAAAAAATTAGGAAGATGCCACAGAAAAAGAAAACTACAGGCCAATATCATTGATGAACATAGATGCAAAAATCCTCAACAAAATTCTAGCAAACAGTCTTGCTTTTAGAGAGCAATGCTTCCAGGCTGAAGTAGATGGGACTGCAGGATTCCAGCCCCTTCTCTCCTTCAAGATAAATCTCAGTCTCAAATATTGAATAGTTAGGAAGGAGACAGCCTCAGGAACTTTGAAGATCCTAGGTATTAGCTTCTGAAATGAAGACTGAGGCTTCAACATTTCCTTAGACATCTTTGTAGAAGCCATTAAAAAAAATTGATTTTTAAAAGATGGAGGATTAAGGGCAGTGATCTCTGAAGATAATCTCCCTCCTCAGATTAAGACATTTGGTTACTGTGGAGCTTACCAGATGAGAATATGAACAAATAGACTTTATTTAGCACTTAGAACTGAATGAAATGTCAGTTACCAATCATTATGGAGCCTGCCCCATCATAGCAAATCTGGATATGCATCCCATCTGCTGGTTTCAACATCTGGTGGGGAAACAGCCCTCGAGACCCTCCTGTTATCAGCTGCTGTTGAATTTCAGGGCAAATTGGGCAAGTAACATGGCTTTCTGTCTGTAAAGGAAAGCAGAACCTGCCCTCTCTGTTCCCTACACTGCACCCTAGAGAAGGGAGACATCTGGTGGGGAGATGCGGTTCTGGAGCTTGGGATGGGACATCTGGTGCACAACGCTTCCAAAATTTTAAGTCCCAGCTTCTTCTAAACTCTCAGAGCCTGCATAATTGGCCCACCCCTCCCTATGAAGAACTAGCTCCACTCTCTCTAACCCCCAAGCCCCACCACTCCATCTTGCTTTAAGACCCTATAGAGACCTCTCCCCACCATCCGCCTTCCTAGTAACTAAGCTTATGAAGTAGAGGTAAGTCCCAACATCACCCAGTTGCGATGTGCTGGCCCTGATAATGGAAGAAAAGGAATAGACCTCAAATGAGCTACAAGCCCTAGTCAGCGTGACCCAGCCAAAGTCAGAGGCGAGCATGTCAGACTAGATTCAGAAGGTCTGGACCAAGGAGGCTGAAATAGAAGATAGTGCCGGGAAGAGCTTTCCAAGAATATAAGATTTAACACCCTGGCAGGGACTTTAGGAAGTCCTCGCTGTTCCCATGACTCCTAGAAGCATGGAGAAAGTGATGGCCCAAGCTAGAGGCAAATGAAATGCCAGAGCTCCTCCAGCAGGCAGTGGAGGAAAAAATAAAAGGATTCAGGAAGGGATCATGCTAGAATGGATGTTCCATAAATTTGGAACACCTACCAGATGATTTTGTTCCATGAGAAGGCCTGAGAAATATATATTTACAAAAACTACAAGAAATGAGCCAGTATTACTGAAAAAAAGAAAAGATAGATGGGGGCTCTCCATAAGCCAGGCTGCTGGTAGGAGAGGTAGGTGGAGAATTTGGCTCAGTGATACCAATGGTGATGAGAGGCCCAGAAGCAGAGAGGCCAGCTGGATGCAATTATTCAATGAGTAACAGGATTGGAGTGCAGACACGGGCCCTGACTCCAGAGTGTTATAGAGATGATTAAAAGAATCTGGTGTTCTTACAGGCAAAATAAATGGGGCTTCCCAGGTGACACAGTGGTAAAAAAAAATCCACCTGCCAACACAGGAGATGTGAGTTTGATCCCTGGGTTGAGAAGATTCCCTGGAGAAGGAAATGGCAACCCACCAGAGTAATCTTGCAGGAAGAATCCCATGGACAGAGGAGCCTGGCGGGCTACAGTCTACAGGTTTGCAGAGCTGAACATGACTGAGGGACTGAGCGCACACAGGCAAAATAAACACCAGCAAGATCATTTCTCAGATTCTGCATTAAAAGACGTCAACAATGGAAGACAGGCTAAGGGCAGCCACCCCAATAAAATGTCAAACTCAGACTCAGCCAGGTCCGGAAAGAAAAAAAAAAAGGCTACAACACCACACCCGACATACAGAGTCGTGATTCCGTAAGTCCTTCCCAAAGGGACCCACAGTTGTCTGATTGGGTAACTGGGGGAAGAGGACCCGCAGTTGTTCTGAGGATGGTTGGACACAGCGTCTGAGCTGACATGATACCCAGAGAACCAGAGCATCACCCTGGCCCCCTATTCTAACCAGTGGGGTATGTGGGGGCCAGGTAATGACTAAAGTCCCTGCCGAGGTCTGGTTTACCGTGTGCTGGGTCTACAGATATACCCAATGGTAGTTTCTCTAGACCCTGAAAGTGTAACTGGGGCTGACATGCTTGCTAGTTGAATCCCTGGGTCTTAGGCTTGTGGGCAAGAGCTATCATGGTGAGGAAAGCCAGGTGGAAGCTTGTGAAAGTGCCCCATCTCTAGCCAAGATCATAAATACAAAACAGTACCTAATGGAAGGGAGGAACTGTTAATATTTGCATCACCCTTAAGGACCTAAAGGATGCAGAGTGGCAATTCCCATGTCTCTATTCAACTCAACAGTTGGCCCCGACAGAAACCTAGTGGGCTCTAGAGGATGACAGTAAACTACTGCAAACTCAACCAATTATTAACCCCAATTCTAGCCACCATATCTGTTTATCTGCTATAGCAGATTTGACATGGCCTCAGGTACATAATATGAAGCTTTGCTTTGGTGAATGCATTCTTTGCTATCCCCTTCAGAGGAGAGGATTAGAGACCATTTGCATTTGTGTGGGTGAATAACAACATTTACTTAAATGTGGTCCCAAGGCTATGTGAACTCCCCTGCCCTATGTCACAATACAGTCCAAGAGGATCTGACCATGTGGACACCCTGGAGAATGTTATGACTGAGTGAAGTCGCTCAGTCATGTCCAACTCTCTGTGACCACGTGGACTATAGCCTAACCAGGCTTCTCTCTCCATGGGATTCTCCAGGCAAGAATACTGGAGTGGGTTGCCATTTCCTTCTCCAGGGAATCTTCCTGACCCAGGGATCGAACCCAGGTCTCCCACATTGCAGGCAGACTCTTTAACCTCTGAGCCACCAGGGAAGTACTCTACCTGGAGAATGTTATATGTATCCATTATTTATTGATGGTATTATGCTAATCAGGCCGTGTGAGCAAGAAACAGTTAGCATATTGGAGACCCCAGTAAGACACACATGACTCAGAGGAAAACCTCATAGAAATTCTGGGGGGTGGTCACCCCAGCAGTATTTTTAGGGGTTCAGTGATCAAGGGCCTGCCAGGGACTCTCATCTCGAGTGAAAGACAAGACATCATATCCTGTATCTTCCAACCCAATGAAGGAAGCAGCATATTTGACAAGTCTCTGGCTCTGGAGGCAGCGCAAGGGAAATGTGCTCTAGGCCAGGCAGCAAGTGGCATGAAATGCTCTTCCCTCTGAGTGGGGCCCAGGTCAGGAGAAGGCTCAGCAGCAGGTCCAGGCTGAGATGGGAGCAGTCCTGCCACTTAATCTGAGAGGCACAGGTGTTGGCAAAAGATGCTATGTGGAGCTTATGGTCACACAGTCCCCTGTGGTTCTTTGGAAAGGCCATACCAGCTGCAAGGAAGAATCACGTGTCCCTTGAAAAACCACTGCTAGTGTGATACTGGGCCCTGGTAGACGTAACAGCTGAACACAGGACCCCAGATGAATACGCATCTGGAACTGCCCATCATGAACGGAGAGCTACCTATGAGATCACAAGGTCAAGTAGGCCAGCAGCAACTCAGCAGAAATGGGAAGTGCTGGGATTAAGGGCACAAGCAGGATGCATGAGCCAGTAGGCTGCCCCTCATCTCCATGACCACAGCTGCACCAGCCCCCCCACCACTCCATTCAAACGGGGTTACACAGGAGCACGTCTTAAAACCACATGGCAGGGGAACAAAACCCAGGCTTCATCTATAGATGAGTTGTGGCTCAGCTGGTAAAGAATCTGCCTGCAATGTGGGGGACCTGGGCTGGATCCCTGGGTTGGGAAGATCCCCTGGGGAAGGGAAAGGCTCCCCACTCTAATACTCTGGCCTGGAGAATTCCATGGACTGTACAGTCGTGGGGTCACAAAGAGTTGGACTTGGCTGAGTGACTTTCACTTCACTTGCATTCCATATGTGGGTCCAAGTTGAAAGTAACACGGCAGTTAGTTGTGCTACTAGTAGTAGGCTTGAGAAACAGAGAAAGCAAGAGAATCCTTCCAATAAGCAGAACTTTAGGCAGTACTACTGGTCATCTAATTCATGTTAAAGGAAAAATGTCCTGATGTTAGAATATATTCAGAGGTCTGGGTAGAGAAAGATTGGAAGATTGGTTAGAGACGTGTGGGTGAATGTGAGCATGGAGTGGAGCATGAAGCTCTTGTATTATAGGCTAATGCCCACTAGAAAGTATCCACATGGAAGAGGCACTAAATTAGCAAGCAGACAGGATGATTTGGCCACCTGACATCAGCCAGTTTCAGGCATCAGCCACCATGGTGCCGGCACAATGGACACAAAAGAGAAGTGGTCAGGGTCAGAGGGAAGGACCATGGGCTCCCGTGAGCAGCCTGGGCTCCCGCTAACCAGGCTGAGTTTAGCGCTATTGCTAACAAGCATACAACCTGCGAGCTGACCCAAGTCCCCCATCCAGCACCATTCCTCGGGGAGACCAGCTGCTCTTCCATGACAACGTAGTTATTTGGGGTCCCTTCCATCCTGCAAGGGCCAGTGGTTAGTCATCGCAGGATAATGTCTATTCCAAATAGGATCCTAACCCAATAATCCCAACCAGTAAGAAATACATTTGTTTTAATCCCCAGACTCAAGTCACTCCAGAAGGCTTACGCTAAGAGCTGCGGGGCATGTTTTCCCACAGTGGTCTCCACCAGCACCCTGAGATGAGTATCAGCTAAGATCTTAGGCTATGAGTACCCTGCTATGAGCTCTGGTATGGTCTCCTGGGATTCTTTACTCTGTGCTCTTAGCAGGAGGAAGTTAAACCACCTCAACACTCTCCCGGCTGCCTTTAGAATGTCTTCTGTGTTTGGAGGGTGTGAATATTGCTGGATCGTAATCTTTGCTATCAGTTCAATGATGATTGGGGTTGTAAAAGCTTGCTAATGGCATTATAGAATGATTATTTGTTCTATACAAACACTTTCTTCTGTTATCATCTGGAGGAGTGACAAGTCTCATAGTTCACCTTCCTCTATGAATTTCTAAGGAAGTCGTAAAAGACTTGTAGTAATCCAAATGACTTCACTTTTTCTCACTGCTCTGTGTCTTCATTGCTGTGTGCAGGCTTTCTCTAGTTGTGGGGAGCAGGGGCTCCTCTCTAGTTGCAGTCCTTCTCATTTCAGTGACTGCTTTTGTCATGGATCATGGGCCCAAGGCCGAGTGGGCTAAGTAACTGTAGCAAGTGGGCTTAGCTGCCCTGAGGCCTGTGGGGATCTTGGTTCCCAGACCAGGGGTGGAACCCATGTCCCCTGCGTTGGCAGGAAGAGTCTTAACCACTGGACCGCCAGGGAAGTCCCTCCAAGCATTTTTAAACAATGCTTTCTGCAGCCTTCAGTATTCTGACCAGAGGTTTGGTGAGGGAGGGACAGGAGGGAAGAGTTTCTCCTGCAAATAACAAGGATAGAGAAAAAGCTTACATGTGTGGGTAGAGTAAGCAGAAAAATGTACAGTGATGTACAAGGAGGAATGTAAATCTTGACCACTAGCAACATGGAAGTGTAAAACGTCTCTATACATTGCTCTTAATTATTCATTAGAAAACATATTTTGGAGAGGAGCGAGATCAATATAGATTGTTTCAGCACAAATGATTTTCTTTGAGTCGGTTAACATTCTGTATGTTGATTTTCACTTTAGTGTGTCTATTGAGCAAATAAGAGCCTTTGCTACACCTGGAATTGGGGTTGAAGATGGGGAAGTCAGGAAGTGAATAAAGCTTTGCCCAGATCTGACATTTGGTCTAAGTATTATTTCGCCTTTTTCTGGAGTCTGGGCCCTGTAATCAGAAGGTCACAATGTCATAAATCCATGTAAACAGGCCACCAGTGCCTTTGTGTTGGGCAAGAGAATTCAGTCATGCTCCCAAGAGAAGTAGCCAGCACAGTTTTTACCCCCTTAAAGTTTCAGAGAGGGGACCACTTTGGCTTTGCACCAGTACTCTGAAAACTAGCCCATGCTATCCAAACTAACTAGACTTTACAACTCATGTATTTACTAATCAAAAATGCTTTAAGGTATTTCAAAAGAAAACATTATTTTTTTTTCGCAAAATGACCACATAGGTTATAAAATAATGAAAATTTGACAGGTATTTATTTCTAAATACAAGATCATTCCAGACATATCCTTAGTAAAACTGACTTTCCTTTAATCTTTCAAATGGCAAAAGGAAAAAAAAAGGACAAAGAGCAGCAGACCTCAGAATAGGTGAAAACATTCATAAAGGACTTTGGGGGAAGGTTTGATCATTGTAAGACATTGCTCCCTGTTGCTATGTGTTAAGCTATTAACACTATCAGCTAATATTTACTGAGAATTTACTGCCTGTTAGGCACTTCAAGTTTCATGGATTATCACACTTAATTCACATAATAACTTTATGAGGTAGGTGCTACTATTCTCCTATTATAAAGATTAGGAAAACGAAGTTTCCAAAAGATAAGTAATCTGACCCACATCACTTTCCCAGTGAAAAGTACAACTGGGATATTAGTTTAGGGGAATCTAATTCCAAAATCTTTGTGATCAACCGCAAGGCCATACTGCTTTCTGCGGAACTGGGAGGGGAGAATCTAGCCAAGCATCAATCCTCTCTGCACCTGCACAGGGGTCATTCAAATCTGAGGATGCGCTTCTGAAGGCTGGACCGCCACGCACAGTTCTTCAGCCTGTGCACTGCTCCAGGATGCCACAGCTCAGGGGAGGCCATCCACGTAGTAGATGTGTTCCAGCTTACAAGGAGGCTCTAGGTATTCGTGAAAATCGGAAGGCCGTGGCCAAGCCCCGGGACAGCAGCACACACAGCTGTGCACAAATGGAAGAGTAAGGCCCTATGGTCCTGGCCCCCCGGGTTCTCAGCCTGCCTTTGGTCTGCGGAAAAACTTTAGCCAAAGAGTAAGTTTAATTGGAGAAGTGAGTAGTGCAGAAACAAGGGGAAACAGTCAAAGGAAATCAGTTAATAATAATGTGCTCATTAAGAACAGTCAAGGGCCTTTAGTTCCTGAGCCATATCCCGTGAGCTCGTATAGACACCAAAATCCCCACCAGGTGGAAAGGTTAAGTACGTGATGACCAGACCGCAGCCATGACATAAGCTACCACAGTTCTGAGAACGGGCCTCAAGAAATGGAAAAAAATCAGATCCTGGAACAGGAGATTAACTGCACTTAGTCAAGACAACACTGGCCAGATCACTGATGACCAATTTCTAGATGACTGTCAGAGCTGACTGAGCTCTTTCTGCAAATAGCCCCCTCCCTCTGTCTATACAAGCTCTTACCCGCGCTTGTCAGTGCAGGCGATTGGCCTTTGGACAGGTGTCCAGCTTCACCCCCACCCCCAGTTGCCTGCATCCAAAATAAAGCAAACTTTCCTTTCCACCAACCTGGCCTCTTTAATGGCTTTTGAGCAGCACGCAGCCAGACCTGCGTTCTGGGACACAAGCACACTGGCACGCACGGCTGCATGAGACGGTCTTGTCCCAGCCATACTCTAGGTGTCCCCTGGAGGTATTCCATTTCCTCTCCTATTGCTTTCAGTGACTCACTTCCTGGCCCTACTCTGTCTCAGACCTGGAAGGGAGAAAGCATAGGCAATACACGCTGCCCTGATGGTTGTCCAATATGTAACAATACGCCAACTACATCTATTTATTTTAAGGACGAAGTGTCATTTCTAATGGGCTCAAGAATACTACCTAGTCTACCAGGGGTCCTGGAGACAGTCTTCAACTGCAGCACTTGTATCCCCTGAAGCCCTGTCATTGTTGAGTGCTTGGGTTATGCCTGCCATTTTAGTATCAGTTGAAAGCCAGAAGAGGCAGACAAATTGCATCTTCTGCAAGATATTTCCGTGAAATATCTTCCACAGGGAAATATTGGGGTAATTTTGAAGTACGTCATCCACCTGGATAAGCTACATTTGCCAGTGTTCTCTCTCCTTGGAGATCATCTCGTTTACTGTATTGTGTTGTGTCCGGAGCATGAGTGGTAGCTGCCAAGTGTACAGTGGATCTGGAGGCCTCAAGCTGCCTCCCCGTGGAAGTCGAAGGGGACTGGTCAGCTCGTAGGCACCAGCTGCCAGCCAGACAACAGGGGAATTCCTTTCCTGAATTTTCTCTTCTCCCCAAGCTGTTGCATCATTTACCCAGAAGAGTTCTGAATGAATTGTCTGATGTGGGGCATTCTAAAAACTCTGGGCCCTGGACTGGAGGGGAAATAAGAGGTAGAAGGATATGTGTCAGTGCTTTTCCCCTGAAGCTACTGTCATCACCCCTGGAAAAGTTCTGCAGGAATAAGGGGTGGTAAGAATGACAAAGGATCTGGACTGGCTCCCTGTTATAAGAAATAAAAACCGAGGCCCAGCATGCAGTGACCAGCGTGGAGTATAGAGAGGTGAGCGGCAGCCCTATGCCTCACCCCTCCAGTCTCCAGAGCTAACTCCAGCTGCCTTCCAGTGCATCGGACAGCCAACTCAGCCTCAAGGTTTAAAGAAAAGAAACTAGAAGGTTTCCAATCACCAGCACATCAAAAACAGAAAAGGAAAATTCCAAGTGGATTTTATTTCTGGACTGAGATGGGTCTAGAATCCCCAGCTAAGCCTGGAGATCCAAAGGTGAGACGAGACTTTCCCCAAGGGGTTGGGGGCTTGTCTCCTGATGTGGGTGATGAGGGGCAACAGCAACTGCCCCAGAACAGCCAGGCCGTGCTCCCAGGGGCCAGGGAAGGATTCTGGAGGTCAGGCCAGCATCTCCCTCCTATGGTCCTACTCTTCTCTCACTCCCACTCTCCCTACCACCAGAGTGCAGGACTCCTTACAGTCCCCTGAGTGACTTGCTGTTGCTGCTAAGTCACTTCAGTCGTGCCTGACTCTGTGCGACCCCATAGACTGCAGCCTACCAGGCTCCGCCGTCCCTGGGAGTCTCCAGGAAAGAGTACTGGAGTGGGTTGCCATTTCCTTCTCCAATGCGTGAAAGTGAAAAGTGAAAGTGATGTTGCTCAGTCATGTCCAGCTCTTTGCGACCCCATGGACTGCAGCCCACCAGGCTCCTCCATCCATGGAATTTTCCAGGCAAGAGTACTAGAGTGGGGTGCCATTGCCTTCTCCACCTGAGTGACTTAGAACGAACTAAAATTAAGAAGAGCTTCCCAGGTGCTATTAGTGGCAAAGAACCCAGCCTGCTAATGCAGGAGACATGAGAGACACAGGTTTGATCCCTGGGGTCAGGAAGATCCCCTGGAGGAGGGCATGGCAACCCACTCCAGTATTCTTGTCTGGAGAATCCCATGGACAGAGGAGCCTGTGGGCTTACAGTCCTTAGGGTTGCAAAGAGTCAGGCACAACTGAAGCAACTTAGCACACACGCACGTTAACATTAAGAAGGAGAAGGAAGCATGGCTCTCTTGCAGTCAAAGCTTTTGCGTGGCTGTGGAGAGGAGAGATGCTTTGCTCAAGGTCATTGCCACAGGTAATACGGAACCTCCTGAATCCTGGTTCTGTGCTCTTTCCTTATACCTGCCTCCTTCCTTTCTCGTCTGCTGCCACAGGTGGGAGGACAGGAGAGAAGTGGGGCTCAAGGGGGCAATGGGGACTTGGGGAGTTACACACCAGCCTGGGCTGAAGCTGGGGTAGAGCCCTTCCCAGTGGGACTGAGGGACAAGAGAATTCCTCAGTGTGCCCTGTCCTCTAAAATGTGATGCACGATCCTAGAGGTATGTGACCCCAAGCTACTGAGTTGGGGCTCCCTGTCTCCTGGAGAGAGGTTTCCTGAAGGTCACCGGCAGGTGGATGACTTAGAGGCTTTCCGTTGAATGTTATCCTTGCAACCTCCAATCAAGGCTGATAACTCCTTGGAGGCATTTTATCTCACACCCTGTGCTTCCTCATTGCCCCGCAGAGGCGGTTTTGCTCCTGCAGCTGAGAGATAGCTGCACCCTCTGGGGCTTCAGGGAAGCCGGGCAGGGCTGTGCAGACTTTGGCCCCAGTGTGTGCTGCGTCAGCACTTAGCACTTGAGAAAAACCCGCCTGGGGGAACCTGGACGGCAGTCCCAGAAGTAGCCTGGACCTGGTGGATATTAATCAAACAACAGATTAGGTGCAGACACCCCTGGGAGAGCCTCCAGATGAGAGCAGGGAGCCAGCAGCTTAGAGGGCGGGAGGGCTTGAGGCTGCCATGATGGTGCCCGAGACAGGAGACAGAGGGAACCTGTGAACCTTGCCAAATCTGACCACCTTGGGGGTTCCACCTGGATACAGCTGGCAGAGGCTTGAGTGGACATGGTTGGCAGAGCCATGCTGAGGTGACAAGGTGCATCACAGAGCCAACCACAGGCTCCACCTCCTTCTCTCCTCTCTCCTTTCCTTCACCTCCTGCCTCACCCTTCCTTCCCCCTTCTCCTGTTTCCTCTGCACCCCCCACCCCCACTCCCACCTTGTTCCCTTATCCCCTCCTTTAGCCCAAGCACAGCCTGGCCAGTGGCCATGTGTGGTTTTGTCCACTGGGTCAGGGAGTGGGGCAAGGGGACCAGATTAGGACTGTATGAGCCTGTTCTCAACATGAGCAGGACAGGTGTTAACGTAGGAAGGAGGAAACAACCGCTAACTTCAGTTTGATTTCTTTAGAAAAAGTATCCACAGGTCCCAGGAGCTGCAGGCAGTAGATATATTCAAAGAAGAGATTTTTAACCACTCAAAAAGCATCCATGAAAACCCTCTGGGGACTACAAAAGAAGCATTATGTATTGACACAATCCTTGCCTTTTTTCGATCAGCAAGCAACAAAGGGCCATTGATAATGGTCAGTATGGTGTTTGTCAAAAGAGTGAGAGGTTCTTGTTCATAAATTGTTTAGTCATGCTCAGTTACGTGCCTTGGGCACCTACACGGACTAGATCCCAATTCAGAGCCGGGAGGCTCAGAGTCCTACCTTCTAGGAGCTGCCGGCTGGTGGGAGAGACCAGAGCAGGGAGATCAGCGAGGGCCGCGGGCCAGGGAGGGGTTTCAAGAGCTTGTGGAGTAGAGACTGAACAGGACCCTCCAGCAGAAACGACTTGACCTGAGAGTTGATTTTTAACTCCTGCTATTGCCTGGAGGCTCACACCAGTGAGAGAGATTTTTCCTTGAAGGAAGCAATTCTTCTGTGAAACAGAAGGGGAAGTGGGAGACTTGGTACCAGGCCCCCTGTGGATGCTTCTAACTCAGTCATTTAAGTGGCACAGCACCCTGTACGGAGTCTCATTCTCCAGGAGAGGAAGCTGATCTCCAACACTGAGTAACCTTTCCAGGGTCCCACAGTTCCAACTAAGGCTTAAACTTCTAGCTTGGAGAATTTTCACTGCACAGTGCTCAGATCTTGAGCCCAATGCTGGCAAGCAGGTGCTGGGACTGGCATGCCACAGAGAGAGTTTTTCCAGGCTTGGAGGCAGCAAGCCAAGCCAAATGTGTGTGTCTGGGGCCATGAGAA
Organism: Muntiacus reevesi; assembly: GCF_963930625.1. Classification (NCBI taxonomy): domain Eukaryota; kingdom Metazoa; phylum Chordata; class Mammalia; order Artiodactyla; family Cervidae; genus Muntiacus; species Muntiacus reevesi. The sequence continues at coordinate 53,636,785 of NC_089253.1, read as the reverse complement.
TGGAGCCATGCTTCTCTCAAAGGGCCGTGACATCCTGCTCTTAAATGGAGTTGATCCGGCCCCAGCGCTGAGCTCACCCTGATCCCAGAGTGAGAAGGTGATCACACAGGTCCCAGGGCTACTGGACTGGTGTTTCACTCGCCTGCCCTCAGGCCTCCTCATCGACAGTGGTTTTATCTTGCAGGTCACCAGCCAGAAGGCAGGATGGAGAATGCTCCTCTTCCTCTTGATGTGCCTGCTGCGGGGTGAGTCCCAAACAGCCAGATTCAGAGCTTGCACACCCAGACCCGAGCCTTCCAGGCTGCAGCCTGGTGGGCACCTCAGGGGCCTTCAGTAGCCCCTCCAAAGTACAGGCATTCCCCATGGCTTTGGAGCGAGTGAGTGATTGGATCTGGGTCCAGGGAGAGTGTGGGAGGCGAGAGCTCACATGAAAGGGTGTATGTCCGACCTAATTGATCGCTGGGATATTCAGTGTTTTGATCTGTCTCTGCCCTCTTCCATTCAAGTTGACGACTGAAAGTCGGCTACATTTGCCAGATGTGGGTTCCAGGATAGCACTGCTCTATTAGCACTCATTCTAAAATAACTCAAGCGCCAAGCCCAGTTCCAGGCATGTAAAGACGAAGACCTCGCCCTAAAGAGTGCAGGGTCTACAAAGAAACCAGATGGGTAAATAAAAACCACATTGATGCATTTACTTCTTTAGTCCACTTATGGAGGGCCTACCCTGTGCCAGGCATTATGGACAGATGGACGGAAGTCACGTTGCAGGCTGGTGTGGTGATCAGTCCTGTCTCCATGCTGTGGTGTCTAGTTTTATTCTGAAGGTAATGGGGAGCCACTGAGGAAGGCAGTAAGTTTGCACCCAGAGTATCCAAGTAACTGCTTAATAAAAAATGTTGAAAGAGTAGATTAATAAATGCTATGATAACACCCTGATGCTGGGAAAGATTGAAGGCAGGAAGAGAAGGGGACGACAGAGGATGAAATGGTTGGATGGCATCACCAATTCAATGGACATGAGTTTGAACAAGCTCCAGGAGATGGTGATGACAGGGAAGTCTGGTGTGCTGCAGTCTGTGGGGTCTCAAAGAGTCGGACATGACCTATTGACTGAACAACAAATAATAACACTAAAAACAATTTTGTTTGGCTTATAAACAAATCAGATTTTAATGAATCAAGGGTAACTAATACTGGAGCAAAAAACCTCTGTGATATAATCACACCACCTCTTTATTTTCATCTCTCACTGCCTCCTTTAAAATTTTTCAGTAGGAGCAAGCTTCCTGGCCCCCAGATGAAAACTCAGGCAGGCTCATGATTTTTCAAGTCTTGAAAGTTCTAATTGGGTCATTTTAAGTATCCAGTTAAATATTTTGGTCAACCATTTCATCTTCATTCAGAGATGTGGCCCCCCCCCGCCCCCGTCACCCCAGGCCTGCGGTCAGGAAGGCAGGGATGGGTATGAGGCTGCCTTCCCCCCTCCCCTGGTTCTTCTCCCCATCTCGGAGGCAGCTGGCACCTGGGACCCCAGCAGGGTCATGGTGGCAGGTGGGAGGGGAAGCAGGAGGCAGTCTGCCCTTACCTGATGGACTGGCCTGGAGCTCTCTAGCCTGGCAGGCTTCAGAGCTGGCTCTTCCTCTTGTGGATGCCTTTGTGGACCCCTCCTGGGCCCATCTCCCTGCTATGGTCCCTGCACACAGAAGACCCCATCTCAGATGGCTGCAGGCTGGTTCTCTCCCCACTGGGCCCCACCACTGGGCAAAGGGAGCACCCAGACCTTTCTCATCCTGTTGCTGGGGTGGAAGTGACCCATCCCAGGCACAAACCAGCTCTGCGTACTCCTGCCACATGCCCCTTGCACCTCCTCACACCAAGGCAGGCTCCAGGCTGTGGTCTCCAACTGCAGGCCTCACTTGGCCATCCCTGCCTGAAGCCACACAGTGGACACTGCTGGGAGATGATGGGTGAATTACCGCAGGGGCACCTCCTCTGCCAAAGGGGCCCCCAGGAGCCATCATGCTGATCCTAAAATGCCAGCCCTTTCTTTAATTCTCACAATCAACTAGTACAAAATTCCCAAAACCTTCATCATATATAACTAAGAGCTTATATAAGAGTTGAGCTTCCTGGGTGGCACTAGTGGTAAAGAACCCACCTGCCAAGGCAGGAGACGTAAGAGACGCAGGTTTGATCCCTGGGTCGGGAAGATCCCCTGGAGGAGAGCTCGGCAACCCACTTCACTATTCTTGCCTGGAGAATCCCATGAACAGAGGAACCTAGCAGGCTGCACTCCACGGGGTTGCAAAGAGTCAGACATGGCTAAAGCAACTTAGCACGGACTCATGCAAGAGGTACCAGTTATCCACTGAACAAGTTCTCAAGGGTGCATGAAATTTGATATTGATAAAAGAAAAAAGTGTACATTGCAAAAGTTGATTAAGGATTCCTAATCAGCTCTCAACTGCAAAGTCAGAACACCCCATCCTGCTGATCAATGGGGCTCATTAATCCTCTTGCTCCCCCCACCCCCCGTGTGTGACACATAGGTCACACACAGAGTCCGGAAATCAGAGCACCATCACTTCTGTCCTAAGAACTCCTTGCTTGTGATTACAAAGATTCTTGCTTTTTATGATAAGTTGCTATGTAACTTCATCAATAGTGGCACAGTTGCGGTGTGTTGATTTATTGATTTATCTCTAACGTTTATGGCCTTGACTCTTCCTATAACAAGACCTTAAGACAAGCAGCAGGCAGCCAAGCTTTACAGGCATACGCCCTGTGCAGTCACACGGGGCCCCATTTATAAGGTGCCTGGTTTAAAGCTCTACTATTGCCTTGTGAACTCTTAGTGACTCTGGAACATGAGGTCCTCCATTTTTATTTTGCACTGGGCCTTGCAAATTATGTAACCAATCCTGGCAACAGGGTTAAACTTTCTTGGGGTCAGCGGTGCTAAACACCGCTTCCTGATCAGGTGCTTCCCTGATAGCTCAGCTGGTAAAGAAGCCACCTGCAATGCAGGAGACCCTGGTTCGATTCCTGGGTCAGGAAGATCCACTGGAGAAGGGATGGGCTACCCCCTCCAATATTCTTGGGCTTCCCTTGTGGCTCAGCTGGTAAAGAATCTGCCTGCAATGCGGGAGACCTGGGTTCAATCCCTGGGTTGAGAAGATCCACTGGAAAAGGGAAAGGCTACCCACTCCAGTATTCTGGTCTGGAGAATTCCATGGACTCTATAATCCATGGGGTCACAAAGAGTCAGACATGACTGAGCGACTTTCACTTTCAAAGACATAGAACAGATTGATAGATGCCAGGCACCTGTATCCTAAAGCAAGATGTTGAACCACCTGGAGAGGACTGTGAAGAGAGATGGCAAAGCTGGTTGTTCCAGAAAAACCCCCCATGTCGTTCCCAAAGAATCATCAGGGGTCGGAAAGAAGAGCTTTCTGGAGAGAGGCAGTGTGATGCGTTCTGCACCACCTGTCCAAAAGGGACAGAGGGCTCACCTCTTCCCGGCTTTTAGAGGAATAAGAGAAGGAGCTTCTAGGAAGCCACTCAACAAGCTTGCTGTAGTCCCAGCTGTCTCCCGACAGCTCGGTTCCAGCGGGGACCAAATGTGGATCCCAGAGAAGGAGCTACCCCAGGGCCTGCAGCAAGAGGGCCACCCACAGGGGACTATGACTCCAACCAGAGGGGCATACGGCCCCGGGTCATGGGCTTTAAAGGCCAGCAGGAGAGGAGGCAGTTCCTGCCAGGAGGGAACTCACTGCAGGCAGAGGCCCCGACAGGGGATCTGGGAGGCAACGGGGAAGGACGCGCCGCTGGACGCTGCCTTGTCCAGAGGGTGCCACCCACTGCCAGGACTCCTGCTCTCCTCCCCTCCCCCCTCCACACGCAGCCCCAGAGGGGCCCCAACAGCAGTTCTGAGTAGAGAAAGAGGTCCGGCAAAGCAAGAGACCCCGAGCTGTCCCCCTCCCAAACATCAGGCCTCCAAGCAGAGCTGGAAGAAAGGAAAAAGCTTCAATAGGATAAGAGATTGGAATTGCAACAGTCATTAGGCTGTGTGTTTTCTTATCCAAGCGAGACTACAAAAGTTACTGTACTTGAAATTATGTCTGAGATTTTGTCAAGGAGCAGAGACATCCCAGAGCCAGTGTGAAGAGGCGGTCAGTGAAAGGGCCATGGACTGAGCCTCAGCCACGGCCGCAGCCCCCGCCAAAGCAGATGTACTGACAGTCTGCTCGGCTTTGACGGCAGCACTTGGCGGCTTCCGTTTCCAGAGGAAAGTGAGCCGTGTTGCAAGCGCTGGTCCGAGGAGGTACCACAGAGCAGGGCAGGATTCCTGTGCTTCCAGCACCCTCTCCTTTCAGCAGCAAGCATACGCCTCTGTTTTTACTATTTAACATCTCTCTTTTAAAAAAAATTATTGACGTATCGCTGATTCACAATGTTGTGTTAATTTCTGCTGTACCGCAAAGTGGTTCAGTTATACATTTATCTATTCTTTTTCATCTCCTTTTCCATTGTGGTTCATCAAAGAACACTGAATATAGTTCCCTCTGCTATACAGGGGGACCTCGTTGTTCTAATATCTCTCTTTGACATTCCGTGCCAACAAATCACAGCCTTTCGTCAGGTGTTGCCTTGGCCCCCTTACAGGTGCTTAGGTGGCAGCTTTTTAAACATCTGCTTTTTTTAAAAACATCTGCACTGGAGCCCAGTGGCTAGAACCCAGGCTGTGGGCAGACTCACAGAAGATCAGCTGGCACACGGTAAGTTCTATAGCGGTTAGCTGAACCGTGGTAAGATCATTCTTGCATTTTCATCTCTCGCACAGCTCCATTCCAACCCTTGCGGCTCTTCCTGATCTAGGGGCTAAAGACTGACATTTCTATATTGATTCTTTTTGGCTTCCCCGGTGGCTCAGTGGTGAAGAATCCTCCTGCTAATGCAGGGGGCACAAGTTCAATCCCTGGGTCAGGAAGATCCCCTGGGGAAGGAAATGGCAACCCACGCCAGTACTCTTGCATGGGAAACCCCATGGACAGTGGAGCCTGGCAGAGCCACAGTCCATGGGGGATCACAAAAGAGGCAGACACGACTTTAGTGACTAAACAACTACAAGGAAAGCTCTACTTTCACAAAGACACTTTCTGACCTGTTCCCTAATTCTAGCAGAGTCTGGAGCTCAGAGCTCCTCCAACGGCGACACACTCGGCACTCTTTCTCCATGGACTTTTTTCTCCCTCTGCCTGCAGCCGCCAGTGCACTGAAGGGCCCACGGCTGGTGTCCGGGGAGCCTGGGGGCGCTGTGACCATCCAGTGCTGGTACCCCCGCCTGGCCATCAACAGCCACCAGAGGAAGTACTGGTGCCGCCTCGGGCCCCCGGCGGGGGTCTGCCGCACCGTCGTGTCCACCAACCGCTACACGCACCTGCGCTACCGAGGCCGCGTGGCCCTCACAGACTTCCCCCAAAGAGGCCTGTTTGTGGTGAGGCTGTCCCGGCTGTCCCCGGAGGATGAGGGGCGCTACCGCTGCGGCCTCGGGAGCTCAAACAACGCGCTGTTCTTCAGCATGAACCTGACGGTCTCTCCAGGTCAGGGCCGGCGGCTGGCGGGGCAGGTGTGGTGAGGAGAATGCTAGGGAGGGGAGGAGACCACGGGAAGCCCAGAGGCCCCGGAGGGCGTTACACGCGGGGACAGTGATGGTGAGAGTGGGGTCATGCAAGGACCCAAGGTGCGGGCTTGCGTTTCAGACGGAGGGAAGGTAGATGCCAGGGAAAATGGCCCGTTCGCACCCAACGGCCCAACACTGGGAACCCCTGAATGTTGTGGCACGTGGATTTGAAGGGGTTCCGTGAAGCCGGTGAGTTAGATAATGCGGCTTCTTGTGGTCATGTCTCTTTGTTCAGACGTGCGGAGCAGGTAAGATGGGCAGGACTGAGCCCTTCCTAAGACCGAGCCTCTCAGCAGGCGTCTGATGGCGGCCAGACTGGGGTCCTGTGTGGCCGGTTCCAGAGAGCTGTCCGGAGTCAGGGACCCGGAGTCCAGGGAAGGGTGTCAAGCTGTGACAGGAGATGCAGGCAGGCAGGAGTCCAGCGAGAGGACTGTTCGATTAGAGGCTGCTCTCTAACCATCTGCGGACACTGGCTACTATGCTGTGACTGGAGTTTTTCTTTTTTTCTCATTTGCAGAGCAGTACGTGAAGGGCTGTGGGCGTCTGGGGAAGCGCACAGCATGGGGTTCTGGGGCAGTTGGATAGAGAACATGTGGGTATAAAAGAAGGAGACAGGAACATAAAGTGTCAATATTTGCAACAGACTGGAGAATACAACTGGTTCTCCCAATTTTTTATTTTATCCAATATAGTGGCCAAAGACTGCACTGCTTAGCAAGGGTGCATCCTATGCAGCAAACACCTCAAGCCTGATGTCCTTTGCTAAAGCCCGTAGGCAGCCCGGATAGCCTTCTTATTGGCCTCCATCTGCTGTTCACACAGGTCTTTCCAGAACCATCCCGACAGCCACGCTGGCCTATGGTGAGCTCATCACAGAATCCTCTGAAACAGCATCACCCCCAGCAGCCATTACATGCACACGAGCAAACACCCAGACGACAGGAAGACAGACGACAGGATGGGATACAGTTGCCCTGACTCCAGGAGCCAGGGAAACCATGGCTTCAGCCACGGAGAGGCAAATCCCAGGAGTAACTGCGGCGGTGGCTCCAGGGACAGGCAGCCAGGTAGAGCGCTCCGTCGGGGCAACTGTCCCCACTGTGCAGAGTCCGGCTTCAACAGGCAGAGGCGTGACCGGTGCAGCAGCGCAGGGTCTGGTGTGGAGCACCAGCGATTCAGAAGCAACCAGGGCCAGGGCCAGCAAAAGGGAGAGGGAAACTACTCCTGGGGCCGACAGGCCAAGCGAGGAGACAGAGAGCATCAGCACAACTCTGGGCACCCCTGAGACAGCCGCAGGGACCGTTAGGCCATCAACCCTGGCCTCAGAAAGATGGATGTGGGAAACCCTCCAGGAGGAGACATCGGCTTCTGAGCCACAGAGCCTGGGCTCCGTTGAAGGGACCATCCCGGCTGCAACTATGTGGACCTCAGAGCCAACCCACATAGAGATGGTATCTGCAGAGGGAAGCGGTGAAGTTGACCTGGACACGCCTGCCGGAGACGGTGGTCCCCAAGTGATGCCGAGCCAAGCCCTGGCAGCAGGGCTCCCAGGGCCCCCGCCCAAGGAGTCTTCGGTAAAGAGGTAACCCCCAGGCCCCCACCCCCGCCGGGGCTGCAGCTCTGCTTGCTCCCTGAGTGAGCTACGAGCCCCGCGTCTGCTCACTCCCCTCCTCCCCCCTGTAACCTCAGGCCAGTCAAGGGCAAGGGTCATGGGGGTCAGAATCCTGCCTCCTTCCAAGGGTCCTCGCTGGGAGAACGCCATCTGAGCATTTTCACGAGACTGAGCAAACATCTAAGCACCAGAATATTTAGAATATTTAGGTGGGACTGTTGGGACTTTTCGTTTCTTACAGATGAGGAAAGAAAGCCCCAGCGGGTGGCGAGGTGGGGTGGCATGGGGGTGACTCACCGAAGCCACAACGAGAGATTCTGCAGCAGAGCCAAATGCCTAGCGTGGATTCCCTGAGCCTGACTCAGTTCTCTTGGCCCCTGCGGCCCGTTGGCAGGGACCCCACACAGGTGGTCAGGGAGGGACAGCACTGAGGACTTGGGACCCGGGAGGCAGGGGACCACGTTCCCAGGTCAGCGACTAACCCACCAGCCGGGGAACGAGGGCGGCTGGCCGGCCCAGGCCTCCACGTGGCCTCTATAAAATGAGGGGTGAGGCCCCAGGGCCTCGGCTCCCAGGGCGCTCCAGGCCCCGCTCTCTCGTGCGTTTCTGACGCCCACTCCTGCGGCTTCTCTGCAGCGCTCCTCTGGAAGAGAAGAACTTCTCCGGGATCCTGACCCCAGTCTCGTCAGCGCTGTGCCCGCTTCTGCTGGTGACCCTTGTTCTGTGGAAGAGGAAGCTTCAGAAGAAGAGGAGCTGTGAGTGGGGTCTAACTCGCCCCAGGCCCACGGAGGGGAGGGCTCGTTCCCCTCTGACACCCTCAGGACCAGGGCGGGTCAGGGCCAGGGCCAGGACTGTCAGATGTGGAAATGCTAAATGCTAATCTGGGCCATGCTAGCCAAGGTTGGCCTTGGTTCCTTTATCTGTCAGATGGGAAAGTCATCTGTTTGTTTATGTCCTGGTGGCATCCGAGAGCTTAGGGAGAAGTCCTTCAGAGAACGGTGAGACCGCTGCTTACTGTAGGCCTAGGATCCACGTGAACAATGCTGGCAGCAGACAGCAGTGCAGGGCCCAGAGGGGCAAACTATACCTGCACCCTCTGCAGACCTCTTACAGCACCAGGCCCAGGTTTAAACACAACTAAAGCGACTGCTCCATGGTGGTTGGATGTGGCAAAGAAAGGGTGAGACACTCTGGGAGCAAGCGAAAGGGACTAAGCTTCCCAGACCCAGGGCCCTGAAGGTCTGGCCCAGTCTCTGCGGATCTAAGGGTCTGAGTAGAAATCTTCTGTGTCAGTAGGTCCTTGAAGCTTGCAGAGGGTGAGGCGGTTCTCGGAGAAATCAGATTCAGCGCCCAGGGACCCTCACCATGTGTTCTGTGTCTATGCAGCTCAGAAGACAGGAAGGTCACCAGGGGTCACCTTGATTCAGATGACACAGTTCCCGGAGCCGGGCCTCCAGCCAGCCCAGCCACCCCAGGTGGGAAGGAAGAGGCTCCAGGCTGACTCTCCTCCTCTCCACGCCGCCTGAGTCTCCCGGCAAGGGACCCGGGACCCTAAGGAATGGAAGGATAAGCCGATCGGTCACTGTGGAAGAGGAACCAGGACCGAATACCATAGCCCAGCTTCTCTGCCTTCTTCCACGTGAACGAGCGGGGGCAGAGGGAGCTGGGGGAGTGGGACTCTGTCTAGGGAGACAAAGGCTGGGCCAAGGAAGGTCAAGCATTTTCCAAGGTCATAGGAGACACTGTGACTCAAAGAAGGCTGCAAGAAAGAATCAGTTCACTACTGGTGGAGGTCAGTGGACCTGGAGAAGGCGTGAAATTTCCATTCCTGGAGGGTTGAAAATATGAGAGATTTACAATCAAAGTGCAATGTTAACAAAATTTCAACAATCACTTCTAGCCCTTGCAGACACTCCCTTTTCTGATGTCTGTTAGCATCCAGCCTACTGCACACATTTGATTCTATTCATTTCCAGTAGATTCTAAGCTCTGGGAGCAGTAAATGTGTGTTATTCTTCTCACTACATCCCTGAAGAACTTCAGCTCACTAGAGCCCCCAATAAATAATTGTACTGAACAACTGACTGAAGGGAAATGGTCTCCGTGGCCTGTGGTGACCCTACCCATGAAGATGCTCTGAACCTCTTTCAATGTGGGGGGCCCATAGATGATCCCACAGGTCCCTACACGGGGACCAACAGGAGGAACATTTGTTCCTCATTCATCCCTCCCCACTTGGCCCCAGACTGATTATGTCATAGACCGTTTGACCCAGTCAAGATTTTCTGGGATTTTCCTAAGTTCATGAAGGAGAAGGATATTTTTCAGTAGATTCTCATCTTCTTCATAAAGCTCCTCTTATTCAACTGTTTATAAATCCTTGATACCAAGGACTGATGATAAAGCTGGAAAGCAGTTATGGTAAGAGGGGTGGATCAGAAAGAGGATGGCCAAGAGGAACTTTATGTGGATTCTGCTTTGCAGCCATTTTATCACATGCTTGTTGGGGGATTTGGCTCTGGTCCCAGGTGTCACATCTAGTCAGGTGTCACTTCTGCTCTTTTACTTTGCCAGATCTGTCAACAAGCTGTTTGAACTTCACGTTTGGACAGAGCAGCCCTTGAGCAATGGAAGAGAAGGGAAAGAAAGACTCCAGCATCAAGTCAGGAATTGTCAGGTAGATATTCCCAGAAGACTGAGCCCTGCCTCCTAAGCTGTCAGCAGCAACAGAAATCCTGCCTTACTGCCTCTGCGAAGCTGGGGCTGAACCCAGACACTGTCCAGAGAACATAAATAGGATACGGTCTGCACGGTTTGGGAGAGAAAGACTCACTGTTTTGGTTAAGCAGTGAAGTTGCCTGCCCCTAACCAAACAGATTACAGAACTGCAGCACTACCAGATCCTCAGAAGTCAACTAGTCTAAAACCCACTGCCCAGGGTAAGACAGCTGAGACCCTGTGGCGGGACAACAGCTTGCTGAGAGTCACTCAGTTAACCCACTTAGGAACAGCAGGATGAGGACTAGAAAGGGAACTCATGACCTTGACCTAGCGCTTTCCTCACTTCACCTGTGCTAAACAACATATCAGAGCAAAAGTCGTCATCAAGAATCAAAGACACCACACCCCTAGCTCTAGACCGTTTTCATGCACATGATCTCAGGTGCCTGCCTGAAACACCTGTAAGAGAGACAGAAGAGCCACCATCATCCCATCCCACCGATGTGGACACAGGCCCTCAGGGGTATAGAGTCCAACCATGATCCCTCAGCTCACTGCATGCAGGAATGGGAGCAAATCCAGACTGTGCAGGACCACTCTTGCAGTGTTTTCCAGAGGCATCTGCAAAACACTAGCTTCTGAGGACTCTTAAGAGCTATTCTGAGCAAAGGGTTTGGTAGATCAGAGAAGTTTGGGAAACGTGGCTTAAACCAAAAGCAGGTTTTGTGCAGGATTATTGGAAGACTTTAATACACCAAGGTGCATTGTGAATAGCCCTGGTGGGAGGGTCAGGGGACATTGTACGTGTTTCCCTGGGTTTTGGACTATCGTGTTTAGCTTGAAGCGATCTCACAGGATTGGGCTCCTCAAATCATTCCTCGTTTGGGGAAGCCTGATGCACTGAATCAGGGGTCACAGACCTTTTCTATAAAGGGCCAGAGAGCAAATACTTCAGACTCTGCAGGCTGTAAAGCCTGTGTTGCAACCGCCCCACTCCGCCCTGGCAGCCCAGAAGTGGCCAAAAACCATCCTGAAGTGAATAACTTTTGGCTGTATTCCAACAAAACTATTTACAGAAGCAGGCCACAGCCTGGATCTGGCTCAAGAGCGGTAATTAATTAATTTACAGCCTTAATGCCAATCCCTGCATTAAACCGTAAAACCAACTGAGGCTCTCCACTTCCCACTTTGATATGGATGATCTGACTCCAACCTCCTCTAACTTCCCTTGACCACCCTTGCTGGCACCTTCCTCCTTCTGCGCCCCTGTGAGCCTCTTTCTGGGGTGCAGCAGTTGGGCATTCTGCCTGACCACCTGCCTGGGGGAAGGACGGCACCCACTGGCCAGGGTGTTGTCCAAGGGGTTGGGGTCAGGGATAGCTTCCAGAAGTAGGAGAGGCTGCCACATCAGAGTGTTCCAGGGAAAGCTGAGGTCCACCAGTGGGGAGAACCAGTACAAGCTCAAAGGGATGGAGCAGAGCCAAAAGCAAAGTCTTTGGAGCTGAGCAGAGATAAGATCTGAGTGAAATCTTGGCCAGGAAGGAAGTGGGGGAACCCCTAAGGTTTAAGGCACTCCTTTATGAGCTTAAGGTGCTCCTTTATGGGTTAACGGATACCTGGAGAGGGGCAGGGGCCTGGATTTAAAGGGCCAGAGGCAAAGGAGGCTAAGAAGGCCATGGCCACCACTGGAAACTGTCAGCACTCTGGTTTTTATCTCACATCCCCAGCTTGATACCCACACCTCTGGGATGAGGAGCAGGGGGACTCCCATCTCTGAAGCTGGAATCAGCCAAGTGTCCATGGGGAGTATCCAAGATACAGGAACGCACTCCCTTTCCTAAGATCAAGCATGTTCTCTGGATTAGGGAGCAACCCTCCCAGTCTCAACTTGCTACATAACAATGCTGCTGCTGTTCATTGAGTGTCTCAAAGCAGGCACACTCCTAGGTATTTTCACATTCTATGTTCGCTTGATGCAACATTTCCCTAAAGTAGGCAAGATAATCCCCATTTTACAGATGAGAAGACTGAGGAGACAGAAAGTAGCCAGGAGCCACTGAACACAAGGCAGCCGCAAATGAAATCCTTGGTCATGGCACTGCACCGCCGTGCTGGACTTACAGCCTGCTTATTTTGGTCATGCCTTCCCTGTTTAAGATTCTAGAGAAGTCCTTGTTTTCCTCTTTTAGGCCTTTGTGTAAAAAGTCTCATAACCATTTCCAGTAATTTGCTCTCTTCAGTCACTGAGCTGACCTGTTCCTGTCCTGGCTAAGTGAAGTGGAAAAGTTCAGACAGCTGGAGCTAAGAGCTAAAACTTCACTGACCAGCCCTGAGGTCTTTACTGGCATTTGCAATACTCGAGCTCAGCTCTTAATCGCTTGCAGGGGTGTCCATCTGCCACAGGTAACTCTGGACAAGCGCTTGACTTTGCAGCCGACTTCTCATATGCTCCACAAGGATTTGGGGGGTTTCTTCCTCTCCTCCAGGAGCCAGTGGGGTCTGGGAAGCACAGAATCAGTTCCCATCAGATACAGAGAGGGAGGTATTTCCACAAAAGGACTTACACTTCACTTCAGTCAAGTAGACATGGATTATGCGATTATTTTCCATTGGTGCAGATAATCCAGGGCCAAGAGCTTGACAAAGGTTGAATGGAGAATGGAGAGCCCGTACTAAAGGAAGTCACTCTCTGTGGGTGGTGCTGCATGCCAAGTCCAGGGCCACCAAGCCCTCCATTTTTCTTGAAGTGACACAGAGTGACTTACAGGCACTGGCCCTTCCAAGCCAAACTGCTCCCCTCACTGTCAACAAGGGTCTGAGCCATCACCCCACGGCCCACCCTCCAAGGGGGCAGCTGAAACCAGATGGGCAGCAGAGAGGTGCCAGCTGTCAGAACGGACCCGACGCCGCACTCCTAGAGGCCTGCAGTCATCACGAGCACTGAAGCCCTGGGTCAGCGGGCCACCATTTACCTCCTGGTCCTATTTGGCCGAAACATTCCCTGATTGGCGTCTGGGCTTTTCTGTGTTCTGCCTCTTCCAGCCTCTAGCCAATTTCCGTCCTTTGCCTGTTTGTTGCCTTGATCTAGACCTACCAATTTTGCTCTGAGCATAGAGGTTCAATTAATAAGGGCCATTTCTTTCCCTAATGTTACAGATTCCTGGTTCCCCAACCCTGAGTATCTTAGAAGGAAGAGAGCCATGATGGCGGTGACCGAAAACATTTTCCAAGTTGTCCCATAGTTTGACGACATTACACTTCAGACAAGAGTTCAGGAAGAGGGCACTGGAGAGTTCACTCCTTTAAATCCTGGCACGGGAAGGACAGACTGCTCAGGAAACACAACTCTCCGCCATCCATGTAGCACAGACAGCTGAAAACTAACTACAGTATGTGTCACTGGAAAGAAGCAGATTGTATGTCATTGTACAGATGGGAATGTGGAGGCTCGGATGGGCACAGGTTGCAGAGGATCACAGAGGATGTTTTTTCAAAGGCTGCCGCCAGGCAAAGCTTAGGCTAAAGGCCAAGTTCAGACCAGGAACAAGGAAACAGCAAATTTTCAGGAGGACCCCAGTGGCTTATGAGAGGGGCTGGGCCCTGTCACCTGACACTCCACCTATTGACTTTGGATGTCTGCTCTGAAAGTCTTCCTTCTTCCGCCCCTCCCTGGCCAGGGGATGGAGGCAGTGGAGGGCAAGAGAGTGGTTTGGTAACTTCAGAAAAGATTTGATCATTTGTTCCTGCCTCGAAGAATCAGAGAATAAAAGCTCTCTGGGATCCCGGAACTGGCCTAGGGGAAACTGAGGGAGCCTGGGGACTGAAGCCGACTTTCCATTTCCAGGATCTTTCACGTTCAGGTTCGACACGTCTAGCCTCCTCGGGGCAAGACACGGGCTCAGGCGTGCCCACCGCCGTCTCTGCCATCACACCCCCACCACTCACAACGATCGCGTACAGACAGCCCCCCTCCCCACCCCACTCCAGAAGGCTCAGGAGAAATGTCGTTTTCACTTTCTAATTAGGAAGCAACAGAGCTAGGAAAACAGAGAGGGCCTGGACATCTGGGCAGTGACACAGGGAGGCAGGTTGTCGGGGAGAAGCAGGTGACTCAGTGAGTTTATGGAGACTGAAGAAAAGATCTGAACCCCCGCTGCACACACGTGGCCAGTCAGTCGCGCTCTGCGACACATCCAGTGACCTGGACCATGAACGCGGTACCGGCCCTCCTCCCCGCACACTTCCCACGTGCCTGCCGCCCAGCGTGCTGCCGTGACTTCCCCTCACTGCGGTTTTTCTTGGTGTGGACATGAGGCTGCCAGGTCACAGACGCTCTGCTCCGAGCCCCCTAAGAAGGGCCTGTGGAGCCCCTATGAAACCACCCACCAACCAGGCAAACATTTATAAAGAAGCTTCCTCCTACCTACTTCCTGATGGGGAGGTTCACCAGAAAGCCTCTGAACATAAGTCTGGGCTCAGAGACTCCTCCAAAATCTGACCCAAGCTAAGCCAGGCCAGCTGGACTGTTCCAGTCTGGGGCTCCGGGCAGTGACCACACTAGGGACCACATGGTCAAGCTGAGCAAAAGTGCAGGCGTCCACATCCCAGGCCCTCTCTCAAGCCCCAGAGGCGAAATTAAAACAGCAAGAGCCAGCACTGTGCTCCTGCCAGTAGATGACAGCTGGGCCAGGAAATACTAGATCATTATTTGCTGATGGCAAGAGCAGGCAACCTGGGCATAAATAATCCCAGATGGTCCACTTCCTTGAAAAACAGGGTGGGGGGCACAGGGGCTTGGTATTTAGCTTTTGCAGAGTCACTGTCACAATTCTATTTTCCAGTGATTATTACTAAAATGCTCTACAAATACTTACCAAGAAATGCTCGATTTCAGGGCTGGCTGGGCTGGGATTAAACATTGACTCCAGATGAAAGTTAAACTTTGACTCAGCTAAACACCTGCACACGGGAGCAGAGAGCTGGCAGCAAACAGCAGTGGTAGGCATTTCCCCCGTCCACTCTTACTCCCTTGTCCCGCAAAGCCACACTCATGAGGGCTGTCCACAGTGAGCGATGCTGAGAGGGCAGAGGAGATCTGGGGAAGGACCAGACGGCGCAGGCCTCCCCTGCTCTGCCGGTGGCTGCGTCAGCCCAGGGTCTGGGAGCCTCACACTGGTCGTGCCAACCTGGGAGGCCTGTGGACCTGGACTTCTCCTGTCTTGGTGGAATCAATTCAGGGTGCAAATGGGAGCCCTTGGCTCTCTGGGAAAACAGACTTCAAAAGATTCATCTGGGGGAGTAAAGGCTTTGGGGAGTGGAGGAAAGCGTTCAATGCTGGGAGACCTTGGTTCTCGACCATCAACTCTTTGTGCAGACCATCAAGGCCATCAACTCTTTGTGCAGACCTGGCCAAGTCCTTCCACTTCCCTGCCCGTGGTTCCTCACGGGTCAGCAGGGAATCAGTCCATTCCAAAAGCCTATGCTCTCCATGTGCTGAACCATCAACTCCTTCTAGATGCCAGCCACTGTCCATATTATACTTAATCTTCACACCATAATTGTGGGGTAAGTATAATTAGCCCCACATTATAAATGAGAAAACCAAGGTCTAGAGACATTAAATAACTTGTCAAGGGGCCCCCTGCTAGGAGGTGGCAGGACTTGGATGTGAACCCAGGGAGTTCCAGGTCTGTGGAGTGTGGGAGCTTTCCCAAGGCTGCACTGCCTGGCTGTATGTGGGGCTGATGACTCTTCACCTAGACAAGAAGCCCTTGGGGAGCAGGGATGCACACCCCTGCGTATCTCAAATTTCCCTGGACCTCGAACTTGCTGCGGGCGTAGTTTTGCAGTCAACTGATGGAACAGCTGATCATGGGCACAGCAGAAGTCTGTGGAAGGCTGAAAAATGGCCCCCCACAGACAGGTGCACCTCTGATCCCTAGAATTTGTGAGTGTTACCTTATTTGAGAAAAGGGTCTTTGCAGATGTAATTCAGTTCAGGATCTTGAGATGAGATCACCCTGGATCATCTAGACAGACCCCAAATGCCATCACAAATGTCCTTGTAAGAGAGGCAGAGAAACATCTGAGACACACAGAAGACAATGTGAGCCAAGGGCACAGACCAGAGTGGTGTGGCTACGAGACAAAGAGTGCCAAGGAATGGCAACAGCCACCAGGAGCTGGAAAAAACAAGGGTCCAGTTCTTCCCCTGAGCCTCCCAGGGGGCCCTGAGCCCACACCCCAATTTCCGATGTTTACCTTCCAAGAAAGAACATTTCTCAGTTGTTTTAAGCCACCCAGGTCGTGGTCATTTGTTGCAGCCGCCACAGGAAACTAATGCGATGCTCAATAAAAGCACAGAGTCCTAGAACCAGGAAAGTCTTGGAGGTCATTTGGTCCAGCACTCCCGTTTAACAGATGAAACACCTGCAGCCCAGAAGGGGGAAGTGATTTGGCGAAGGTCACTCAGTAAGTTAGAGGTGGGTGCAGGCTCGCTGACCCCAGGCCAGGGCTCCCCAACTGACTCGTGCTGAGTCCCAGAGTCGTGAAAGGCAGATGAGAAGCCTTTCTCATTATTATTTTCCTTGCTGATTATTATTTTAAGAGGGAGGGGGAACTCTTAAACAGATGAAGCACTGTCCATCTTGGAGGTGTAACTCCTGCTTTTACCGTCATCACTCAAGTCAGGCGGCCAGTCTCTCCTCCCCTAGGACTGAGAGGCACAGGCTATATCTTGGGGCCAGTGGGTTCCCGGTGGGGAAACCGCAGTGAAAGACGGGAAGCTGGGGGACTCCGGTCACACCGCTAGCACGTGGCTGAGCCCAAAATAGGACGCAGGGTTCTGACTTCACAACTCTACCCTGGTTCTGCTTCCCATTTGCTTCTTTCCCTAAGCTGGGTCAGTAGGCAGTGTGGGCTGGGGGTACTTGTCGTGGCGAGAACACCATCAGCTAAGATGGTTTTGGGGACTCCTGGGAAAACACCAGGACATGATCCAGGAAACGTCCCGTTATCACAGACTGTAGGGTTGGGAGAGGAGCCCTGGGCCCCCCAGGCAGCCTGAGAAGCAGCTGTTTCCTGGACAGGCTTCCGTCCCTCCTCACAGGCCCATAACTCACCAAGGTTGTGTCCGAGGGCTCAGTGGGTCCCCCTTAACCCGGACTCCAGACAATCAGATACAAGCTAGCCCTGCTTTGGGGGAAATGGTTTAATGAGAGTAAGAGAACAAAACCTACAAATAGCTTGACCATCAAATTCCAAAGAAGAGAGAGAGAAGAAGGAAAAACCTTTGAAAGGAGCCTTATAACCTGGCAGAACTAGACTTTTCCCCTCCTTGTCCCCAGACCATCTCCACCTCCCCGCACACTCTCCCACTTCATGCTGATCTTGGAGCTAGGGAAGGAGAATGATGGCTGAGCCGGGAAGAAAGATGGCCCAGCCACCGATGCGTCTCTGTGCCTGTCACCCCCCGAGGCTGACATCGATGGAGAGACCCCCAAGGGTTTGGGGGTGCCAGACCCAAGGGGGCCTGAGCCTCACTTGTCCTGTACAGAGCTCCGGGGGTCAGCATCTTACCAATGTCCACTGAAGCCCCAGTTACGTGGGGCAGGTGAGCACTGAAAGCTACAGGGGTGTTGGGGAGAATGACTCTGCAGCATGGGATCTGAGAGTACCAGGAAAATGTGAGTGAGCCACACTTGCCCTGCACACACTGGAGCCTACCCGAAGGAGCCCAGACACAGCGACGAGAAGACCCAGGGCGGACAGCAGACCTCTCAGGGTGGGCCGGCGAAAAGACCACCAACCAACAGGATGTGTCCC